>NC_140954.1:11976411-12658911 GCF_014529385.1 Adiantum capillus-veneris
TTATCGATTTCTTCTTTGATCTTCTTAGCATAATTTGGATTCATTCTGTACCATTGCAATCGCACTGCTCTGGCATATATCCGGCTTCAGAGGTATCCTATGTTGATAGACCTCTCGATCTACTCCTTTTAGATCAATATGCTCCCATGTGAATATGTCTTTGTACTTATGGAACATGAGGCGGTCTTTTTCTTTCATTCCTGGGTTTAGATGCTTGTTTACTTTGATCAATCTAGGACTTTCCTTAGAACACAGGTTCCATTCTTTGATTTCTTAATCATCTAGAAGCAGTCAGTTAGGCCCACCTCCCTTCCTTTTGGTTGACTCCTCAGCATAATCCCAGGACGGACCTCTTACTTTTGAACTTCAGTAACTTCTTCACAGTGTACTTGTATAGAGGCCACTGGTGTACTGGAATCTGCAAATTCTTCTATAGAGTCAACTGGTTTCTCTGGGCATCCACTTAGCTGAACTAGTCGTTCTTCAAATTTTAGTTTAATGAACTGACCTGGAAACTGCTTCCTTTGCTTTTTAGCCTAATCTTTGTCAAATAATAGTGCATTGAGGTCTATCTCAGCCAATGGAAAAATGTTCATTGCCAGTATCCTCTCAGTCTTCTTTAGCCTATACTTTTGGCAAAGCTCTTTTGGTTGCAGTGCCTTCTTCCAACTTCTAGTGTTGTTTGTCTGGATTTGAATTCTTCTACTGGTGCTCTATATTATAAGAATCTGATTGGCATAGTCCTGAATAGACTGTGCCGTTCGCAAGCATGGACGTCCCCGTAGCATCCCATATGCACCTTGCATATCCAGTACTAAGAAGATGGTCTTGAACTTTACTTTTCCCACCCTTATTTGCATACTCTCTATCATCTCAATTGCTTGCACAACTCTGTGATGATCGGACATTTGAACTTTAAAAGGTGCTGGTTTCAAGTTTATGATACCCATTCTTTGTTGAAGGTGTGTCCCCACGATGTTTACACTTGCCTCTCCATCCAGTATGACACCGGATATTGGCTTTTATTGTTTCCTGACTTTGTAGTCTACCTGGATTACCGGCACTTCATCGTCTTTGACAACTGCCAAGTCAAGTGCTTTGGCATTTGATTCAGCTTTTCTTCATTGTCTGATGAATTTTGCTGCTTCAGGTAAAGTTTTTCTGATGTATTTAGTTCAACTGTCAGTTTTTGAATTCTTTCATAGATCTTGACATGGATTTATTCTCTCTCTTGATTAGAGTTATTATCAGAACTTGAGGAATCGAGACTATCTGCACAGTGCCACTCCTCTATTCTGGTGTCTACTTTGCCCCCTTGATTATTTTCCATTGCAGCTAGATTTGTTTTAACATTTCCTAGATCCTCCACCAATCCCTAAACTGCAGCCATCATAGTCTCCGGAATCCCACACTCTAACTGATTTGGTTGTGTTTTCTCAAAATACTAGGCTCGTATCTTTTGAATGACCAAAGCATCAAAATATTTCGGCTGCTCTGGTATCTTCTTTGCTAGATCCTCTGTGATCTTAGCCGCCAGTTCTCTTTGCTTCTACCATTCATCGAATACCTTCTATTTGCCCTTTGTCTTCCATACCTCCCTCTGGTGAGCCCATTTGCTAGTTTCAAAACTAAGTAGTTTTTCCGGCTCCTCTGGGATTTCCTCAATGACTACCCCTTTACTGCATGTAACTGATTTTATTGGTACTTACTCTAGGGCTTTCGCCTCAGTAGCCGCAGTGATGGGTTCCTCTGGACACTGAGATGCAAGGTGCCCATACTTGCCACAAGTATAACAGTTAAGTCTTGGATTTTGAAAGTTACCATGACCCCGGCCTCGACGAATATCTCCTTGGTATCTGCCGCGCCCAGTACCAATGCCACTAGTACCTTTTCTCTATTCTTGGGATACACTGGTTGTCTCTAGTCTAGTTGGTTCAGCATTGGTAAATGCTACTGCAGACAAATCCTTTCCCTTCTTGAAGTGATGAATGCTAATTCCACAATTGTTCCATAAATGACTGTATGATTTGCAATAGGTACACTCTAGACATTCATTGGAAACATGATCTTTAGATTTGCACCTTGAACACTAGGTTTCCATTCTCCTAACTAGTTGTCTAGTCTGGCTGATTTCATCAATCTGTCGGGCCATTACATCAATCTTTCTAGACCAAGACCCCTTCCTAACCTTGTCCTTTCTCTTTTCATCCGAGCCGCTTTCACAGCTGCAAGAGGTTTCACTAGAATCAGAATTCTCAGTGAAGGAACTGCTACTGCTTGACCTCCTCTTCTTGCGACTTCTGTCCTTCTTAGCTTGTTGTTAAATCTTCAAATCTCTCTACACCAAATCATAAATTTATTTGTTGGTGTAGGTACCTCTTGTTCTTTGAGCTTCTTACTACGGAACCCATTTAGGAACCATGCGTGTATCCATTTTTTTTATGGTGGCTCCGCAATTGACTAGTTAACTCCTTGATTTTTTCAACATAACTTATCACTCACAATTTCCCTGGCTTTATTCTATATAGCTCGTAGAGGATTTCCTCATCACCCCTATTGTCTGAATACTCCAATCTAAAAACTTTGAGCAATTTGTTGCACTACAAGACGTACTTCACATTAGCAATGCTTGTAGTGCGATGCTCAAAAGTGAAAATCCACGGCATCGCTATGGGCTTCGCTATTTTTTGTTGCATAGCGACGCCTATAGCAACTCTTATAGAAACGCTTATAGCGACGCCCATAGTGACACTGAGGGAGGTAAAAAACTAAACCGAAGTGCTAAAAACTCAGATCTCAAATCTGAGTTTCGTTGCTCCAGCAAAACAGGTAAACTCGTTCTCTCTCTCTCTCCCCCCCCCCCCCCCCCCCCCCCACCCCCCCACATACACACACACACATGAGGATAGGAAGGAGAGCGAGGTATGCTCCTTCCCTCTCCTCTCTCTCATGTTCCCTTCCCCTCTTTCTCTCTCTCTCCCTCCCTCACACACACACACATTGTGTCTTTGAGAGAGAGAGAGAGAGAGAGAGAGAGAGAGATTTAAAAAGTAGAGAAAATATGAAATGAAATGCTATATTAAGATTTAGGGTTATGCTAGATTTAAAATTATATTTATGATTAGGTTAGATTAAGATCTAAGATTAAGTTAGATTACATTTAACTTATATTTCACTACAAGAGGCTATTCATATTAGCGACGCTCACACAGCGACGCTCAAAAAAAAATCCCCGGCATCGCTATGAGCGTCGCAAATTTACTTGTAAATTTGCGACGCTCATAGCGACGCCGGCTAGGCTAAAAAAAATAACAGAGAGCGCCCAAAAACTCAGATCTCAGATTTGAGTTTTTCGGCGCCCTCAAGCAAGGAGCAGGTAACGCTCTCCCTCTCCCTCTCTCTCTCTCTCTCTCTTTCTTCTCCACACACACACACACACACACACACACACACACACACTCACGAGGAGAAGAAGGAGAGCCAGGTATGCTCCTTCCCTCTCCTCACTCTCATGTTCCCTTCCCCTCTTTCTCTCTCCCTCTCTCTCTCTCTCACACACACACACACACATAGTGTTTTTGAGAGAGAGAGAGAGAGAGAGAGAGAGAGAAAGAGTACAAACATAAACAAAAATGCACACACACATTGAGAGAGGAAAAGAGAGAGAGAGCATGCATAAAGAAAAAACGCACACATTGAGAGAGGAAAAGAGAGAGAGAACATGCATAAACAAAAAACGCACACATTGAGAGAGGAAAAGAGAGAGAAAACATGCATAAACAAAAAAACGCACACACATTGAGAGAGAAACTAATTTAACGTTGTAGGAAACTAATTAAAATTAAAAGACCTAAAGATCTAGCCGACGAGGAGTTGAACTCAAGACCTATTATTCAAGAGGGAAATGGCATAACCAATCTATCATACTTGGCATGGGTGATAGAAAGGTTATACCATTTATCTCTTTTTATTGGCACACACATCCACACACGCACACACACACAAGAAGAAGAGAGTTATAACGTCGTAGGAAACTATCCTAAAAGACGTTAAAGATTAGGTGAGATGTAGACTTACGTTAAATTAGATTTAGGTTTATTTAAGTTAAATTAGATTAGATTTAGGTTTATTTTTAGTTAGATTTACGTTTATTTACGCTAGATTTAGATTTACGTTATATTAGATTAGATTTAGGTCTCCATAGACTGCGATGCCTGCATGAAGCGGGTGAAGAAAGCCCTCAATGGAATATAGGGTATTGCTGCCTTCACTCATGGTGGGCTCCGTCGATCCAAAAGTACTAGTGAAATGTCTTCAGAAGATAGGGAAGAAGGTGGATCTTCAGGGCAGCAAGAGTCACTACATCTCTGACAATGACCATCTAGACAACCTCTAGTCATTCAACAACAACTTCAAAGTTAGTAACAAGACCAAGAGCGGTCCAAAGGGCCAATTGCTGTCGTCAGATGTGGATGGAGATAAGGCAGCGTCACCGCCGGAAGTTAACTCTCACATCTTTAGTGATGAGAATGCCAACTCTTCCCGAGTTATGTGAAAAATTATGTGTTAAATCAGTTTTAAGGTTCTTATAATCCCTGTTAGTTTAGTTCTTTGTTTTTAATATAACATAATTTACGTTAGATTTAGATTTATGTTATATTAGATTAGACTTAGGTTTATTTAGGTTTACCCCCCCCCCCCCCCCACACACACACACACACAAGAAGAAGAGAGTTTTAACGTCGTAGGAAACTATCCCAAAAGACGTTAAAGATTAGGTTAGATGTAGACTTACGTTAAATTAGATTTAGGTTTATTTTTATTTAGATTTATGTTTATTTAGATTTATTCTTATTTACGTTAGATCGAGTCCACGCAAGAATTACTTACGGTTTAGGGTTTAGAGTTAGACGAACAGTGAAAAAGATCTACTGTGAAAAGATCTTAAGATGTTGTGAAGTGCTACAGCTAGAGAAGAGGCAAAGGGGTTTTGTCCACTACATGCAGTATCATGTAGACGTGGGTCTGTAGATTTCTTGTACCCACAAATATAGGTATTGACCAATAAAGACGAGATTATAACCCGGTGGTTCTGATCTCCGTGCACCTCTAGACCGAGGTGTGCGGGGATTGGACATGACTAGAGAATGTGAGGTAGAGAGAGAGAGAGATAACACGAAGAATGCCAATAGAATATTAAATTTGTTGTCCAGGTTATAAGATTTTTATCCTCATTATGAGTAGTGACGAGGATGTGGGACCGTCCAACCGAAACACCTATCTCTCAACAAGGGTCTTATGTCCTTGTAATCAATGCAAGCATGTTGTGCGACGGACAAGACGTGTTTCTTTGCAGCACGTTCGCGAATTTGGCGAGTTCGATCCATCTATTATAGATCGAGTTGTTGCCAATTATAACTCGTCGGACTCTAACGCTGGCCAACAAGCAGCAATCTTGCAACCCAATAGACGTGTTCGCAGGAGCTTTGGTCAAGCAGCATATGTGAGGCCACAAGAGACGATCATGGATTCAGAAAGGCTTATCTATGATGATATGAAAAGTGAAGCCGATACGCCATTGTATAATGGAGCACGTATGTCTAGATTGAAAGCACTCCTGGTTCTTCTCAACATGCAGGCAAAGTTTGGATGGAGTGACACTAGCGTCACAACACTTTTCAGGTGATCTATTACAATTAGTTTACTTTAATAAAACTCTAAATGTATAATGATCTGATAGATTTTTACACGACTGTATCGTATTTTTATGTTGTGTAGATTGCTTAAAGAGCACATACTACCAGATGACAATGTGATGCCAGATTCCCGAGATGAAGCAAGAAAGATTTTGCGAAACTAGGGGATGGATTACAATTCTATCCACGCTTGTCCTAATGACTGCATTCTTTTCAGAGGGGAATACATAGACATGGAGAAGTGTCCGAAATGTGATTCCGAAAGATATCGAGTAGATCTCCACGGGACAAAAATTCCACAAAAGGTTTTGCGACATTTTCCTCTACTTCCTCGCATCAAGCATTTCTTCGAATGTAAGTCCATGGCCGCCCTAGCATCATGGCATGAGGAGAATAAATCTTCGGATGGTGTGCTACGAATTCCTGCAGATTGCGCAGCCTGGAAACATATAGATGGAACATGGTCGGATTTTGCCAGGGAAGCTCAAAATTTGCGCTTAGGCCTGGCTATGGATGGCGTAAATCCATTTGGTCAAAGATCAACATCTTACAGTGTATGGCCCGTTGTCATCGTCAACTACAACATTCCCCCGTGGTTGACTACGAAGAAGGGGCACCTATGGCTAAGCTTGATTGTGCCAGGGCGATATAAAGTGGAGAATATGGATGTGTATCTTCGTCCACTATTGGAAGAGCTACAACAATTGTGGATTGGCATAGAGGTGGTGGATATGAGCCGACACACAGGACGACGGAATGCTTTGATCAGAGGCATTCTAATGTGGACCATGCATGACTATCCCGGGCTAACAGAATGCTCAGGTGATCTATTGACACTCCTCACTCAGACACTGTAAATCTTGTTTTTTCCCATAGTTTATCTATTATCATGTGTATACATGCAGGGCTTCAAACAAGCGGATACAGAGCATGTGTCACATGTGGACCTAGACTGAATGCACGTAGGGCACCCTCACTGAAGAAGCAAATCTACGAAGGTCATCAAGCGTATCTTCCAGAGAATCATGTGTTATACGACGGCTTTTTGGGAAGAGAGCCACCAAGGATGTCTGCACAAGCATGGTTAGAGCAGAAGGAGATGTGCGACGAAGGATTGCCTCCAGGGATGAAGAGACTATCTCTATGGTACGAGTTACCATATTGGCCCCGACTCATGATCAATCACTTGCTCGATCCAATGCACATATTCAAGAATGTGGGTAATCTACTATGGGACCATCTGACCGGCAAGAAAGATACTTTGGGAGCCAGAGTTGACCTTAGGAATGTGGATCGTATGGAGCAATATTGGCCGCAAACAGCGTCTGATGGATCAATAAAACTCCCTAAAGCACCATGGATTTTCACAGGAGCCCAAGAACGCAAAGTAAAAGAGACCATTCGATCTTTGCGGACCCCCACTGGCGTAATGCACTCGCTCCGAACGTGTTTTACTAAAGAAGGAAAGCTTACCGGTTTGAAGTCACACGATTGGCATAAAACGTGTCAGGTACGTTCATAGTGGACTTTAATATCATTGCATAAAATGTGGACTTTAATATCATTGCTGCACATACTTTACAGTTTATTTTACCGGTTGCCATTGAGGGATGTTTGTCTCTCGACATCCGTAACACAATCTACAAACTTGCAAAGCTGGTGCAATGGATCTCACAAAAGGAGATCAACGTAGACTCCATACCATTCGCCAAACTAAATGCTACGGAGCTTGTGTGCATGTTTGAGAAACATTTTCCTACTACCATGCTAACCATTCAGGTGCATCTTCTTGTTCACATAGTTGATGAGGTGGAAATAGCTGGCACAGCTCATTCCAGATGGATGTTCTTCTTAGAACGTTTCATGAAAACGCTTAAGGGATATGTGCGTCAAAAGGCACGTCCGGAGGGTAGCATGACAGAAGGTTGGTTGGTATCAGAGTCCCTAGTGTACATTGGAGAGTGGCTAGACGGATTTGATAAAGCCCAAGACACGCTATGGCGAACCATAGATGATGAGCGCATATCTGGGATTTTAATGTGGAATCTCGGTGTTGAGAAGAAGATGACGGAAGATCTAGAGGCTAAAATCAACCGATTTTGCATGCTTCACAATCCAGTGATGCAAAGCAAGAGCGACAAAGGGCACGAATCGAGTGGAGACGTGGAAGACGACCACCGATGCACTATCCAACGGTTCTGGAGAGCCTACCAACATTCATGAGCTTAAGATGGTTGCACAACCAATTGAAAAGCGCACAACAATGCGGTGAGGAAGTGACTGAGGAAGAGTGGGAGTACTCTCGGGGTTGCGCGACCAAGGTAAGTTTGCAATGTACGACTAGCTAGTGACTTTATTTCTAAACGTTTGAACGGCCACTCATAATCTTTGTTCGTTGTAGTATAAGTCATACACAACAGCATGGTGTAAAGGTCGACATTTTAGGGTGGAACGGATCGACAAAAAGCGTTTTACTCAAGATTGTGGAATCATGGCAAAATTTGAACAGTCTAGTCGACGACAAGAAGGATGATGACGGCAAGAAGGTGATCTCGCGCATGCGTGGTCTTTGCTCTCAGCTGTTTAGACACTACATACTAAACAAATGGAGTGAAGTACCAAGTGATTTAAAAAACAGAGTCATCAGCATACTTCATGATGAGTTTCCCGTTCCAACACGGGATCAGCGCTTCAATGAAGACCTGATGAAGATTCGAATGCATGAATACTGCAAACACAAGCGTTCCGAAGTGCAAAAAGCAATCAAGCATGGGTGGAACAGGCCAGATTGGCTGGCCAAAGAAGATTGGAAGAATGCGAAGAAAGCAGCGCGCGAGAATCCCGACAAGTGGAAGCAACAAAAGGATGCAGCCAGAGCGCGAGTAGAGGCAGGGAGCTCGCACCACTTGGGGAGCGGTGGATGGGCATCATTTGAGGCCGATTTTGTAAGTGTTTTCGCATTGCTCTTTATGTTTGATAGTTTAGGGTTTATGAGTTTTTTAATTCTAACATAATGAAATCTTTGTATGTTTTGACAGTGATCGATGACAGGACGTGGTCCCACACCATACGAGCGCGAGTACGCAAGCAGGAAGGGCTTAAACGCCCTGATGGACATTCTCAGTTCTCGCGGCGGCATGGTTAGTATAAGGGTTTACTCTTTTCTATTTTTTGTATTGTTTTATAAATGTCGTTATATGTTTATACTTACTGAAAGCTGTCTTATTGTCTTTTTTTGCAGAATCCGATAGATACGCCGCTTGGACGCGATGAGACGTCTGACTAGACGATGTCAGTTTAGCCATAGCTAGATAGCATTAGTTTAGGGTTTCTCATAGCTTATGTATCATGAGACGGATTTTATACGTCTTTTTGAACCATGTATATTATTACATTTTTCACCGCAGTTCATTTTGCCAATCAATTCTTTATGCCTATGATGTTGTACAATTGTCATTATTACATTTGCCAATCAATTCATTTTGCCTATGATGTGTACAATTGTCAATTTTGCAAACAATGCGTCTTGTGGGTGACTATTTTGGGTCTATTATCTACCCTTGCACTTTTTTTAAAAAGTGAATCAACTACAATATGGTTGATGGGTGGCAGGGCATTCAATGCCCTGTCACCCAAAAAAAATTCTCTCGAGCATCGCTATAACCGTCACTATTTATGGCTCTGTAGCGTCGCTATAAGCGTCGCTATAGACTTCTGTGTAAACGTCGCTATGACCGTCGCTATGAGCGTCTATATATAGCGACACTTATAGCGATGCATATAGCGACGCATATAGCGACGCTCTCGTAGCGACGCTATTAGCGACGGTTTTAGCGATGTCGGGGGTTATAAAAACCCAGTGTATTTTCGTCGTTAACAGCATCACAAGAGCACACAACCTCTTGTAGTGTTTAGAGTTTATGCTAAATTTAAAATTAGGTTAGACTTAAGGTTAGGTTAAGATTTAAATTAGATTTAAGATTAGGTTAGATTACATTTAGGTTTAGGTTAGATTTAGGTTTATGTTGAGTTTAATATTAGATTAGATTTAAAATTAGGGCAAGATTTAAGATTAGCTAGGTTAGCTTTAAGTTAGATTACATCTAGGTTTAGGATTTAAGATTAGATAAGATTTAGGTTTATGTTGAGTTTAAGATTAGATTAGATTTGAATTTAAATTAGATTTAAGATTATATTAGATTTAGATTTAAGTTAGATTACATTTAGGTTTAGGTTAGATTTAAGATTACATTAGATTTAGGTTTATGTTGAGTTTAAGATTAGATTAGATCTAGATTTATGTTAGATCTAGGTTAGATTTTAGGGCCTGTCAATGAAGGCTTTGTCCCAAGAGCAAACACTAGGTACACAAAAATATGTATATTCCCATCAGAATCTGACACCTATTAACTCACCCACTAACCATGTTCAATTAGCTCAGAATCACCATATGTTCAATTAGGTTAGACTTAGGGTTTGATTTTGAATTTAGTTTTTATTTTAAAGTCTACCTTCAAGATTACGGAAATAAATTAGAGTTAGGTAAATGGTGATCCCTCTCTTCCTCTCTACGGATGCGACCTTAAGTTGGAAAGCTTTCAACGGCTACTCAGGAGGCCAACATGTAATGTGCTAAGTAATCCCTCGAACAACGATCTGCTATGAAGAGATGTTAAGATGCTCTGAATTGCTATAGTTAGAGAAGAGGCGAAGGGATTTTGTCCACTATATGCATTGTCATGTAGACGTGGATGTGTAGATTCCTCGTATCCACAAATATAGATATTGACCAATAAAGACGAGATTATAACTCAATGGTTCTGATATCCGTGCACCTCTAGACCGAGGTGTGCAAGGATTGGACATGACTAGAGAATGTGACGTAGTTTACAGTGTGAACAAAGAGAGAGAGAGAGAGAGAGAGAGAGAGAGAGAGAGAGAGAGAGAGAGAGAGAGAGAGAGAGATAAAAGACGGAGGATGCCAATAGAAGATTAAATTCATGTTCAGGTTATAAGGTTTTTACATTCATTATGAGTAGTGAGGAGGATGTGGGGTCGTCCAACCGAAACACCTATCTCTCACAAGGATCTTGTGTCCTTGTAATCAATGCAAGCATGTTGTGCGATGGAGAAGACACATTTCTTTACAGCACGTTCGTGAATTTAGCGAGTTTGATCCAGCTAATATAGATGGAGTTTTTGCCAATTATAACTCATTGAACTCTAACGCTGGTCAACAGGCAGCAGTCTTGCAACCCAGTAGATGTGTTCGCAGGCGCTTTGGTCAAGCAGCATATGTGAGGCCACAAGATGTAGCCTCTGACAACTCCGAGGATGATCATGTATACCATATTCCCAATGAGGCAATGTTTGAGTCCAAGATCAATGAAATGATCAAGACGATCATGGATTCAGAAAGGCTTATGTATGATGATATGAAAAGTGAAGCCGATATGTCATTGTATGATGGAGCATGTGTGTCTAGATTGAAGGCGCTCCTGGTTCTTCTCAGCATGTACGAAAAGTTTGGATGGAGTGACACTAACATCATAGCCCTTTTTAGGTGATCTATTACAATGTGTTTACTTCAGTAAAAAACTCTAGATGTATAATGATCTAATAGATTACTTACACAAGTGTACCGCATTTTTTTGTTGTGTAGATTTCTCAAAGAGCACATACTGTCAGCAGACAGCTGATAATGTGATGCCAGATTCCAGAGAGGAAGCAACAAAGATCTTGCAAAACTTGGGGATGAATTACAATTTGATTCACGCTTGTCTTAACGACTGCATTCTTTTTAGAGAGGAATACATAGACATGGAGAAGTGTCTGAAATGTAATTCCGAGAGATGTCAAGTAGATCTCCACGGACAACAAATTTCACAAAAGTTTTTGCGACATTTTTCTCTGCTTCCTCACATCAAGCATTTCGTTGAATGTAAGTCCATGGCTACCCTAGCATCATGGCACAAGGAGAATAGATCTTCGAATGGTGTGCTATGGATTCCTGCAGATTGCGCAGCCTAGAAACATATAGACAATACATGGTCGGATTTTTCCAGGGAAGCTTGAAGTTTGCATAGGCCTCTAGCTATGGATGGCGTAAATCCATTTGGTTAGAGATCAACATCTTACATTTTGTGGCCCGTTGTCATCGTTAACTACAACATTCCCCCATGGTTGACTACTAAGAAGGGGCACCTGTTTCTAAGCTTGATTGTGCAGAGGTGGTATAAAGTTAAGAATATGGATGTGTATCTTTGTCCACTATTAGAAGAGCTACAACAATTGTGGATTGGCATAGAAGTGGTGGATATGAGCCGACACACAAATCAATGGAATGCTTTGATCAGAGGCATTCTAATGTGGACCATGCATGACTATCCCAGACTAACAGAATGCTCAGGGATTTACACTCAAACTCAAACACTATAAATCTTGGTTTTTCTCAAGCTTATCTATTGTCATGTGTATACATGCAGGGCTTCAAACAAGCGGATACAGAGCATGTGTCACATGTGCACCTAGACTTAATGCACGTGGACGCCCGCATTGAAGAAGCAGATCTTTGAAGATCATCAAGCATATCTTCCAGAGAATCATGAGTTACGTGACGGCTTTTTGAGAAGAGAGCCACCGAGGATATCTGCACAAGCATGGTTAGAGCAAAAGGAGATGTGTGATGACATTTACCACCATGGATAAGCCTGACTCTCTCTATGGTACGAGCTACCATATTGGCCCAGACTCATGATCAATCGCTTGCTCGATCCAATGCACATATTCAAGAATGTGGTAATCTATTGTGGGACCATCTAATTGGCAATAAAGATACTTTTTGGAGCCAGGATTGACCTTAGAAATGTGGATCATATGGAGCAATATTGGGCCGCAGACAGCAACCAACGGATCGATAAAACTCCCTAAAGTGCCATGGATTTTGACAGAAGCCCAAGAACACAAAGTAAAAGAGACCATTTGATCTATGCGGACCCCCACTGGCGTAATGCACTCACTCCAAACGTGTTTCACTAAAGAAGGGAAGCTACCGGTTTGAAGTCACATGATGACTGGCATAAAATGTGTCAGGTATGTTCGAAGTGGAATATATCATAGTGGAAATTGTGTAACAAATTTGTGTGTGGACTTTAATATCATTGTTAGACATGTTTTGCAGTTTATTTTACCATTGGCCATTGAGGGATGTTTGTCTCTTGCCATCCGTAACACAATCTACAAACTTGCGAAGTTGGTGCAATGGATCTCACAAAAGGAGATCAATGTAGACTCCATACCATTCGCCAAACTAAACGTTGCAGAGGTTGTGTGCATGTTTGAGAAACACTTTCCTACTACCATGCTAAACATTCACATACATCTTCTTGCTCACATAGTTGATAAGGTGGAAATAGATGGCACAGTACATTCCAAATGGATATTCCTTTTAGAATGTTTCATGAAAATGCTCAAGGGATATGTGCATTAGAAGGCACGTTCAAAGGAGAGCATGGTAGAAGGTTGGCTAGTATCAGAGTGCCTAGTTTACATTGGAGAGTGGCTAGATGGATTTGATAAAGCTCGAGACACTCTATGGCAAACCATAGATGATGAGTGCATATCTGGGATTGACATGTGAAATCTCGGTGTTGAGAAGAAGATGAAGAAAGATCTAGAGGCTAAAATCAATCGATTTTACATGCTTCACAATCCAGTGATGAAAAAGTGGATTTCACAATACGAGGACGCAAAGCATGAGTGACAAAGGGAACGAACCGAGTGGAGACGGGGAAGACGACCACTGATGCATTATCCAGTGGGTCTAGAGAGCCTACCAACATTCATGAGCTTAAGATGGTTGCACAACAAATTGAAAAGATTTAATTTACGACCAAAGTGTCTTGCCATAGGTACATATAAAGGCATGTTCTCCAAGACAAAATTTTTACAAGATACGTAGAATGCACACGGGAGACAAATTCACAAGAACTTCATAGGAATCTCTCTGCCGAAGAGTCTCTCTACACAAGAATTGCTCCCCCTTTATGAGTCATCTCTCTCTCTCTCTCTATCTATCTCTATCTCTCTCTCTCTACATAGGAATCCAATTGCTCCCTCTTTGTGATTCCTCTCTCTCTCTCTCTCTCTCTCTCTCTACATAGGAATCCCTCCCCCTATTATCTATGGTATAAATTATAACTTGTCCATCTTTTCTTCTCCATTCAATATTAAAATTAAATGTTCGTGTGTTTAATGCAGGTATGGACGATGATGAGTTTATTTCTTTTTTGTCACCCAACAGAGGAGGTGGTACAAGGAGAGTCATTGCTCTCGAGCACCATCACGGAGTTCCTCTGTTCTAGAGCATTCAGCACACTCCGAAGCTTTGATGTCAACGAGACGATCTTCACACTCATCTAGGCACCGACGCTCTAGTGGTGGCAATGATGATTGCTCTGGGGATGCCGTCGCTGATTCTTCGACCCCGCTTTGTATTTGACGAGGCTCCTTACCTTCCCCTTCTTTTCCCACCCCCACACCATCCATGACATTGCCACCTACACCTGGTTTTACACGACTATCGGTCGTTCTTGGCTACACACCACTTGCTACTCCTCCGGGAGTCACCCCAGTCGACACTCCTCGCTTTGGGGCCCAGAATCCAGTGGAGACACTTGACATTCATACCCGCATCAAGATTCTTCGAGAGACCCCTTTCGAGACACCCAGGATCATGCATCACAGGCGAGAGGGCTTGCCGTACTCGGTCGACATCAGCAGCGGCGGTATCATCTTGGATGATGAAGGCAAAAAGGTGATCTCGTGCATGCACGGTCTTTGCTCTGAGGTGTATAAACACTACAAACTAAACACCTAGAGTGAAGTGCCAAATGAATTAAAAAAAAGAGTTATCAGTATGCTACATGGCAAGTTTCCCATGTCAAGTCGGGATGAGCGCTTCAATGAAGACCTTATGAAGGTTCGATTGAGTGAATACTGCAAGCACAAGCATTCTAAAGTACAAAAAGTAATAAAGCATAGGTGGAACATACCAGATTGGCTGGCCAAAGAGGATTGGAAGAATGAGAAGCGAGCATCGCACTAGAATCTTGACAAGTGGAAGCAACAAAAGGAGGCAGCCAAAGCGCGAGTAGAGGTAGGGAGCTTGCACCCCTTGGGGAGCGGCGGGTGGGCATCATTAGAAGCCGATTTTGTAAGTATTTTTGCATTTCTGTTTAGGTTTGGTAGTTACGTCTATTTGTACTTTTAAATTCTAACATAATGGATTATTTGTATGTTTTGGACAGTGGTCGATGACAAGATGTGACCCTACACCGTACGAGCGCGAGTACGCAGACAGAAAGGGATTAAACGCCTTGATAGACATTTCGAGTTCTCACGGCAGCATGGTTAGTATTTCACCTTACTCTTTTACATTTGTTGTATTTTAACGATAAGCTAAGAAAATAGATTGTTTTGTAATTATATGTTTATACTTACAAAAAGTCTTATTGTTTTTTTCTGCAGAATCTGATAGATACGCAGCCTGGATGCGATGAGACGTCTGATTAGAGGACTCCAGTCTAGCCGTAGCCAGTAGCCAGTAGCCAGTAGCCAGATAACATTATTTTTCTTTTTTCATAGCATGTATAATGAGATGACGTGTATATGTCTTTTTGTAACTATTGGAAAACCATGTATTTTCTCAATAATGATAATTGTGTTGTAACTATTACATTTGCAAAGCTTAACAATCAAGTGATTCTTCCTATGATGTGTATAATTGTCATTGATTTACTTTCATCAATTTACTTTTGTCAAATTACTTTTGCCAGTTTTGTATCTTTACTTTGCAAACAATACTATGCATGATGGAGTTAATGGTTATATTGTCTTGTGGGTGACTACTTTGGGTTTATACCTTGTACTTTCTTTCAAAGGTGAATCTAGGCTTATCTTGGATTCATTTAGTTTACTCTATTCTGGAAACATTCAATATGGTTGATGGATGCCCTACCACCCAAAAAATTTTACTCTCAGGTGTCTCTATATAAGGTTCTGCAACGTCGCTATAAGCGTCGCTACAGAAAGACTGCAACTGTCACTATATGCGTCGCTATATAGTGACATGTATAGAGAGGGTTATGGCGACGGTCATAGCGACGTTCTGGTAGCAATGCTATTAGCGATGCTCATAGCGACGCCAGGGAGTATAAAAAGCCAAAGTACTTCCATCGCCAAAAGGGTCACAAGTGCACGTAACCTCTTGTAGTGAATTGTATGATCTGAGTTGGAAGACTCGGTAATGGTAATACCATTTCCTTGCTGCATCTTTCAGTGTCTGAGAAAAATATTCTTTCTAGTCATCTTCATTCATATTCTTCAACTCAGCATACTGTTGAAAAGCTTGAATATGAACATCTAGATCATCTTTCTTTCCTCCTTTGAACACTGGGATAGAGATTTTCAATGAAGAAGTATAATCATGCCGATTGGCATCGTCTCTACTTTTTCTGCCCTTGCGAGCCTAACTTCATTGAGAAGACTTTTTGTAGTGATCTATGTCAGCATCCCAATCAACTTCTTCTTCAGTCTCAATTTCTGTCTCTTCTTTGGCGTTTTTGTTGGAACTATGACGACTGCCCTTGACCCCATCTGCCTTGTGTGTGGATCGAGAACTCCTTGTTTGTGTTCTTCCCGCTCAACCCTTCTCCTCTTGGAATGACTGGAGTGCCGAGAGTCCTTGGCCTCTTCAGCATGATTGTGCTCCTCCTGAGCCTCAGTATTGCTCTCCGGGTCCTTCTTAGGAGCAGACTCTCTTTCTGATACCTCAAGAATAGGGTTGACGCGATCGGAATCAGCACCAAACCGGGTTGATTTTTTACAACCACAATTGAATTTGGGCGCCATAAGTACAACTGAAAATTCAAACTAGGAGATAAGAGTTTTCTGGTTGAAGAGCAAACAAATCTAACCACCGTGATTGCCAAAATGGAATTGGAGCTAGTCTCTTCAAACACCTCATTCCAGTGTTAGAAATGAAAGCTATTGGTTATGTCGTCACTTTAGTTAGTGAGACTGGAACAGAGAAGTGACTGGATTGAAATAGATAACTAAACTGGAATGTTATACTGAAATGAAAGACATGTTGAAATATTGAAAAGAGTAATTGCAGATGCATATTAATAGCTCAAGGACAACCAGTATAGTGTATAATAGGTTAAAGCTCAAATGATTACTGAGTGAAGCTAGAGGCGAAGAACTCGTAAACCTGAAAGTGCTTAGAAAGCTAAAGCAAAAACAAAAGCAGCTAAGCCAAGAAGCTAAGAAGCCCAATTACAATGTAGCGGGTCCTATTTATAGCTCCCAAGAGTTACTACAGTAACTACCTACGGTAATTACTGCTAGTGTGACTGATCCATTGTTTGGCCTTTGTTGACCGTTGGGTCAACAACACAACATAGCTCAAGTTTCGTACCAAAGTCTTATCTTTTGCGAGTTATGAAATGCTCTGGATTATGGCTATAAGCGTCATTTGTAATGCGTAGTTATTCTAGTTTCAGAAGCCGGGGTGCAATGGCACTTCCAGATTGTAAATACAAAGCCATTTGAACCTTTTAACCCCATTTTTGGTTAAACCTAAGGTAGCCTTAGTAAATAAGGTACCTAGGTCATTTTGTAAAAGAAGACTTTTACCATAATCAAAACTTTAGCGCTGCCGTCTACTGTGTGTGAGAGAGAAAGAGAGTGAGCGTGATATTTATCCTCTCGCTACGCCCGGCTCGCTCAACACATTGGAGATCCGACTTCACCATTGTTGTAGGCTCGAGCAGAGATATGTGACAACGCCAAGCATTCCACGCGAGACGAAGCACACATGCCGATGCATCTACGAGCTATTTGTGGCCGTAAGTGTATCAAACGATGTCTGTTTTTTGTGTTTTAGTAGTCCATTGAATCGTTGCAACATAAGCTACGCATAGGTACTCATAAATTTCAGTTTCGTGCACTTTCAAAATTTTGTTCTGTCATCCTACGCGCTTTCCATAGATGGGTTTAGAGTGAGGTTTTTGAGTGTAGAAGCTTAGACAGATGTATCCTAGTGAGGGGATGGTGTTCCTTAAGTTTCGTACAAATCTGGCATGATTAGGTGAGTTACCTTCCGTATGTGTGTATGTGGCTAGGTGGTGTAGTTGAGAGCACTGAGGTTCTTGATTGTGGTTTGGTTGGCCTTCGAGAGTGTTGTCTGTGTAGGATGGTCTCAACCTGACAAGCTAAACAAATTTCCTCCATGTGCCTATCGTGTCATCTGTGTCCTCGATTGACATTATGTTGATCTAGGTAATGTTTGCATACACTTCATGGGTGTGTGATTTGCTCCCGCAACAGCCTTCTAAGGGACAACTGTTGCCTGCTAGGACTGTCATCGCCTTCTACAATGGTCTTAGTCGCTACAGTTCTCTGCTCTTGTCCCTCATCCTGTATCTTTGCCTTTCCCTTCACCTTTCAAGTAGCCCTTTGTTGCTCCCATCTCTTTCTTTTGGTAGCTTACTTTACTTATTACTTAGGTTCATCCGGAGTCTTTTTGATGACCACCCCTTGACTTCCACTCTCACTAGCACCAGCTTAGGTGGCTTCTAGTGACCACTCTCATTGGCACTCTCTCATGTGTCTTCTGCTAAGATCCTTTTGGTTATGTGTTGTCTAGACACTCTAGGTGCAACAATTGAAACCTCTCTTCTCGGAGTCAGCTCTATCTCTACCTTAGAACCTGATTCTCCATTTGGTTTCACCACCTTTGGATTAGTTAAAGCAATCAGAGACACATCCTTTACCTTCTTAAAGTGGTGGATTTTCTGGGGGGTTTCACCTCTCAGAGATATATATGAACATACTCTGTCATCCTACGCATTTTCCGCAGATGGGTTTAGAGTGAGGGTTTTGAGTGTAGAAGCTTAGGGACGGGTGTATCCTAGTGAGGGGATGGTGTTCCTTAAGTTTCGTACAAATCTGGCATGATTAGGTGAGTTACCTTCTGTATGTGTGTATGTGGCTAGGTGGTGTAGTTGAGTGCACTGAGGTTTCTCATTGTGGTTTAGTTGTCCTTCGAGAGTGTTGTATGTGTAGGATGGTCTCAGTCTGACAAGCTAAAGAGATTTCCTCCGTGTGCCTAGCTATCCTGTCATCTGTGTCCTCGATTGACATTATGTTGATCTAGGTAGTGTTTGCATGCACTTCATGGGTATGTGAGTTGCTCCCGCAACGTTGGCGTCGTTACCGGGGACACAAGGACCGAAGTAGGTTTCCTACTAACACTCGTGTGATGGTTGCTTGATTTAGTTTTGGCTACAGAAAGCGTTTTTCTTAAGTGGATCCGGAAGAGGATATTCCGTGATCAAGGGGATAGCCAGGAAGCGTGTGTCTTGCTGAGGGTCTGCGACTAGATAGGTTTAGTTAGGATCTGTGGACTAGAGTAGTTGTTGGTGGTCGAGTAATTTGTGAGGTGATAAAAGCGTTTACTAGTCCGTGTGTGGCAGTGACGCGTTTTTCTACTCATAGATGCAAAACCCCATATGATTTGTAGGAGTAGCTTCAGGTAAGTGATCCGATTTTGATCTAGAGCTATTCAGCACTGAATTATTTGCTAAAGTGCTTGATTGCATTTGAAATCACGGAAAAGTGTGCTTTTGAGGGTAAAAATGCATTAAACAAGCTTTTGTGGATATTTTTGTATGACTGACTGATGCTGTGCATATAAAAGAGCATTTGCAAGGGTTCTGTGAAGAAAACCTACAATTTTGTAAACATAGATATCCTACGCGTAGGATGTCTCAAGGGGGTTCTAGAGACCAAATTTGAAAATTCTGACTGCACCAGTGTGTTCAGAAGGGGGGGTTTATCCTAAGTATACATTGAAACTAGAGTTTTGACCAACTTTTGACACCCAAAAGACCAAAGACGGAGTGTCAAAAATGTGAAAACAAGAAACTTAAGATTCTGAGCACAATTTTGCATAAAAACTACTAGGAATGCTTGAAAAGTAGTGCTCAAGACTTGGGGAGGCCTGTGGATGGATTCTGCAAAATTTTCATCAGTAGATATCCTACGTGTAGGATGTCTCTAGGGAACATTTGGCAGGGAATTTGGGAAAACTGAGGTTACCAGTGGGTTCAGAGGGTAGGTTTTACTCTAGTAACATATTGACTTGAGTATTTTTCCCTATTTTGGTTGACCAAAAGCCAAAAGGTGGAGTTAGAAAACGTAAAATTTCAGAAAAGGCTTAAATTGAGTGATTTTTGCAATTGTGAAGCATACTTGCACTTGCTGAGAGCATAACGAAGCATCAGGGACACTTCAGTCTGAAAAAATATGCAGTAGACATCCTATGCGTAGGATGTCTACAGGGTGATCTGGGCATTTTTTTGAAAATCTGAGGTTACCAATGTGTTTAGAAGGTAGGTTTTACCCTATTTTCACCTGGAAAGTGGAAATTTGACCAAATTTTGACAAATCAAAGCCAAAAGACGAGAATTACCAGACATCCTACCCAAATTGTGTCCAAGGCCTAATTTTGAGACCAAACCATAGGATGTGTTCTAAATGTTGTATTGAGTGCATGTGATAAATTTCATCTCATTTGGGTCAGTGAAAGTGAAGGCTGAATAGACTTTAGCGTTTTTGGATAGACAAAAGGCAAGCTTAGCTAGTTTTGGGGTCTTTTGACATCCAAACTCAAATCTAAGCATACCAGTGGGTTGCTGAAGACTAGGGGAATCTTTGGTTCAACTTTGGGTTCATTCTGGGCAAAAAGACATCCTACGCGTAGGATGTCTACTACATGATTCTGAGACCAAAATTCTCCTGTGACCATACCATGGTGTCATATAGCCTTAGATAAGCCTCCTAGGCAAATTTGGAGTTGATTTGACTGGTGAATTCATCAGAATGGACATCAAGCTTTTGGAGCAGATTCTTGATCATTTGACAAACCTATAGGTGTCAGAATCAAAAAGTAAAAATAGCTGTGAGTTTAGCACATCAAGGGGAAGCTACAGTGCAAGTTTGAGGTGAGACATAGCAAAAAGACATCCTACGCGTAGGATGTCTTTAGGGTCATAAAGTGGTCAAAATTCTACTTTGGCCATATAGGGAGGTTCTAAGTGTCTCAAGGATTCCAGAACTTTTTTCAAAAGTGAATTTGGACCTTGATTGGCCTATTTACCAAGCAAAGACAAGAATTGTCAGACATCCTACTCTTGGAGTACACTAGAAGCTCTTGCAGCCTAAATCTTGACCTATTGGCATTCAAATTCAATTTTGAGTATACCATTGGGTTGTTGAGCACTAGGAGAATCTTGGGATCAAGTTTGGACAAAATCTGAGCAGTTAGACATCCTACGCGTAGTATGTCTCCAGCTTGATTTAGGACTCCAAACCAACCTATGAGCACACCACTGTGATCAGCACATCAAGGAGAAGCTGGGGTAAAAATTTCAAGTCATTCTGAGAAAAAAGACATCCTACGCGTAGGATGTCTCAAGGCCATTTTTAGGTCCAAATGAAATTCTAAGCATACCATTGTGTTGCTGGACTTAAGGGGAGTCTCTGGACCAAATTTTGTTAAATTCTGAGCATATAGACATCCTACGCATAGGATGTCTCTAGGCCAGTTTTAGGGTCCAACTGTACTTTTGACCATACAGAAGCGTTCACAGTGTCACAAAGATCCCAAATCTTCTTTTAAAATTGAATTTGGACTCATTTTGACCATTCTAAATTGCATTTCACTGTTTTGGCCATAACTGTCACAAACGATATCGGATCAGAAAAGTTTTTATATCAAAACGTAGCCTGAGAGCGGCTCTACAGATTTTAGAGCAAAACTTGAACTAAATGTATGCCAACGGCAGCCATTTAGTTAAACATTGAAAAAAACGTCGTTTGAGGCCTCAAAATTCATCCGCTAGTTAGGGGTGTCTAAAAGCGACAATTTGCGAGAATTGTGACGAAATGGTTGCGGTGTTGGACATAGTTTCAACTTTTCCCTAACCAAAGAACTTGAACACAGTTGAACCAAGAAAAAGCTCTTAAGCCCAGAAGTCATGTCTACCCTAGATTCAAACGCAGCTTACACAAGCTTGGAGATCCCGACGATAGAGGAATATCCTCCCACAATGGATCTTCCAAACTTGCAATTGATAAAGATCCATCTTGTTGAGAGAGTTTGGATGATTGGTCATGAGAGTGAAGGACTATATAGATACATTGACAACAATGAGGTCAATCTTTATAGGTGCTCACCTTCATACCTAGAAGAGATAACGGATTACAAGCTCTTATATGTCTACACATACAGATTTGACTATCAATGGAGATCTATAGTTGTCGACAAGTATGGATGAGAATACAGAGTTGTAGAAAGCACAAATCCACAGACTGTACTAGAAAGAGGTGGATATTTGATCAATGAAGGACCACAAATGCCTCCACCAAACACGAGAATTCCTATAGGAATTCCAAGAAGAGAGCCACCAGGATTCCCTTCAAGAGTGATAACGAGAGAAGGATTGGGAGAGTCTCTGGTTAGACTTGTAGACAATCGACGACTTAGACCATTCCAAGCCCAGAAATGGGTAAACAAAAAATACTCCGGAGATAAAGATCCGAGAGATTCCTCAACGGCTTTTAGAAGAGTGATTAGAGCAGAGGAAGTTTCAGATTTTGAAACATAGTTTGCGGGATTTGGATTGACTCTAGAAGATGATGCAGCTACATGGTTCGACTCGGTGGAAAAATGGGATTTTGAGACCCTAGATGAGCTGTTTGAGGAGTTTATTGAAGAGTTCTCGCCAAAAGGCATTGCTCACAACACGGTCTTGCAAATCCATAGATTCAAATAGAAAGAGGATGAATCAGTACGCAAAGCATCATTACGGCTCAAGAGATATGTTAAGCTCTGTTCGAGAGTGGAATTACCTACACAAGCACGACTGATCCTGATCTTTATCTAGGGAATGAGACATGCGAGCCTTCAGAAGGATCTTCATATGATAAGGAGGATGACGCTAAACGAGTTGATCAAAGAAGCTCTTTATCTAGTGGATAACTGTGAGGCATACAAAGAAAAGGACTTAAAGATTCAAGGAGATGACACATCCTATTGATCAAGAAAAGCTTATAGAAGACTTGGTCAAGAGGTTGATTCCTCTTGTAAGGTCTGATTCGGGAGAGCCGAAGTGGTGTGAAATTGAGAGAAAATTGACGAACCATATGGGGGAAGAGTGCTATTATAGCATGGAAAATTCTAGGGAGAGGTATGTACAACTTGTTCCAGAAGCACTTAATCCGCCTAGATACATTACGGGGAATGCGCCAAGACCAGTAGGAGTTTTAAGGCCACAGCTTGTCTTAGGAAAACAACCTCCGCTGCCAGGTGGTAGAATGCGGGTAGACATGAGATACATGCCAATGATGGAAGCATCAAATAAAGCAGCGCCAGTACCAGCTACAATGTGGTATAACAACCAAAGTGAGTACTACCCTTCGGAGCAACAAAATGTGAGAGAAACACGTGGATTGGTGAGGCCGGTACAACCTCCACCTCCTGGGTTTTAGTCGAAAGAAAGAAGGTATGAAATGGACGAAAGGACATTGCAATTCATTGCAAATAGCAGCTTATCTAGGTCAAAGCTTGCTTATAGCCAAGAGAAAATGCTAAAAGAATCTCCTCAACCAGAGACAGACTGTCACAAAAGTCGTGACAACCACTTGGTCAAACAATGTCCTCATACGGAGATCACTGAAGTAAATGCCTATTGTCTTGAGTGTGGCATCACTCACTTGATCCTCGATTACCTGAAAAACCCAAACCAAATCAGGAAAATCACGACAAATGTATTAGATATTTTTCAGCTACCTAGTAGCTCAGAAAATGAAAATGTCGTACCAGTTCAAGTGGTTACGAGAGCACAAGCTCAAAAGAAAGCTGATGAGAATCCAGAGACAAAGAACACGGAAAGTGACATGAGTCCAAAGATAGATGATGGACCAAAGACAGACGCACCTAGTCAGAAAACCCAGAGCAAATGAAATAGTTGGAAAGCTAGAAAGACTAGGATGAAAGCATGTAGGGAACGAGAGCGAAAATCCCTAGTTGAGAAGCTTACCGAAGATGAGGAGAAGATAAAACAACATGAGGAAAAGGAGGCACCTTCTCTTACACAGATGGTTAAACCTCTAGAAGAACCATCCACGGATGAGAAACCGAGAAGTGCTAGTTCAGAAGCATCTATGTTGGCAGAGAAGGTTAATGAGACATTAGATACCCTCTTGAAAGCCTATGATGTGAGGCTCAAAAACAACCAAACCCAAGAACACACGTGGATGACATATCCTTATGTGGAACTAGAAAAGCAAAGGTTTTAAATGTGCCGGAAAATGATTCAAACAGCCCAAGCTTTACTAGAACCACCAGTTGCAAAACCTGAGGATGTGATCCGTGTCATGCCTACACAAGTAATCCCACCAAACCAGGACTAAAAGATCCAGATTCTAGTCATGATCACAGACCAAACCTCAAAGACCCAGCATTAAAACCAAGGATAGTACTGAATATCACGGATAACTCTTTCGAGGGATTTCACCAAGCTATACGTGAGGATTGTAAAGAGATAGATGGTCTTGACGAGTTGTGGAAACAAGTTAGAGAGGCCAATGAAGCTGATGACCTAAGAAGACGAGTAGACAAGATTGGTGATGAACGAGGAGTGTTTCTACCACCAATAGAGGAATTTGAGACTGGATCTCAAACTAATCTAGACGTGCGATTGTATTGGGGCGACAAAGGATCTGTACAATCTATGGATAGTCAACCCCATTTGCTAAGAACACTACCGTCCTACATGGGAGAGTACGAGACCAAGTCATATGTGGTTGCAGTCCCATCACAGAGACTGTCTCCCAACAAGGCCATCGATTCAAAGGGGCTAGTAGATATTCTATCTACCCCAGTCACCTGTACAATAATGTTAGCCGAGTTGCTCAAAATAAGACCAAACATGTGGGGCTAATGTGGGTAAATGTCTAGAGAAATTTGGTGTAAAAATCCCAATGACTCAAATCGAGGAAGGCATCAAAGAGCTTGAAATGCCTCAACTAAATACTAGGCCAGTGCCATTAAACAAGGTAGGCAAGTATTACGAGGGAGAAGATAAAAACACCACCCTTCCTATGGAATTCAATAATGTAAAAACCATGGCAATCCTTGACAGTGGCGCTGGTGTGGCCATTACAACCAAAGAGGTTTGGAAAAAATGGGGAAAACCTGTTTTGATATCCACACGAATGACCCTACAGCTTGCAGACGGACATAAGGAAAAGCCCCTAGGACTGCTAGAAAAAGTACTTGTTACTTCTTGTGGCATTGAATATGAACACACTTTTGTTGTTGTTGACTTTGGCAAGAAGAAAAACTATGACATCATTCTAGGAAGACCATTCATGCGACAATTGAAAATGGTCCAAGATTGGGGTTATGACCATATATACCTGAGACATATGGAAACCATAACAAAGATAAACTTGAGGAACCTTAACTATAGGATGTGACGAGAACACCGGTTGAGGAGTTTGATTCCGCCATAGTAGCAGGATCAGAACTTCCAACTTCGTTACGTAAGCCTAAAGAACTATGGATGTGTGGAGCTTCACAATGTGGTAGCTTGAAACGTGAGGAATGTATCCTAGAGAGGGTTATAGAGGATAGGGACTATATCCCAGAACCATTTCCTGAAGAAGAATTAGAGCCTTTTGGATGGAAACACATCTTTTCTACTCTGGACGTGTGCGCCGTGGAGGATGCTCCCACAACAAAGTTTTGTGATGAAAATGGCTATGATGTCGTTCCTTATTTTGTAGTGAGTGTAATCCAAGAAAACAAAGAGAACCAGACATCATCAAGCTCTCGAAATAAGGAGCAAACAAAGAAATGTGGAGAATCAAAAGAAGAAGACGACGAGTTCTATGACTCTGTAGAACACTTCAAGCTTCAAGAAGATCAACGACCCGGGAATCAATGTCATCGCTACATGAATAAAGTGCATCAAAAGTGGATTCCAAAGTCTTCAGAGAAGACACAGCCACCACTAGCATCCTCATACAGGGCTCCTAATAAGGATGCAAAGACTCAGCTAGGAGGAATACGACCAGAGCAACGAGCTAACAATGCTCTAATCAATGGTCTAGAAAAGTCCTCCAAGAAACTACCACTCACGAGCAAACAGACAATAACTTTCCACTACCATCCAAAAAATAAAGGGAAAGTACAAGAAGTCAACCTTGCTGAGGATAGTAGCGATAGTGATGAATCTTACGACATCCCCTATCATGAACTCATGCCATCACTATCACCAACCTCTTTAGCAACAACCATGATAGGTCAAAAGAACAGGACAACAAGTCAAAGCCAAAAAGCTCGACAAATCTGGATACCAAAAAGCCAGATCGGCCAAAAACAGATATGGATCAAGAAGACAAAGATCTCTAATGACAAATCACAAGATCCAACACCAAAACAAAAACAAGGAAAGCGTGCACGAGCGGGTAATAATATCACAAAGTCGCAAGCTTTCACAACTCAGTTTTGGGCTCCAACGAAGTTGATTCAAGCACAAAAAATTCAGGAATTCATTTGGATTCCAAAAAAACCACAATATCAACTTTCAAAGCCTGAATCCCGTCCCCAACCAAGCGTACAAGGGCTGAAGCAAAGACCACTGTTGACTCACACAACAAAAAGGTGGATCCCAAAGATGTCTCTTCAAACACAAACGAAGCACGGGCAAGTATGGGTTCCCAAACGAGAGCCAGCAACAAAACAACCAATAATCGCAAAGAAATGGGTCCCAAAGAAGAACAACAACTGCTGTCAGTGCATCGCCGCTTGAATTCTTACAATTCTTCCTACGATTACAGTACAGTTAGAAGAGAGCAAGTCGCTTCAATCAAGCAACAATATAGGAGCTTCAAAGACCATTACATTGCTTAGAATAGGAAGCCTCGCCAACAAATGCCAATAAGAAAATTGCTTATACCCACATCTTGCACAACATAAATATTTTCCATGCATTGACTGTGTATGCATAATAGGGCTACATTACAAGGCCTGCATAGGCACAACTTTTAATTGCCCAACCACAACACATACCCTTTGCGATACCATTTCATAAAGTATGACTCCAAATAGGAAGGGGTGAGGCATTCTGAATGCGGACCTAACATTATGACTATTAGAGGGCAATGTTTTGTGAGATGCATTGAATTTTTTCATTTTATTGTGATAATTTTTTGACGAAATTTAGTGTATATTCCCTCATAGTAGTGTTACAGAGGAGTATGGGGAAAAAATACATATATGAGCCCCTAGGGACATGTGTATAGTGTACATAGCATTTAGATTTCTATTTGAATGATTTTTCTTTTGTTAAGTTTTTTTAAAAGATTTTCTTTGTTTATTATTAAGAAAAAATCAATAATCCACATGAAGAAAAGACTGACGAGAGGCCTGAGCACTACAAAGAGAAGAAGGTACAGGAAAACGATGAAACTTCACGAAGTATGTCTCAGCATCCACTACAACAGCCGAAGAACTTGTCACAAAGCAGTGTCAACATGCAACCGACAAGTCATACAAGTCAGAGTCGAGTAGCTAAGCCACAAAATGAGTGAGGTGTTAGTCCCGAAGCTTCAAGTAATATTCTTTGTGGTATAAGCGTCTTAGCTATTCTAGGTACTGCTCAAGCTGGAAGAGTTGAGCATATTTACGTTGTGTCGCTCATGCTGGTATAGGTGAGCAAAAGAGTCGAAGTCTAAGTACTTAAGTCTGGTGAAGTGAAGGAGAAGGTCCAAAAGACACTCACGTAATGAGCACAGTGAGATACGAGTGGAGAAACTTCTACATCGACAACCCTTCTTGGAAAGGTGGAAGCTATTGAGACATCTTTTGATGTCACATGTGCTACATGTATTCCTTGAAACACCCATCATCTCCTTCTTTCACATTGCATGCTTTTGGTGACAAATTTCTCATATGCATATAGAGTGTCCCATAATTGGCACTTGCATCAGGCACTCTTTCCGTGTTTCACCCAAGCACTCACCTTTCATGAACATGTACTTCACGTTCAACTGCTCAACTCCAATAAGAGCGTATACCAAAGGCATTCTTTTTCCCACCGAGTTTTTTTTCCCCTTTGTTCATCCAGGTTTTAGACCCTATTCTACCTATCACCATACTCTTGTACATATTCCTTCTACATCAACAATAAGGAAATGCTACTCAAATCAATTGACAAATGAATTGGAGCACCAATTTCAGATCATAGCATACTTCTCCTCAATGGCGAGTCGAAGAATGGCCTACAATGACAAAGCTGCAGACAACACCAACAACATGATTGCACAGGAACAAAGAAGTCCCCAGTGAATAAGAGCAGACATAAAAGTAATCAAAGGATCTCAAAAGATGAATAGTTATGATGATAGATGCCCGATCTAAGGGATCATAGTTCTTGTTGTGGTTCGACAAAGTTACAAGCAGTGCAACAGATGAAGCCAAAATGACAGCAAATACCACATCGCCATCGACAATCAGGTCATGTCGAGGACGACATGAACGAGGAAGGGGGGAGTGTTGACCGTTGGGTCAACAACACAACATAACTCAAGTTTCGTACGAAAGTCTTATCTTTTGCGAGTTATGAAATGCTGCGGATTATGGCTATAAACGTCATTTGTAATGAGTAGTTATTCTAGTTTCAGAAGCCGGGGTGCAATGGCACTTCCAGATTGTAAATACAAAGCCATTTGACCCTTTCAACCCCATTTTTGGTTAAACCTAAGGTAGACTTAGTATATAAGGTACCTAGGTCATTTTGTAAAAGAAGACTTTTATCATAATCAAAACTTTAGCGCTACCGTCTACTGTGTGTGAGAGAGAAAGAGAGTGAGCGTGAGCTTTATCCTCTCTCTACGCCCAGCTTGCTCAACACATTGGAGATCTGACTGCACCATTGTTGTAGGCTCGAGGAGAGCTACGCGACAACCTCAAGCATTCCACGCGAGACGAAGCGCACACGCCGACGCATCTACGAGCTATTTGTGGCCGTAAGTGTATCAAACGATGCCTGTTTTCTGCGTGCTAGTAGTCTATAGAATCATGGCGACATAAGCTACTCATAGGTACTCATAAATTTCAGTTTCAGGCACTTTCAAAATTCTTCTCTGTCCTCCTACATGTTTTCCGCAGATGGGTTTAGAGTGAGGGTTTTGAGTGTAGAAGCTAAGGGACAGGTGTATCCTAGTGAGGGGATGGTGTTCCTTAAGTTTCGTACAAATCTGGAATGATTGTTGAGATGTCAAGCTCTACATCTTGAGCTGGCATCCACTACGGGTCTTGGCCACTTACGGCATTTACTCACTGGCGCGTTAGGTGACCGACACAGAGGATCTCTCCCAGTGATTCTACAGCTGGACTACACTTATAGTGCCAGCCTAGTACGCTTCTAGTGAGTTCACACATACATATACATATGTGTACATATGTGCTACTTTTCAGTTTTAGCACTTAGTCATTTTGTACCCTCTTTTCTGTGAGAAGAAGAAGAAGCTTTCCATCTCTGTGTGGTGTGTGCTTGTCTTGTGTAGCTCTCTTGCATCCTCTTTCTTTACATGGTATCAGAGCCTGGTGCAGGCAAGAGAGGTTTTTCGTACAAGTTTCTGAACAGGTCTCCAAAGTGCAGTACACAGAGATTTACTGTACAGGTACAATGGTTGTATGTACGCTTGATTGTGGACACTGGTTGAGTGTAGAAAGCGTTGCATATACCACGATAGCAGATTTGCAGGTTTTTGCAAATTGTAGCTATTTTGTCTTAGTGCTTCAAGATGTCTGACGGTTTCAGACAGATTGTTACTGAGAAGCTTGAGAAAAATAAATATCCTGCATGGAAGTTCAGAATAACAAATTTCCTAAAAGGAAAAGGTTATTGGGACTATGTAGAAGGAGACAATGAAAAGGAACTAGAGATTCCCAAGGCAAATGCTATAGCAGAACAAAGAAAATCTTTGAGGGACTGGCAACAAGGCCAGAGCAAAGTGATGTATTGGCTTTCTATGAGCATCACAAATGGAATGATGGGCTATCTACAGGATGTTGAAATCCTCGCCATTGCATGGAAAAACTTAGGCAGAGTGTTCGAGGTGAACACCAAGGCCAGGAAGCTTCAACTAAAGTCGGAGCTAAATCAGGTTAAGAGGAACAACCTCTCCATCAATGATTATGCCTTGAAGATCAAGAGTATCATTGAGGCTCTTGGATCTATTAAAGTCTCAGTGGAAGACTATGACATTGTCCGTGCATGCTTGAATGGCCTAGGAGATGAGTATGTACATTTCAGGTCTTCCATGAATACAAGAGACGACATCCCCGTGTTCCAAGATTTGATTTCTATGCTTATTCTTGAGGAGAAGAACCTTGACACATCTTCTTCTCATGGCAGAAATAATTTTGAACAGGCCTTCGATTCTAACTCCAAGAGAGGTAGACATAGAGGTCGTGGTCGAGGCCGAAGTGGTTTCAGGGGCCAATTTCGAGAAGGTCAATCAAATCAAAACAGTACAGGTGGCAGGGGAAACCGGTCTCAAGGCAGGGGGAGTCAAAGAGGTCGTGGTGCAGTATCAAGCAGGCAGCAACATACTGCAGATAGCAGAGAATGTTGGACTTGTGGTGAAAGAGGTCACATGTCACGTGACTGTCCAAAGGGAAAAGCAATTGGAAAGAGAGAACAGGGAAACTATGCATCTACTAGCAGAGATGCAGATGACAGCAAAAACGAGCGCATGTTTGTTATGCAGCATGTAATGAATACAATGACTACAGAGAATTCCACCCAAGATGATGTTTGGTATGTCGATTCAAGTTTCTCTAATCACATGATGTCTCGTGGAGAGTGGTTTAGAGATATGCGCAAACCAGATGTGTCAGGCTATGTGCAGACAGGAGATGACACAGCTCACCCCATTGCTCATGTAGGGGACATACCTTTAAATACGAAGAGTGGGAAATCAAAGTACTTAGCAGATGTACTTCATGTCCCAAACATTACAAAGAATCTTGTTTCTGTTGGACAAATGGTTGAGTAGGGTTTGCAGGTTCGCTTCAATCCTAATGGCTGTTATGTAGAAGATTTCCAGAATGGCTATAAGCTGATCACAGAGGGAAAATGTGTGGGCAGAATGTTTACGCTGAATGTAGACGTGCCTGAGGTAAAAGCTGCATTATTTTCACAGGGCACAGGTGTTGTGGTTGATGTTGACATTTGGCACAAACGCATTGGCCATGTTAATGAGCAGAGATTGCGTAGCATCATGCAATCAAAACAGATTGTAAAAGGTTTGCCCAAATTCAAGGTGGATGGTATGCATAAAGTGTCTGCAGCATGCCACTTTGGAAAACAGTCAAAGGGCTCATTTCCACATGAGCGCAATGTATGTAAAAAGCCACTTGAGGTGGTGCACACAGATGTTTGGGGTCCAACCGATACTGCAAGTATACATGGTTGCAGGTATTATGTCTCTTTCATTGATGACCATACAAGGAAAGTATGGGTCTACTTCATGCGTAACAAAAGTGAAGTGTTTGGTCACTTTCAAGACTTCAAATTCATGATTGAGAAGGAGACAGATATGCAAATCAAGACATTAAGGTCAGATGGAGGGGGAGAGTACTTCTCCAATGATTTTTCAGATTTTTTGCGAATGCATGGTATACGCAGACAGTTTACATGCAGATATACTCCACAGCAGAATGGGGTCGCAGAAAGGAAAACCTGTCACATTGTAGAGGTTGCACGTGCATTGATGAATGAGAAGAACATGCCTCATCATTTCTGGGCTGAAGCTGTAAATACAGCTGTGTACATTATGAACAGGACACCTACAGCTGCGGTGCATGATGTAACGCCTGAGGAAAAGTTTACAGGTACAAAGCCTGATTTGGCACACTTGAAAGTGTTTGGTTGCATAGCTTACATGCATGTACCAGATGAGTTGCGTAGGAAATTGGATCCTAAAGTAGAGAAATGTATTCTTGTAGGATATTCCCTTGAAGAAAAGGGGTACAAGTGCTACAACACTACTACACGAGAATTACGAATGAGCATAAATGTAGTCTTTGATGAGATGAGCAGCTGGTACAGTAATGCACATGGCACTATTGGGGCTGATGTAAAAGATGTGAGGCCACAATCACAGGTTTTGAGTGGACCACAAGAGTTGTCTTCTCGTGGCTCTGTTGAGAAGCCATGGAATCGTAGACTACGTACGCAGGTTACTCCACCAGCAGGTACAGGGAATGTATCACGAAAAGGAAAGGAAAAGGTTGATGAACCTCCCTTTATGGCTGATGCATCATCAGGGTTTTCACATGTAGACATGGATTCAGATGGTTCTGAACAAAGTCTTGATGAGGAATTTGGAATCCCGGCTGTCAGGACACCTGGTGTAAGGAAAGTACAAGAAGATGCTAGAGGGCAAAGGAGTGGCCCAGGACTGCGCAGATCTAACAGAGTCAGAAATCCAGTTCACAAATTGACTTATGATGGGTATCTAGCACATCACCAAGCCTACATGGCTAAGGTGATACAGGATGTGGAGCCCACATGTTTTGAGGATGCGGTTGGAAATGTGCATTGGGATGATGCAATGAATGAAGAGATAGCTGCATTGGAAGCAAACGACACATGGGAGTTGGTGCCATTGCCAAGTGGCAAGAAAGCTATTCGCTATAAATGGGTGTATAAAACTAATCATAAGGCTGATGGTAACATTGAGTGTCACAAGGCAAGGCTGGTCGCAAAGGTTTATGCACAGACGTATGGCATAGACTATGAGGAGACCTTTGCTCCAGTGGCAAAGATGACGACTGTGAGAGTTGTCATAGCAGTGGCTGCATCTAGAGGATGGATTATGTATCAAATGGATGTAAAGAATTCCTTCATGAATGGTGAGTTGCAAGAGGAAGTGTATATGGATCAGCCACCTGGTTATGTCGATCCAGGTTACCCAGATTATGTATGCAGGCTTCTCAAAGCTTTGTATGGTTTGAAGCAGGGCTCTAGAGCATGGTATGACAGGATTGCCAAGTATCTTCTCAGTATTGGTTTTAGGAGAGCTCATGCTGATCATTCACTCTATGTACGTGAGAGTGATATGGGGATTGTGGTCATTACCATATATATAGATGACCTTATTATTGTGGGTGGCAATGCTATGGAGATTGACCATGTGAAGGGTCTTCTCAAACAGGAGTTTGAAATGAAAGATGTGGGCGAGTTGCGCTACTTTCTTGGCATTGAGGTGATCAAGACTCCAGAGGGTGTATGGCTGTCACAGAGACAATATGCTTTGGACATGTTGTCAAAGTATGGTATGGCTGATTGTAAGCCAATTTCTATTCCCTTGGATGTGAATGCAAATTTGAGTGCAGAGAAGGGTGATGCAGCCTAGTACGCTTCCAGCGAGTTCACACTTAGTGATTGCATGTACATATGTGCTACTTTTCAGTTTTAGCACTTAGTCATTTTGTACTCTCTTTTCTGTGAGAAGAAGAAGAAGCTTTCCATCTCTGTGTGGTGTGTGCTTGTCTTGTGTAGATCTCTTGCATCCTCTTTCTTTACAATGATTAGGTGAGTTACCTTCCGTATGTGTGTATGTGGCTAGGTGGTGTAGTTGAGAGCAGTGAGGTTCTTGATTGTGGTTTGGTTGGCCTTCGAGAGTGTTGTATGTGTAGGATGGTCTCAGCCTGACAAGCTAAAGAGATTTCCTCTGTGTGCCTATCGTGTCATCTGTGTCCTCAATTGACATTATGTTGATCTAAGTAGTGTTTGCATGCACTTCATGGGTGTGTGAGTTGCTCCCGCAACAGCCTTCTAAGGGACAGCTCCCGCCTGCTGGGACTGTCGTCACCTTCTACAATGGTCTTAGTCGCTAGAGTTCTCTGCTCTTGTCACTCATCCAGTATATTTTCCTTTCCCTTCACCTTCCAAGTAGCCCTTTTTTGCTCCCATCTCTTTCTTTTGGTAGCTTACTTTACTTATTACTTAGGTTCATCCGGAGTCTTTTTGATGACCACCCCTTGACTTCCACTCTCACTAGCACCAGCTTAGGTGGCTTCTAGTGACCACTCTCATTGGCACTCTCTCAGGTGTCTTCTGCTCAGATCCTTTTGGTTATGTGTTGTCTAGACACTCAGCTGAAAAATGTTAGTACTTTCTATAGGTGCAACAATTGAAACCTCTCTTCTCGGAGTCAGCTCTATCCCTACGTCAACAATTACCTTAGAACCCGATTCTCCATTCGGTTTCACCACTTTTGGATTAGTTAAAGCAATCAGAGACACATCATTTACCTTCTTAAAGTGGTGGATTTTCTAGGGGGTTTCACCTCTTAGACATGTAAATTAACATGCGAGCTAAGGACGAGACATTGCTTTTGCAGTGGGAGTGGTGAGCCGATATATGGCAAATTTTGGCATCAAGCATTGGGAAGCAGTGAAGCACATTCTTAGGTACCTCAAAGGTACAGTTGGCAGCTTTTTACGCTTTGGGAACAGTGATCCATCCATTGTGGGTTATGCGGATGCGGACTATGCGGGTTGTGTCGACATTAGGAGATCGACATCTAGCTATGTTTTCATATTTGCTGTAACAGCAGTATCTTGGAGGTCATGTCTTTAAGGTTGTACGTCGTCTTCCACTACGGAAGTAGAGTACATTGCATTGTCGGATGCAAGTAAAGAGGCTATATGGTTATCTCACTTGGTTGGAAATCTTGGCATTGATGAGACTCTAGTGATATATTGTGATAGTCAGAGTGCTCTTGCATTGGCAAGGAATCCCGTGTTTCACTCCGAATACAAACACATTAAAGTCAGGTATCATCTAGTGAGAGATTTCTTGGCCAAAAAGCTCATTGATTTGGTCAAGGTACACACTGACGACAACCCAGCAGATGCTTTGAGTAAAGGCTTAGCTTTGGAGCGGTTTGCACATTGCAGTGAGTTGATGGGTATAGGTTGAAGCCACTAGATTGCTTCAAGGTTGTACATACCAGGTCACTTGGGCTGCGCTGGCCTTCAAGTGGGAATTTGTTGGGATTTAGGCCAACTGGCCGAACATCCCACTTACTACTAACCCATCTACTAACTTAACCAATATACACTTATTCTTTAACACAATAGAATAAGGAGCTGCAACAGGATAATGTTTCTTAAAGAACCCTTGAAACGCGTACATCTTTCATCATACAATATGAAATGGAGGCTTCCAGCAATGTGACCCTGGTAATACCTTCGGAAACATCATCCAACCTTCGAGCATACAACTCCAGAATGATATCAAACTTAATGGGGTGTAACTGGGAAACACTCTAGTTCCTGACTAGCTATCTGCTGCTTTCCCAAGGTAACACCAGATAGCTAGTTCCTGACTAGCTATCTGCTGCTTTCCCAAGGTAACACCACTCATGATATCCAACTACAAAGCTAACCAATCTTCGTGCAATTGTGGAATGCTTATCTATACCATTGTTAACTCTTGAGGATGGTTTTTGCAATCATTCTGATGTTTCTTCTTAGAACCACAATCTGAAAACACTTCACATGAAGGTTTGGATGATTTGGAAAATCCATTTCGACTTGAATATCATCATCCCATTGGTTTTGAGTTGTTATTTGAATATCCATCAATTTTTTAGAATTAAATATGGACAATCCTGAGCATTCAAAACCTTGTAGCCTCTCTTTTAATAATGATGACACATTTTTTGTGGTCAAATATTCAGCAGTAAGGATTGTTGCCACCATTTCTTGACAGTTGTGCTAAATTGCCAAAAAATATTCATACAAACATGCATGATGCCTTTAAAAGATCCTCCAATTAGTATATGTTGTTGAACAATGGTACTTTGAATGATATCTCAAATGAAAATACTTGCATTTTCTAAAAGATTCACATAAAGAATTAGTTCTCTTATGAGAAAACTATTACTTTGTATTTGTTCCCATTGTTTTGCAGTTTATTATGTGTTCTAGGCTACTCTCTAGTACCCATTCCACCTAGAACATCTCTCAGTCAATCCTAGATGTTGTCTTCGTGACTCAATCAAACCATATCCAATGTTCGTTTCAATATCAAGGTGTATACACATGTCTTCAAAAAATATCTTGGAAATTTTCATGTCATTTTTGTTAATGTTATGGCATCTTGAGTGAACTTCCAAATGTGATCCCACTTATTTATTTTCTCTTTTTGGTATCTTATATTTTACTTATTTTTCAAAGTCCTGGGTAGGGGATTTTACTTAGACAGGTATATAAGTAAACCATCGCCCCCATTATAACATCGTTAATTCATTCATTTCCAAGGCTGATTGGTTCTAGAGATTCTCTCTCTCTCTCTCTCTCTCTCTCTCTCTCTCTCTCTCTCTCTCTCTCTCTCTCTCTCTCTCTCTCTCTCTCTCTCTCTCTCTCTCTCTCTCTCTACGCTTGTGCACTGTCGATTTTGACATGGTATCAAATCTTTGTGCTCCATGATGCTGGGCGAGGACAAACACCCATGCATGGAAAAATGCCTTTGACAATTTTTGAACCGCAGCGTCCATAAAATCCCTTGGTCAGCTCAGTCGAAGGCCGCCAATGATGAAACTATTTTTACCACTGAAGTGCATGCATTTCTCTGTATTTTAAAATACCAGGAATTGCTAGCACATGATGGGCACCCTTTATAGTGGTGCGTAATCCATTATGTCACTGTGAAATGTTTTGAAAAGCCGTCGGAAGAAGGACATGGCAACACCAACAATGCCCCAACAAAAGGCTATCGATAGCAGATCAACAAGTTTCCCTTTTGCACCGTATGTGCAGGCAAAGTTTTCAATGAAGCAATTAATTTGTTTGGCTTGAAGGCCAAAATCAACTACATGAGTTTGCTAGAGGACAAAGGCAAAGGCCAGCTTGACAAGGATGATAGTAGTAAATCTCGATTAGATACTTCGGGACCCACGAGGTTTGAAAATTGTTGCTATACATGTGAAACAATGCTTTGTTTGTCTTTGGAGTTTGAAGCCAAAGATTAAAGGAGGAACTCACAAAGAGACAAAGTCAAAGTCAAGATAGACAAAGAAAATGGTGATAAAGATTTCATAGATGAGATCTGCATGGCACAAGTGATAAAGATTTGATAGATGAGATCTGCATGGCAATATTTCTAGTCATGAGGCTGTTTCTGCCACTAGCTTCAGTAGGAGCGAGGCTTCTGAGTGGCAAAGAGGAGTAAGCAATGCTCCCTAAAATTGGTTTGGCCTTCAAGTTATCGGTGTTTGGACCGGTGGATTAGAGTTCAAGGCATATGTATCTAGCAAGTAGCCAATTAGAGACGTATCGAGAGAACAAGATGGATGTGGATGCGAATCCATTGTTGTTGGACTGATTATGGAAAAGATCTATTCCAAGTTCATTACCTTGAATTATTTTGAGTGTGATGCGTTCATAGTTCATAATGTGGTCTACAACTCAAATTTTCTAAAAGGGAAGTGATGCTTAAATTGACATTATTCTAAGGTACAAAGTTGAGGGTAGAAAATCCGAGGTGTATCCAATGGAAAGGATCCTCTGATGGAGTTTCCTTCTTCATCAGCTTGGTGTCACCATTTATGTCCACTATGAGATGCTCTCAGCTTAATAGCCAAAAGTGCACAAGAGCACGATGAGCTCCAAGAATGACACTAGACAACAATAGCTACAATATATCCCGCGAAATGAGTAATGGCCTTATTTATAGCTGTCAGAATGGATCTTTGACTAATTGTGCATTTTGTAGTTACCGTAGTAACTAGGCTCAATATTTATCAATTCCACTACTACTCTAACTTTCTGACTGGGGCTATTCCCATTGTCAATTTAGATGTTCATGTTATCCAAGATTGGATGTAAACCTTAGGGTGATAACTATAGTGATAATTTTGTATACTACTATCATCATTGTTATAGGCCACCAATTACTAAGAGTAGCACACATGCTGAGGTATAGGCTCCACAAGACCTCTTTTCACACTTAAATTTAATACTCCCTTTAAAGGGATTTATTTCCTTGGGGTTTTCAGGTCATTACAAAACTCCTTGAAGATTTCTACTATCATTTCATCCTATCTTAGAGGCTTCTCCTTTCTGAAGCAGGACTATTCTTAGGCAAGTAAGCATTCTTCTTTAGTGATGTTCTTTCCAAGAGATCCGCTTTTTCACGTGCTATATCTCTTATTCACACTACAAAAGAAGTGAGTTTTTTGCTTCTTTGATCTCTTCTGAGTGATAATTTGGTTGCCCCATGATGAACAACTTAAGTGATCAAACATCGGTTTGGCCATTCCATCTGGGTCATGCACTTCGTTCTCTCCATCATTCGTGATTTTTATGATGATACTTCATCTCTTTTTGGCTTTAAGAGCTCTAAAGAAGCATACTTGATTGGTAGCCTCAAGTTTAAGGTAGATCTCCCTAAACAATATTCTTGCTTTTTTTACTTCTTCAAGCTATTGTTAAGCAAGATCTGCTTTTACCTCAAGCCATCTCTTGTGCTTTGCCTTAGAAGCAATCTCTTCTTGCTTTTTGAAAGTTAAGAATACCACTTCTTCTTCAAATTTTTATGCTTGTTCTCAATTATGAGCCGTCTCCATCCTTGGCTCTATTCTTTTAACCATCGATTGGATACTCCAAGCAAGAGTGTCCAAAGCCCTTGAACTATCCACACTCACATCTTTTTCTAGTTTGTTAGGTTTTCAAACGAATGGTTAATTGAAGAGGGATTTCCTCGTGAGACTAGGTTCTCCTTTTTCCATTTGAGATAGTGATCAACTTGAAAGAAGATTCTTATGATCTTTAAATGAAAGGACAATTTAGAGTTGAAGAAGTATAGTTTAAATTAAAAAATAAAAAGTAAGTCACCAAGTACTTGAATATAGAGACCATTTACAAACTAAAGAAAGATAATGAAAAGGAAAGTCAATAGACCCATTTGCTCCACCACCCCCTGGGGCAATAAAATTGAGATAGCCGTTTGGCTTCATTAATATCAAATCATAGGAAGATATTGTAAGAAGTGAAATGAGAATATGATCTTGGAGTGATGAGTTTGAGTTTGGTTTTGTATTTTAATCGAGGCTTGCTTGCAAGCAGACAAAGGCATACAATAGAGTTACATCGTTTTGCTTACGCTTCCCTTTGAATTGGTCTAAAACCAAGGGTATCATATGTGCTTTATTGATTGATATAGCTTGTATACAATTGATCAATGTTTATGCTCCCTACAGTATGAAAGAAGAGGCCCCCCCAATGGTGTGTATTTCAACGTGCGCACTGCGAAAGTCTAAGATATAGACAGATATATTGAAAGAAGCGAGCCCCCGGAGGTATTGAAGAATCAAGGAATCGGAAAAATGTAGAAAGGATGTGGATACTTGAGGGTGTTCTGCGGGAAATATGGTTAGCTCTGATGAAGGGAGGTTGCGAAATAGTATCGATGAGATTAAGCCGCGAAGGTTAGTGTTATTTTCGTGGGTTGAAATTGATAAAAGGATCAATGGAAAAGCTCAAAGGGAGTGGGTGATAAGGAAGACGACGAAGAAGATGGGTACATGTATACGAGGAGGCCAAGTCATCGTGGAACTCTGATTACATTATTATTTCCCTCAAGGTGTTCTACTTATAAGAGGATGTAGATAAAGGGAGAGCAGGCTGGTGTGTGTGTGTGAGAGAGAGATCAGAGAGAGAAATGGATTCGCCATTGTTGCCCATGAAGTCACCTACTCTTGCCTCCTTCCCTGCTGCCAAATGCAGCTTGCTTTTATTTGTGTTCTGTGCATTTGCTTTTTGCTTTTCCGCCCACCTCTTTCTCAAGCTGGCCGCCGCCACTTTACGTCTCCTCGTGGGGTTGCGCTTCAAGGAAGCAGCTCATTCTCATAGTATAGTGGCAGACGTTACGAGCCCGGAAGACTGCTACATCCTCACTCCCATCTCTTCCACCAGCGCCCTCCAAAATGGCAAGCACCATCGAAGGCTGCATATTCTTGGTCGCTAAATAGATCTCCCCTTAGCTAATTTTAAACTGTACTGTGGGGAACCATTGCGTCACGATTGTACTCAGCACTTTCCTATCACATTAAAATGCTCTCTTCAGTCTGCGTCGTCGTCGTCTTCTTCTTCTTGTTCTTCTTCTTCCTCCTCGTCTTCTTCTTCATTCATATAACACAGTCTCTTCCTATACTTTGTAAAGGAAGCCCTTGCAAACTTAATATTATCCAAAGAAGGCCCTTCCTATAATTACTTGTATAAAGAACCCTCACAACATAATCTCAATTAGTGGATGGCCTGTCAGCAGACGAGGAGAACACTCTAATTTTTGTGAGACGAATGTGTGATTGATGTTATACAAACTTTGGCAGCATTTTTGTGATCATGGTGAAGACAAGAATAACCAATTTTTGTGAGATGAGTGTGTCATTGATTTTATACAAACTTTGGCTGCATTTCTGTGATCACCAAAGACAACAATAAGCTACAAAGTGGCGTCATATTCAAGACGCTAATATCACCCTTCAGTTATGCACTTAAGATGTTTCAAAAGGTTTTTTATTTTTCCGAGATTTGGGGAGACCTAGTCAAGACTCCCTGAAGAAAAAATTACAAAACCACTTTTTGGCCCTTTAATTGCACTCCTTTTTATTTAACATTTAATTGCATTTTTTGGTCCTTTAATTGGATTTCTTCATCCTTATTTAGCATTTCTAATAGATGACTTCATATTGAGGTTCATCATATGTAATATTGCTCCAATTGCTTTATTACATATGTAATATTGAGGTTCATCATTTGTAATATTGCTCCAATTGGTTTTGCATGTTCGTTATCCTTGAAGTTATCAACCTCAAGAAAGCTCTCTTAATCTTCGAAAAGAATGTAGTTGTTGGAGTTACATTAAAAAAGACGGTGCTTAAGGGATTGCTACATTAAGAAGACAATACATGTCTTGAACACTTTGTCATTTGGTAATGTTTGCATTGATATTGCCAAGAAAAATAGGAGAGTGCAAATCCATGTTTATAATGTTGTTTGAACTTTTGAGCCATGCCTTTTATGAATGGCTTTGTGCAATTTTTGGCATCTGATTAACAGGCATGCAGATGGAGAAGTCAAATTTCCTTGCTTTTATCGTATGTATATGTAAAACGCATGATTATACTTCTCTGCACTAGAAGCTTCACAGAGCTTAAATATGTGATCTTCCAACTATGTCTTTGGGTACCTTCCCATCTCATCAGAAGGATACTTGAGTAGTAAAAACTACAAGGAGCGAGAATACCGATTAGCATCCACCTTCATGGTGCAGATGCAATGTGGTTGTGTATATCTTGATTCTAAAGACAAAGCAATTGGTCAAGGACATACGGTGCATATACAATGTGGTCATGTATATCTTAATTTTTAAGATAGAGCGAGAGTACCGATTAGCATCCACCTTCATGGTGCAGATGCAATGTGGTCATGTATATCTTGATTCTAAAGACAAAGCAATTGGTCAAGGACATACGGTGCATATACAATGTGGTCATGTATATCTTGATTTTTAAGATAGATCAATTGGTCAAGGATATATCATATATAGCATATGGAGCCAGTGCAAAATTATTAAACAATCGTTTTTTTTATAGCTAGGATTGTGTAAAATGATTGCGCATCCACTACGGGTCTTGGCCGCTTTACGGCATTTACTCACTGGCGCGTTAGGCGATCGACACGGAGGATCTCTGCCAGTGATTCTACAGCTGGACTACACTTATAGTGGCAGCCTAGTACGCTTCTAGCGTGTTCACACTTAGTGACCGCATGTACATATGTGCTACTTTTCAGCTTTAGCACTTAGTCATTTTGTACTCTCTTTTTTGTACGAAGAAGAAGAAGCTTTCCATCTATGTGTGCTTTGTGCTTGTCTTGTGTAGCTCTCTTGCATCCTCATTCTTTACATAACACATGCCGCTTTAGATTTTTGCTAGTTTCTTGCTAGTTTTTGAAGCATATGCTTGCAATCTATGTTGGGGTAATCTGTGTATCACTACCCCAAGGCACTACATTCATTATCCTAGCATACAAAAGTGGACTACATTTTTCAAAGGCTAGAAGCTTATTTGCAGACTTCTAAAAAATAAGAAAAGATACTCCAAAACAACTTTTGAATCAGAATAACTTTGACTAGAGACCTTTGTTAACGTTCCAAAACCATATGAAACCTTCATCTCAAGATTGGTTGACTTGCACCAATTATTAATTGCATCATATTATGCACACCCATGATTCTGTGCACAAAATCAAGCAAGCTTGCATGTCCCATTCTGGTGTACTTTAAGTACTTTCAACATTTTCTTGGTATGAATGCATTTTTAATCCCTTTAGAGATGCTAACCACACACAAGCTCTTTAAATTCTAGTTGGTGGGCCTACATCACAAGAGATTCACTCAAGAGCCTTTGAGATGACAAGATGATGCAAATCTATGCCAATAGATCATTTGCATCACTATTGTAAACGATGGGAAGCTAAGTAGCATTCTCATTTTCATTTTCCACAGATGGAAAGACATTAATTGATAGCATTTATGCAATTATTTTCAAAAGTTGAGACATAGAAGAAAGAAAGTAGCAATTTTTCTTAATGCATTTAGATTTCAAATTCATGTCTTTGTTGACAGGCCCCAATCAATTATCCTCTTTGATTATTTGTAGTGCAAAATGTTTGAGAAGGAACATGTTGATCCGTGCATTCTTTGATGTGAGCACAACATTAGAGACAACCAATTGTGGTATGACGCGGCTCCCACAGTAAGGTGGTCTTTACTGCTAAGGCTCTAGCTACTAGTACAAGATGACTTCCATAAGCTTTCACATTAAAGACAAAGGTAGGAATCAAAAATTTGGGACACTTCTTTATGTTTCCATGTCTTGAGCAGAGGTGGATGACACTTGAGAATGCACAATGGTTGTTGTGAGGTTGTTAAGTTCTTGAGAAAATGGTAATGCATTGGAAGCATGTGGCAATGTATATTGAGTGCAACTTTGTTTGATAAACATGTGCGCAGATATACGAACATAGGAAGCGAGAAAGGTATAGAAAAGTGATTATAAACATAGATTAATATGAGTTAGATAAGTGAGTCAATAAATAATCTCATCCAATCGTTAAAGAAAACCCTACTCAATTCACAAGATCATCCAGTGTCCTCTTTTTTGTTTTCAATGCACACAATAGCAGCTATTTTAAATAGAAAGAGAAATAACATAATAGTTTCCGCTTTTAAAGAGAGTTATGCCCCTCACACAGCATAAACCCCATGCATATCAAGTGCCATGAGGAGCCATAAGATCAAAATACAGATAAATTAAAGGAAATCCACAACAATACAATTGAGGTTGAATAGAGGCAAAAATACCACTTTGCATGAATAGTTATGGCACGAGCTCCATGCAACCAAGCATGGATCAGTTGTAAGCACCAAGCCAATAGTATCATATAAATATAAAAAGTAGGTGAGACACGACCTCGACACCCAAGGAGGGAGAAACGAATCAATGTTGTTCCACCAAAGAGAACTAAGAAATGAAAGCTATTTAAGGAGCCAAGCCCCAACCAATGTCACCATTTATTGCCTCAAAAATGGACACCTACTCTGACACTAAATACCCCATCTCCAAATGGGCGAGGCACCATAGCCACAAGGCCACTCTAAAGATTAGAGGGAGGAACGGACACTCCCATTAGTAAAAAAGAGACATGGAGGGCAAGGGAGAACCAATAGAAACAAGGGGAAACCATCCAACAACCCTACCCGAGTCACCTATAGATCTTAAGAGAAACTCCCACCAGGAAAGGCCACTCATCTACTCCTCTAGGTTAGATCATCCACTATCCTAAGACTATGATGTTTTTTGTGATATAAATTGGCTCAAAATCAAGAATTACATCATGCGAAAGCACAATATGTTCAAATCCAATTTTGAAATCCTAAGCCAAGATTTCAAGCATCCCTCCTCATCTATTGTTTTCTTTGCAAGACTAACACTTTGCTCCAATATCAAGATCTCTTTGAACATGAGCATTATTGATCTTGAAATATTTATTTTCAAGTAATGTAGATAATGGATTTCGAGAATCATAAATCATTTTTGTTCTTTATTCAATACTTGATCTAGCAATTGCTATAGCCTCGACATTACTCACATTCTTTCTGTTTGGAATATGTGTCCAAATGTTGTATCTTAACTTTCAAGTAGTTTGTTGACCCTTTTTTAATGAATCTCAATTGTAACTATGACTCCAAGCCATACTAGATGGTGAGTATCACAAGGTTGTACAAGAACAAAGACATATTTCCCCACAACAAAAGCTGGGTTGAACTCCTCCCTAAGTTTATTGATCATAAGACCAAAATAGTGTGCATGATTTTTGTCAAGAATAGTGAATTCTTCATCTTCATTTTCAAGATCAGGTGTCCCTGAAACAAACTCAAGGAGTAGAGTTTTTCCCCCACTGTAGGGAAGATTCTCTTAGTAGGTGAGCACCAATTTGATCCAATTAGAATTTTGTGTATCCTCTCCTTTAGCATGGAAGAAATCCTTCCACCAATTAATGTACATTTTCAAACCATAATTTTATATGTGTGCTTAAATTTCCCTCTACATTTCACCACGTTCAACAAATCTTGAGTTGTGTCCACATGTATGACATTTTGGTTAATGAAATCTCTATGGGTTCCTATATCCGAGTTCTTGGATCTCAAATCATTATGCATATGTAATTTTTCTTTTAGCTCCAAATTTTTCAACCGTTTCGAGAAAGATGCAATTGTAAAGTTGGGATCACTTAGCCATATGCATTTTGTCAATGTCCATGGGTAAGCATTCATGTCATTGATGTTGTAAATTTGGGATAACTTAGACATAGGAATTTTGTACATGTGAAGGTAATCATTCCTATTAATGATATTGGACAATTTCATTTCAGTTGATTTTGAATTGGAATTATTTTGAGGTATAGCAATCATTCTTTGATCCCTTTCATAATGTATAATGTGTAAGTACCTATTTGGGTTCAACTCTTACATAATGAACATTTTTAAAACTCATTCTCTGCAACATGAGTGTACTTATCTATGCAAGGTATTGGGCTTGCTCCTCCTTTCTTGCTTAAGGAGATGTGCAATGTCATATTTTGGAAATCTACTAGTCTTTGATCAAGAGACTACCTTGAAGGCAATGTTTCAAAGCCTTCAGAAAGATGGTTGTGATAGGACCTTGTAGCACAATTGAAGCAATGTGCCAATCACTTCACAAAGAAAATCTATATGTTCATACATTGATGGTAGAGGTAGCTGTGTTTCACAGGTTCCATGCATAGAAGTCCTTGATTTGTGTGGCATCTTCTCTATAATGTTGTCAGTAAATCCTTGTATGAGTTCTTTGGCCATCTCCACATGTGCAAAACGTTTGTGATGCCATGACTCACATTCCCTTCATTTTCTATGAATTTATTTTTAATCTCATAGAATGTGGATGTTTCTTATGCCATGGATTACATAGCATGATTTGTAACAAACCTTTTTTACATCAAACATAAATTGAAAGTAATTCTCATGTTGCTCTTGTTTGTAGACCATGGTCATACAATCTATAATATACGTGCATTGCTTTCTCCCTAAAATTTTGATTTATTTACATTATTTTTTATTCTATATCCCTAATTTGGTAGCATCTTTGCTCACAACAACTAGTTGTTGCAACTTTTAAATGTCTCTTTTTAAATTGTTACTTTACACATGTATCTTATTTTATTTGTCAATCTTATGATGCCATACTCACTATTAAAAGCATCTGGCTCTATCTCATTGTAGGATCCCTAAATTTTCCAAAAAATATAAGTAAATAAATAAATAAACTATCCATCTAATCAGTTCAAAAGATTGATTCACTTTTTAATTATTATCATTGTTGTATAAATTTTATCTTGTTTTAAGATCACGCGATTTTTTTTACTGCAAGTCGTGCTGGGAAAATTAAAAAACCCCTTTCACTGTTGAAAAGACACGCATAAATCCTACTGCTCAAAAACAAAAATATATTTACGAGACATGCGACGGGACAAATTAACCAACCTGAGGAGCTCAAGTCTTGCAAGTGTTGAACCAGATAGATTGCGAGAAGCTAAGATCATACGAGAATGGAAGCCATGCACTCTAAATAGTATGAGTAATTGGACCACAAAGTAACTCAAGAGAACCTTAGTGGGTTTGTGGAGACTAGTACAAAAGGAGGAGGCCAAAAAAACTAGTGCAAGAATTTTGTGAGAGCAATTCTAAGAGAGATATAGAGCATCGTATATATATATATATATATATATATATATATATATATATATATATATATATATATATATATATATATATAGAGAGAGAGAGAGAGAGAGAGAGAGAGGTGAGCATAGAGATCTTCTTACATGGCTTGTACTTGGCTTCTCTCATCTTCTTCCTCGCGAGACAAGCAATCTCTCGGAGAGGTGCTCATAGGTACTTGTCATCTTCTTCGTATATATATATATATATATATATATATATATATATATATATATATATACACACACACACACACAGAGAGAGAGAGAGAGAGAAAAGGATCTACAGAGAGAGGTGAGCATAGAGATCTTCTTACATGGCTTGTACTTGGCTTCTCTCATCTTCTTCCTTGCGAGACAAGCAATCTCTCGGAGAGGTGCTCATAGGTACTTGTCATCTTCTTCGTGGGAGTACTCTTCTGCACTACATAAAGAAGGTATGTGCGATACACACAACCCTTCCATTCTTGATTTTTGTATAAACAAATTGAAATCTTTTTTGTGATCATCTTCTTCGAAGAGGAATGTGTATGGAATTCTTTTGTCTCCTCTTACGCAGAGAGCGTACATCTACGTCAGAGGTAATCATAAGATTACTCTTCCAACTTTATGCTCATAAGTATTTCATTAGAAGGTGGTTTAACTAATGATGTAAGGCTTCTTTTACACAAAAGGTTTCTTGAATGATTTCAAGGCTGAAACTTTAGTTTCACCAGGTTTGAATTTCAAGTATGTGATATTGACACAATCTATAGATTGAGCCTCAAAATATAGTCAAGGCTAACAAAAACTCATTCTTCACCTAACAGTCCATTGCAAACCTCAAAAAATCCTCATGGGTATAATCTATTTGTATTTGATTCTCGTGTTGTGCTAGATTGAGAAATAAGTTTTATTCGTGATTTCAAGGCTCAAATTCTAGAACGTTGAGCTTAAAAATGGATTCACTGATTGCTACTATAATGTATGTACATCAAGGGACAATCTTACCGTTGCCAATTCCTTCCATACCTATCTCAAGATTTAGTATGAGGCTCAAAGAAATGCATGGATAAAAACTACTTGATACCAAGGCTCAATCTTAAGATTTGATCCTCGGAGTATAGTCATGGATCTAAATTATTGGCATGTCTATGTGTATGGAAGGGCTTTCATGTGCTTGTCTATGTGTGTGGATGCGAGTTTACTAAAAGAGAGAGATGGAGAGATGATGAAGAAGAAGAAGAGGAAGAGAGATAAAAATAGACAGATGAAGAAGCAGAAGAAGAAAAAGGGGGGGAGAGAGAGAGAGAGAGAGAGAGAGAGAGAGAGAGAGAGAAATGGCAAGAACACTAGGGTTTTGGATGTTTTAGCGACCATCACCAACCTCCTCAACTGCAATATTAGGTCCACACTTTCTTTCTAGCATTATGGCATCCCTCCCCCCTCCTTTTCAATTCAATCCTTGTACTTCCCCCTCGGGTCATGCTGTTGGGGATCTCTATACTGTAAAATATTCTATCTTGTACATGACTTAATGAAGCCTAACAAACAAAAGGGACTATTAATATTGACAAAAAAGGGGGGCAAAAAATACAATTCAATCATCTATCATGATAGATGTTTGCAAGAGAATCCAGGGATCCAGTCAAACTGTGGTCGTCAACATTTGCTCTACATGTTTTTGAAAGCCAAAAGGTGCCAAAGATGCCCATCACTCGTTTTTGAGACTGAAATCCAAAAATTTAGCATGGAAATCCAAATCCAAATCAAGTTAGACTTTGTCAATAGGCTATGAACAGAGAATACAAGAAAAGGGTTTTTTTTTTTTAAAGGATAAAAGTCTAACCCCTAGTCAGAGATGCAATTTTTTCAAACCATGAAAGCCATCTACATACCTTGTACATAGTGTATATGAGCTTCGGTGGGAAATAGACAAGGATGGCTCATCAATGGTCATCTATCACGAATAATGTCAGATAAGGCCCTTTCGAATCAACTTACTAACTTGGGGAAATTAACTATAATGATTTACACAACACACAAAAGCTAACAGTGACCAATGCAACTTTGATCACTTTGATGCAAAAAACAAAGGCCTCACCAACAAAGAAGATTAGAAACAAATGATAGACAAAACCAACCTTTGCAAGGTTACATGTCTTGTACTTGATGCAAAGGAGAAAATGCTAGACATGGGTTTTGAACCTCAAATGAGAAAAAATCCTCCCACCTCTTTCTCAAGCACGCTGCCACTTTATGTATTTACGTGCGGTTGTGCTTCAAGGAAGCAACTCGTTCTCATAGTATAATGCCAGACGTTACAAGCCCAGAAGGTTGCTATAGCCTCACCCCCATCTCTCGCACCAGCGCCCTCCAAAATTGCAAGCACCATGAAAGGCTACTTATTCTCTGTTCCTAAATAGATCTCCCCTTACCTAATTTTAAATCGTACTATGGGGAACAATTGCTTCACGATTGTAGTCTGCACTTTCCTATCACATTGAGATGCAATCTTCAATCATCGTCGTTGCCGTCTTCTTCTTCTTCTTCTTCTTCCTCCTCCTTGTCTTTTTCTTCATTCATATAACAAAGTCTCTTCCTATACTTTGTAAAGGAAGCCCTTGCAAACTTAATATTATCTAAAGAATGCCCTTCCTATAATTACTTGTACAAAGGACCCTCACAAGAGAATCTCAACTAGTGGATGGCCTTTCAGTAGACGAGGAGAACACTCTAATTTTTGTGAGACAAGTGTTTGATTGATGTTATACAAACTTACTTGAGTACAAAAAACTTGATTTTGCGAGTAACAAGGAGAAAGGGTACCGATTAGCATCCACCTTCATGGTGCACATGCAATGTGATCATGTATATCTTGATTCTAAAGACAAACCAATTGGTCAAGGACATATGGTGCACATACAATGTGGTCATGTATACCCTGATTTTATGTAACATGTAATGGCCTAAAAACTTGTGTGTAGCGGAAATTAGCATGAACATAGTGGGCATTTCATTAGAATAGATTCCTAATGAGAATTACAAGAGTGCTTGGGTAGAGAGAGCAACAAAAAGCGTAACACCTAGTTAGATAGCATCAAAAATAGTTTCAAAAGAGAGAGAAATTAAGCTATTGACAACAGTTGAGGACCGGATTTGCATGGAGCCGGTCCCCCCTCCAAAAGGCTTTGTATTATGGTTTCTCCCATCAAGAGAGACATTGTACAATACAATTCTTTGTGTTCCTTCAAGACTAGCTAGTGCAATGAAGATGAAAGCTTCATGCACTAAGCAAAACACTTAGTAAACACAACTTTAATTATCCCCGTTCTCAGACCCAAGACCTCATACACCTTCGAAGATGGTGAGAGCTAGCAGGGTATGAGAGTAGATTGAGAGGAAGAAGGAGTATCTTATGATAAAGATGTACATCTCCTCACATAATCACTCATATTAGCATAGCTTTAGCTTGGTAATTAGCTTGGTAGAGGATATGAGCATGCATTGAAGCTTGTCTCTTGGTTGGATTTGCATCCACAAGCCAAGAGTGTGTCGATGTAGGCTTCTATCTCACCAGCTTGGAGTAGGTGATGAGTTCTCCCCCATTAAATCTTGGGAAGAGATAGTCTTCTCTTTCTTCACACATGAGATTTTGTGAGTGTGTGTGTGATAATGCCTTGCAAAAATCAGCCCCCTCTCTCTCTTGGGCGAGCCCTGTTGCTATTTGCTCTTGCAGGCTCCCCATTGGACCTCCCCAAGTCAAGCCAATGGCTATTAAGCAACATAAGTGATAGCCTTCTGACATGTGTCCCCCTTTCCCCTTTTGTGAGATCTTAATCAATTAAACTTAATTGATTTAAATGAATTAAATCCCCATTGGACCTTTCCCCATTCTGACCAATAGGAATTAAGTAGCCCATTGGGCTGCTCAATTCCTATTGGACCCCTTCATGGGCTGTCCAATAATCATCTAGGAGACTTAATTTTCATTGGTTCTTTTTATTAAGTGTTTTTAAATTAATTAAACTAGATTTGCTCTAGCCTAATTCTCATTGGTCCACCTCTAAGGCCATCCAATAGGAATTGGGTACACCTTGTGGGCATCTGGCCTAGGGAGCTGACATGTGTCCCTCATTCCCTTTGTGTAAAGGGAGCCTGTGTGTGTGTGTGTGAATTTCTCTCTCATCCCCTACTTGCTAGGCTCGCCCCCTCCTATGTAGGGATATGCAAGACTTTTTTGGTCACACACAAAGCATCCAATTCCCTTAAGGTTTACCTTTGCACACAACTTTGAATTTTGGAACCTTAGCATTTTGGCAGTCTTAATGTGCTGAACCTTAGGGTCTTTTTAGCCCATTGTTGCACATGGCTCTTTTGCAAATGCCCCCCCCTTTGGATCCCTATTTTCCCTCCTTTGGATCCCTACTGTGGCCGGTCTCCTAGCTTAACCAATATTCTAGCTTTTTCTCCCCTGGCACTTCCCCACATTAAATGATTAGTTTAATATGAGAAAATCATTTAGGAGAATTAGATATTGATTATTATGACATTACCTCTCTCTTAAAATCATAGTCGTCCTCAATTATGGTGTAGAGAAGATAAAGCATATTCATGAGTCCTTTTCTTAGCGGGTAGAGGATCCCTATGTTACCCTACGACATCATTCCACAATGGATGACTAGCCCATTTGGCGCTTGAGATCCTGAGGCTGCCGCAAGCATGTCTGCACATTAGTCCTATCAGTCTTCCATAGTAGAGTGACAAGCTCTACTTGGTGTTTGGGAGACGTCGTCTCCGCAAACTTTATCTTAGCATGCATACTACTTCATTTTTGTGCACAATAAAGAAAAAGAGAGTCTTATAAGACAAAAACTTTGTTCATTTTTAACATTTTGTACATTTGCTTACTCTTGGGAAGCATTGTAAGCATTGACAAGGTTTAGGTTATCCTTTAATTGTATGCCTTGCATCCATCTAGCATCTTCAAAAGGATAATTCTTAAACTTAATAAGATATCGTCGGATAGTCTTACCACCTCTTAATACCTTGTCTTCATGTCGGAGAATGGACTCAGCCTGCAACACCTCCTCTTGGTCCTCGATCTCCGATGGGTCTTCAATAGTTGGTTCTTGAGGTGGGTTTCCTTTGTAAGGCTTTAATAGGCTCACATGGAAAGCATTGTGTATGAGCCAATGATTGGGCAACTTGAGTTGATAGGCCATCTCATTGATTGGCCTAAGAATTTGGAAGGGACCATAGTACCTTTTTGCTATTTTAGCATAGTACTTTTGGTGTCCCGTAGGATTCTTGCCCGTTGTGTGCCTTACTCGAGCCTTGGGAAACTTTAACAAGACCCAATCGTTTTCTTTAAAGGCTTGGGCTCTTCTGTGCTTGTCATCAGCAGCCTTTTGCCTTTGCTGTGAGATAGAGATAGCATCCTTAATCTTTTGAAAATATTCTTGTAGGTCTCGGCTATACTCATCTGCAGCGAAGATCTTCCCATGTACCTTAAGTAGCAAGGGACTTTTTGATCTTCCCTCAATTACCTCAAAAGGTGCTTTTCCCGTGGAAGTATGTACAGTGTTATTGTAAGCATACTCCACTAAGGGTAAGTACTTCTCCCATTGGGATCTTTGATCTACTTCTGTTACATAGGCTTTTAGTAGATCGAGAATGGTTAGGTTAGCTATTTCACTTTGGCCATCCGTTTGTGGATGATTGGCCAAAGAGAAGTTTAGCCTTGTCCCTAAATTCTCAAAGAGACCCTTCCAGAAATTACTGGTCATTCTAGGATCTCTATCCGACACTATAGACATTGGCAAGCCATGGTACTTAAAAATTTGTGAAATGAAGAGGGTTGCCATTTGATGGGCTTTGATAGTCTTTTTGACAGGTATAAAATGATCTTGTTTACTGAACCTGTCTACTATCGTCCATATTCCCGTATTCCCATGGATAGACTTAGGCAATCCATGGATATGCTCTCCCATGGTGAATTAGGGATTGGCAAGGGTTGAAGCAATCCAAGTTGCTTCCCTCTATCAAATTTTGTCTTTTGGCAAACCACACATTTAGAAACATACTCTTGTATGTTCACTTTCATGGTAGGCCAATAGAAATATCTTTCAATTCCCTTTAAGGTAGACTGAATCCCTCTATGCCCCGCTTATGGTGGAGCATGAGATTCATACATTACTTTCTCACGTAGTGAGTTAGTAACTCATAGTCTATTGCCATAGAGACGATAACCATCTTGTAAACTAAATGGTTCTTCTTTCTTCCCTAATGCAAGGGTTGAAATCACATCTCTAAAATCGGGATCAATAGCCTACTCATCTATCATTGAAGATAGATCATTGTGAGTTTCTATGGAAACCACATTCACTCTCGGCCGTCTTGAGAGTGCATCAGCTACTTGATTATGCTTGCCAGCAATGTGAGCAATATGAAAATGAAATTGCGAAAGGAAATTTGCCCACCTCATTTGTTTGTTGGAGAGCTTGGTCTACGTCATGAAGTACTTAAGACTTTGGTGATCCGTTCACAGAATGAAAGGAGTCCCCAATAAATAGTGCTTCCATGAGTCTAAGGCATGTAGAACTGCAAGGAGTTCCTTTTCATATATGTGTAGAACTTGCTCAACAGGGTCGAGCCTTCGACTCTCATAGCCTATGGCGTGCCCTTCTTGGAGCAAAACAGCTCCAAGACAATCACCACAAGCATCACATTGGACCTCAAATGGTTTTGAGAGATCCGGTAGTGTAAGCACAGGTTGAGAGATAAGCTTTTCAAAAGCATTTTTCTCCTTAGCAGACCATGTATACCTAACACTTTTCTTTGTTAGGTCATGTAATGGTCCCGCAATTTGTGAGAACTTTTCTATGAAGCGTCTATAGTATGCACACATACCTATAAAGCTTCTTAGTTCATGAAGATTCCTTGGTTTAGGCCATCCTTTTATTACCTCTATCTTTGATGGATCCATTTGGATGCCATCTTGAGAGATAATGTGACCTAAATACTGAATCTCTTGCAAGAAAAATTCACTTTTCTTTCGATTAATATAAAGTTTATTCTCTCTTAAAATTTGAAATATTACCTGGAGGTGTTGCTTGTGTTCGTCTAATGAATTAGAGTAGATGATAATATCATCAAAGAACACTCTAGTGAAGGTTCAATGAGGCCTGAACAACTTCTCCATCAAGCGGTTGAATGTGGCTGGTGCATTGGTCAAGCCAAAAGGCATGACAATGTATTTGTAAAGACCAAATGTGGTGCGAAATGCGGTCTTTACAACGTCTTGATCAACTATCCTTATTTGATGATAGAGACTTTTTAGGTCAATCCTACTGAAGTAGGTCGATCCTTGTAGCTTATCAAATAGTTCTTCTACCTGTGGAATAGGACTAATAGCTCTATATTTAGTGCTCTATAGTCGACTCACATACGATATGTGCCGTCTTTCTTTTGCACTAATAGCACCGGTGAGAAAAATGGAGATGAGCTAGGCCTAACCATGCCCTTCTCAACTAACTCATGCACTTGCCGCATAATCTCCTCTTGTTGATCTTCAGAAACTCTATAAGGAGGTTTGTTAGGCGGTGAACTTCCTGGAAGAAGTTCAATTGCATGGTCATCATTACCTTGTTTAGGAGGTAGCTCACAAGGGATGTCGTCAATAAAAACATCTTGAAACCCCTTGAGAAAATTGGATAACTCTAATTCCTTTTGGTTGCTTTTATTTTCTTTTGCTAAAGCATTAGGTTCATTTTGAGAATCTTTAACAAAAATCATGTACACGAAAATAGAGCTCTTTATTGACTTGTTGAAAGCTGGTGTATGTACAATGGGAATAGTGTTACCCATTTCCTTAGCATCTATATACGTGTCTTTTTCCCTGAACTTAAAGGAGATTCTCCTTTCAGGAAACTTAACATCGGCAGCCAGGCGGTCAAACCATGGTGCCCCAAGGATCACATCCTCATGCTTGAGAGGAGAGATAAAGAAGTCCTCTTTGTCCACATAGCCTTGGACATGAAGCCTCAATTTCCCGATTAAGGGAGTGACTGAAGATTCTTGCCCCTTGAAGGCACTGTCTGCGGGTAGGACATCTCCCATCTCGTAGGATTGTATGCCTAGCTTGGTAGCCAACTCTATAGATATAAAATTGTGAGTAGAACCAGGGTCAAAGAGAATAAAAGCATCATGTTCTCTTACCTTTCCCCAAGCATGGCATAGAGGAGATCCTTTGTGGTGAGTTTGGTGAGTGTCGTCCTCTTGGATGTCAAACAAGGAAGCTCTAGGAGGATCTTGGCGGTTGTTCCTTTGGGGAAAAGCGTGGTACGCATGCCCTTGTTCACCGCACTTGAAACACCGGTTATCCTTGCTATAACGCTCAAGCTCTTCAGGAGAGAGTTTGTTCTTACCTTTGTAAACTCCCTTCTCTTTAGCTTTGTTGGAGTTGCCCTTAGGAGACTTTTGGACATTGTCCTTCCCCTTAGGCTCATTGGAACCCTTGTTTTCCGGGGGCTTATTATTTCTTTTGGCCCTCGTTTGGAAATTGATTCGTGAGGCCACCATAGTATGGTGTATTACCGCCGATATGGTACGTGGCCTTTGGGAGTTGACATACTCCGCCATTTCTTTGGTTAAGCCCGCAAAAAATTGTTGCTTTTGCTCTCCAAAATCCAACTTTTTAAAGACAGTGGCTTTGAGTTGTAGATCCCAAAACTTGTCCACATATTTGTGGATGGATTCATTGGGAGAGAGCTTTAAGCTTCGCCATTCGGTGAGTACTTTGTCTTTGGCATCGGTGGCCAAAAACTGGTTCATAATGGAAGCTCTTAAATCTTTCCATGTTCGTGGAGCTTCACCGTTGGCTCGTAGGCTAGACCACCATTGCCTGGCGGACTTTTGAAAGTGCATAGCTACATGGTGTAGCTTAGAGGACTCCGTCAACCCCTCATCTCCAAACGCCGCATCGAACTGTTGGATAAAGGCCAAGACTTTGTCCATAGCACCAAAGGTACCATCATAGGTGAGGAAAGAGATGCTCTTCCCTCCCTCTTTGAATTTATTCAGCTTGGACGACCTCTTCCATGCGGCATAGGATCTCCTATGGCCTCTTCTTTTTGATGGTTCAAAGGTTGCACCATCACTTTCTTCAGAAGGTGAAGAATATGAAGAAGGTGGACAAGAGGGTGACCTCTTTCTCGCCTTTTTCTTCTCTTGATCTTTGTTTTCTTCACCATCACTTTCATAAGAGGAAGAGGATGAAGAAGATGGAGAAGAGGGTGTCCTCTTTCTTGTATTTTTCTTCTCTTGATTTTTATCATCTCTCTTTGAATTATGGTGTGGAGAAGAGTGTGATGGTCTTCTCCGCTTTGGTGGAGATGGAGAGCCTTTAGCCCGCCGTCTTCGTGGAGCCATCTCCGCCGAGGTGGCGGGAGACTCACTTCTTTCTCGTTCCTTCGGTGGAGGCTCTTGAGTTCTCCTTTGGGAAGGAGATGCATCATCAAGAAGTAAATTCTTGAGCCCTTGTATGGATTCTCTTCTTCTTCCCGAATCAGAGAGAGACCTCTTTTGGTAGTCTCACAAGGAGGCTTCCTAGGTGTTCTCTCGTCATGGTGATGAGCTTGGAGAATCCCGTGAGCACAGAGCTGCCGTTGCACTTCACTTTGGAGAGATGGATTGCCCATGGCTTGTTGAAGCCTAGAAACAAGATAGTTAACAAGCATTGAAGCATCATTAGTAGCTTGCTTATGAGGAAAATCAAAGCTATCAACATTAATTTCACTCTCTTTACAACTTTTAGGTGTACTTTGGCACTTCAAGCCCTAGTTGCTACTCCTCTTTACCCCTTTAGAAAAAGCACTCAAGCTACTGTACCCGCGGATCGAATACCATTAATTGCAAGGAATAGAAGAGAGGGTCTTTCGACACCAAAACAGCACCGGCTCCTGTCAAGCTTCTAGCAGCTCAATAGTGGTTAAGCCGTAGGCAAGCCCCGTAGGACTCAACTATTAAGACCATAGCTCTCGACGGTGATGCCCCGTTGACTGCATGAAGGCAGGCGCACTGCAAGGCTGAAAAATCCCTATTCTACTTACTCATAGGCAATTAATAATACCAACCATTTAATGCTAGCTTGAGGACCTCCCTTCTTGAGCAAGAAAAGAGAAACCTTGTGCTTTGATACCAGTGTCACATGTAATGGCCTAAAAACTTGTGTGTAGCGGAAATTAGCATGAACATAGTGGGCATTTCATTAGAATAGATTCCTAATGAGAATTACAAGAGTGCTTGGGTGGAGAGATCAACAAAAAGCATAACACCTGGTTAGATAGCATCAACAATACTTTCAAAAGAGAGAGAAATTAAGCTATTGACAATAGTTGAGGACCGGATTTGCATGGAGACGGTCCCCCCTCCAAAAGGCTTTGTATTATGGTTTCTCCCATCAAGAGAGACATTGTACAATACAATTCTTTGTGTTCCTTCAAGACTAGATAGTGCAATGAAGATGAAAGCTTCATGCACTAAGCAAAACACTTAGTAAGCACAACTTTAACTATCCACGTTCTCAGACCCAAGACCTCACACACCTTCGAAGATGGTGAGAGCTAGCAGGGTATGAGAGTAGATTGAGAGGAAGAAGGAAGAAAGATGTACATCTCCTCACATATTCACTCATATTAGCATAGCTTTAGCTTAGTAATTAGCTTGGTAGAGGAGATGAGCATGCATTGAAGCTTGTCTCTTGGTTGGATTTGCATCCACAAGCCAAGAGTGTGTCGATGTAGGCTTCTATCTCACCAGCTTGGAGTAGGTGATGAGTTCTCCCCCATTAAATCTTGGGAAGAGATAGTCTTCTCTTTCTTCACACATGAGATTTTGTGAGTGTGTGTGTGATAATGCCTTGCAAAAATCAGCCCCCTCTCTCTCTTGGGCGAGCTCTCTTGCTATTTGCTCTTGTAGGCTCCCCATTGGACCTCCCCAAGTCAAGCCAATGGCTATTAAGCAACATAAGTGATAGCCTTCTGACATGTGTCCCCTTTCCCCTTTTGTGGGAGCTTAATCAATTAAACTTAATTGATTTAAATGAATTAAATCCCCATTGGACCTTTCCCCATTCTGACCAATAGGAATTAAGTAGCCCATTGGGCTGCTCAATTCCTATTGGACCCCTTCACAGGCTGTCCAATAATCATCTAGGAGACTTAATTTTCATTCGTTCTTTTTATTAAGTGTTTTTAAATTAATTAAACTAGATTTACTCTAGCCTAATTCTCATTGGTCCACCTCTAAGGCCATCCAATAGGAATTGGGTACACCTTGTGGGCATCTGGCCTAGGGAGCTGACATGTGTCCCTCATTCCCTTTGTGTAAAGGGAGCCTGTGTGTGTGTGTGTGTGTGTGTGTGTGTGTGTGTGTGTGTGTGTGTGTGTGAATTTCTCTCTCATTCCCTACTTGCTAGGCTCTCCCCCTCATATGTAGGGATATGCAAGACTTTTTTGGTCACACACAAAGCATCCAATTCCCTTAAGGTTGACCTTTGGACACAACTTTGAATTTTGGAACCTTAGCATTTTGGAAGTGTTAATGGGCTGAACCTTAGGGTCTTGTTAGCCCATTTTTGCACATGGCTCTTTTGCAAATGGCCCCCACCCCTTTGGATCCCTACTGTGGCCAGTCTGCTAGCTTAACCAATATTCTAGCTTTTTCTCCCCTGGCACTTCCCCACATTAAATGATCAGTTTAATATGAGACAATCATTTAGGAGAATTAGATATTGATTATTATGACATTTTATAGCTAGGATTGTGTAAAATGATTTCAATTTTGCAAGCACGGATTTAATATTCACGTGATCACGTTATATTTCTTGAGATCACAATGTTTATAATCACATTCACAATAATCACACTTAACATGATCACAAAAAATTTATTAAGTGGTGATGTAGAAATCCACCAAAACTCAACCACGGTATGTGTTTTTCATGATTAACTTACTAAGAGACTATGTGAACCCTAAACGGAGTCCGTTAAGAAACGAAGAAATCCCAGTGGGCTTATCAAATTGGATGATTTATATATGTTAAGGGATAGTCACATGATTATTTAGCATGATCAAGTATTTTGAAACTTGATCACTCAACATTATTAACGTGTTCACATGTTTGTGATCACGTTAAGAAAATCCCTGTTTGCAAGACTCAACGAATATAACGGATGATGCTATAGATTTTTTCTAGTTTCTTGCTAGTTTTTGAAGCGTATGCTTGCAATCGACATTGGGGTAATCTATGTATCACTGCCCCAAGGCACTACATTATTACCCTAGCATACAAAAGTGGACTACATTTTTCAAAGACTAGAAGCTTATTTGTAGACTTCTAAAAAATAAAAAAAGATCCTCCAAAACAACTTTTGAATCAGATAACTTTGACTAGATACCTTTGTTAATGTTCCAAAACCATATGAGACCTTCATCTCAAGATTGGTTGACTTGCACTAATTACTAATTGCATCATATTATGCACACCCATCACGCTCTTGCCAAAAATCCATTAAGCTTGCATGTCCCATTGTGGTGTACTTTAAGAACTTTCAACATTTTCTTGGTATGAATGCATTTTTAATCTCTCTAGAGTTGTTAACCACACGCAAGCTCTTTAGATTCTAGTTGGAGGGCCTACATTAAAGAGATTCACTAAAGAGCCTTTCAGATGACAAGATTGTTTAAATCTATGCCAAAAGCTCATCTGCATTGCTATTGTAAAGGATGGGAAGTAGCATTTGCATTTTCATTGTCCACATATGGAAAGACATGAATTATAGCATCTATGCAATTATTTTCAAAAGTTGATATATAGAAGAAAGAAAGTAGTAATTTTTCTTAATGCATTTTGATTTCAAATCCATGTCTCTCTTGACAAGCCCGAAGCAATTATCTTCTTTGATTGTTTGTAGTGCAAAATATTTGACAAGGAACATGTTGATACGTGGATTCTTTGATGTGAGCACAACATTAGAGGCAGGAAATTGTGGTATGAGGTGGATCCCATGGTAAGGTGGTCTTTATTGCTAAAGCTCTAGATACTAGCACAAGATTCCCTCCATAAGCTTTCACATTAAAGACAAAGGTAGGAAATTTTTGGAAAAGAATCACAAATTTGGGGCACTTCTGTATGTTTCCATGTCTTGAGCAGAGGTGGATGACACTTGAGAATACAAATTGGTTGTTGTGAGGTTGTTGTCTAAAGTTCTTGAGAAATTGGTTCTCTTTGATTTATTGTCACACGATCGTAGGCGTATTCTGCGTCGATTTTGAGTTATTTCAAATTGTTTGAGAAATGGTCTATTTTAGGAAAGTTTCTGTACAGAAGGGGAAATTGCTTTTTATCCATGGGTACATTAGTAGTTTTGTTATCGGAACGTAGTGAAACTTATCAGCCCATAAGAATAAGATATTTAGAAAAGGTCTACATGATCAAAATCAAATTTTGATGCATAGAGATATGGAATATAATTTTTCATCAGCTTTGCATGCTAGTTTTGCGTTTTTTTGATGCATGGTTGTAAAACCACTAAAACTTATCAAAATTTCATTTTGTTTGTTGGAGCACAATCAAGGTGTTGAAACGAGTTGAATTATACTTTGAAAATCATATTTTAATGTTCCAAGATAGATTCATGTTGTATGCCTAGTCCATATGATGTGGTTTGCTGGTTTTTTCTTGTATGCATGCTAAGGAGAGAACCGGAGTCCAAATTTGATGCATCTTGTTAGTATAAGGTCATGGTATTAATTTGGATTGTTTTCTATGTTCAAACGGAGACCAGAACAAGGATGCAGACCACCTAGCATCATCAAAGTTAAATGAGTCAATAGTGGGAGCAGTGGCCATCAAACTTCCACTTCAGCAAGGCAAGGAGGACTTGGAAGATATTATGCACATTCTGGAGCAAGGAGAGGCTCCTAAACACTTGAATGCAGGGGAAAGGCGATGGTTAGCTAGGAAGGCTACCAGGTATCGCATAGTAAATGATGACTTGTATTGTCTTGGTAAGGATGGTGTGCTTAGGAGAGTGCCTTTGAAGAGTGAAATTGAAGAGATTTTAAAATCTTGTCACGATGATATGTGCGGAGGATACTTTGCACACGACGTCACTAGTAGAAATTTTCTACAAGCTGGGTTTACTTGGCCAAGTCTTCATCGTGATGTCAAATACTGGTGTCAAACATGTGATGAATGTCAGAAAGCAGGACCACGACGGCTCATAGCTGAACCTCAGAACCCAATAAAGGTATATGGGCCCTTTGAGAAGTGGGGAATTGATGCCATAGGACCTCTACCACGCACTCAGTCAGGTAAAGAGTACATCATCATGGGAGTAGACTACATGACTAGATGGGCTGAGGCTATGCCGACCAATAGAATTACTGCTAAGGATGTGAGTCACTTCATCTTTGACCACATCTATTGCTGGTTTGGCACCCCTCTTGAAATACTATCTGATAGAGGACCAGGGTTTAGAGCAGACTTGGTAGGAGAACTCATGAAGAAGCTAAATATTCAGCATCAACACTCTACTCCTTACTACCCTCAGTGCAATGGTTTGGTGGAAAAGGTAAATGGAATCATTTGCAAAATTCTCACCAAACAAGTACATGCTAGGCGCCAAGATTGGGACAAACACCTGAATGGAGCTCTATGGGCCTATAGAACCTCCTTCAAAACCACATTAGGGTACACACCCTTTCATTTGGTTTATGGAAAGGAGGCGCTTTTGCCCATTGAAGTGAAGTTAACAAGTCTTCGAATATTGGGTAGCCAGGTAGGCTCTCAAAAGGAGAAAGTACATCAAAGGATCATGGATTTAGAGAGGCTGCAATTGGATCGTGAAGAAGCCATCAACCACTATTCTCAAGAAGCAGAGAAGCGCGGAGAAAAGTTCAACAAAAAGCTAGCATCCAAAGACATCAAAAAGGGATCTCTGGTGCTTCGATATGACAATCGCTTCGACACTCGTAAGGATGGAAAGTTTCTTTTTCGATGGGAAGGCCCGTTCTTGGTCACCAAAAAGTTCAAAAATGGCTCTTACAGACTTCAAGACATTGATGGTAAAGTGCACAAGACCAGGACAAATGGATGGCGTCTACAGCCTTATCACATCAGGATAAGGTCAGCTCAAGATCAAAGAAAGTAGGCTAGAGGCATAAATACCCCTAGCCAGGTTTGGGGGGGCTATGATCCGAGCCTATTAGAAATTTTTGTTTATCATATTTTGTTGGTTTTCCTTGCTTCTAGAGGTTTACAATAAAAGAAAGAGTGAGAACAACCTCTTGGAAAAATTTAAAAAAAATGATTTGATAGGAATTTTTCTTGACTAGTTCACCGGAGGTGACAGGTAGAGGGAGAACCTAGTGGTAAAGGAAAGGGAAAATATGTAAATGTGAAAAGAAAAAATATGATGTGGTTGTGGAGCCATGCACCCATGATTCAAGGGTCATGAGTGGCTCATATCATCATGGCTTTGGAGCCATATGATGATGCAAACAAATGGGACCCAAGTGGAAGACTTGGTAAAGGAAGAAACCAGACACATGATTTTTCTGAATTTTTAAAAAATACTTCCACTCCGATCCAAGAAAAGTTGTCCTCATCAAAGTTGTAGCTGATGAGCTGGAGATTCTGGCTATATTTTTTTTATAATTTTTGCATCTACGGTCTAGGAGATATGGCCAAAATGGTGGACGCCAATTTTTTCAACTGTGGTGGAGACCACCCCCTCTACCTTTACACACACACACCCTTCCTTTTCCACATTGAGACCTTCTCTAAAAATCAGCCATTAGTCTTCTCACCCTCCTCTCCTTCCTCCTCTGTCTCAAGCTCAAAAACCCATCAAAATTCCTCTTCTAATCACCTCTCAAGTCATGCTTAATCTTGTTGCAATTCATAAGTCCTCATTCAACCCCTTTCTATTATTACTAGATATGTATTGATTTTATGTAGATTCTTTACATTTTAAAATAAGGAAGCTCTTGGACTCAAGCTATGGAGGGAGGAGTGAAGACAACACAAGTGATGATGGAGCTAATTGGTCAACAAATCACTTGGAAGGAGCTTCTTCATTGGTTGAATGTCCCTAATCAAGATTCATTTGTACAAATTACACTTGGATCTTAACCTCACTCCTAATCACTCTCTTTCCTATATAAAGAGGCCTTCCCCTTTGTAATTTCAAGCCTCCCTCAGCCCCATTGAGCCTTTGTATCACTCACCATGAGCCCATAAGCTCATTCATTCACTCTATTCTTGCACATCCTAGAGTGCAAATTGTTTCATGCTAGTAACCTCTCCTCCTCTTACTTATGTTAATTAAGAGAAATGTTTTATATGCGTGTGAGAGTGCTTGATGTGATCTTGGCTAATCCTTGAGTGATTGTTTGGTAATCTATATGCTATTTGTGTTGGGAGTGTTTGAAGTCATCCATTCCTTATACACACACTACGGTTAATGCTTCATTCATAGTGATCTCTCTCTCTCTCTCTCTCTCTCTCTCTCTCTCTCTCTCTCTCTCTCTCTCTCTCTCTCTCTCTTTGTGTAGTGGTCCCAGTCCACGCTTCCAAGACTAGGTGGTGCCCTCATCTCATTTCCCTTGTGGCGCAATGGAGTTTGTTTTGGTGTAGAGGCCGCCATTCCAAATTTCCTTCGTCAATGTGATTGCACAACCGCTGGTGAACTCCTCTTCCAACTGGAGAAGTTTTCTAAATGGTTTTAGTGTGCGGGGATGGATAGTTTCCTGACTAATCACGTCCACACATCCATGATTGACAACCTTGGTCAATCCCCACTTACCAACCCCCCATACTCACACATAATTATTTTGTTTTGCTAATTACTACCACATGTGTTTTAACATTTAAAATAGTGGATTCATTTTTAACTTTTTGCATAGTAATTCATGAAGACAAGTCACAAAAATCACCATTGAAAACAATCTTCTAGAAAACAAACATCTTTAGACTTAAGACAATGTACAAACACTTATAATATATTTTGACAACCCTGACACGTAGTTCACTTGTCTCAAGCACATCTATACATGGGTAAAACAAATAGCACCCTTCCTTATTTATAAGTAGGGTGGAAATCCATCACCCAAGTTTGGGGCGCCCATATGCCAAACTTTCTATTTATCCCAAAGAATTTTTAACATAAAAATAAGTTTTTGATCTATTATAATTACTTAAAATAACTAGCTAATTATACTATAGCTATAGCAACTAGATAATAATATTTCTTAATTTTGGTAACTACCTTGTAAGTATCCAAGCTAGTTATCTAATTTTCCATTTCAGTTTTTAGGTAAAATCAATCTATTTTGGCTTAATTATAGAGGTAGATTAAATTTTTGAGATAAAGCTAAGTATCACGATTTAATTATGATTGTTACTAGCTCTGGTAATTATCTTATAGTTATCTAACTTGATTACATAATTTTTCTGTTTTACTTTTATCTAAAATCAGTCTCTTTTGGCTTCATTAAGTAGCTAGATTATTTTTTTGATCATAATATAATTATCATAGCTTACTTACAATTTTTACTAACATTGATAACTCTTATAATTATCATACTTGATTAGCTAATTTTTGCCTTTCACTTTCATCTAGAATGAGTCTGTTTTGGCTTAATTAAATAGCTAGATCAATTTCCTGATTATAAGATTATAATCACTTTTTACTTATGACTTTTACTAACTCTTATAGTTATCTAACTTGATTAGCTAATTCTCCTCTTTTATTTCAACTAAAATCACTCTATTTTGGTTGAATTAAATAGCTAGATTAATTAATTTCTCTCCTTTAATCCGACTAAAATCAGTCAGTTTTTGCTTACTTAAATAGCTAGATTATTTTTCTGATCATAAGCTAATTATCATGGCCTACTTATAATGTTTACTAACTCTAATATTTATCTTATAATTAGCAAACTTGATTATAAAATTTTCCCCTTTTATTTTTAGCTAAAATCAAATTCTTTTGCTTAATTAAACAACTAGATTAACTTTATGATTATAAGCTTATTATCAATGCTTACTTATGACCTTTACTAACTTCAATAGTTATCTTATAATTATCTAACTTGTTTATCTAATTTTCCCATTTTGTTTTTAGGTAAAATCAGTCTATTTTGGCTTAATTAAACAACTAGATTAACTTTTTGATTATAAACTAGTTTTCATGGCTTATTTATAATATATACTAACTGTGATAATTATCTTATAATTATCCAATTTGATTATATAATTTTCCCCCTTTAGTTTCAACTAAAATTAGTCTATTTTTTCTTGACTAAATAGCTTGATTGTTTTTCTATCATAAGCTAAGTATCAGAGCTAACTTATTATGTCTACTAATTTTGATAGTTATCTTGTGATTTTTTAAGTTGGTTTACTAAATTTTCCATAAGTTTATAGTAGTTGAAAACAACTAATTTATGTCTAAATATTTAAATAAATTCATCATAAAATTATGATATAAGTTTCCTAGCTTATTAACATCATTTTTAGGCTTTGATAATTATCTTAGAACTAATTAAGCTTGTTTAATATAATTCCCATTAATGAAGGCCAAAATTAATCAGTTTGAGTCCTAATTAGGGTTAGTGAGTAAGTAGATTAATAATCTTCGCTAGGATCAAGTAATCAATAGATAATTAATGTATAACAGTAGTAGAGAATAATCTAATCTTTTAAATTAATAGATTAATTAATAAAAATTAGATATAAATTATTAATTAGCTCAGATTAGCATATACGCCTCGCTTAATCACTTAGATTTTTCCCTCTTAGTGATTTATGTGAAGCATCTCTCTTGCACAAGAGATTTCTTGCTAGGACTCCTAATCACATGAAAAATGAGAAGTCTAGGGTCCTATTTTAGCTTTTTCTGGCACTCACAAGCTTTTACAGGCTGAAAATGGCAGTTTCTTGCAGCTCAAGCATCCCCTAGGCTCAAGATGGCACCCCCTGCAACTAATTGTGTTTGTGGCAGGTCAGTGATGGCCTCCCTTAGCACCTGCCTAGCTTGGTTGGTCAAGTTTACTATTTTTGGGTGAATATTATTCTCTGTTTGTAAATATTCAATAAATATCTAGGAGATTAAAGGTAAATTATTTAGCTTTAATGATTATAAAAAAACATCCATTTATTTTTGCAATTTAAAATGATAGTGAGTCTTTCAAGAGGATAGCGGTGTCAACTTTTTTTCGAATTCAGTTCTTAGAGTTCTTGGCTATAGGCTTAAGATTTTAAAAATACCAATTTTAACTGTTGTTTGAGATAGTGTTTTACTTGTCTGTATGCCAAATGATTGTCCTACAACTTTGAGTTCATTTCCCTCCAACTAGAAAGGTGGAAACCTTACAAAAATCAGAATGATAAATATTTAATAGACCTAGAGAGGTGGGGGATCTCAAACTGATGCTCATTACAAAGAAACAAACCTAGATCCCAATTGTGACTACCACTAGCATACAATGTTGCTCAACATTGTTTTCCACCGTTGTCCTCTTGAATGCCACATTCACCATAAAGGCCCTCATTTTTGCTAAGGATTCTCCATTCTCAAATGATAATTGTCTAATTGAGCAACTAATAACTTAAACAATATCATCATGTGGTCACTCCATGTCCATTTCTTGTACATCGTACTTGAAGAAACATTGCAACATCTTGATTTGTTCTCTCACTACCCTATAATAAACAACAGGAGCCAAGGGAGTAAAACTTAGTGCAGAAAAATATTGAGCACTAAAAAGTTTGAGTAGATATCAATGCATTACAAAAATGTAACGATATCATAGATGCATTTAAAGTTGTCTAAAATCTACTTATTTGGATCCTCAAACTTCATGGCTTGCTTTCCACAAAAGGTTTCTTGAATGAGTTCAAGGGTCAAAATTTAGTTTGATGCAGGTTTGAATTTCAAGTATGTGATAGTGACACAATCTATAGATCGAGCCTTGAAATATAGTCATGGTCTAGCAACAACTCATTCTTCATCTAGAAATCCATTGCAAGCCTCAAAGAAGCCTCATGGGTATAATTTGTTTGTTTTTGACACTCTTCTTGTGTTAGATTGAGAAATAATTTTTATTCGTAGTTTCAAGGGGCTCAAACTCTAGAACATTGAGCAGAAGAGTGGCTTTGTTGATTGCCACTATAATGTATGTTCACTTAGCTTTGCCAACTCCTTCCATACCTAGCTTAAGATTTAGTTTGAGGCTCAGTGAAATGCATTGGATAAAATCTACTTGATACCAAGGCTTAGTCTTAAGATTTGATCCTTGGAGTATAGTCATGGATCTAATTTTTTGGCATGTCTATGTGTATGGAAGGGCTTGCATGTGCTTGTCTATGTGTGTGGATGCGAGTTGACTAAAAAAGAGAGATGGAGAGATGAAGAAGAAGAAGAGGAAAAGAGATAAAGATAGAGAGATGAAGTAGAAAAAGAAAACAGAGAGAGAGAGAGAGGAATGGCAAGCACACTAGGGTTTTAGATCTCTGTGATGTTGTAGCAAAAATCACCAACCTCCTCGACTGTAGTACCAGGTCCACACTTTCTCTTTGGCATTATGGATTCCCCCCCCCCCCCCCCCCCCCTCCTCTCCCTTTCAACTAGATCCTTTTACTTCCTTGGGGCATGCTGTGTTGGGGAAAGGGTCAAATGACTACAACCCGCAAGTCATAGCTAGTATCTTGAAAGATGCTCTCACCCCAAAATCTGAGGTAAAGGGGAAACACAAGATTTGCTTGAACTCCTCTGTTTTCTATTCACACCCTCTCTCTCTCTCTCTCTCTCTCTCTCTCTCTCTCTCTCTCTCTCTCTCTCTCTCTCTCTCTCTCTCTCTCTCTCTCTCTCTCTCTCTCTCTCTCTCTCTCTCTCTCTCTCTCTCTCTCTCTCTCTCTCTCTCTCTCTCCCCCTCTCTCTCTCTCTCCCCCTCTCTCTCTCTTTCTCTTTCAAGATAGGGATTTGGCTCTTTTTTTCACCCGATCAATTGCCTAACCTTGCCTAAACTTGTTATTTATATTAAATGGGGTAAACTTGCCTAGGACCTATTTCTACTATGGGAGTTTAGGGCATTTCTTTAAAAAAAATCCTCTGGTAAATAAGGCTATGAACCTTACACCCTCATACCCTGGAAGCAAGATAGTGGTTCCTAAGGAACAAGTATATGGTAAAACCCTTTGGATAGGAGACCAAATAGGGCCTCATACCCGTCTAGATAAAATCCTCCCTACTCCCTCCTATGCTTGGACATCGAGGGTGAGATATCTCTCTAATCCAAGATCCCTGTTCAAACAGAGTGGAGGGGGCAGTAATGTAGCATCCTCTTCCAATGGATCAAGGAGTTTAGACAAAGGGAAAAGGGTGTTTGACATAGAAGTCTTAAGAAAACTTTCAACTCCAAAGGTGTTTCTGCAAGTTATTCCTCATTTAACTTTTATGAGGTTCTCGTGGAAGATATGGCTTCACCAGAGACATTGGTTGCAATAGATTCCATAGTAGAGAATCATGACTCCAATAAGAAAGCTAGATTACACATTGAAGAAAGATAGGTGTTCATCTGGAGGTTCATATACATGATAATGATAGTGACTATGGGGAGACCCAAGGAGTGCATAATAATCCCCAATTAAGCTTGCAACCTTGAATGTGAAGGGGTTTAATGACCCCACCCGCCTATATTCATTTAATTAATGGATGCTATCTTCAAATTTGGATGTCTTTTTTGTGAAAAAACATAAAAGGCATAATAGAGATAGCAAAATTTTGCATTTTAGAGGGTTGGAATGTTTTTATGGTGGAGGTTAGGAAGGGTATTCATGTGTCCTGACATGCATTAAATCATCTTTGAATCCCCAGTGGGTGACATACCACCCTAGTGGTAGATGTTCAATCTTCTTGATTGCCATTGATTTGGAGCAAAAAGATTTAGTAGACATTTATGTTGACAACAATAACCATAACATGAGGAAAGACCTATGGGACTGGTTGGATTCTATTCATGCATAGCCAGGTATTGTTGGAGGAGACTTTAATATGGTGTGCTCTAGTAGATATACTACATCTCCTTCTACATTTATTTCAAACTCTGAAGCTTCAAAGTGGGATGCATTAACCTTTGTTAATTAGATGATGCATGGCTAACATGCACAATGGGTACACTTTTCACTGCTGCCACATCTTCATCGTCCACACTTGATCTACTATATTTTATGGAACCTTATTGGTTGCCTCCTTCTGATCACTTGAATTGAATTTCAAGTGCCTCTTTTTTATCATCTCCCTCTAGTTCTAGGTCTAAATAATTTTGATATGCAATCCTTAAAAAAGCGTGGGCTCTTGTAGGCCTCTGATGGTTAATAACACACTGTTGCAGAATGAAGTTTTTAAACAAGAATTTTTCAATGCTTTAGAAACATCTTTGTTCCAATATGGTACGTTGGAAACTGTGCAGGCCTGGTTACAGTTCTGTGCAGAGATGCAACATTGTATTAGACTCACTAGGAAGAGGGTTTCCAGCAAGGAAAAAAGGGATGTAATGCAAGCTGTAGAAAATGTAAACCTAATCATGGCTCAAGATGTACATCAATTGAGTGATAGGGACATTGGAATGCTTAAGGATGCCAGATAGGTGATAAATCCGTATGAATCAGAGAGAGCATCAATGGCTAGGTTTTTATGTAGGCAGCATCAACTTAGGGATATTCACTCTTCATCTAAAAAAAAATTCAAAAAAATTCAAACCAAGCATGCTACAGAATGCATCGATAAAATTACCATAGAGGATGGGCACTCCATATCAAAACCAGTACTTATCATGGAGGAATGTACAAAATATTTTGAGGGGGTTATGAACAAATAAGAAGAAAACTTTTCTAAAAGGTAGCATACTGGTCATTTATTGCTTTCCGTGGTGGATCCATGCATTGAGGATGTAATGCCAAAAGTTTGGAAGCACCATTTGAGGTGAAGGAAATAATATGATCCCTCAAGAAATTTGGCAATAATAAAACGCCAATGGTGTACGGTCTTACCAAGGAATTTATATTAAGATTTAAGGAATAAATGAACCCATTGATATTGGTAGTCACCTCAATAAAATTTGGCAGACTCAATACATGGATCCATTGTTGAAACAAAGGCTCATCAAATTGCTACCTAAGAAAACTTTTCCTGCTTGTCTTTTGGATTGGAGACCCATAACAATGATGGTTATTATGTATAAAATGTTGGCTAAGGAAATAGCCATTAGGATCTCACACTTTCTTAGGAAGAATCTGCATGAGGCACAAATTGGGTTCCAGATCTATGTTTGATAATATATTGACAGCAGTGATCTTGAGAATTGTGGCTTACCAGAAAACAAATCAAAAGGTAGTAATGCTGTAGTTGGATTTTGCAAAAGCCTTTGATTCTATTCTATGGGAATTTGTAGTTAAAGTTATGGCAAAACTGAGATTTAGGGAAAAAATTGCATCCTGTATTATATTATTGGGGGTGGAGTCCACCTCTAACATCCTCGTCAATTGAAGACTATCTAGCAAAGTGGTTATAGGGATATCAAGGAGAAAGGGGGACGCTTGTCCCAAGGCTACCCTTGTTGCTTGTAATTAATGCCTCCTTCTTGTGATTGGCTAGGCCTGGAGGGGTCCAATGAGATTCAAGCATGAGCTACAAAGGGGTGGGGGGGGGGGGGGGGGGGGGGGGGGTCGACCAAAGCAACCTAGGGGGTTACTTAGGGGTTATACTCTCCCACACACACTCTCATTATGCAATGTGCGAAGTGCAAGAGCTCCCTCTCCTTCTCCAAGCATGTAGAGGTTGAGAGCATACACCACCACTCTTGTCTATAAAGTGAAAATCCAACCAAGAGCCATGCTTCAATGCTTAAGCTTTCCATCTTCTCCATCTTCATTACAATGCTATTATGATAAATATGCTACCAAGAAGAGTTATGATAAGCCAGAAACTAATTCTTTCTCCTATGGAATGTTTCTTCTTCCTCTTCCCTGTCCTCATTCCCTGCTAGCTCTCTCCACCTTTGAAGGTGTTTGAGGTCTTGGGACTGAGGCTTGGGATAGTTAAATATTTCTTCAAAGTTTATGTTATGCTTGCAATGCATGAAGCTTTCCATCTTCATTGCATCACCTAGGTCACAAGGAACACAAAGATTGTATTGTAACAAGTCTCACTTAATGGGAGAAATCATAATACAAATGCCTATTGGAGGGCGGACCAGCTCCACATATATCCCGTCCTCAACTATTATCATGTTCTCTAAATTCTCTCTCCTGCAAAAGTATTGTTCATGCCAAGTTAACTATTTTCTATGACTATGTTGTTATCTTCAATCATGTTCACCCTCTATGCTCACAAAGTAATCTCTCAACGCTACTCTCAGGTTAAGTAAGACAATTCCATTACATTGGTATCAGAGCATTTTTTTTCTCTTTTCTTGCTTAGGAAGATAGGTTCTTAAGTAGCCTATAAATGGTTGATGTTGTTATATATATTAGGGTAAGTGGAATTGGGATCTATTATTGGTTTTTTTGAGCCCACTATGTGAGATATGGTGCACACCTCTAGAGATTTGGACTTAATAATGGAGTCTTTTTAGACTTGCCTACGGATTTACCATTATTGAGCCATAAGAAGTCCACAAGGAGCTAGCCTTCGAAAACTCTGCTATGTTAGATCTACTCCACTACTCTTGATAATTAACCACTTTGATCCGTGGGTGTAGATAATTAAGAGCCAATTTTCAAAGGCTAAGAGGAGTGGCAACTAAGATTTTGAATTGCCAATAGCATACACTAAGTACATACACAAACTTTATTAATATGGCTGACAATAACCAAGAGAGTAGAATGAACATTGATAGCTTTGATTTTTCACATGAAGGTGCTAATGATGATGCCCCCATGTTCATGAATTATCTCGTTACTAGGTTGCAGCAAGCTATGGGCAACCCTGCTTTGCAAGCCAAATTTACTCAACAACTTCATGCTTATGGGATTTCCCTTCCTCTCCAAGAGGAGAGAGAGAGCTTATGATGCCTCTTAAAGAGAACCCCAAAAGAAGACTCTCTCCCATTCGAGAGGAGGAGTCCAAAGATCAAGAAAGCAATGAAACATTAAGTTTCTTTGAAGATGGGGCTCCATGAAGGTGGTGGTCTAGACGATCACCCACTCCTCCCAAGAGGAAAAGATCAACACATAGTCATTCTCCTCGTCATTCCAAAAGAAAAGAGAGGAAACAAAGGAAGAAAAAGGCTAGGAAGAGGTCACCCTCTTCTACTTCTTCTTCAGCTTCCTCATCTTTTGATGAAATCTATGGCTATTCTCTTAGATAATACAAGAGGGGAGAACATCGCAAATCATACACTGCATGGCGAAGGTCACAAAAGCTAAATAAGTTCAAGGAGGGAGGAAAGAGTATCTCTTTTCTCACCTATGGTGGAACCTTTGGTGCAATCGACAAAGTGTTGGCCCTTATCTAGCAGTTCGATGCAGCCTTTGGAGACAAGGGCTTTACGAAGTCCTCGAACCTACACCATGTAGCTATGAACTTTCAAAAATCAGCTCGTCAATGGTGGGCTAGCCTTTGTGGCAATGGTGAAGCCCCAAAGACATGGAAAACTCTACAACTTTCCATCATGAAGCAATTCCTTGCAAGAGATGCAAAGGAAAAAGTGATTACCGAATGGTGCAGATTGAAGCTTCTCTCTCATGAGTCTATCCACAAGTATGTAGACAAGTTTTGGAACTTACATCTCAAGGCTACTGTCTTTCAAAAGATAGACTTTTCCAAGCAAAGGTAGCAATTTTATGCAATATACCTGAAGAGATGGCCGAATACATCAACAAAGGTAAAAACAAATTCTCTCCTGAAGAGCTTGAAGCTTTTCTCAAGGACCATAAGTGTTTCAAGTGTGGGGAGCAAGGACATGGCTATCGTTCTTGCCACAAGAAGAATACTCGCAATGAGACTCCTAGGGCTTCCACCATCGAGGCTCCAAAAGAGGATGCTCATTGCAAAGGATCATCACTTTGCTATGCTTGGGGAAAGGTAAGAGACCATGATGCCTTCATCTTGTTTTACCCTGGCTCTACTCACAACTTCATATCAATGAAGTTGGCCATTAAGTTGGGCATTCAAGCTTTCTAGATGGGAGATATGGTAAGTGCTGATGTAGTTTTCAAGGGTTAAAAAGCCTCCGTTACTCCCTTGATTGGGAATTTGAGGCTTCATGTCCAAAGCTATGTCAACAAAGAAGACTTATTCATCTCTCCTGTCTAACATGAGGATGCTATCCTAGGGGGGCCATGGTTTGATTGCATGGCTACCAATATGAAGTCCCCTGAAAGGAGAATCTGCTTCACCTACTGGGAAATAACATGTATATCGATGCTAGTGAGCTTGGTCACACTATTCCACTTGTAATTCTTCTTGCTTTTGATAAGTCAATAGAGAGCTCCTTCTAGGAATCTCACCGCCTAGCAAGCCTCCTTATCGAGTCTCACAAGCTCAACAATAGGTGATCATGAGGCAAGTACAAAAATTGGTAGACAAAGGGATGGTGAGACCTAGTTCCTCTACACTAGAGTTTTCTTTGATGATATCATCATCTACTCCAAGTCTTTGGAGGAACATAAACAACATCTCCGAGAGCTTTTTCAAGCATTGAGGGAAAACAAGCTTTTTCTCAACCAAAAGAAAAGCATTTTTTTTCTTTCAAGAGATTCAATACCCAGGTCATATTATCGCTCAAGATGGTATATGTATGGATCCATCAAAGTTAGAGGTAATAAAAGCACGGCCTAGCCCAAGGAATCTACATGAGCTAACAAGCTTTATTGGTATGTGCGCATACTATAGATGCTTCATAGCAAAATTCTCTCAAATAGCAGGACCATTACATGACTTAACTAAGAAGAACGTTAAGTATGTATGGACTGCTAAGGAGAAAAATGTTGTTGATAAGCTCAAGGAGAAGCTTACCTCCCAACAAGTCCTCATGCTTCGGGATCATTCAAAGCCACTTGAGGTCCAATATGTTGCTTGTGGTGATTGCCTTGGAGCAGTTTTGCTTCAAGAAGGGCATGCCATGGCATATGAGAGCAGAAGGCTCAATATGGATGAACAAGTCTTGGGCGTTTATGAGAAGGAGAGTTTAGCTATTCTACATGCCCTAGACACATGGAAGCACTACCTATTGGGGAATACATTTATTCTACGAACCAAGCACCAAAGTCTCAAGTATTTCATGACACAAACCAAGCTTTTTGACAAACAAATGAGGTGGAAAAATCTTCTTTCGCAATTTAATTTCCATATTGCTCACATAGCTGGTAAGCACAATCAAGTGGCCGATGCACTTTGACGACAACCAAAAGTTAATGTGGTGTCTATAGCTACTCACAATGATCTATACTCTATGATAGATGAGTATGCTACTGACCCTGACTCTATAGACATAATGCCAGCCCTTGCTTTGGGTAAGAAAGAGGAACCATTCACCTTGCAGGATGGTTATCTTCTCCACAGCAATAGGCTATGTGGTACGCATTCCCTTCATGAGAAAGCTATGTATGAATCCTATGCTCCTCCCTACACGGGGCATAGAGGTATTCAAGCTACTCTTCAAGGAGTAGAGACATATTTCTATTTGCCTACCATAAAAGTGGACATACAAGAGTATGTTTCAAAATGTGTAGTATGCCAAAAGACCAAATATGATAGAGGGAAGCAACCTTGATTACTCCAGCCATTGCCTATCCCAAATTCACCATGAAAGAGTATATCCATGGATTTTATCTTTGAATTGCCCAAGTCTATCCATGGGAATACAGGAATATGGACAATAGTCGATAGGTTGAGCAAGCAAGTACACTTTATTCCTGTCAAAAAGAATGTTAAGGCACACCAAATGGAAACTCTCTTCATATCTCAAATTTTCAAGCACCATGGATTACCCACATCCATTGTGTCAGATAGAGATCCTAGAATGACCAGTAATTTTTAGAAAGGTCTCTTTGAAAATCGAGGAAAAAGATTTAATTTCTCTTCAGCCTATCACCACAAACGGATGGCCAAAGTGACATAGCCAATCTTACGATACTCGATCTACTCAAGACTTATGTTACAAAAGTAGATCAACACTCACAATGGGAAAAGTACTTACCACTTCTAGAGTATGCTTACAATAGTACTGTACGTACTTCTATGGGAAATGCACCTTTTGAGATCATTGAGGGAAGACCTAAAAGTCCCTTTCTACTCAAAGTACATGGGAAGATCTTTGCCGGATGAGTATAGACGTGACCTACAAGAATCTTTTCAAAAGATTAAGGAGGATATATATATCCATCTCTCAACAAAGGAAAAAAGCTATTGCTGACAAGCACATAAGGGCCTTAACGTTCAAGGAAACGATTGGATCTTACTTAAGTTTCCTAAGGCTTGATTAAGGAAAACAACGGGCAACAATCCTACGGGTCATCACAAGTATTATGCTAAGCTAGCAAAAAGATACTATGGTCCTTTCCAAATCTTGAAGCCCATCAATGAGATGGCTTATCAACTCAGATTGCCCAACCATTGGCTCATACACAATGCTTTTCATGTGAGCCTACTCAAGACCTACAAAGGAGAGCCACCAAGTGAACCAATTATTAAGGACCCTCTTGAATTTGAAGACCAAGAAGAGGTGCTACAACCCGAAGCTATCCTTAGACATGAAGACAAGTTACTACAACATGGTAAGATTATCCAACGGTATCTTATTAAGTTCAAAAAGTATCCTTTTGAAGATGCTAGATGGATGCAAGGAATAAATCTTAAGGATAGTATGAACCTTGTCAATACTTAATTACAATGCTACATTAGAGTAAGCAAATGTAAAAATTTCTTTTAAATGGCCCATGTTTTTGTCTTATAAGACTAGTTCTCTTTTTAATTGTGCACAAATTTAACTAGTATGCATGCTTAGAATCATGTTTGTGACGACGACATCTCTCAAACACCAAGTAGAATTTGTCACTCTACTTTGGGAGAATAAAATGGAATAAAGAGCAGACATGCTTGTAGCAGCTATGTCTCCCAAGCACCAAATGAATCGGTCATCTATTTTGGAAAGATGTCGTAGGGTAAAAAGGGATCCTCTACCCGCTAAGTAAGATTGACTAATGACTAAGGATTTATCTCTTCTACCTCATAGTTGAGCACGACTATGATTTCAAGAGAGAGGTAATTTCATAAAATCTAATATTTAACCAATCCAAAAAAATTTGTCATATTAAACTGATCAATTAATGTGGGAGAATAAACGGGAACAAAGGTTAAGATATAGAAATGTGCTCATAGATATATCTCAACACGGGGCCAATGGTAAAGGGGCCCAAATGAGAGATGGTCTATCAAAGAGCAAGCCTAACCAATGGAACAGAAGACCTTAGGGTTAGATTCATTGAACTGGGCCTAAGCGTGGTTGGATTGAGGTGTTAAAAGTCAAAGATCTAATCCCTACAAGGAGGGGGATAGCCCTACATGAGGGGGGATGAGAGATAACACCCAAACACTCACACAAGGCCTACTTGGTACAAAGAAAGCAAAGAGGACACTTGTCAAGTTCCTCCTCATGTTGCCCTCATGGTGTGCCTGAAGCCTATTGTTTGTCCACCCAAGGGGTCCAATGATAATTTAGGAGATTTAAATATTTTTTTTTTCATTTACTAGGTCCTCTATCTCAAAGGAAAAAGGGGGACAATGGTCCCAAGGCTACCCTTTGTTGCTTGTAATGCCTCCTGCTTGTGATTGGCTAGGCGTGGAGGGGTCCAATGAGCTTCAAGCATGAGCTACAAGGGGGTGGGTGGGGGGGGGGGGGGGGGGGGGGGGGCGACCAAATCAAGTTAGGGGGTATACTCTCCCACACACACACACTCATTTTTCAATGTGAAAAGTGCAAGAGCTCCCTCTCCTTCTCCAAGCAAGTAGAGGTTGAGGGCCTACACCAACACTCTTGGCTATGGAGTGCAAATCCAACCAAGAGCCATGCTTCAATGCTTAAGCTTTCCAGCTTCATTACTATGCTATTATGATAAATATGCTACCAAGAAGAGTTATGATAAGCCAGAAACTAATTCTTTCTCCTATGGAATGTTTCTTCTTCCTCTTCCCTGTCCTCATTCCCTGCTAGCTCTCTCCACCTTTGAAGGTGTTTGAGGTCTTGGGACTGAGGCTTGGGATAGTTAAATATTTCTTCAAAGTTTATGTTATGCTTGCAATGCATGAAGCTTTCCATCTTCATTGCATCACCTAGGTCACAAGGAACACAAAGATTGTATTGTAACAAGTCTCACTTAATGGGAGAAATCATAATACAAATGCCTATTGGAGGGCGGACCAGCTCCACATATATCCCGTCCTCAACTATTATCATGTTCTCTAAATTCTCTCTCCTGCAAAAGTATTGTTCATGCCAAGTTAACTATTTTCTATGACTATGTTGTTATCTTCAATCATGTTCTCCTATGAAATGTTGTTTCTTCCTCATCCCTACCCTCATTCTTTGCTAGCTCTCTCCGCCTTCGAAGGTGTTTGAGGTCTTGGGACTGAGGCTTGGGATAGTTAAATCTTTCTCCAAAGTTTATGTTATGCTTTTGACGCATGAAGCTTTCCATCTTCATTTCATCACCTAGGTTACAAGGAACACAAAGATTGTATTGTAACAAGTCTCTCTTAATGGGAGAAATCATAATACAGATGCCTATTGGAGGGGGGACCCGCTCCACATAAATACGGTCCTCAATTGTTGTCATGTTCTCTAAATTCTCTCTCCTGCAAAAGTATTGTTCATGACAAGTTAACTAACTGCTATGGCCATGTTGTTATCTTCAATCATGTTCACTCGCTATGCTCACAAAGTAATCTCTCAAAAGTATTCTCATTAATTTCCGCTAGTCTCAAGTGAAATAAGACAATTCCATTACAATCCTATTGTCTTTATAAGAGGTATGAGTTCCATTAAGTAAGTTGTGTACTCTAACAACCAGTTGGTCGCCTTTTTGGTTGCCACGAGGATGTACAAATTGAGCAATGGGTTGAGGATTCGATGGGGATTGCTAGTAGCTTGTATATTCAACTCAAAGATTCAAAGACAGATAGCTAGCCCATTCATTAGAAAATTGGTGGACATCTCCTACCCACACTTTTTATCAGATGTTATTACATGCTTCTTCAATACATATTAAATGTAGTAAAATATGGGAAATGGCCAAGAGTCAACAATGGTGGATGTAGAGAATACATTTTATATGGAAAATTCATTGGTCATTTAAATAGAAAGGCTTTCTTTGGATGATATTCACTGGTGCCTTACAATGGAATCTGCAGCAGTTGTAATAAACTGGAATCTATGAGACATTTTTTTCTTGATTTTAGAATGGTTAAAAAAGTGGTGCAAAATCCTGGAAGATTATTGTATGCTTTGCTATCAAATTAAAGTGAATAAGTTTCAATTCATGTTTGGCCTAATGTAGTCAAGTGATAGTGATTTGATGAATGTCAGAATCTGGATGCTCTCCTTTATATGGAAACTAAGAACTTTTGTTGTGTTTGATAAATGTGATTAAGAAATTTAATTACCATGGGAGATTCTGCAAACCAAAATTATGTAAGACTTTGTATCGTTGCCTCAATCCATGTAGAGGCAGATGAGAAGGTACATAGATTCTCTCTAGGAGATAAAAATCTATAACATATAAATGTAGTATAGAGATAGCATTTTTCCAGAGAGAGAGAGAGAGAGAGAGAGAGAGAGAGAGAGAGAGAGAGAGAGAGAGAGAGAGAGATGTTTCATAGAAAACAAACCAGGGGAGAGTATGATAATTAATCATTTCTTCCTCTCTTAAAACTAAATATAGCAATCCCCTTAGGATAAGCATGCCCACGTCCAACTTTTCAATTGACTTTTTCACCCATCCACTTTCGCTCTCCTACGGACAGAGAGAAATTCACTTCGTTGGGAGCAAGCCTAAACACCTCCAACCTACCTGAGCCAGACATAGGCTGAGGCCACTTGGCCTCCCTCCATGAACCCAAGCTCTTAAAGGATCCCAAGTATTGACAGGTGGTAGGGTATCAACACCAACCATACTAGTTTAGGCACCACCCCTCTTTGATGCCCAACACCGGGCGTTTAGGCAAAGCCAAGTAAAAATCCTTGATACGTTATTTGAGTAGGTCATTCAACCCCAGCTGCACTAACCGTGTAAATGAGCCTAACGAAAAGAAGAAGACCTAGGCAACATCCCCAATCTAGAAAATCCGTAGGTCAACAACCCTTTAGTCTAAAGTTAAGCGATGTAGGTGATCCTAGTCTTGTAGTAACACTGCCATGAGAAACATAACACATGAGTCCAATCACAATCGCACTTCCCATATGCACAAACAATCTTTTCCAAACAGTTAGACTGTACAGGGTACCTACCCTTACATGTCTACCATAAACCATTAAATCACTTTCATGATCCAATCCCAAAACCATAAACCATAACCCAATCACATTACACGTGCGAGCACTCCACCCAACTTGGGTGAGGCATGACCAATCTTGCATAACCACTTTAGAACATAACATGGCTGCAAAAATTTTGGCAACATAACCTAATCCAGAAAGAAACCATGAACCACACCGGCTTACACCATAGAATATAAACCATAATCCATAAGGGAATCTCAGCCCTTGACCATGGATCATAATCACATTGAACCAACTCCCCACTTGGAGTTTGACCCATCCCTTATAATCAATCGGAGTCTACACACATGTGACCGTTAATATGTGAGTCTTTCATGCATAAAGAGAGTTCTACCACAAACTAATCATGATATAAAAATCCAATTTTGACCACATCCAACCATGCAAAATTGATGCATCACATCTGCACTTCACCACCCTAGCACATAGAGCTAGTTTTGACCTAAGAAGGTGGAAAGCAATCACAACCATGCATATGAGGCATCCACATCAATCCATGAGTTCCCATACATCATATGTTAGCATTCCATCACCATAAACATGATGCAAAACAGCTCCAACCTTTAAGTCAACCATAAATCATAACTTCACACATATGCAAAAAATAATTTTTTGCATTTTTGGGAGTATGCAAAACATACAATAAAAAGTATTTTTCCTCAAAAAAATGCATCAAGATAAGCTCCATAATATATAATATCACTCTATTACATCACTTCACCCATATACTACTCACACAACAAACGGTAATCCCAAAAGAAAGACACTTTATTCATATATGCCTATGCGGTTCGAGATATTTAACCATAACCTCTCACATAAGTTTATGGCCATCTAATAATTGAAATCAACTCACCAAAACAAACCATAAAACGTATAAAAATTGCTCAGTTAACTCACGACGTCATATGATTACCCCCCTTGGTAGCACCCCTACGTGTCTAGGTAAAACCGGTTATAGAGTGATTAATAACTAGCATTCCCGAAGTGATAACGGAGACCTAAATTCATTTATTATCAAGTTTCATCAAGATTTTCAATGGTTAAGAGGGTTTGGCTATCCGGTGAATCTATATAGTGGTTCTCCAAGGAGCCTGGAGTAAAACAGTTTGGTTGTGCAGTGGGCAGCAAGCTATTTTTTGACCATATCTCTTAGCTCCTGCATGTTTTTCACATGACACCATAGAGAGAAAATGTTATAAATGATGTGTTTTATCTCTGGTATAAAGGGTTCGGGCTGATTCATAGCGGTTTGTGATTTATGACCAAGACAATGTTCCTACCGCCTTTATGACGTGAAACAAAAAGCGCTTTTTATGCACGCACATGACCATAAATGCATCATGTGCATAAATCAGCGTTTTAAACATGATGAAATAATCATGGGCAAATTTTTATGTACTCGGTTGATCCATACATGCACTCGTATGCGACAAAACAATCACCGAGAAGATGACTACTCAAAAAGAGAGAGAGATGATGTCTATGGAGTTTAGAGCTTCTCACCATTCTTTAGAATCGATTAGGGGTTGTCGAAAAGCTTCTTGATTTGCCACAAGAGAGCATTGATGAGAGCTACGTAGAGGTATTCATCACAAAAGCTTCCGGAGAGCGCATACATCGTGAACGAGAGAGAAGATAATAAGCAAGTACAGAGAGAGTGACCTGAGAGAGAGAGAGAGAGAGAGAGAAGAGTTTATGGAGATGGTGATAAAAATATTGCACCACTCTGTATAATAGATAAGTATAGCCTTGCAGTAGTAGACGGAACATACGGCACTGAAAACTGAGCACTAGCCGGCAAGTTATAGGCAAGTGCAGTATACTGGCTGGAGTGTGTCCCAAGCAGAAAGATGGCACTACCTCTCATCCTGGAATAGCCCCTAGCTTTTGGGGAAAAGCTCCAGTCTTTTCTAAAGACATGGCACAGCTTTTGGCGGTCAATTGTCCCACTTACCATTCAGCTTTCACAGTAAAATTGACCATCCGAGCAGTATCTGCTGAACTAATGGAAACTGTAGCTATACTATGCCACACCGTAATGTCCCGACATAATTATGACTTTCCCATACTACCCCGACATATTTAAGGTACCGCTTTTTATACAAATATTTTCCATAAAAATCCTGTCTAGTCCCGTTTTTTCTCCGGGTGATCATTTTTAAATCCGACGGTGACTAAAATAAATATTTTTACATTTAGGTCATCATAAAAAGCACATTGCTTTTCAAAAATGCCAAAAAGCACGAAAAGCTAAAATTAGCGTCAAAAGCAAAAAAAAGCAAAATTTTCTAAAATTGAACCACGGGTTTCCCTCATCCACTAGTATAAGAAAGCGGACTCGCTCTTCACTAAAAAACATTAAAACTCACAAAAAGCTATAAATAGCGTGAAAAGCACTCAAAAAGCAGATTTTAAAAAAATTTAACCATAGCTTCCTCGAAACACGTAGATTAAGGATCCGACTTTGCTTTTTGCAAAAAAGCACCTAAAAGCACAAAAAGCTAAAAATAGTAGATTTCTCCAAAACTAAACCAAACGTTTGTCTAACCTACTGGAACATGAAAACAACCTTGCTTTTTACTTTAGAACCTTCCAATACTGTCAATCAATCATCTTACGCCAAAATTTGGCCAAATAAATATTGGAAGCTATTTTTCTTAGTTTTAGAAGAGACCTAAAAATTGAGGATCCTACATCCTCCCACACTTGAAAAATTCGAGGTGTCCTCACCTCCACATGAAATCTGGATAATTTAATCTCATTACATCATCATGTTCCCAAGTTGCATCTTCTTGAGGATATGTTGACCATTTTACAAGGTTTTCAACGATGGTCCGATTACGTAGAGGCTTGGTTCTGCTCTGAAGTATTACTTCTAGATATACTTCAAAAGTTTCATCAGTAGAGGTAGATAATAGGGAATCATCAGGAATATGTTGCAGATCAGGTACATATTTCTTGAGTAAGCTGACATGAAAAACATCATGTATCTTTATGTGTGGTGGTAACAAGAGTCTGTAAGCTTGATCATTAATCTTCTCTGTGGTTACAAAAGGTCCAAAATATTGAGCACTTAGCTTCCTACACTTACCCATTGATAAAGAACTACGTTTGGGGTTCACTCTCAAAAATACCATATCTCCCTCTTCAAAAAGTCTGGTAGATCATTTTGATGAGCATAACTCTTCTATCTATCTCGAGGAGTCTTGATATCCTGCTGTATAAGATCGGTTTGTAGTTGCATTTCATCCAACATTTATTTGGATGCTTGAACTCGTATGAGAGGGTATGTCCATTTGAGTGGAGTAAGACACTCTTGTCCATACAATGCTTGAAAAGGAGACATTCCAATTAAGCGTTGGAATGATGAATTATACACAAATCCAATCAAATACAAATATGTATATTTACTCTACTCATGCATACAATAAGCTCTCAACATGTCTTTAATGATTTGATTTGTCCTTTTTGTCTACCATCAGTTTGAGGATGATAAGCAGTACTAAAACAAAACGATAGCAGAGACAAACTAATCTAAGAAATCCCCTAGCACGCAAGAAAAAAAGAGAGACACATGGCATGTTAAGGTTTATAGCTAATCATCTTTATGTATGTTAAGGCCTGGTACAATTGTAAGCAACATGGCATATTTTAAGGTATGTTGCTGTGTACAAAGGATAAGGCTTTCCAAAAAATTGAGATGAACTTCTCATCACGATAAAAAATTATCCATCGAGGTAAGCCGTGATACATGAAAACACCTTTCATGAAGACTTGAGCTATATCCTTAGCCGTAAATGTTGTCTTGACTAGAAATAAATGGTTCATTTCTGTAAGCATATCAACAACCACAAAAGTAGACTCATATCCCAAAGATGTAGGAAGTCTTGTAATCAAATCCATAGATATGCATTCCCATTTCATTTGTGGAGCATCAATAGGTTGAAGCTTATCCGGGTATCGAATTTGTTCAGCTTTAATATGCTCACAGATTAAACATCTTGTAACATAGTTCAAGACATCACGTTTTAGTCCTAGCCTAAAGAAACTCTTTCTTACAGTAGAGTAAGTCTTTATGTATCCTGGATGTCCTACTATAAGTATATCATGAGCTTCCTGTAATATCTAAAGTTTGATTCCACCTTGATTTGGAATACAAAGACGATTACCGAAGTAAAGGTCATCACCTTCAATGTGAAAGCCTTTGATTTTCCTTTATTGCTTCTCTATGCAATTATTTAAGTTCATCAAGTACTAGATTCTTAAGTAATACATGTCATCAGTCATACCTTCTCGAATACGGTCGATTAAAGAAGTAGTGGAGGTTGTGAGTGACAACCACTACAATACTCTTCCTCCTCAAAGCATCGGTCACAAGATTTTTCTTCCCAAGGTTATATTCAATTCAAAAATCATATTCACATCAGGTTGGGTGTAGATCCACTTCAGGATTTTATGGTCAGTATGCAGTTCAAATCTCCTTCCAAGAAGACAAAGTCTCCATACTTTAAGAGCATGCACAATGGCCAATAATTCCAAGTCATGTGTAGGATACGAGATTCATAAGCTATTGGTTTTCCTTCTTGAGACAGAACACCACCAATTGCTTGTCCACTTGCATGACTGAGCACAATGAATAAATTTGAGAAGTCTGGAAGCTGTAGTATTGGAGCATTCACCAAGGCTTCTTTGAGTTTCTCAAAACTAGCTTGAGCACGTTCATCCCAAGTAAACACTTTATCCTTCTTAAGCGTATTATCCAATGGAGATGCAATCTTATCATAACCCTCAATAAATGTACGATACCATCCTATCAAACCAAGAAATCCACATACTTATCGTACTGATTTTGGTGTAGGTCAAGCTACAAGAGCTTCAATCTTACTTGGATCAATAGAAACACCATCTTTGGATACAATAAATCCTAATATTTCACCTTGTCAATGAAGAAGGTGCATTTGCTACGTTTGGAATAAAGTTGATTTTGACAGAGATGTTCAAGTCCTCGCCGCACATGTTGTTCATGTTCTTCTCTATTTCTTGATTAAACGAGGATATCATCAAAGAAGACAAGAACAAAATTATTAAGATGCTCTCAAAATACGTCGATCATAAGACAATTAAAAGTTGCAAGAGCATTACTAAGTCCAAAAGGCATAACTATAAATTCATAATGTCCAAAATGAGTATTAAATCCTATCTTTGGTAGGTCCTCCTTCTGGATTCGTATTTGGTAATACCTTGACTTAAGGTCAATATTTGTGGAGATAGAAGATCTATGTAATGAGTCTTACTGTGTGGCGACTGAGATTTCTCGAGCGAAGGAAAATCCGAGTAAATGAATAAAGAAACCAAATGGGCTTTGTTAAGAAATATGAATGAAGATCCTACTTAAAGCCCTAAGTGATAGCAATAACACTGTCCAAAATGAGAATCTTTTCTTGAATCTCTAAGTAATCGTAGCAATAGCATTGTTTAAAATTAGACTCTTGATTCTCTTGTGCAGTTGAGGCTTGATGTTGAGAAACGAGAAACCCAAGCTAGTAGCAAAGCTATTACAAACCATGCAATGATCCACAACCACATTCAACACCATAATTTTAATTTAAACTTTAAATTTAGTCAACAATGCTCATACATCTGTAAATTTTCTAAACTATATTAAGAGACAATTGTCATATCTTATACCCAAAAAAGAGAGGTTTCTTTAGAATTGTAAGATAGCAAGTGGAATATTTAGTGGAATATAGAGAACAGCATGTCGTGCCTCTACACTCTAACAAAAACAAGAAATGATATGGTTCTATCTTGTGACTATGAAGAGTCACACTTGTCACCAATAAAGACATTGCACCTCTGACACTTCTTGTGGGTGTCAAAATCATGTCCTATATCAACAGCCACGGTTTTTGCAATCCCCTCAGCGTAAACCGGCAACACACCTCCATATTAAAAGAAAGAGGTAAGTCTTACAATCCAGATGTAAGCAATACAGAATCTACATCATAGAAACACAAAAAATCTTAAATTGATGTTTGAATCATTATCCATAATTTCCAAATACTTAACAATGATACCAAAACAGTGACAAAATAGCACAAAAATATGATGGAAACATAAAACAGGGGGGGACAATGAAGTGTAAGGTGGACTCTCACTAGTCATCAAAGGGGGGGACAATGAAGTGTAAGGTGGACTCTCACTAGTCATCAAAGGGGTTGACACGCGAAGGCATGTCACCCACATCATCAACATCAAGAGAGGTGGAGGGCCCCTCTCTACTTCGCTTTTTAGGGAGAAGTAATGGTTGCACATAATCTGAAATCAAAGTGTCATCACTATCGACTACCGCACACACCCGCCCTGTGCCTAAGCATGCCGCCAATACAGGCGTTGAACCACATCTCAACTCCAAACAAAGACCTCCAGGCCTACAAAGAAGCTCCATAAAACATGCAATAAAAAAATGACTTCGTTGCAAGCCACCACGCCATGGCTCTCCTGATGATGATCTAGCTAGAGAAGACTCTGGAAGATGGTGCATCATGTAAGAATCCAAAGGTTTCATGCCAAGTTGATTGAATAGCGGGGTGCTCTCAACCACAAAGAAAGGTGGTTGCATGCCAACCCTATGCACCATAAGTAAGAGAGAACAATGACACTACACCACCACATAGACAATTAGAACAATACCAGTAATAATAACACATCAAAATGAGAAACAAACAAGTTCATTATGTAGAAGAGCATTACCTCAATCCGACCACCAAAGCTATTATCATAACCATAAGCTTCATGATGTAGGACTACAACGTGACGCGATGAATAGCCATCTCTGATGCACGACAAAATCTCTCCACCCAGCCAATGGTATCTCCTGCAAGAGGTTTCTAAAGTCACAATAGAAAACACACAACAAAATATAGACAAGTACTGTATAAAGTTATGATTGAAGCACAAAACTATCATAGAGACCATGATCAACAACCACCCAGAGTCTGACAAAGTCGAATATGCAAGTTGCATGCCTGCACAAACATGATCCTCACTACAAATTCCCAAAGGGGCACAATAGCGGAGGATAAGTGGGAACCACCAAAGGGAAGATCCAAAAAAATTTAATCAGCAGTCCATGCAATTGTTCTCCCACCACGCACACCCAAGGTCCCATTGAACCATGCGCATCCCATGTGCTTATGAACACCTATCCATGTCGGATGTTGAACACCGGCCCTAAAATCAGTATAGAAATGGCTATGTAGTCCCCAAAAATGTCCAAGCATCATGAGTCAGAAAATGAGGACAGAGAAGACAAGGGAATGTTAATGATGTAGAAAAAAGAAATGGTTTTCTTTGCAACAATCTCCCCATAAGGAACTGCAATACAAGAGGCTAAACAAAGTGAATTAAACAAAGAGGTTAAACAAAGTGAATTAACTCCAATAAATGAACAAAACAAATTTCTGCATCATAAGCGGTAGCTCACCATGCTCTCGCTCCATGTTTTCATCCACCCTAGTCTCAAAAATCACCTCCTTTCCCTTGTGAGAGGTATTTGTAGCTTGGAAAAAGCAGAAAAACACAATATCACCAATATGTAAAACAAATAATTTAAGGAAAAAGAGATTTTAAAGCTCTTCAGCAAATTATGTTTGAGACTATCTTGAGTAACCATTTACCTCATATCACCTCATCCACTCTAGGAGGTAGAGGCACATCGACGGATGGGCCACCAAATCTCATAGTATCGTGAAGCTCTCTCTCTCTCGCCAATACATGCTCAGAAGCCATGTCTATCCACCATGGACATGTCTCCATCTCCTAATTAGTGAGCTTATGTATGGAAGGGGAGTACATGCATTCTTCCCCAGTAGATAGTTGTGTCCACTACCTAGCTAAGAATGGAATCCTTGGAAGAAATCCTTTTCCAACCAAGGATAATAGAAATCTAAAACAATCAAGCAAAATAACATCACTACACGCTTTTTGATTATGAAAAGCTTGAAATAAAAGTATGGTGATCTTGACCTATAGAATAGCCGTTGAGATGCCATGTGTATTGTGTCCACTTTCTTCATAGCTTGCTTGAACATCTTTTGTCTTAGCTTCAAGAGAGGTTTCCAAAGTAAAAGGACAGGGTCATGCTTCAAACTTGAGCTCCTCAAAGTAAGAGGCAAGAAAGCAATCATGAGGCAACAAAATACCACCAGCAATGTTTGTTAAGTCCTCCACAAACTTTCTGGCCCTATCAAAAATCCTTTGTAGAAGGCCCTCTCTACCAATCCAACTACATAACAAGGAAGATGAGATAAAACTAAAACAATCACAAAAAACTAGCAATTCTACATCAAAGATTCTTGAAAGTCAAAAGAAACTTTACTTACATGCGATACACATGATCTCCTTTCTTTAAACCATAAGATGCTCTAGTAAACTTGTCTGCCTCAAGCAAGGAAACCCATAACAGTTTGTTCAAGACAGGAGCATCATGCATAGCAATCAAGTTCAGCTTCTTAAGCATAGCCCAACTATCAGGACCCCACTTGAGTGCAAGAACTCGAACCATCCAATCCGGTCCAAGACTTGGATCAACAATATTTAGCAGCTGAAGTATTTGAGCAACGAATAAAAAACCAAGACTGAACAGCTATTACACTATGTGAAAAACACCAATCAAAAATAATTGAACCACCTTTCCAACGCACTTTCCATATTTGAGTGCTAAATCATTCAATATCTTGTCCTCCTCTTTTATAAGTTCTTTGTTTGCCATTGTGTGCCTAGCTTGTTCTATTTTTGGCTCAATTCCTTGGACATTTGAACCTTCAACACATACTTAAAAATAAATCATTTGCAAAAAAACAAGCACATACTCTTTCGCTCAATTACTTGGATATTTTATCCTTCAACACACAATAAAAAATATAAAATTTTCAAAAAAAGCAAACATGAGATCGTTCTTAAAAAGCAAGCCAGAGACACTTACATCGTATAAGAGCTTTCCAAAGTATCAACGAGTAAGTGGATACCAAGGCTCCACACCTTCGAGTATTTTTTATCTTTTTCGGGAAGCCCCATTACATAAGCTTCATGATCTGCTGCACAAATGTGGAAGCAGTTGACAAGCTCATCCCTAAGATGGGTGACCATAAGAGCATGTGTGTTCATGCTATTCCAAGTTCATATACAATCCATACAAAGTAAAAAACATAACATAGACATTTTTTGCTAAAATATATAGAAAGTCATAAAACTTAAAAATTCATTCTTTGCAAGCTACTAAGAAGAGCTATGTCTGGCATTCATGTAGGATCAATAGCTGTACAAAGCACACTACAATGTTTCTCTCGATCAGTGGATAATCTCTCTTTAATCGCATCCGTCCAAGCGATCGTTCTATGATTACCCTCCCAGACGTAAAACATTTTATTAGAGAAAACTTGAAGATTTGGTCTTTTAGAAAGCCCAATTTCAAACTCTTTATGTATATCAACACATATTGGGTCCCATGAAGTAAGAAGGTCCTCTGCAAAATAGATAAGCATAGACAAAAAAGCATGCTCAACTACTATTTATGAGAACAACAAAAAACACAGTAGAAACAGACAACAGGAAAGATCAAAGTAAAGAAAGGAAATACATGTGACATAAGCTTTCTCCTTCTTGCAATTCCAAATTGAAACAATAAAAGCTCCTTTTTCTTTCATGTAGCCCTCCTTTGCAAAAGCAGATATCAATCCACTAACATCATCTCTAAAGACTCTCACCCTTGCATAGGGGATCAATCGACATATAGAAACTGGTGGACATGCAATCAAAACAACTAAACATGCAAGTACATTGAAGAATATCTTGTCCTTTAAGCATGTAAATCTTGTGCTCGTCCCTTGTATCAGTAGCTACTGCTACTTCATCTCTTACGACATAAGGCACTTCACTTATTTGATCAATTCTCTCTAAGATACTGGAAGCTTGAGTTGAAGAAAGTCGTCTCCCTCTGCAACCTTGTCCATGAATTGAATGACTTGCAAAACACAACCAAAACCAATTTATTTACTTCACTAAAATTTCTTCTAGGTGTCCATGCCGACGTGGATGCCTAAGGCAACCCAAAAATTAAAAAACTTTATCTTACTTATCATCCACCAAAGCATCCACGTCGGCATGGATCGCTAGAGGGAGCTAACAGATTACAAAAAGAATGACCAATTATAAAATTTTATCTTGAAAAATTCCATCTAGCCATCCATGTTGGCGTGGATGGCTTGAAGGAGCTTAATTCAAATGAATCACTGCAAAAAAAACAATGTCGCAAGAAACTCCTTCTAGCCATCCATGCCGGCATGGATGGCTACAGATAGCTGAGAAAAGCTATGCAACTATGAAAATCTGCAGAGAGAGCTTATATATAGATAAATTCACACCATTCAAAAATTTTGTCTAGCCATCCACACCGGCGTGGATGGCTATAGACAATTTTAAAAGAAGCTATGCAACTCTACAAATCTCCAATGAGAGCTTATCTATAGCTAGATTCTTATTCAGAAGTTCATTGTAGCCATCCACGCCAGCGTGGATGGATATAGATATTTCTAATAGAAGCTTTGAGACACCATAAATCACAAAAGCATAAGAGGGTATGTCATAGTTTTGTTTATCCAAGAGTTTAAGCCTACAATGCATCTCTGTTGTAGTTTATTTTATCCTTTTGCAATCCTTAGAAAGATTTACAGATTGTTGTTGTAGTTTAGTGTATCCTTCTGCAATCGTTAGAAAGCTTTACAAAATGTTTTTGTATCCTTCAAAAGGGTCAATGATTTAAATTAAAATCAGTAGCCTTACACACAAAGTTATCTTAAACATTGAAAAAAACTACTCGTAGCCATCCACGATGGCGTGGCTGGCTATAGGTAGTTTACAAAGGTACCTGGCAGGAGGCTTTCGGGCCGAGGAAGACTCCCTTCTCCCCATGACAAATTGTATTCGAACTCCGAGCTTGGGTTTAGGGTTCCAGAAGCGCTTAAAGCATGCTTACGACTTGAGAGAGATTAATGAATGTTGAAAGCAAGATTGCTTGCAGTTGAAGAGGATTGCATAACGCATAACGCAGAGGGCCTTAGAGGGTGTTAGAGTGAGTAGCACAAGGCATGAGATCAACAAAAGGCATGAGATTAGCGCACGAGATTAGTGCAAGGTTTTACTATAGCGCTAGGACTCGGATTAGTGCATGAGAAGCTTTGAGTAAGCGTTGGAGAGACGGAATGGGGAACACACCCGACACACACGCAATGGCCCCTATATAGCTCAGGGTATTCACATCACCCCTGTCCTCTCGAAAACACCTTCAAAACAAGCAACTCACACTAACAGGGCCTCGCCTGCACTTCGCCCAACGCACAAACACTCTGCACAATCCGCAGACAGCTACCACACCGATCTTGCCCACTTCTCGCACTTCCACAATTCAACACCTCTCTCTCTTTCTCTCTCACATACACAGGGGGCCCGGGCGGTGCACACGGTCACACACATCGACAACACACACCTTGTGTTGGATGGATACGCCGCGACGGACGTCAGCACAGTGAGAACTCACCTAACAAGATTTGTCAGCTAAGGACGAAGCTCGACCCGCAGGCGCGTGGAAGCAAGTATAAGGTGTCAACCTACACTCGACCGACTCCTAACTAATTCCTACAGAGGTCTCTACCCAATGTCTAAGTCACAGCCTTCAAGAGTGCATAAGGGGAAACTTCCTACAACGCTTTCTAGAGCCGAACACCTAGCAAACAATTTCGAAACACCACAGAACTTGAAGGAGACCCTACTAACACCAATAGGTTGCTCTTCCTAAGGTCTATGAACCAAAATCCCAACCCAAAATACACAGTGCAAAATCACGTAGGATGTGTGGCCGAAATTTACAAGTCTTCGTTCTGAAATCTAAAGTGTCTAATATGTAGCTCTACTCAATCTGAACGTGTGGATATGCTGCAATGCAAAATCAGACAACCTATGCTCACCAAATCACCAGATGAAGCTCGTAGAAGGAGCTCGCAAAACCGGACCGTACGCATGCAATGTAGGTATCTGTGTGTAGCTCTCGTCGGGGGCAACACGCTGCACTTCTCTGCACTCGATTCCAACCACCGGTGCACACGTAGACTCAAAATGAAGCTCACACTCTCTCTCGTACACAGTACGCTCACTCACAGACTTCAAAACTTCTTTTTAAAAATGACAAAAGGTTTTTCATTAAGGTCAAAAAGTGGTATATATACCTTACAATTCTCAAACCCTAAAGTTCCAAATCAACCATCTACTCAATCTAACTATCAAAACTAGGATACAATCTAGAAACTTCTGTAAGCCCCAATATTTACAAGGTGAAATGTCGAGTTTTCTCAATAAATGAATAATTACAAAAAAAATGATAATCTGTCGAGAGGTCAATTTCCGTAGGGTGTGTCCAGCTTCTAACACTCCCCCCCTCCTTGCTCATGTCGTCCCCGACATGGCTATTGAGCTGCTTCTTCATCTTATGGTTTCACGCATTTTGAGCAGCGATTCATATCTTGCATGTAGATTCATCATTGTTGGGCCAAAAATACCAGTGTTTATGGTGAAGAAGCCGGTGTAGAATGCTTCTTCAAAGGCTTGGAGGTGATAGAATGGCAGAAACATTATCCTTTGATACAATGCATGTATCACCTTCTTGGAAGGTTGACCAGACAGATCATAGGCACATCTGTAAGTATCTTGGAAGAAGAAGATATTGTCTGTCACCTGGCCTTGCTTGAATGTCTCAAATACTGCTAAAAGAGTTTTGCAAATTTTCTTCATCATGATGCACGTAAGGTCAAGTGAGTCTGTGAATAATTTGATGGTGCCCGTTAGGGTTTTCACCATGTATTGGACATTTATTCTCTCACCTGCCTTCAAGCCCGGCAGCTTAGGATAATTCAGCCAAGTGGGTTGGCTCCTTTGTAATATCTCCTGGGCCTTCCACGTCCTGATCCTTGGGAGAGGACAAAAGTTGAGGTTGTCTCTGATGTTTTTGGGTGCCTCTACCAAATGGACTAGGTACTGTGGGTGTTCGTCAGCCACGCCTTCCTCCATTTTGGCTAAGAATCAACTATTAACCTGGCCCCTTCTGGCTGGGAGATATCTGCATTATAGAGTGGCACTGTCGGCTCTTCTCTAATCCTGTTATTGATGGTGGTGGCTTCATACTTTAGCAAAGGATATGGGAGAGAGGGTTGAAGCCATTCGCGCCTGAGGTTGCAGGCGTCAATCTTCTGGATGGTCATGGATTTGAAAACCCTCTCCTCCCATTCCAAGGCTTCCTTAGTCGTCTCTCTGATCTCCACCTCGATTGCTTTACGCAGATTTTCTTCCTGTTCCTGTGTCGGATCTTGAGGCTCTTGAGAGGATCCTACTAGGATTTCCTCTTGCATAGGTGTGTCCATAGGATCTGCCACATTTTCTAAATCTATGCCCTCAGTGGCCGATGGCCTTGTGCCTTCTTGCTCTCCGGCTTGCTGTCCTCTCAGCTCCTCAATCTGCTTTAGGAGTTTCTGTTTTTCTGTTTGAGCTTCTTCTCCATGTTCACGAGGAGGTCCTTCAACTCGGCGTTTATCTTCTCCGCCTCCTCGAGCTTTCTTTTGATACTTTCTAATTCCTCTTGCGTGGATTTTTGTTCTTCTTCCATTCATGTTTGCATAACAATTGACCCTTCTGCCATCATCAATCGTTGCTTTTTCTCTAGAGTCAGCTCTTTCTGAAGTTCTTTCATCTGTTCTTCATAAATTTGGCTTTCCGTAGTGATGTGAGTCGAGCTAGTAGCTTTGACTCTGGCAAGAGATGCCCGTAGTCTCTGGATGGTTTGATCTTTCACTTTAAGCTGGTCCTTGAGATCAAGGACCTCATCCTGGCTGGCTTCTTGATCTAACTCCGCCTTTTCTTTGGTGTTTCGCATTGCTTCAACTTCTTTGGACTCCTCAACCAGTTGTAGGGTCAGGTTATCCCTTTCCCTCTCCGCATCTATCAATGATTTGTTGAGTTTCTTACACTCCTCTTCGACTCCTTGCATTCTTTGGGCTACTGTCTGATTTTATTTTTCCATTTCCTGGCATCTTTGCAATGCCTTTGCTAGACTAGCCTGTAGCTCCGCTTCTCTCTCTTTCTTCCTTTGACTTTGTCTTTGTAAAGAGTCTACTTCCAGCTTTATCTTCACTTCAGTGGCCTTGAGAGTTTCCGTCTTACTTTTTGAGACCATGGACTGCGCTCTTAACCCGGTTAACTTTGTCATCACCACATCCCAATTGTTGGAGGGCGGGGCAGGTCCACTGTATCTGTGGCCATCTCCTTTAGTTCTACTAACCTGATGCTTTGCATTTTCTCCTTAGGCCCTGTGCTTGCCAACTTGAATGCGACCGTGGCAGCCTCTTCTTTTGTGTATCTTGCAGTTAGCAGGTCCAGAAATGTGTTGTATGCTTCATGTGGCTTTGGATCCTCACTCTTGGGTTTAACCTCTTCCCTCTCCTGTCTTTGTTCTTCCTTGGACTCTTCCTGGCATTCGTGGTTGTCTTCCTTCTCTTTATCTTCTTGTGGAGGGCTGTGAGGAGGTGGTGAGGGCGATGGGCTGGACTCAGGGCTGCTTACCGGTAGAGATGTAGGCTTTTTCTTTAAATCTTAGGCTGCCTTTGTCTTCCTTTCTCGCTTGGCTTTCTTGCTCGTCTAGCAGTTTCTGTCGTACTTGCTCCACTTCCTCTTCTGTAAAAGGTACATGTGGAATATTTTCTGATGTGGCATCAAGAATCTCAAAATTTTTAATGTAATCTTCGATTCTATCCCTTTGCACCCTTCGGGATGATCCCGACATTGCTTCTTGAGACGGATTCCAGAGTTCACTCAAATTGCCTTTAAGGGGCCCTTTCTACTCTGAAGCTCTCCATCAGCCGCTCTAGTCTTGCCGCTCTTTCTCTCTTTTTCCGGCACTTGGACAAATTCTTTCTTTCCCTTCTTTTGCCTTGGCTGCTATTCTTGAACATGCTCTAGCCGTCTTTTCAATCTTGTGGCAAACCTTGATGCTTTTTGTTGCTCGTCTTCTTTGTCTTCTTTGAGCCTCAGCCAATCGTTTTGTGATGGAGGGTCAGGCCATCTTCCCTTGGCGTGCAATGCCCTATAAATCACCTTAGTGATCAGTTCTCCTAGCACAATATATGTGGGCTTCTTGTTACCCATCTTCACTAGGTTCTCATGTATATATGTTGTATAATTGATTAGCTTTGGAGTGCTCTTCATCATTGCCCAAGTGAATGTCGTGGCAATTGCTCCTGGTGGCATTCTGTACTTTTGTGTCCGCTTCATACATATATGGAAGTATTAGTTGTACACATATGGAAGTGTTAGTTGTACAACTGACTCATGATTGCTACTTTTGGGTTGGCAATATCTTCAAAAGTGTAGTTATTTTTCTTCTCAGTGTACATCTTGACATCATCTCTTCTTTTAGTTACACTATCCCCCTTGTTGGAGAGGTCTAGTGCATCTGCTACAACTTTCTTGGTGATGACTATTCTATTTCTGGCATGCCTTGCAGATCGCCTACTCTGGCCACTCCATCTTCTTTTATTGTTGTCACAAATTCCCAAACTCTCTTTATGTCAACCCTCGCCGGCACTGCTTCAAAATAGTTGTGGAGATCAATCTTCTCCAAGCACATGTCCATCTTGCTTCTTACGAACTCATTGAGCTCCCGCGGTAGCATTGGTAGCTCGATCACATTCCCTTCAGTGTCTTTGAACACTCCTTGGTAGATCTTTAGGTCGTTGGACTCTAGCAGATCTTCTTGGATCCATGTGCTGGTGGGATTTAGTGTTCCTTCTGGTATGATGAAGGGCTCCACTTCTTCTAGGCAATCCTTAATGGTCATTCTTTTCTTCTTTGCCGGTGACTTCGCGGCTACCATAGATCCTGTTGCACTCAGTAGTCCGAAGTTAGCGTTTTTTCCATATTAGCTGAAAACTGAGTTTTCTCTATCCAAATGACTTGAAAATTGAAAATAAATCTTAAAAGGAACTTGTGAAACTGTGCATGTGCTCACAGTGCAATTTTGGCCAAAAATTCCATCTAGACATCCTACGCGTAGGATGTCTTTTTCATCAGAATTGGGGTTGACATGCTGGTAGTCCTTGGCCTATGGAACATGGCTATGTGCTTGGATACGGATTTGGGCATCAAAAAGTGGATTTTTTGGGCTGATTCAAGCTTTAGGTCACAAATTGGGTAGAAAATCCATAACAGGTAGCAAGTGAGGTCCAAATGGGTTGAAAATTGATATATGGGCTCATTGCACCATGGTATGGGATCCCATGATTTCACTCTTTGCACAGAAGGTCTAAATTATGATGGAGACATCCTACGCATAGGATGTCTATTTCATGAAAATGACATGGGATTTGTTCTGTGGGTAGTCCTTGGCCTATGGAACATGGCCATGCTCTTGGATTTGGATTTGGACAAGAATTGATGCTTGTAAGAGCCTATGTAGTATTTTTGGGCTCAAAAAGTGTATCTTGAAGGTGTTGGGGGTAAAAAATGATTAGAATGGCTTCCAAATTGGTATATGAGCTCTTGATGATGATGTGATTGGATCTGGAATGGACAAACATCCTCTGTAGGACAAAATTGTCAAATAGACATCCTACGCGTAGGATGTCTGCTTCACCAAATTTTACAGGTGAGTACACAGATGGATTGGTTATGTGCTTGTGAATGTGTTGTCCAATTTTCATGTGATTTGGACAAGATTTGGTAGGTTTATGGCCCATTATTTCCTCTATGCCCTAACTTTACGTTTTTCATGCATATGAGCTCAATTTTGGTCCAAATGTGATGAAACTTGGTGGCTAGCATGTAAAGGTAATTCAAAAAATGTGTGTGATGAAAAATGTTGGGATCTGTGCCCAAAAATTCCCTTGAGACATCCTACGTGTAGGATGTCTCCTGATGATAGTTCATGGATTTTGTCACTAGTGCTTGCCCTTGGTCCCCCTGAGTCCCTTTTAAGCCTAATTTCAACAAAAAAGTCAAATGGATAGAAAGTAACTCCCTCTGTGGATTTCAGAGCCTCCGAGTCATTTTTTGACTTTTGTAGTGATTTTTGGCGATGAAATTTCTTGATGTTGGTCTCCATAGCTTCCTGATCCCTTGGGGATCCTTGCCGTATGGTTTTTGTCGACTTTGGCTTCATCGAAGCTTTATTTGGCATTTTGTTGCTCTAAAAACACCCATGGTTGCGTTTAAATATCTTCGATGATTTTTGGTGGTCTACCACCATAGGACTTGGTTTTTAATGGTCTAGGAAAGCCGCTCGTGAAGTTTGGTGGCAAACGGGCATGCGGATTGGCCGAGAGAGCTATTTGACGCTTTGTGTGTATGATGTCGTTTCTGAAGTTTAGTGCAGCTTCGGGTCACTTTTTGGTCATGTGGGCCACATATACTTGTCGAGCATGTCGAGATGCTCCTACCCATGAATTTTGGTAGCATTAGGGCGCCTTTTCGTTGATTTCCCATTTGGTGGCCTCTTGCGGGATTTTAGGAATTAGGGTTTTTCCCAATGGTTTTCTATTGCCTTTGGACATCCAAGACTGGTCTCCTATGCTAGGGTAAGCTACCGATGAAGTCTCATTGCTTTTGGGTTAGCCGTTAGGTGGCCGCCTCTACTTGTAGGTCTCTACTGCCCGCTTTGTGTGTGAACTCTACACTAGTTTTCGCGACAAAACGACAAACATGCGCAAAAAGCTCAAAGTGGTGAGCCTACCTCTCATGTCTGAAGCCCGTCGGGTAGTCGTGCGCGTCGTAGAAGCTGCTGGAAGTTCCGCTCGCTCTAGGTGACAGAAGCTCTCTCTCAAATGTCAATAGTGAAAATGAGTTAAATATGAGGTGAAAATTTTTTATAATGGAGGTCCCCGAACCACTTTTCATGAAATTTGACATGTGCTCCCAACTTCTCGCAAGATGCGGCTAAGGCTAAAAAATTTCTTGATTTGGACTCCATTTGCCCTGTTTACCAGAAATTTGGCATTTCGGTCAAAATCTAGCCAAAACACGCTTTCCGCTACAGTCTCATAATTGCACCCCCACTTTACCATAGGTTTTCCTATAGTCACTGAACATCCCCATATTTTTTGTTTCTCATTACGATCGTTTTTCACCTGCTTTTTGTATTTTTGAAGCTTTTCTGCCGAAAATTAGAAAAATTAAAAATAAAATAGCAAATCAAACCCAAAAAATACCTAAAAATCATAATAAATCACAAACATCACCGCCAAACATTATATACACTCACATGCAATTTTTATTTCCGGATTTCTTCGTTTTACCAATATTTTGCCCAAAAACTGGCTATTTCTACATTTATACACACACCTAGGGGCTTGATTTGGCGTTTGGCCCCATATACTTATAGATACATGGTATATAAGGTCATATATACTTGGGTTAGTCTAAAAAAAAATTCAATCAGACAACAACCCTTAAAATAGTCGAAAATCATGCCCTTTTTTGCTCTTTCTGCTATTGGTTCCGCATTTGAGAATGCCTCCCCCCCACCTAGCCGGAGTCCTCCCGGACGACAAGGTATCGCCTCGGAGTATGTGCCATGCATAGGTTGAAAAATTTGTGCTAATTCTTGGCCGATTAATGTGGCCCTAATTTATGCATACTCGGTCAATGCATGGAAAAATTAATGATGTGCAAGAGAAGGGAATAAGCAAGATGCTTATTGGCATTCGCCGTCGAGGTTTCCTGTTTTATTTACAAGTAACAGTTGTAACTATACTGCATTCTGTTTAATTTTCTTTTTTGCAAAAGGCAATCGCTTTGACACTACTGTTGATATAGCCGTAGTTGTTTCTATGGAGAGGATTGGCTTGGTCAGAACTGCCGTAGACCGTATTTCCTTTGCTTTCCATTGGTAACTTGTTTTTGCTGGTTTTTGTAGGTGTTTTGCTACTTCTTGTGTTGCCACTGTTTTGTTGCTGATTGGCATACACATAAGTCGGTTGTCCTTTTTCAAATGCAGTTGTCTACCTTTCGTTGTTGCTTGTACTGAAGGGAGTTCCTTTTGCTTTTGTTTCGGTATCCAATGTGAGTAACATTTGGGTTATTGATGAGCATTTTCTTTGGGATCCATATCTGTTTTATGCCCTTGGTTTTTGGTTGAACTATCTGCTTCGGATGAATTCTTTCGTTGCATTGTTTTTGGTCTGCCCTATCATTTCTATCCTTCCGCATCCATACTTGTTTCCCTTGTTTTGGTAACCTAGTTCTTTGCACTGCGGTCGGTGACTTCGTATGTATGTAGTTAGCATGGTTGGCTTTTACCTATCTGTTGGCCTTGGGTATCATGTTGTTCTTTGGTGGCATTCTTGCTTTTGGCTCTTTTTCCAGTGTGATTGCATTGCTTGCAGCTGATTATTCCGATATTGTTGGCGAAGGCTATTACCTGTTGTTCTTGTGCATGCTGAATTTTGACTGCATTCGCATTCCAATCTATCTGCACATTGGACTCTTTTTGCCAAGGTTTTCCCAACAACATTGGGTGTTGTGTGCATTCATCCTCGACTACATAAAATTTGTGTGTGTAAATATATTGATGTACTTGTACATGCAATATAGTCCAGCCCAATGTTTTCAACGAGTGTGATGTACTACTTTCCAGCATTTGAGGAGTAGGATGAGGTTGACCTGTGGATTTGAGTTGTTAGTATAATCCGTAAGAGATCAAATTTACTTGAGCTCCAGAATCAAGAAATGCCGTCGATTCAACTTGATTGCTACCCAGTTTGACTACAATTATTGGCTCCATTGTGTCTTCATCCAACTTTGTTAGTCGAATGGCATTGATTCGCAATGGTGCTCCACTTAGTTGTTGTTGTCACAGAAGTCTTCGTTTTGCAATGCGTTCTTTTGCTTTTGCTTGAGCTTATTCTCGTACTCTCTGCTTTTCCTTCATTCATTGTTTTCCTTGATGAATTTGTTGCAGCATATCCTGTGTGAGTGGTAAATGATATTTCTTCAGTCCACATCCACTAATCCAGTTTGGCATTTCTTCACCTGCTAATGTAGCAAGCTTGACAGCTCCGCTTTGTGACAGATCACTAATCACAAAGGGTCCCATCCCTCGCTTTATAAGTTTCTTGGCATGTTGCTTCAAAGTATAAACAAGTACATAATCACCTGTTTTGAACTCTTTAGTGCACACATGCTTGTCAAAAAACTCTTTTTGTCTTCTCTTTTTAGCATAGATTGAAGCTACAGCTCTCAAGCGGAGTTCATCTAGCTTTTCAAGATCATCTATTCTTGAAGAGAGCTCATGCCCTGTCCATTCTAAGCGTTTTGCTACTCGTAGAGTTGGAATTAAAAACTCTATGGGTAGTATAGCATTTAGGCCAAACACCATGTTGTACGGTGTTGTTCCTATCGATGTTTTGTAAGCTACCCTGTATGCCCATAGTGTTGAGTGTAGCTGTTGATCCCAATTTTCTCTTAACTCTGACACAATTTTAGTGAGAACTATGCATAGTGTTTTATTTGTGGCCTCAACTTGTCCATTTGCCTGTGGATGGTATGGAGCAGATTTCCTATGTATGACCATGAATTCCTCTAGAAAATATTCAATGACTTCATTAAGAAAATGTGTCCCACGATCACTGACAATTTCTATTGGTAAACCGTATCATACGAAAACATTCTCATACAAAAATTGTGTAGTGGTATGTGCATCTGCTCTTTGCGTTGCCTTGGCTTCCGCCCATTTTGTGAGATAGTCTGTAGCCACAATGATATATTGGGTATGGGTGCAATATGCAGGGGGTGAGATAGGTCCCACAAAATCAATGCCCCATTTTGCAAATGCTCTTGCTCCCATCATTGGCCGTAGTGGCATCTCATCTCTCTTTATCGGCACCTTGGTGCGCTGACATGTGTCACAACGCTTTACAAACTCTTCGGCATCCATATGCAATGTACGCCACCATATTCTTGCGGCGGTTAAGACAATTTTTGTCATCTTATTGCCTGAAAAATGGCCTTCACTTATTCCGCCATGTGCATGTTCTAAAATCAGTAGGTATTCGCTTTCACTTGCACAGATTCTAAGTTGATTGTCCTTTCCTCGCTTATAGAGTTGGTTCCCAATTAACTAAAAGTCGCAAGCTTCTAGCTCTATAGCCCTTTTCCGTGCTCTTGTGATGTTCTCAAGAAACGTCCTGGTGGTTAAGAAATCAATGATATATTGACTCCATGCAAGTGCAATGTTTACCTGAAACAATGTCGCGTGATCCACTGGTCGTTTGGCACTACATATAGTACAATTGGTAACATAAGAATGTGTGTCCGCATACACAATGAAATGCACAATCCTAGACGTGTGCTTCTTCAAGGTAGCACTCGAATTCTTTTGGATTTATACATAACTGTAGGATTTGGTCCGATCCTAGATGATACAGTCGTCCTGCTATATCAACTGGAATTTTTTTGTTTGTCAAATTGTTTGTTGTTTGGATCTGTATTCCATATTATCAAACCTACTTCCAAAGGAAAGAATGCTAAAAAAAAATTGAGACCATTTGGGTATCATTTCAATATTGAAAAGATAAGCATCTGGTATGTCATCATCTACTCCTTCAAGAGATTCCCGTTGTGTATCCTTGAAAGATGATCTGCTCGTAGATGGGTTTTACCCTTTTTGACCACCACTGTGAAATCAAACTCTAGCAATATAATAAACCACAGTACAATTCTCCCTGTATTGCATGGTTTATTTACCAGATACAAAAGAGCTTGATGATCTGTGAAGAACACAAATTTGTTTTTGAGCAAATAATGCCAAAATTTCTTCACAGCATAAATCATTCCTAACCCTTCTCGTTCAGTGGTTGTGTAGTTCTTTTCCGCACTGTTTAACTGCGTGCTTGCATAACATACTGGAAAATCCATTGTTCCGTCTCCAGGTTGAGCCAGAATACTCCCGATTGCATATGTAGAAGCATCAATGTGAACATGGAATATCTTTTCCCAATTTGGTGCTTTAAGTACAGGTGCTGATATAAGGTTTTTCTTCAGCTTTTGGAATGAAGTTTCACACTCCTCGGTCCAATCGAAATTGACTAGCAAACGATACAGAGGTTGTGCAATGACTGCATACATGTATATGAATCTTCGATAATATCCGCAGTGTCCCATGAAGGATTGCACTTGTTTAGCATTAGTAGGCCTGGGTAGGTCTACTATGACTTTGACTTTGTCTAGGTCAGTGGTTATGCCATTTCTTGAGACAATGTGTCCTGAGATGCGGCCTTGCTTAACCATAAAGATACACTTTTCCGGGTTAAGACAGATTCGATATATCCTGCATTTTTCAAATACCTTTTGCAAATGGTCAATATATTCCTCTCGTAGTAGAGAGTGTACACAAAGATCATCCATGTATATTTCTAAGAATATTCTCAGGTATTCTTTAAAAGCGTGTGTCATTAACCTTTGGAAGGTAGCTGGGGCATTAGTTAAGCCAAACGGCATAACTCGATATGCATAAATTCCCCATTCTGTGGCAAACACTGTTTTGTGTTGATCCTTCCTTGCAATTGCCAGTTGGTTGTATCCTGAAAACCCTTCCGGAAAGGAATAAGCCCGTTTCCCTGCCACCCGCTCAAGTACATGTTCTGTGATTGGCAAGGGATAATTATCCCTTATGGTGGCTGCATTTACCTTTTTGAGGTTTACACACACTCGCAGTTTTCCGTTCTTTTTGGGAACTACCACAGTAGGTGACACCCAGTCTGTATGTTCAATTTCATAGATGAATTCAGCTTCCGTCAGCTTATCAATCTCCTCTTTGATTCGTTTAGCAAATGTGTCATTATATGTATAAGGATGTTGTTTGCTAGGTTTTGCATCCGATTTCAAAGGAATTGTATGTTGGCATATCAATGGATCAAATCCTTTGAGATCTTTATAGGACCATGCAAACACATCTTTATATTTCTTGAGAAGTCGTGTTATCCGTTCTTCTTCTTCAGGCTCTAAATCATTTTCTATATAGACCGGCTAAGGCTTTTCACCCGGTTCCACGAGGTCTATCCTTTTTTCATTTTCAGGCCCATCGTAAGATTCTTGGTTGGTTCTTTCCCTGACTCGTGGAGTCATGATTATTTTTCTATCCTGGATGGTAAATTTGCGATAGTGCGATGGTACATTCATGTTTCCCTTCTCTGACTCCCCTTTACCATCACTATCTTCTTCCGTAGTCCATATCTCACGTGAAGACCATTTCAGTTCTTGGTATCTCTGTTTACGCTCCAGTTTGTTCCACTCTTGGTCTTTTGTTGTTTCCTTTTTTGATTTTTGAGATTTTGTTTCTGTTTTAGCTTTTCATACCTGTTTTATTCCCTCTCGCGTTCTTTCCCTTCGATCTTTTGAGAATCTTCCAGATATTTGATCTTTTACACAATCCTCTACTTTTACAAGCATCAAATAGTGAGTTTTACCTTTTATCCTGGGCATCAGCTTCTCTCTCACTTTGTTTCCTGCTCGTTTCCTCCTATAGCGTTCCTGGCGTCTAGGGTGCTGATTAGCAAAATCGTAAAACCTGATATTCTCGGTTTCCATTTCACTCTCACTTGAGGTGTCAGAACACTCATTATCTGCATCATCATTTACTTCCAGATGTTCAGAGGAGTTATAAAACTCTTCTTGTTCTGGTGGTCCTATCGTCTCATCTTCTCCGGGTATAATGCTTACCATGTAGTAGGGTAGCTCATCATAGCCATCCTTATCGCAAAATTTTGTTGTTGGACTATCTGTAATGGTACAGACATCCAATGTTGCTAGTATGTGTTCCCATTCTAGAGGTTCCAAGGCATCTTCAGGGAAAGGTTCCATAATATACTCCTTGTCCTCAATCTCTCTTTCTAAGATGCATTCCTCCCTTCTTAAGCTTCCACAATGTGAAGCTCCACACATCCATAGCTTTTTTTGTTGCCCTAACCATGCTGGGAGTTCCAATCCTGCTTTTGTAGCTGAATCAAACTCTTCCACAGGTGTTTGGTTCACATCTTTGTAGCTATGGTCTTTCAGGTGTATTTTAGTTGTTGTCTCGCCATGTCTGAGGTGTATGTGGTCGTAACCCCAATTTTGGACCATCTTCCATTGTCGCATGAATGGTCTTCCCAAGATGATCTCATAATTGTTCTTTTTGTCGAAATTCACTATTGCAAATGTATGCTCATACTCAATCCCGCACGAAGTGGCAATCACTTTTTCTAAGAGTCCTAGAGGCTTCTGCATGAACCCATCTGCCAATTGCAATTTCATTCTGGTAGCTCTTAAAGCTGGTTTTCCCCATTTTTTCCATATTTCCTTGGTGGAGATAGCAACTCCCGCTCCACTGTCAAGAATAGCTTTGGAAACTACTCCTTGGAATTCTACTGGTAGCGTGATGTTTCCATCTTCTCCCTCACAATACTCTCCAACCTTGTTTAATGGTACTGGCGTAGTGTTTAGTTGAGGCCTATCCAACTCTCTGATCCCTACCTATAGTAGCCTGAAGGTGGGGTCTTTCACTCCAAATTTCTCTAGTCATTTACCTATTGTGGTCCACATGTTTGGTCGTAACCTTAGGAGTTCGGATAATGTGATTGTGCATGCCACTAGGGTGGACAATAACTCAATCAATCCTTGTGAATCCATCACTTTGTTAGAAGAAAGTCTTTGAGATGGGATTGCTCTCACTTTAGACTTGGCTTCATACTCTCCTAGGTAAGAGGGTAAAGTTTTCAGCGAGTCTGGTTGGCTGTGCCCCGAACTAATTGATCCCTGGTCTCCCCCTTGTGAATGTATCCCAAAGTTCATTTGTGACCTTGCCTCAAACTCCTCAATAGGAGGTAAGGTCAAATTCTGCTCTTTTCTCATGCTATTCATGTGGTTACTCATCCTGTTAGCCTCGTTGGCCTCACGGATTTTCTTCCACAGATAGTTTAGACCGTTACAGTCCTAACCCATTTCTGTCAATGTTTTAGGCTAGAACCCGTCCCTTGCCTCATCTGTTGTATTTGGCACTATGATAGGTTCTCCTCTGGACTCATAGGCATTAGTGAGTATTTCCTTTGTTTCTACTTGTTCCTCTAAAGTTGGTTGGATAGGGGTTGGAGCTGGTGCTTCATGCCAATTTGCAGGTTTATCCAGCGGGTCTTCCATCAATGATTGAGCTGTTTCAATCATCTTTTTACACTTTTCCAACCTTTGTTTTTCTATTTCTTTATGGATAAGTCATCCAACTTTGCTCCTGGGTTTGGTTCTTTTTGAGTCTGGCTTCATAAGCTTTTAGAAGCGCATCCAACTGCTCATTTACCTTGTCTGCCAGTACAGATCCTCCTGATCTTGCACTTTTGGGCTCTGCTATTTCCTTGGGTGCTATGGTTGGCGTGGTGTGTGAGCTTAAGCTAGCTAGATCCTCTAACCGCTCTAATCTATCCTTTGTATGTTTTAACTCCTCGGATAGGGCTGTTTGCTCTCGTTCTTTCCTAGCTTTCATACGCGCCTTTCTAGCTTTCCAAGTGCTTCTCTGATTTTTCATTTATAAACTTTGGGCATCAGTTTTTGGCTCTTCCATTATGGGTTCATTTGTCATTCTTTGAGCTTGGGCTCGTGTCACCGCCTGAATAGGTATGATTGTTTCATTTTCTGACCCTCCACTGGAAGGTACTGTTTCTAGCATGTTCAAGGTGGTTTTTTCTCATTTGCTCGGGTTTTTAGGGCAATCAAGAATCAAAAGAGTAACTCCACACTCGGTGCAATATGCGTTGAATCTAATGATTTCATCATGAGGACAGTCTCTTAGCCAATGGTCTCCACGACACTTGTAGCAGGGTCCCTTCGGTTGTTGAGGTGCTCCTTGAGCTCCCCTTTGTTGGTATGCATGTCTCTATCCGCTCATGCCTCCGTTGGCTATGAACAACAATGTTCATTCATCTAAGCTATATCTTTCCTTTCCTGCTACATGTGCAGTTGTTGGTGGTCCTGTACTTCTTATCATGCTCCATGGTTCTGGTGTCGAGGGTTCTTCCGGTGGATAATAGGCAGTGTTTGCCGCATATCCATTGGGATCTTCATAATATACATGCATAGGCAGAAAATCCTTTTCCTCTGATTCGGTTACGATTGGTGTGTATCTTATACCAACTGGTCGTAATATTGGTAGGAATGGTTGTTGCCCCAACACCGGTTGTGGTCTTTCTACACCTACAGGTCCTAGTAGGTTGCCTGCTTGATACCTACGCATCGGTGGAACTTGAGGAGAAGCTACCTGAGCTTGGGGAGCGTAAGGTCTCTCTCTCACATATCCTTTGTTATAATAACATTCCTCTGTCCCATGGTTTGTCCATTTTTGTTCAATAGCACAGCACTTGGGCTGTTTAGCCTGGGGTTTGGCGTACAAGTTAATCTTTTTTAGAACTTCATCTACAAGCAACTCTTGGTTTACAACTACTTCTCCTTTCGATGCTGTCTTAGAAGACTTGCTTCCACTTTGTTCTGAAGATGAATCGTCGTCAAGGTCCTTGAACTCCCCCTCTTTGTAGACCTCACAATTGTCCACAAGGTAAAGAGCCTCCTTGGTCAACTCATTCAACGTCGTGCTCCTCTTCATATGTAAGTCTTTCTGGAGATCCGCATTCCTTAGTCCTTGGATGAATATAAGAATAAGTCTGGACTGAGTTGGCAGTTCTTCCACAGGACAGAACTTAACATATCTTTTAGTCTTAGGGGTGCCTTTCGTACAGATTCCCCATCTTTCTTTTTGAATTTATGGATTTGTGAGACGGTATTATGAGCTATGCCCCTTTGTGAGAATTCCTCGATAAATTCATCAAACACTTCCTCCATAGACTCAAAGTCTCTACACTCTACAGAGTCAAACCAAGTAGCAGCGTCATCCTCTAGGGTTAGTCCAAACCCTGCAAATTTGGTAGGGAAGTCTAACACCTCTTCAGCTCTAATTACACACACAAAGGCTGCTACATGATCTCTTGGATCTCTGTTTCCTGTGTATTTCTTGTTTACCCATTCTTACACTTGAGAAGGTCTAATTCTACGATGGTCTACAAACCTCATCATTGGATCTCCACCTCCTAATCGATATACCTCCTCAGATCTTTTGTAGTAAGCTGGTTCCTCTCCCAATGGTGCTCCTAAGCCATAATTTCTAATAGTTCTCGCTAGAGATGGTTCATCTCTTCGAACTCCTTCTATGGGTGGTCCTCCAGTCTCTGTTGACCCTTGAGTCTTTGGCTTACTCTCTCCTTGATACCTTGAATAGAGTGGTGGTTCTTGCAAATCCCTTAGCCCTCGTGTGGCTTGATAACCATCTCGGTTTCGGTCTTGTTCCAATGTTGCACTCTGTTGAATCCATGCCTGCAATGATGGCTAAGTTGGTGGTTGGTTTTGATTGTTGAACGTCTACGGTCGGGTAGAATGTGAGGTGGCATCATAATCTTCTGAAAAGGGATTCATCGACTTGCTAGGGGTGTAGGTGGCTCTTGGCACGTCGTATGGGACGTATGTTGATGCTCCTGGAACTGTCGCCTTTTCTACCTCTTCTAGGATAATACGTTGGTATTCTTGCCCGTATCTATCAACAAAAACTATACCCTTCCCCATAGCAGTTTCATAAGAGAATAAGTAAATAACCTTGTCTTTGCTTAATTCGTTTAAGTATGGTTCTTTGCTGTGAAAGTAAGCGACTATACCCTCACTCTCATGCTTGTAGATTCCCACGTTCTCATCATAAGTTGGAACCCTAGTTGTTTTCTTATCATGCATAAAAATATCTCTGGGCCCATCAATGTTTGGTGGCGGTTCTTGAGCTTTTGAAACCATTTTCCTTTCACCACATTATCTCCATATCTGTTGTAATCTTCAGGGTTACTGACTATCAGATAGTGGCTCTCCTTTTCGTCTCGGAATCTATCTCCATCATCATAGACTCGAATTATCTCCAATCTCTGAGCCGGACTCTCTTCGATACAAATGCACTTGCGTCCTCGATAGTCAGAATAGACTAGGGCTCCCCTCGAGTTTGTTCCCTCTAAGAAGATCACAATGATCTTGGAATCATTCAAAGGATTTAGGGAGGGGTGTTTGTATACTTGCAATGCCCACCTCTCTAAGTTTTTCCACCACAATATATGCTGCACAATTTGTAAGGCCCCCATATGAGGAGAAGCCAATGGTGCACATATATTTGGTGGATTCCAGCTATGCACGTTGATGAGATCTCTATTTGTGATTGTGGGTGGTACGGAGCAAATTCAAGGGAAACTTTGGGGGCCGGAATATTCCTTTTTGCTGGAATATATCCCTTTGCCAGAATATTCCTTTTTGCCGGAATATCTAGGCCGAACGACGGCCGAAAGACAATCGGAAAATGGCCGTCCGGTGGCCGGTGGCCGGTGGTCCATGGTCTTTGGTCGGTGGTCGGCGGCTGGTGGTCTTTGGCCGGTGGCCGCATTTCCTTGGCCGGTGGACGATTTCTAGGAGGACTTGTCTACTCAAAAGCAGCTACGCATGGGCGCATGGGAGAGTCCTACTTGAACTTGGCTATCTAAGGGCAGCTGCACATGGGGGTTTAGAGGCTCCCTTACAACTATATAAGGAGGCCTTTTCATGAGTATTTTGGTAGAATGGTGTGCACACTTGATGCACATAGCACATCCTTGTGTAAGGATTATTAGTCCCTTGTATTCACTTGCTCTAGTTGTTTAAATCGCCATCTAAGCTCTACCTTGAGAGCGCATGGGTGGATGACACCATCAATTTGTATAGTGTGCTAATCAAAAGTTTTTGATTTGCCACTAATCTACTTTGCATCGTGTCTCTCTCTACTCTCCTTGCTACTAGATCCTTATTTTATTCCGCATTTCTTACATGGTATCAGAGCTATAGGTGCTCGTAGCTAAGAAAGTACGACAAGTACTTGTATTACTTTGCAAAATCAATTATGTCGGCATCTTCAAGTGTCGTTGTCGGTGCTACTGCACTTCGCATTCGTCCACCAGCATTCACCGAAGGAAAGCTTGACGGCACCAACTACACATTGTGGAAATTCAAAATTTCTACAATTCTAGATTCATATGAATTGTTGGTAATGGTGTTGGGGTCAAATGGTGCAGACCCAGAGCCCACTGCAACAAATGATCCAGAAAATCCAAGCGTTGTAATTCCCCCGGATGCTACTCTTCTACGTGCTTGGAAAAGAAGGAATGAAGAATTATGCTCCATTGTCATGTGTGTAAGTGATTGTGTCCTCACTCTGATTCAGCATACCACTAAAGCACATGAATCTTGGAACATATTGGCTCGCCAATATGAGGCACACAATCACACCACAATTCAAAATCTGGAAAATCAACTTGATGCTGAGAAACTTGTTGATGGAGAGAAAGTGGAGGCCTTCATCAAGTGGATTAAGGACCTCCAAGATCAATTAGCTGCCGTTGGTGTGGCTATTTCTCCAGAAGAATTATCTCGGCGCTGCATTCGCATACTTCCTGCGAGATATGATGGTCTCGTTACAGCACTCAACACTCAGGTTTGTCCAACCCCTCTAATGTTTGAAGAACTAAGTGCAATGTTGCTTGAAGAGGAGCTACGACTCAGAACCAGGGATGGTTGAGGTGATGTTGCCTTCACAACCAATGCAAAAGGCAAGGGGACTATGTCAAATGCTTCTAAGAAGAATACCAAGAAGAGGAAATTTTTGGGTAGCTATTTTTATTGTGACAAGAAGGGTCATGCTGTTAAAGACTGTAGAAAGAAGAAAGCAGATGAGAAGAATGGCACCATGAAAGCTTCTTGGAAGGAAAGATAATCCACCAACAATGCTGAAACAGACCTTGAACTATGGGTTGTCATAGAAGAGGTATGCTCATCAACACAAACTCCGCTTGTTGATGGTTCTTGGATTCTAGATAGTGGTGCATCCCGACATATGACTAGTAAGAAAGACTCGTATAGTTCTTGGAAGCCTCTACAAGAACCCGTAAGTGTAATTGTTGGAAATAATGCCAAATGTCCAACCGAAGGGTCTGGGACAATTTCTTTTTTAGCAGCTATAGGTGAAACTAAAGAGCTCTCTAATGTGTTGTACGTGCCTCAAATCAAGAAGAATTTGTTGTCCATTGCTGCAATCACTGATCGTGATCTTGGTGTCCGTTTCAAGAAAAATGGAGCAGAAATCTTGGATTCTAAAGGCAACACAGTGGGAAAGGGTGTAAGGCGCAACAACCTCTACGAACTTTCTGCACTTACGGTTACTACAGAAAAAGGTACAACTCAATTATGGAATGAGAGATTTGGTCACTTAAGCATTGTTGTGCTAAAAGAGATGCAAAAATCTGGGATGGTAGCACACTTTCCTCAAATCTCAGAGATGAATGAAGTTTGTGAAGCTTGCATGATGGGCAAGCAACAAAGAAAGGCATTTCCACAAGAGAGTAGTAATCGAGCTCAATCTCCTCTAGAGTTGGTACACGTAGATCTCTGTGGAAAAATGTCTACATCCGCTTTAGGTGGATCTTTCAACTTTTTGCTGTTAGTCGACGACTTTACTAGAAAGATGTGGGTGTATTTCATTCGTGAGAAGTCTGAAGCTTTTGGAAATTTTAAAATGTGGCAAAAGCTTATAGAAAATGAAATAGGAAAGAAGGTGAAGAAGCTTCGCACAGATCGAGGAGGAGAATTCATCTCAAATGAATTCAACAATTACTGCAATGAGCATGGCATAAAACGACACCTTACTACAGCTTACACACCACAACAAAATGGCGTTGTGGAACATCGCAATCGGACGGTGGTAGAAATGGCAAGGTGTATGCTCAAAGCCAAGGGTATGCCAGATTCCTTTTGGGCTGAAGCAGTAAGTACAGCAGTGTACATTCTCAATCGAAGCTACACAAAGGCTTTGAAAATGAAAACGCCTCCAGAAGCATATTCTGGTAAGAAACCTTCAGTCTTGCATTTCAAAACATTTGGGTGTTTTTGTTATGCTCATATTCCTGATTCTCAAAGAACAAAGCTAGAAGCCAAAAGCAAGAAGTGCGTATTTCTTGGATATAGTGAAGAGTCTAAGGCTTATAGACTCTATGATCCAGAGGCAAAGAAAATACTCACAAGTCGGGATGTGGTATTTGAAGAAGGGCCACATACGGTGGAGAAACCAAGTTCGTCCACTTTATCATCAAATGAAGAAATAACTCACCATGTGCCAGACCAAAGTCATGTGAAAAATCAAGAGGAGGAGTTGTCTGATGATGACTCAAATAAATCTAGCCAACCTGTTTGCAGCATCACAGGAAAAGCCACTACCAAAGTGGGCTCAACAACGTTTTGACGCTCGAAACCCTCAAGTTCACAATCCTCGTGAAGATGAGGGGGGTTTGCGATGGTCAAAGAGAATAGAGGAGCAAAGGTGAGCCTCCGAACACATCGTCAACATGGCTCTCATGATAGAAATTGTGGGCTCTGTGAAGGAGAAAACCTCCGTCGAGACGAGGCCATGGCTGATCCAAAATGGAAGGAAGCGATGCAGTTTGAATACGACAGCATCATAAAGAATGACACTTGGGAAGTAGTGGATCGGCCTCCAAAGAAGAAAGTCATTGGCACAAAATGGGTGTACAAGCTCAAACATAAAGCTGATGGCTCTTTGCAAAAGTACAAAGCCAGGTTAGTAGCACAAGGATTCTCTCAAGTCGAAGGGTTTGATGTTAGTGACACCTTCGCTCCCACAGCTCGAATGACAAATATTCATCTTGTGCTTGCTCTTGCTGCTATCTATTTATGGGTTGTTTACCAAATGGATGTCGTGTTTGCATTTTTGAATGGAATTCTCAAGGAGGAGGTGTATATTGAGCAACCACCAAGGTTTGAGACACCCCATTAAAAACAAAAGGTTTGCAGATTGAAGAAGGATTTATATGGCTTGAAATAGTCTCCAAGATCATGGTATGTCAGAATTGATAAGTTTTTAAAAAAACTTGGCTTTAGAAGAAGTGCTTCTAAAGCGAATTTATATGTACTTAGAGAGAATGGAAAACAAGTCATTATTATCTTGTATGTTGATGACTTGATAATCACAGGTGATCACAAAGAGCTCATCCAACAAACTCGTGAGAGTTTGAGTTCTGAATTCGAAATGACAGACTTAGGTTTGTTGCATTATTGTTTGGGGATTGAGGTTTGGCAATCCTCAAAAGGCATCTTCATCTCTCAACAAAAGTATGCAACAAAGATCCTAAAAGATTTTGGCGTGATAGATTGCAAACCCGTGAGCACTCCAATGGAGGTAAATGCAAAACTCTTCATGGAAGATTATTCTCCCTTAGTCTACATTAAAAAATACAGAAAACTTGTGGGAAGCTTAATTTTCTTGTGCAACACTAGGCCGGATACTTCTTTTGCAGTAGGTGTTTTAAGCAAGTTTTCCAAGAGAATCTCATTGGAAGGCAGGTATGCGAGTTCTTAAGTACATCAAAGGTACTTTAAGCCATGGCATTTCCGATGGCATTGGCACAAATACTCTTAGTGGGTATTGTGACTCTGATTGGGCAGGAGATTGTGACTCTAGAAAGTCAGTTTCTGGATTTTGTTTCTCACTTGGTTCTGGAGTGTTTTCTTGGATCAGCAAGAAGAAGCCAACCATCGCTCTTTCTTCAACAAAATCAGTTTGGCTAAGGCGAGTCCTCATGGACTTAGGTGTTTCTCTTCATTCAGCAACAACACTTCAATGCGACAACCAGAGTTGCATGGCGATTGCCAAGAACCCTGTCTTCCATGCACGCACAAAGAATATTGAGGTTCAGTATCATTATGTTCAAGAGCTAATTGAGGATGAAATTGTAAAGCTAGAGTATTGTCCTACTGAAGATAATTGTGCAGATATCTTCACCAAAGCTCTAGGGAAAGACTAGCTACTTCGACATCTTCATCAACTTCGAGTTGGCACACAGCCAACATAGAGCATCTTCAAGTGTTCATTGAGGGGGAGTGTTGGTATACTTGCAATGCCCACCTCTCTAAGTTTTGCCACCACAATATATGATGCACAATTTGTAAGGCCCCCATATGAGGAGAAGCCAATGGTGCACATATATATGGTGAATTCCAACTATGCACGCTGATGAGATCTCTATTTGTGATCGTGGGTGGTACGAAGCAAATTCAGGGGCAACTTTAGGGGCCTCTGGGACGGAAGCCCCCGATACTTTTTTTCCCTTCACCGGAATATTCCTTTTTGCCGGAATATCTTGGCCAGACGACAATCGGAAGACAATCGAAAAATGGTCATCCGGTGGCCGGTGGTCCATGGTCTTTGGTCGGTGGTCGGCGGCTGGTGGTCTTTGGCCGGTGGCCGATTTCTAGGAGGACTTGTCTACCCAAAAGTGGCTACACATGGGCGCATGGGAGAGTCCTACTTGGACTTGGCTATCTAAGGGCAGATGCACATGGGCGTTTAGAGGCTCCCTTACAACTATATAAGGAGGTCTTTTCATGAGTATTTTGGTAGAATGGTGTGCACTTGACGCACACAGCACATCCTTGTGTAAGGATTATTAGTCCCTTGTATTCACTTACTCTAGTTGTCTAAATCGCCATCTAAGCTCTACCTTGAGAGCGCATGGGTGGATGACGCCATCAATTTGTATAGTGTGCTAATCAAAAGTTTTTGATTTGCCACTAATCTACTTTGCATCGTGTCTCTCTCTACTCTCCTTGCTACTAGATCCTTATTGTATTCCGCATTTCTTACAAGGTTCTTCCTCCTGGAATTGGTTCGTCATAGGTGAAACCTCCTAGCTGTTGACTACCCATCATGAAGAAAGATTTGTCTGACGAAGTATCAGTATCACTACCTTCCTCAATAATTGGTGCTAGTGGATCTAGCCGTGCCTGAGCTATACTCTCCTTGGTGGACACTAAGCTACCTTGGTCACCTGCCACCTTCTGGTCTCTAAAAATGTATCTTCCTGATCTTAAATTCATCAAACTTATCAATGAAATTTATCACAAATCCAACCACTCACCTGGCAAAGGATCAGTCTCCGCGCAACTTCCTGCTTTGCTGGGCTGAATATACCTGTACACAAGTTTTTAATTTCGGCAATCGAATCAAAGCATTTGACTGATAGAGGTTATCTTAGTAATGATTGGTATAATTAGAGAGTTAATCTCAACCACTACTGTATTTTATACACTGCTAATGTTATGGATTAGGTCTGCAAATCTGGAACTGTACTTCCCTCGGATGTTGGTCAATTTACATGAAAAAGTCTGAATTCAATCTTTGCTCCGTCACATGGACAAACAAGGTCCAAATTCACTTCTGAAAGAAGTTCTAGAACCCTTGAGCCAAATGGAATCTCACTGTCTAAGCCCAGTCAGATTTTCTCTTCAGTAGGCCCCAATAGACATCCTACGCGTAGGATGTCTCCTGCTTTGTTTTGCCTAGATTTTTGCACTTTGGATTCCCCTTGATGTGCTGAGTCCACAAATGTTTTTACTTTTTGATTTGGACACCTATAAGCTGGTCAATGGATCAGAAATCTGTTTCGACAACCTGTTGCTGATCTTGATCAGTCTAATCAACTCCAATTTGGACCAAAATTGACTAGGAGGCTTGTCTCAGGCTATACAACACCTTGCTATGCCCACTGTCAGTATCTGGCTTTAATTTCTTGCTTTAGACATCCTACGCGTAGGATGTCTTTTTTCATCAGAATGGCTTCAAATTCAAAACACAGGCTCCCCTTGAGTTGTTGATCACTTTGGTATGCTCAAAATTAGGTTTGGAGTGTAAAATCACACAGAAGACATCCTACGCGTAGGATGTCTTTTTGGCCTGTTTGACCCCAGACTTGACCCACAGCTTCCCTTTGATATTAGCAACCCAGTGGTATGCTTAGATTTTGGTTTGGATTTCAAAAGTCCCCAATTGTAGCTGTTCTTGCCTTTTTCAGTCAAAAGTGCTAAATTCCTCTTTGAACCCAAATGAGATGAAACCCCTCTCAGTCACTCAATACATCATGCAAGTCATGCTCATGCAGCCATCATATGGTTTTGGTCTTAAAATAATGCTTTGATACAATTTGGCTAGGATGTCTGGCAATTTCAGTCTACCTGGCCTTATCTTGTCAAGATATGGTCAAATTTCCACTTTCCAATTGAAAATAGGATAAACCCCACCTTCTGAACACGCTCATCAACTCAAAATCCCAAAATTCCCACCAGATTAGCCTGTAGACATCCTACGCGTAGGATGTCTCCTGGCTTGAAATTAATTTCTTTTCCTGACAGAAATGCTCGTGATGCTCTGCAGCTCTATCTGAAACACTCACAGTAACTTTTGGACTTCACTTAGGCTTTCAAACACACTTTTGCATCTTTTTACCTCTTTTACAAACTTGTGATGAATTTACCAAGCAAGTATACATTCATGAAGTGCTTTAGATCCTGAATCATGATGTCCTACTTACTCTACTCCTACTCATCATATGAAATGGTGATAATGGTGTTTTGGTTGCTTTCTGGCCTCTCCGGACTCTCAAGCTCTCCTCTCACCGCTTCTACCACTCCAACTCCTACTCAAGAACTCAACTAATACCTAAAACTATCTTAGTCTACCTAAATCTACCTAAGTCGAAGGATCTAGGCCAGACACACGCTTCCTAGACTCCCTCTAAGACCTAGAGAGTCCTCCACCCTCTGATCCTATCTAAATGCATAACGAGACTCTTGGCAAGCCAAAAATCCCTATCCTCAAGGACTAGTCTCTATCACCTACCTAAGGTTTTCATCCCCGACAACGGCGCCAATGTTGGACGGATACGGCGCGACGGACGTCAGCACAGCGAGAACTCACCTAACAAGATTTGTCAGCTAAGGACGAAGCTCGACCCACAGGCGCGTGGAAGCAAGTATAAGGTGTCAGCTTACACTCGACCGACTCCTAACTAATTCCTACAGAGGTCTCTACCCAATGTCTAAGTCACAGCCTTCAAGAGTGCATAAGAGGAATCTTCCTACAACGCTTTCTAGAGCCGAACACCCATCAAACAATCTCAAAACACCACAGAACTTGAAGGAAACCCTACTAACACCAATAGGTCGCTCTTCCTAAGGTCTATGAACCAAAATCCCAACCCAAAATACGCCATGCAAAATCACGTAGGATGTCTGGCCGAAATTTACAGGTCTTCGTTTCCGAAATCTAAAGTGTTTAATGTGTAGCTCTACTCAATGTGAACGCGTGGATATGCTGCAATGTAAAATCGGACAATGTATGCTCACCAAATCACCAGATGAAGCTCGTAGAAGGAGCTCGCAAAACCGGACCGTACGCACGCAATGTAGGTATTGGCATGTAGCTCTCGTCGGGGGCAACACGCTGCACTTCTCCGCACTCGATTTCGACCACCGGTGCACACATAGCGTCAAGATGAAGCTAACACTCTCTCTCGTACACAGTACGCTCACTCACAGACTTCAAAATTTCTTTTTAAAAATGACAAAAGGTTTTTCATTAAGGTCAAAAAGTGGTATATATACCTTACAATTCTCAAACCCTAAAGTTCCAAATCAACCATCTACTCAATCTAACTATCAGAACTGGGATACAATCTGGAAACTTCTGTAAGCCCCAATATTTACAAGGTGAAATGTCGAGTTTTCTCAATAAATGAATAATTACCAAAAAAATGATAATCTGTCGAGAAGTCAGTTTCCGTAGGGTGTGTCCAGCTTCTAACACCTTGGAGACGAGCAAAGAAGAAAGGGAGGAAGGGGTGAAAGACGACACCAAAAATCGGTAACGACAGCTTCTCCTTCAAAGAAAAACACCATGTAAAAACCCCATAAACCGCGCTCTACGCTGCACCATGGCCATCGCCAATCCGTACAGAGAGGCCCCCACCTCCCTCGCCACTCGACTTTGTCGACACACGCTTCGATGAGAAAATTCACCCCTAGTTTCGCATCGAAAATAGCCTTTTCTCTTGGAAGCCCTCGTTGGCTCGTTTCTACAAGACCCTTGCTGTACCGAGCCGTTTCACGACCAAAGCTTCACCATGGCGTGCCAACTTTGATCGCCCAACGCACGAAAAACCTCTTCTCTTTCTCTTCCTCCTTCTCCCTAAACTCAAAGAAAAACCCAAAATCCAACCCAGCTCGAAAAAACGCTCCTTCCTTTTTTTTCCTTCCTCTCCTTTTTTAGTATAAGAAAAAAGTTTCCTTCTTTGGTAGAAAGGAGCCAAAACGTTGTTTTTATAAACCTATTAATTAATTAGTTTTGTTTTTTTTTGGGGGTTTTGTTGTGGGTTTGGGGGTGGGGGGGGGGGGGACAAAAGGAAAAGGGAGGGGTGGGGAAAAAAAGGAAAGGGTACGCGGCTAAGGTTGTTTTGTTTTTTTGGGGGCGGGGGGGGGGGGGGGGGGGGGGGGGTTGTTTTTTTTAGTGCTTAAGGGGAAACCATAGGGTAGCACCTGTGTATAGCCTAGTGGTTAAGCTTGGGTCTTAAATCTCATACGTGCTGAGCTCAAATCATGTCCATTAGCAATGGTTTTAAATCGTGGGTTGATTGGAGATGCTAGTTGGAAATGTTGAAGCATCCTGGGGAGATTGGGAGATTTTGTGTAATGAAAAGGTTGACCCCTTAGCTTTGGCAGGTCAACCTTAGCCAGCAGGCCTGGCGCCAGTGCCTCTCTGGGATTTCTTTTGTGAGTTTAAGTCCTTTTGCTTTTGAGCAAACTATACCAAAGCTAAGGGGTCAAACTTTTTCCTTTTGAGCTTATAGCCAAGGGGTTTTTTAGGCACGGTTTCCCCACACCATCGGTGTTCCTACGTGCACGAGTTTGTTGAAAAGGTTGACCCCTTAGCTTTTTCTTTTGTGAGTTTAAGTCCTTTTGCTTTTGAGCAAACTCTACCAAAGCTAAGGGGTCAACCTTTTTCCTTTTGAGCTTATAGCCAAGGGGTTGTTTAGGCATGGTTTCCCCACATCGTCGGTGTTCTTACGTGCACGAGTTTGTTGAACCCCCTTCTCTCCGAGCCACATCTCTCGAGAACTTTTTCCGCATTCGGAACATTCCACATCCTTTCACCGCAAGTCGCACAATTGGAAGAAAATCAAGCTTGCCCCCTTCTTCTGCGGTGATTGTCTGTCCACTTGAAGTGGTCGCATCTCGATGCCCCTAACTCCGATCGGCAAGCCACAAATTTCGGCTGACTCCCCACATTGCATGACATTTTCCAGAATCTTGGCGAGCCCTAAAAACATGCTTGTCGACGAGCCTACCAACGTGGCCCGGTGAGCACGTACCCGACCCCCTGCAAATATTCCTCATGCCATAACTTGCCCGTCTGAGCTCCGAATGACGAACCGAAAAGACCGGCATGATCGGAAGCTCGAGCTTTACACGCGTATTCGTTGATCCAAGTTTTGGCCACCTGTCCGTATGTGCCCTGCCCGTCGGGACCTACGAAGCCTTCCAACTTCGGACTTGCATATTTTTTACACCGAAGCCCCGTTTGATGAGCCGTGTGGACGACCTTCTAGAGCATCTCAAATACCACATTGCGGGACACATTTTTCTGCATTTTGAACACCTTGATTTTCCGTCATCATTATCCCACTTTGGAGGCCGCCCTGGCCTTAAAATCCCCTTTAAGCACGCATTTCCGCTGCCACTCTCTTGCCTAGGGCCTTCATATCTGCTTTAGCCTTTTGCCATGCGCCTCTCAGCATACACATCATTGCATTGCACACTTCCTAGCACAGACCAACTTTGGTTGCTCCATCATTGCCCATCCCCTAGTTGAACATTTATGTTCAACCACAAACAGGCTTATTGTACTAGAAACTATAAAAATTGTCCCACCAAAACAAACTCTTTGTACACCGCAAAACCACCTAACATATGTACAAAAGCTGACACCTTCTACCCGCTGCCTTTGTTCATGCGGGTTGCCCAACCTCCTGCTTTACCTGCCATAATCCATCGGGATCAAACACCTGGTATTGATCCCGTCCATCCACCTGTAACATGCTCACATATTGCCGCACCAAGGCATCTAGCCAACAATCCACATAAGTTGTTCTCTCCATGCTTCCATTGCTCCAAGCATCCATAGGCATACTGTCCACTTCCCAAAAAACACCACCAAAAGCATCACGACTCTCCGAGTGTACATCATCATTCACATTGAGCATACCATGCCCTCCCTCCCAGCCACATAACGCAAGATCCTCCTCAAGCAAATCTTGTACCTGCTCGACAGCCCACTGCACAGCTTCTTTTATCAACATACCCATCAACCACCACTCACAAACCCCTTTAGAAAGTTTGGACACAATCTGGGTATCCGCATCACTGGCCACAGAGTGCACTTACTGCATAGGAATTACCTCTAACTTTGACTCCGCTCTGCCCTTCTCACTTGTCATGAACTCAATTCCAGCATCGTCGAGCTCTTCCTCGTCAATTGGCCCTTCAGGTCAATAAGCACCACTTGCTTGTCCGCTTCAACCACCTACTCTTCTACTGCTGCATCATCAACCTCTGTCAAGGAAGAGAGAAACTTGCTCTCTACCGCATCCTGTCACCTGCTCCACGCCTTCTAGCAAAACTTTGCACTTGCTTCACCACTATGGCATATTCCATAGCTAGCTTCATCAACATGGCCATTAGCATGGCACTGCACGCCAGTTTTACCTGCACATCATCACATGTAGGCCTAGACTGCTCCACTTGGTCTTCACTAAGCACTTTGGCTTGCACTTCATGCTGCTCCTCGCACATATTCACTGCCTCCCCACTCACATGCAAGAGGTCGAACTCATCATACCTGGATTGGGATGATTCGGTCTCCCAACTCGTATCTACGTCCATAGAGGTACTGTCACTCGACCCAGTCTCCTCTTTGATTTCAAGCTCGGGAATCTCCTCTAGCTTCACCACTTCAACCTCATCTGCAAACCGCACTCTAGTGCTCTTTACCGCACTTTAATGGAGCTTCAACAGCCGCTCTTGAATTTGAACATCACATCCTTTGTCCACTCTGGAACCACCTACATATCCTCCACAACTGGAAATGCTCTAGCCGGCATCTTTGGCATAGAAACCATCCTATCTCTTTGTAGCCAAAAAACCCTTGGTTCTTCTGGCACCTGCACTTCACTTTGTACCACCTTTGGCTCGGCTACCAGTGCATCACACTGTTTTGGCATCACTGCATTTGGCAGACCTTGCCTAGCCTCTCGCTTCTTTAAAATCTTCTTAGTTCGCCCTCTCGCTAGAGCTATTGCCTCTTTATACGACATTGGACCATCTATTTCCACCTTATCTCGCACTTCTTCATGCAGGCAATCCATGAACTTACAAAATTTCAAAAAACTGGCATTTTTTGCAGCAGTTACCTTAATTCACTTTTCCCAAAGGGCTTCGAACTCCCACTCAAACGCTTGAAAATCTCCCTCCAAGATGTGTTTTAACCTGTCCAGCTTTCTCTTTACTTCATCCAACTGTGCATCTGCTACATATTTGCTTCAAAAAACCTCTTCCAGTGCTTCATGATCCATCTTTTTCTCATTAGGCAGGCCATCGAACCATAGCTCGCTTTACCACGAACTAGGAGAGGAAACACCTATACTGCACCTTCTTCCCTCGACAATCCGCTTTCCAGCACGAACAACCCATAGTCTTGGAGCAGGTTCCCGTATCTTCGACCCCAGTGAAAATGGAAAATCCCGTCCAAGCCATTACTTCTCTAGCAGCACCTGCTCTTCAAAGGCCGCACCTTTGGCATCACCAAAGTCATCGTTTTGTCTTCAAACAGGAGCATCAGTGTGCTCCTCAGTGGGGGCACAAGAAGATGGAGACGGGGAATGGGGAACACACCCAACACACACACACAATGGTCCCTATATAGCTCACGGTATTCACAGCACCCCTGTCCTCTCGAAAACACCTTCAAAACAAGCAACTCACACTAACAGAGCCTCCCCTACACTTCACCCAACACACAAACACTCTGCACAATCCTCAGACAGCTACCACACTAATCTTGCCCGCTTCTCGCACTTCCACAATTCAACACCTCTCTCTCTTTCTCTCTCTCACACATAGGGAGCCCGGGGGGGCACACACGCTCACACACACCAACATCACACACCTTGGAGACGAGCAAACAAGAAAGGGAGGAAGGGTGAAAGACGACACCAAAAATCGGCAACGACAACTTCTCCTTCAAAGAAAAACACCATGTACAAACCCCATAAACCGCGCTCTACGCTGCACCATGGCCATCACCAATCCGTACAGAGGGGCTTCCACCTCCCTCGCCACTCGACTCCGTCGGCACACGCCTCAATGAGAAAATTCACCCCTGGCTTCGCATCAAAAATAGCCTTTCTCTTTTTAAGCCCTCGCTGGCTTCTTTCAGCAAGGCCCTTGCTATTTCGAGCCGCTTCACGGCCGAAGCTTCACCATGGCGTGCCAACTTTGATCGCCCTTTGCACGAAAAACCTCTTCTCTTTCTCTTCCACCTCCTCCCCAAACTCAAAGCAAAACCCAAAATCCAACCCAGCTCTAAAAACGCTCCTTCCCTTTTTTTCCTTCCTCTCCTTTTTTTAGGCTAAGAAAAAAGTTTCCTTCTTTGGCAGTAGTGCCTAGCGCCACGGCCTTTGGATTTCTTTTGTGAGTTTAAGTCCTTTTGCTTTTGAGCAAACTCCACCAAAGCTAAGGGGTCAACCTTTTCCCTTTTGAACTTATAGCCAAGGGGGTTTTTAGTCATGGTTTCCCCACACCGTCGGTGCTCCTACGTGCACGAGTTTGTTGAACCCCCTTCTCTCCAAGCCACACCTCTCGATATTTGGAACATTCCACATCCTTCCACTGCAAGTCGCACAATTGGAAAAAAATCAAGCTTGCCCCCTTCTTCTGTCGTGATTGTCTGTCCACTTAAAGTGGGCGCATCTCGATGCCCCTGACTCCGATCGGCAAGCCACAAATTTCGGTCGACTCCCCACATTGCATGCCATTTTTCAGAATCTTGGCAAGCCTTAGAAACATGCTAACGACGAGCCTACCTACATGGCCCGGTGAGCACATACCCGACCCCCTGCAAATATTCCTCAGGCCATAACTTGCCCGTCTAAGGTCCGAATGTCGAACCAAAAAGACCGGCATGATTGACAACTCAAGCTTTACACGCGTATCCACTGATCCCAGTTTTGGCCACCTGTCCGTACCTGCCGGTCGGGATGTGCAAAGCCTTCTAACTTTAGACTGGCATATCTTTCACACCGAACCCCTTTTGACAAGCCGTCTGGATGACCTTCTAGAGCATCTCGAATACCACATTGCGGGACATATTTTTTGCATTTTGAACACCTTGCTTTTTCGTCATCATTATCCCACTTTGGAGGCCCCCCTGGCCTAAAAAATCCCTTTAAGCACGCATTTTCGCTGCCACTCTCCTGTCCAGGGTCTTCATACCTGCTTTAGCCTTTTGCCATGCGCCTATCAGCATACACATCATTGCATTGCACATTTCCTAGCACATACCAACTTTGGTTGCACCATCGTGTTGCAGGCAAGATAAAACACAGCAGGAGAAAGCAAAATAAAACGCATGATATTGAAGGGGCCTGAGAGTGTTGCACAAAAGATTAATTAAAGCTACATAGCGTCTCACCCTTTCAATTCTGGGTGCCCAATATTTGGTGCCTCGTGCGTGTGTTGAGGTGGGGAGACGGGCGGGGTTGAGCATTGGAGGCAATTGTTAACATCAAGATCATCAACCAATCGGCCAAGTCACTTTTCATGCCAACTCAACGGAAACATTAGGACCAGCCTGCTCGGTGTGTAAAACCAAAAAGGGGATAGGCAAGCGCTTCATAGTATGTAAACACTCTAAAATTCGGTTGGAGAGGGAACTTGGGATTTGTGCATGGGATTTTGAAGAGGGTAGGTGAAATTCGGTTGTCATTACTATGCACGATTGACTTAAAATCTTAAAACTCAAAGAAGGCTCGTTTTTTCAGTGTTTTTTTAAAATTAAAGACAAATCGTTTTTTTAGTGTTTTTAAAACTAAAAGCAAGCTCTTTTTTTAGATACTTTATAGTTTATGCTGTAAATATTTTATATAGTGAATTATTTTTATTATAATATATTTTATAAAGCTATGATTATTGTTCTTGGGAACACAAACGTGCAATCCTCCTGGTGGCTTGTGGCTATGAATAGGATTTTTAACATATCTGTTTATTCTATTTACACCCGTTGTATCAATCAGAACCATGCCACTGCTTTCTAATATTTCTTACCTTCTGTTGAGCACATTGTTAAACCATGGGGAGATGCATTATAGTTTTTGGTCCATGGTGTGGACAGAAGCTAGTGCTTATGTTTGATACCAATATTTGTTCTTTAACAATTGCTTCTTTGCAAGAACATTTTGAACTTTGTAATGCTAATTTTTGTCTTCGTCCATTAACATTGTCTGGACCACAAGTCAAGGTGGAAGCTATTATATCATGAGATGGTGAACAAACTTTTATGCTTGATCATGAGCAGCACCAATTCTACAAGGTGGATATGAGAAGTGAGGATCAAATTGAGGCTAGCATTTGCAAAGTTTCTCAAGACAAGAAAGACAAGAAAGTGCCTCTCTCAGAGATCGATGCGAGTGTGATTGAGACGATAAAGTGCATGCTATTGCAAAGAAATTTATATATTGTGCTCCATCAAGCCAAGAAAGTGGTCTCCTACTGCTGAGCTCCCATGTCATTATGATGGGTATATTGCTTTTGAATTATTGCCAACTGGTCATTCTTCAGGTATAAGTGGTATGGAGCAAAGACATGATAGTCACATGTGGACAAAGTATGTTACTTGTAGTAGTGATAGTTTTGATGGTGTTGTCACATTCAGTAGATGCTTTAGGCCTTTGCTTTGCATCAACATTGATTTTCCATTTTATTTGCACTCAAATATGTCCAATGAGTCTCAATGGCGAGGTCATCTTGTCAAATCTAGTCCTAAAGGATTGATCTCTTCTCAGTATGGCACACTAGTATGCACTCATTGTGGAAAAATTTCCGATTGTGTTTCTACATGTCCTGCAATTATTTACTACTGTTTGCCTAGAGATAAGCATAATTGTACTAGGTATGCTTTGCATCTTGCAGAACATAATCATCCATGTGCAGAAGGGAGGAGTAAGATGGTTAAAAGTCACATAGATGGAGATCCTTTGGTGACTGCAAAACAATCCTTTGGCCACCACTCATGATCTTATCATGGAAAAGCTTAGTAGAGCAGGTTCAACAGTGTTAGGAAATAAGACGTAGCTAAATAGATAATTAAGTAGATTACTTAATGGAGAGAGAGAGATTTACATACACGAGATTATAGAGTATAGAGAGAGAGAGAGTACACACGATATACGTGGTTCCCCCAATGTGGGCTACATCCACAGGAAAGCAGCCACTCAATGGCTTTAGTACTTCAAAAAAGAAGTAGTTTACAAAGGGATTATACCCTTTTGGAGCTCCCGCCTTGCTTCACTCTCACCACCTCACACCCACCTTGTTGCAACAACTTCACACTATAAAATGTTTGTAGAAATGGCCTCCTTTTATAGGCCAAAAGGGCTGCCCTCTCTTATGAGAGGCATCCATGTGTAGCCGCCCTTTTGTGACTAAGTCCAAATCGGACCCTTCAATCCGCCCATGTGTGGCCACCCTTGTGTAGACAAATTCGCTTTTGAATTCGGCCACCAGCCATTGACTTGCGACCACCGGCCAACCGACCGATCGTTTTCTGACCACTTTCCGGCCGTCGGCCGGCCATAATATTTCGACGAGCGAAAAGGAATATTCCGATGAAGGAAAAAAAAAGTTGCCACTGATTTTTGGCCGCCCGTGAAAATTTTGGTTTTCGGTGAGTGATTTTTATTTTTGGTGAGTGATTTTCCTTCACGCACGATGGCTTCTCCTCATAATGGGGGCCTTACAAATGTGCGCTTTTACCACAGAAAATTACAAGGGGTAAATCAGGCTCCATACTTAACAATCTTCCACTTGGAGACTGATCTCCAAACCAAACGTGTGAGACTGCTTTCCATCCTGGCTTCTTATCCTTGAATGCCGATTGAAGATGAGCAAAAGCTCAACTTCTCCTTGTTGACCACCTTTGTAAACATGTCTGCATGATTTTTACTTGTATCCAACTTTCCTAGCTTTAACTGTCCCTCTTCCAAAAGAGTGCGTATGAAGTGATATCTCACCTCAATGTGCTTTGTACTTGAATGAAAGGCAACGTTCTTCGCAAGATGAATAGCACTTTGGCTATCAATGTACAAGACACAATTGTATTATTTGAATCCAAGATCTTCTAAGAATCTATGAAGCCACATAATTTCTTTCCTTGCCTCGTCATTGCTACATACTCTACTTCCATGGTAGAAAGTGAGACCACTTTCTGCAGCTTGGAAGCCCAGCTTATTGCTATGCCTCCAATTGTGAAGACATAGCCCGTAGTGCTCCTTTGAGTATCTTTGTCACCTGCCATATCTACATCAACATACCCTTGAAGAAAAATATAAGTTCCTCCAAAGTACAAAGCATTTGTTGTTGTCCCTTTTAGATACCTAAGTATCCACTTCACAACTTGCCAATGCTCTTTACCTAGGTTGTCCATGAACCTACTCACAACTCCCACTACATGTGCAATGTTTGGCCTTGTCCAGACCATAGCATACATTAGAGAACCTATTGTTGTGGCATATGGAACTTTAGACATATAGGCTATCTTCTCTTGTGTTTTTGGACACATATCCTTCGTTAGTTTAAAGTAATCATCCAAAGGTGTAGAAATTGGTTTTTCATTTTGCATTGCAAACCTTTCTAGTACCTTCTTGATGTAATCCTCTTGAGATAGCTTTATTGTCTTCTTCGTCCTGTCCCTTGACATTTTCATACCAAGTATCCTCTTTGCATCACCTAAATATTTCATTGAAAATGATTTAGACAGCTCCTCTTTTAGGTATTTGATGTCGTGCATGTTAGCACTTGCAATCAACATGTCATCAACATACAACATTAGGATGATGATTTTCCCATCTTCCAAATTCTTCGTATAGACGCAGTGATCTGAGTTGCATCTTGTGAATCCATGATTCAACATCCATCGATCAAACTTCAAGTACCATTGTCTTGATGCTTGCTTTAAACCATACAAGCTCTTCTTTAATCTGCAAACCATTTTTTCCTTATATTTTACTTCATACCCCTTTGGTTGAAGCATGTAGATTTCCTCCTCTAAGTCACCGTGAGGGAATGCCGTATTTACATTCATTTGCTCGAGATTTAAATCAGGAGCAGCCACAAGGCTTAAGACAAGCCTAATTGAGTTCATTTTATAACAAGATAAAATATTTCGTTGAAGTCAATACCTTTCTTTTGAGAAAACCATTTTACCACAAGACTAGACTTGTACCTTTTCTTCCCACCTTCTTCTTACTTCCGCTTGTACACCCATTTATTTTGAAGTGGCTACTTACCTTTAGGCAACTCAACCAACTCCCATGTTTGGTTGCGATGTAGTGAGTCCATCTCCACTTGCATGCTCTTTGTCTATTCTTATTTGGATTCATGTTGCATAGCTTCTTCGTATGATTCGGGCTCTCCTGAATCTGAGATCAAAAGATGGTTGAAGGAAGCAACAAACCTTTCTAGAGGTCTACTTGCTCTTTAGATCTTCGTGGAATAGATTGAGGCTCCTCATTTGGTTGACGTTGTTGCACATTGTCACCGTTTGCAGTCCTTGAGTCTTCACCGTCCTCAAGATCCATGTACTCATCACTTGTTTCTTTTGTTTGTTTTTGTTCCAAGTAATCTTTGTACATATTTTGTTCATTAAAAAGTACATCCCTACTCCTTAAGATTTTACCATCTTCAGGATTCCATAGGAGATACCCAAAGTCACCTTCTCCATAGCCAATGAAGAAACACTTTTTGGACTTTGCATCTAGCTTTGATCTTAGGCTTCTATCTATGTGCATGAAATCCTCACACCCAAACACTTTGAGAAATGCATAATTTACCGATTTACCTGACCATGCCTCTTCTGGAACTCCCCCATCCAATGCCGTTGAGGGTGACCGGTTGATTAAGTACACAGACGTACTTACAGCTTCCACCCAAAGCTCAAGCGGTAGGCCTGCATGTATCCACATGCTTTGTGCTCGCTCCATGATTGTCTTGTTCATCCTTTCTGAAATCCCATTTTGTTGAGGTGTCCTTGGGGTTGTCCTTTGTCTCCGAATGCCATTGCTAGCACAAAATCTTTCAAAAGCTTGGCTGCAATATTCGCCTCCATTGTTAGATCTGAGGCATTTAACCTTGGTACCTGTTTTATTCTCCACAAAGGCTTTCCACCTTTGAAATATGGAAAATACATGGGATTTATTCATCATGACATAAACCCATGTTTTTCTAGTTGCATTGTCTATGAATGTTACATAGTACAATGAGCCACCAAGTGATGGTGTACTTGCACGACCCCAAACATCAGAATGAACCTACTCAAGTTTTTAATTTTTTCTTTCATTTCTTGATTGTTGAAATTTTACCCTCTTTTGTTTACCATAAACACAATCTTCATAGAACTTTAAGTCCACTTCTTTCAAACCTGGTAGAAGCTTCTTTGTTTGAAGGATTTGCATTCCTTTGGCACTCATATGTCCAAGCCGGTAGTGCCACGCCACACTGTCAACTTCTGTAGTTGCTGCACAAGCTGAAGGTTGCGTGCTAATAGTACACAAGTAAAGTATACCGACCTTTTCTCCCTTGGCAACCACCAAAGATCCCTTTGAGATCTTCCACCATTTGTTTCCAAATGCAATGTTGTGACCTTCATTGTCCAATTGTCCTGTAGAGATCAAGTTTTTGTGAAGAGAAGGAACATGCCTAACATCTTTAAGCTTCCATTCATTTTTGTTAGAAATTTTGACAAAAAATTGTACCTTTGCCGACAATCTCACAAGCTTCATCATCTCCCGAGTATACATACCCAAAATTACCTTTGGTGTAGTCTTGGAAATGTTGCTCGTGTGTTGTTGCATGGAATGAAGCCCTGGAATCTACTATCCAGGAATTAGATACATTGTCTAATGAGAGAATTGGAGCATCTTGCTCTACTTTACCTGCCACATTTTGGCTTGTTGTCTTGAGACTCTATCTCCTTCTTCTTCTTGGACCAGCAATCCTTCTTGACGTGACCTTCTTGTCGCAGTTCCAACATTCTAGAGCTGACTTTGTGCGTGACTTGCTCCGCCTTGAGTGATCATGACCCTTTTTTTTGAGCCTCTCCTTAGGCCTTCCTCTTGTTTCCACTAACAGTGCAGCACTTGATGATTCTCCTCTACTTCTCCTTCATTTTCCTCGCTTAGGAGAACACCCACAACATCATCAAACTTAAGAGTATTTGTGCCAGAAATAGAATTACTTACAGCCATCACAAGGCTGTCCCAACTATCCAGTAGAGATGATAGTATAAGGAGAGCTCGCACTTCGTCTCATCGAAATTGATTTTCACCAATCGAAATTGATTTTCACCAATCGAAATTGATTTTCACCAGTCATTTAGGTGTTTTGCAACTAAACCATTATCTGCCATCTTTAGATTGAACAAGCACTTCATAAGAAATACCTTATTGGATGCCGATGGTTTCTCGTAGAAGTCGTCAAGTGACTTCATGAACTCCTCCGTGGTCTTCATCTCCCAAACATTGAAGGTCACCGTTGACGGCAAGCTTAATCGGATTGTTCCCAGTTCCTTTCGATCAAGGAAAATCCATGCTTCATCTACCATCGTTGCGGGCTTCTTTGCAAGACCGCCTAGTGGCAAATAGTTGTCCTTCTGGTAGAGATAGTATTCAATCTGCATCTTCCAATGTTGGTAGTTGTTGGCATTGAACTTCTCAATCTTGAGCTTCCCTTCCTCTGCCATAACTCCCACTCAATTCAAGGAATCCTTTCCTTGAGAAAATTTAGCTACTAGCAAACCTTGCTCTGATACCAGTTGTTAGGAAATAAGACGTAGCTAAATAGATAATTGAGTAGATTACTTAATGGAAAGAGAGAGATTTACATACACGAGATTATAGAGTATATATAGAGAGAGAGTACACACGATATACGTGGTTCACCCAATGTGGGCTACGTCCACGAAAAAGCAGCCACTCAATGGCTTTAGTACTTCAAAACAAGAGGTAGTTTCCAAAGGGATTATACCCTTTTGGAGCTCCCTCCTTGCTTCACTCTCACGAGTCACCACCTCACACCCACCTTGTTGCAACAACTTCACACTATAAAAGGTGTGTAGAAATGGCCTCCTTTTATATGCCAAAAGGGCTACCCTCTCTTATGAGAGGCAGCCCTGTGTAGCCGCCCTTGTGTGAATAAGTCCAAATCGGACCCTCCAATATGCCCATTTGTGGCCACCCTTGTGTAGACAAATCCGCTTTTGAATTTGGCCACCGACCATTGACTTCCGACAACCAGCCACCTGCCATTGACTATCGGCCAACGACCGGTCATTTTCCGACCACTTTCTGGCCGCCGTTCGACCATAATATTCCGGCGAAAAGGAATATTCCGGCAAAAGTTGCCCCTAATTTTTGGCCTTGAAATTTTTGGTTTTCGGCGTGTGACTTTTATTTTCGGTGAGTGATTTTCCTTCACGCACGATGGCTTCTCCTCATAATGGGGGCCTTACAAATGTGCGCTTTTACCACAAAAAATTACAAGGGGTAAATCAGGCTCCATACTTAACAAACAACAAGAGCTATGATTGAAGATTTGGAATTTGCAAAATTCCATGACAGTGTGACTCCCCTGTCAAATAAAAGGAGGGTAGAACAAAGATTGGCGTCAGCAAAAAGATCAAAGAATATCACTTCAAAGGGTGTTTAGGTAATGCTTGACTTGAAAAGCAAGTGCAGGTATCCTTTCATCCATAGTATCCTTTTCCAAGGCCAATTGGGTAATAAGGTACTTGTTAACTGAGTCAACGTCAGTTAACAGGAGCTGTTGAAGACCTAAGACGTGTACGGATGCACATCAAAGATCAATATGAAGAAGTAGTAAAGATTGGAGTTACACATTTTTCACATTTTTCCAAAATGGTCACGTATTGTAAATTCTCAATTTATTTCAAGCCATTGTAATATTTCTGATGTGTTACAGACTCAATGGGAGTTCCAAGATGTAAAGAATAGGTCAGTTATTGTGCCTAGGTAGATGATTCAGTAAGTGATGGAGCCCTAAAGGCCTTGGGTGCCCGGACATTGCATTTACCCTAGGTACATAAGGCAGTGTGTAAAGGAAATTAGGGTTCTCAAGCTCATTTGTTAAGAGCACTCTTTGGTGAGAGCTCTTGAGGTGTGTGGCTATGGAGTCCTTGAGCTTCTCCTTGATCATGAGACTTGATTAACACTAATCAATGATTCATTCTCTCTCACTATGCTTCTCTCATGCTTTTTATGATTGCCTATGATACTTAGACTAACTAGATCTTAACTAATTATTGGTTAATACCTTTCTAATCTTATGTGATTGCCCTCTTTTTCTTGTGTGTGCATGTAGGTTTGATTGGAGTGTGATGCTCGATAGATCTATGTGTGTGTGCTTGCGATTAGTGTGTTACATGATAGGATTAGTGTTGTGTGCGTCTTGCAATCTAGTGTGTGTGATTGGGTTGATTGGAGCTGAAGAGAAGTGGATGTGGAGATTGCCCTTCATTGTGGCTTAGCTCCTCCATAGGCCAAGAATCTCACCTCGTAGAGTTAACCATTTGTGTTTCCATGATTAGCTCACTAACCGTGTGAGTGTTTCCATGCCCTAGCCGGGTAGCTCATCCCTTCATATTGACAATTTTGTTGGTCAATGGAGCTATTGAAACGATGGAACCCCCAACATTTGGTGCCGCTATCGGGGACGATGGTCTATGCTAGTGTAATTGTGGCATAATCGAATGTGTTCCCTCACTAGTTTCACTTGTGTGTTTATGTTTTTGTGGATTTTGGATATGTGTGCATGAAGCAATGTGTTCATAATTCCCTAATGTGTCACCGTATCTTGCCAATTGTATGTTTACACACTTCAATTTCTCACTAACCCCTTGCTATTTTGACTAATTTTTGCTAGCTTACTAATTTGATATGAAGGATTGGAGCATTCAACGATTCAATTGATCTTTAAATGGGAAGGTAATTAAGGTGGTATTCTCTCAACCTCCCTAGAATTTAAGGATGTGTAGAATTGTGTAGAGATTCCACCATGATGCAATGTAATATTGATGCAATGTAATGCTATGCTATGTTGATGTTATGGATTGAAAATTTTGCGATTATTCATTTTCATGCCGTCGTAATGCCGAAATGTTTAAGATTTTGTGGCGCATGAATTTGACAAGTTTCAATTGCTAATTGGTGAATGTGTGTTTCTAATTGGGTGCCTAATTGAGTTAATTGCATGCTTGGATGGTCAATTTCAAGTGTGCGTGCACTAAAATCAAGTGTGTGTGCATTCTAATTGAGTGTGTGTATGCTAATTTTAGGTGTGTGTGCACTATTTTGCCCATGTTTGAGCACTTGGAAATCAATGTCTGCGTTATCATTTTTCAATTGTGATGATTGATTTGTATTGTGCTTATGCCCAACTAATGATTTGTGAAGTCACATTGCAAATTTGACAAATTTCACCCTTTTGTGTGCGCACCTAAAGATTGGTAAAAACTGCCAAATTTTTAGTGTGTGTGTGCCTAAAAAAGTGTTTAATTTGCATGGTTAATTCAATGTTTTGATTGCATACATGATGTATGTAATGATTAAATGTTGCGTTTTTGTGCTTAAAACAGGGATTTACACACTCTAATTGCGTCAATTTATGACCTAATTTTGTCGGTTTAATTGCCTAGTCTTCATTTTATTGATAAAAATCTTTGGCAATTGAAGTGATGTGATTTGTGTACTTTTATTTGGCTGCACTATTTCCCAATGTGTGGAGAATTTGTAGAATTTTTTTGGGTATTTTTCGGATGATTTTTGTAGTTTTTGATAAATTTTTTGCTAATTTTTGGCTAATTCGATAAAAATATGATATTTTGCAATCTTTAGGAGCTATTTTGTGTGTGCATATTTGGGCATCATTTTGTTCGCATTTTTGCCCTCCATGGTTGAGTTTTGAGTTTTTTCTATTTCCGGCGGCCGGGTTGATAATTTTGTCGAATTTGATGTTTTCGGTAAAATTTGCTATTTATGGTGTGCTTTTGCGTATTAAAAATGCTCGGTAGTGAATGATGATGATTTTCTAAGGTTTCTATAATTTTTTTGGACTTTTTTGGCAAATTTTGGGATTTTTGGTGATTTTTTGGAGTTTCGGTTAACTTTCGATCAGATTCTGGCATTTTGGAAATTTGAAAATTTAAATAAAAAATAAAAAATAGAAAGGCCAGCTCGAGCTCGATGCCCGTTCCTTATAGCGCATAAAATACTTCTCTTCTTCTTCCTCCTGCTCCGTGTGAACCAACCCCACACCCTCAGTTTCTCTCTTCCCGACGTCCCGTCACACTTCCGCTCTCGTCTCGCTGCCAGCGCATGATCAATGTATATTTTTACCAGCTAAAATCATAAAATCTCGGTTAGATTTTGAGCTTGCCTTGAAGAGAACCGGGAAATTTTCACAAGTTTAGTGTAATTACCGGCAAAAGCTTCAAATTTCGACCTAAAAACTCAACCGGGAGAATTTGATTGGTTTACCTTGTTGAGCTTTACCGCATAAATTTACTGTCCCTTTTTCAGTCCCTTCAAGAGTCTGTTGGCCTTAACTAGAGTAGCCCTAGGTCTCCCATTTTCCCTATGGATTAAGGCTTCTTTACCCAAGTTATCTGTAAAGGTAAAGTTCCCTTGTGCACATGGCTGTGGGCCTTATTTTGCTTTAACCAGTCCATCCCTACTATCCCATCAAAGAATCCTAAGGATAGGGTTCGAAATTGGGAAGAAGTTGGGTGTCCCCCTAAATCAAAGTCGATTTTTCATGCAGAATGCGGAGATACTACTTCCTTGCCGTTTGCTAACTCTACCACTAGCTTGCTTGTTGGATACTTATCTAGCTTTAGCTTCCTTATGCATCTGGGTGAAAGAAATGAAAGAGTACTACCACAATCTATAAGGAAGTTAACTTGTTCACCTCTGAGAGATCTTGGCGTATGAATGACTGCGTATTGCGCGCAACCATTGGGGTTGTCAATTGCAGCATGCAAGGTTGCCCTCTCCACTGCTTCGTCACCCACAATTGGTTGTACCACTGCGGCATTCACTCTGGCGGTAGCTCCACGCCCTCGCCCTTTGTTCATCCTTCCGCGTCCTCCTCTTCCATTAGATTGGCCACTCCCATGGGCATTCAAGGGTATGGCATTGCCACTGGTTGCCTGAGTGTTCGTGGGGCACTTGGATCTGTAATGTCCAAACTTGCCGCAACCATAGCATCGAACATCTGGGAACTCCATGGTTGTGGTGGTAGCCACAATAGGACACTGGTCATATGCTTGGTTGGCTGTTTGTTATCCCAAGCAGTTGTCCTTGCCCTCTTTGCACGATGATTCCTCCTGTTCTGATTAACCTTTTGTACTTCAAGAGCTAGAGGTTTTGGCCCTCAACAAGGCATCATGTAGTGTTGTCGGCCTGAGAGCTTCCAACCGAGTATTCAAAGGGTCGATTAGCCCTTGGAAGAACCTCGCTACCTATTGTTCCAAGGTCATCTTAGGAGCATATCTCCGAAGAGTGACAAACTTTGCATAATACTCTTTGACAGATGAAGTCAGCTGCTGAAGTGAAAAGAACTCATTCATCTTCAAGGTTTTATAGGCAGGTGGTAAATAACATCCCATTATTGCAGCTTTGATGTCTTCCCAGGATTGGGAAGATCCCTTAATATCCAGGTCCCTGCGATGTTGCTTCCACCATATCTTGGCATCGCTAGACGAGCGGAACATTGCAAGCATGGTCTGATTCATGGGTTGGGTTCCCGCAGCTTCAAAGTAATTGTCCATGGCTTCCATCCACACTTCCGCATCTCTCTCGACATTTGCCCCCTCGCCCTTAAAGAGTGGAGGCTGAGCTTGTTTAAGGAGGAGCTTCTTCTCTTGTGCTGCCGAGTAGAGAGCAATAGGCGGTGCCTACATGGGTTATACGAGATTCTTGATACCATTACTTGGATTTCAAAATAGACACGAGATTTTTAAATAAAATACAAGATACCACTTTATCAAGAGACAGAGATTTCAGAAACAAAAAGCACTTTATTGATGAAAATTTATTACAATCGAACCCCTCAAGGTTTAGGATAACTGATGATCAATTTATTACATGGCTTTTTGGATTGCATATAAAATACGCCTAGGAGATTGTGTTCACATGATGCACTACTTTGTTCGTGAAGTAGTTTCTATACTCATACTTGAGTGGATAATAAACTATGGTGTCAAGCCGAGATTCTTCTTTTGGTACTCCAAAAGTTCTGACTCTGTTTGCTGGGATTACATTGGTGACCTTCTCCAAAAGCCAGTCGTTGAGGGTTTGACTGGTGTCGTCTGAGACAGTGAGGTCCAATGGTGTAGGCAGCAAGTAGAATATCTCCACCACCCTCAACTCTTCTCCCCAACGTATCTTCTTCAAATCGGTAGCCAGTCATCCTAGCTTCCGAACGTTGATGTTGTAAATCCCTTTGCAAGTGTCGAATCAAGTCCCCATTCTCTATCGATGCTAGTGGAGTGTGGCATATGAGCCTTCATCAGTATCTCCATGACATCTCGCCTGAATTGGTAAACTGTGGATCTTTGAGCTTGCTCGTAAATAAGCTCAAACACTTGGAACTTTCGATATTCTAGCACGGGATCTTCTTGCAACACCAATGCAAGGAATTCGGATCAGCTACCTATATACTTTTAGTTCCTTTTTAAATATTCAAAAAATAAGACTTTACTTCTCAGTCTAACCTAGGCTCTGATACCAGGTGTGAGGTCCCCACCCCGCCGTATCAAACGGCGGATCTGATGGTGAACTTGGTGGCCACTAGATCTATAACGGAAGCAAACAAAGTGGTTCAGGGTTCAACTAGCGGATGATCTCTCATCACAATATGAGTCGAGTTCGAGCCTACTAGCAATGAGATCTAGCTCCACCTTGCCGGGGAAGCATAATTAACCTATCTAGCGATCCTAAGACTCACCTTCCAAGAGGAGAGAAATCCCGAGTGCCTTTTTCTCCATGTTTCAGAGGCACGTACACTTGAGACTTCGCCGCTCTAGGGGCAATGAGTATTACTAGTATCGATTTAAACACTATGGGGACAGAGAGTTCCCTACCAATCGGGAACACCCTTCTCATAGGCATTGGCAACCTAAGACAAGCCCCCACTTTCCACCCCCACACTCACACTCCCTTGTGTGTCTTAATTACTACCACAATGGTTGTTCAACGTAAAAGAATTCCTTGATTAGATTCCGAATCACAATGTTCGTTAAGACAGCCCTTCAACCAGTATTGCAAACGGCACCAAGATAGGATTCTAGTAAAAATTCTACTCAAACTTATTCATCAAATTCCAATGTTCTGGAGGTAAAACATCCCCCCTCAACGAGAGTTTACTCCTCCCGTTGTCACCTAGCTGCCCATACAACTAGGTATGTCCACCGCATAGAAAGCACGACATGGACATTCCCACCGCATTGAAAGCAAGACGTAGGTTCCCACCGCAAAGAAAGCAAGTCGTGGGTAAAGGCCCTAAGCTAGTAACTCTAGCTACTGCGAAATCGTCGAGAGCCGCCCCCTCTGATCAGTAGGGGGATCATGACTGATTCAACATTGGAAATAGAATGAACATGTTGAGCTAAATTTTCCCTAGCAGACATTCTTTCCTATTGCAAACAGTATATCCATCAATCATTTCTTTCCTACTTTAGACTTTAATGTATAAATGAATTCAAATGCCGAGGTTTCCGTCGGATTTCTCCAACATGTTTGGGTGTGTGTTCTTTCCTAGATAAACGTGTGCAATGTTAAATTAAACAATTTGAATAAAATTGTGACTACCTCTTCCATTTCTTCGTCAATGGCCCGTGAGATGGCCAGTGCTTGTTCGTCCATTGGAGCTTTCCCTTTTCCATTCACATTGCTCATTCCCGCCTCGCGATCGTGGGCACCACCGAAGCGAGTTCTCTTAACCGGGGCCATTTTATACTCACTACTTTAAATGATAAACTTGAAGAAAAGAGATAAAGTCTGAGAGCATCATAACAATCCAAATGGCAGATTAGAATCATTGAACAATCCTCCTTATGCAAGAGGGTTAGATTTTTCCTTCGAGACCTAGTAATCTGATGGGTAATACTTTACTTGTCCGATGGGAACCGGCTCTAAAGTTAATCACTTGGCTTAGATGATTAAGAAATTCATAATTTTACTAATTAAATTACAAGAACACCATTTTAGATGAAATGGGAAAATCCCACAACTTTGGGACTAATTTCAACGCCTATGGATTCCTATTTCCCATTAAATTTGGAAAAATTTCATTTAATTTGGGAATGTGACAAACAGATCGATTCTCAAGAAAATGGTGGTGTTGAGAAACACCTTTTAAAATTTTTATTTTTATGTAAGTGTTTCAAAACACTTCATAAAAGAGATAGATTCTCAAGAAAATGGTGGTGTTGAGAAACACCTTTTAAAATTTTTATTTTTATGTGGGTGTTTCAAAACACTTCATAAAAGAGATAGATTCCCAAGAAAATGGTGGTGTTGAGAATACCTTTTAGATTTTTTTTAAAATGTGGGTGTTTAAAAATACTTCATAAAATCATACATAAGCTGGGGAAATAAAACAATGAGCAAGATATGAAATGCTATTCAATTTCTCCTATTAAGCTAGCCTGTGCCTTCTCCATGACATTTAATGGGATCTTGATTGTTTCCGCAATTCTTCCACCCCTTGGAGTCCATGACCATACAATTGTATCAACACACTCCCAGCGCTTTGGGTCAGCAAGATTGCAGCACCAACTCTTTTTGCAACAATCTTCATACTGTTCTTGGATTGTGGGATTTTGTTTTCGATGTTTTGGTGCCCAATACTGAATCAGAACTTTCTTGTAGTTAGGAGATGATTTGTCTACATCAACGTTTGACTCTGCCACTCCTAGCCATATCGGATATTCAGGATCTGCGGGTCTCACAAGAACAAGATCCCCTTTTCTTACATCAATTTGAGGCCTAAAGGCCTCTTGTGGCCTTGCACTTTGAGGACCAACATAGTGATCATTCAATTCTTCATATACTTGAAACTCATCTCTGTCTTCCTCTATCTCTTGCATTCTATGACTCCCTATAGTCTTTGGCCAAAATATTGTATATTCACCAATGTGTTTATTGGTTGGTTGTTCAAGCTCACTGATTATGTTTTGCCAATAAGTGATAACAGGCTCCATGTATTTTGTGGAGTCATGGTCCTTTCCCTTTAATAGAGAACATCTTTTCCAAAATTCAAGATATGACTTCATCCCTTGAATAACAAGCGGACTATCTCTCACATAGTCTGCTGTAGGTACCACATCTGGACAGCCTATTGGTAATTTTGGTTTTCCCTGGTCATCTTTTTTCCACAACTCAATTCCCGACTCCTTTGGCATCCAATCGGGTGATTTGGGATGAATTTTGTACTGCCTTACTAGGACTTCACCTTGCATATAGAAACGAAATTGAAGTGGCTTAGAGTGTCCGACTAGAGCATCTTGTCCGTCACACATGTACCCTTGCACAAAGGATTTAAAGTCGGGAACTTGTGTCATCAAAAATGGTGCTGGAGCTGAGCTTCCACATTTTTGAAAATGTTCCATCAGATGTGGAAAAGTGAATGTCATTCCTGTTCGCAATCTTTCAGAGAACCTACTAAACATTGCATCTATGTCCTCATGTGTATGACCCACCATTAAGAATCCCAAATGCACGGTTTTGACAATTATCTAGCTGTAGCAAAAGATTCTCAGGCAATTCTTGAAATACAGGAGTGGATATGGTATCCACAACACATTGAGAGAAAGTTGATTGTATGTGTACAATCTCTTCGTTACATCCTTGGATGGCCAACGGTGGTGTCATTGTTGATGCATTCCTCTCACGCTCTTGCTTCATTTTGTTTTGGAGGTCTAGAGCTCTCCTTGCGTTCAATGCATTGAAAAACGTGACATTGCTGCATGGCATACCGTCATGGCATAAATCTCCTTGTCCATGGTTTTCTGTTCTTTCCAGATTATGTAAGCATAATGCAAGGGAACCAATTGTAGCATTGGGATCTGAAGGCCATAGACCATTAAGTGAGAAGTAACCATACATTCCATGACCATGTCCATGTGTTATCATACATGTTAATGATACTTGCAATTGATATGCATTCGCATAATCTTTTGAGTTCAGATGCAACCTAGGTATTGCTGTCTTTTTTTGATCCATTTTATCATGTATAATGCATAAATACTTATCCTTTTACAAAAATGGGAGAACTTACGCCAAGTGTAGTACACATTCCTACAACTTTGTTGTTGCAACATGTGAATTTGACGTTCATCCTTCAAACGTGCAATCATCTCGTCATCCTTTGTTGACTCTAGTTGAGACTTTATCCGACTACACACAACACATTTGGAGAACTCACTTGTTTTTGACAATGTCACATTAGCAAACTTTGTATTACAAATCCTATTGAATGTCGTGCTAGACATTGGCTTGAGACTCATACTGTCAAGTGTTTTATTGACATCATGTAAAATGTCTACTTGCTTGTACGTGTTTGGTGTTGCAAGCAAAGTTTCCCTAGTACCATCTTCCATGGTTCTACTCTTATGTGGCATTCTCTCTGAGTTTTCATCAACAAAAGAGCACATCAATGCCCTTCCCATTTTTGTATGGTCTCTTCCTTTTCTCATGACACCATCATTACCATGCATTGAGTGTCTAACCCCATTCTCAAAATGTTCACGGTAACGATAAAATGAAGTTTTTGGAATGCCATGAATTTTGTACCAAGCTCTACTGCAAACCTCACTGCCATTAAAAGAAAACACATAGCATGTCTTTGTAGTTGTTTTGTTCTCACGCCATGCAGTCAACATTGTATCATACACATAGTTTGTTCTATTTTACGAATTCTGTCCCCAAAATTCATTACGCATAGCCATGACCTTATCTCGATTGACATATTGACAACACCTTTTGGAACAACAATCTATGGTTGAAACAAGCTAGACAGATGCTAGAGATGCTTGATTAGATCTCTTAGAAGCTTTCACTGACATTTTTGGCTTCCTATTTACAAAGAAATTTTTCCGCTTTTTTGAAATAGGCTCTATCAAATAAGCTGATTCAATGCATGTGTCTTGTAACGCATGCATAGCATGTAGATCCTCATAGCATAACAATTCTTTTCCATCCATAGTTGTCACTCTCTTGATAGGCCAACAAACTAGATTAATGTTGCATCCACTAGCTTCTACAGAAATAGTAGCCTCATCTGCATAGGATGTTTCGATACCAATACCAATGTTATCTTCACCTAGCTGACCAAAGTTTACAGAGTCAAACGGACACACGTACATGACAACCCCTTCGGCTACTACATGTGTTTTGCTTTCATCCCAAAGTTGAACCCTCTTATCCTTCCAAACCTCTCTGTAGCTCATTCCATTACATTGTGCATCCAATGCTCCTTCTGCTTTGTCAGCCTCATGCATAGAAGCCCCTTTGTACTGCATCTCATTTATATGTTGCAACAACCCACTACTCCATTTCACAATACTATGAAAAGCATCTCCCACTGTCAATGCATCCATTGTTGGAAAAGGGATGAGTGCTTTCTTTTCAAAACACAAATCAACTGACACCGATACATTGCATTCCCCAATAAGCATGCCAGAACAATATGCACTTGGATTTATTTCAAATACAGTCCCAATGACAACCTTTTGTGTCGCTACAAACATGCACACTCTATCACCATGATTGAAATTAGCCATACCTATAAGAAGATTGCAAGAATAATTGTTAAACAAACTGCTTGCGAGTATATTGATTTACGTAGCATAAAGCATAACAAGTATGTATGTGGGTGTTTCATGAGAAGCACCCTGTGGCCTGAAGGTCATAGCATTCCCTCTATGCTACTAAGAATCTCTTTGTGCTATGTTCTCTATCGTCTATGCTCTATGATCTATATTGACTTCCTATGGACCCTAGACCACAAGGCGCCCTCATTGTTTCCAAAAAACCCTCATTGTTTTGCTAGGTCCCCAGGGCCATAGCTCTCTATGCCGGTATAAAGCATATTTTCTCTATATTAGCTCCCTAAGGCTTGAAGGCCATAGGGTTGTCCTCAAGATCACCTCACGGAGTTTCATGTCAAGTATATATACATCCTATGTCCTTAGGGCCATAGGGAGTTTCATGTCAAGTATATATACATCCTATGGCACCCCATCTCCAAATGAAACATACAACAATGTATGGCCCTTGAGCTTATACATTTCAACCCCATGACCCTAGGGCCATAGGATCGGCATATGAAACATACAACAATGTATGGCCATTGAGCTTATACATTGCAACCCCATGACCCTAGGGCTATAGGATTTCCAAATGGAACATAGGGCAACGTATGGCCCTTGACCTTATACATTGATACCCTATGGCCCTAGGGCCACAAGACTTAAAAACATACAAAAAGAAAACCTATGGCCCTAAGCCCAAGGGTGCGAGCATTGACACCCTATGACCCTAGGGCCACAAGACTTCAAAACATACAAAAAGACAACCTATGGCCCTAAGCCCAAGGGTGTGAGCATTGACACCCTATGACCCTAGGGCCACAAGACTTCAAAACATACAAAAAGACAACCTATGGCCACGATGTCAAAGGTGGCCAAGATATCAATGCAGCTCCATGGCCCTAGGGCCATAGGTTCTCTATATGGAACATATGGCACCCTATGTCCCTTGAGCTTATACATTGCCACCCCATGACCCTAGGGCCATAGGATTTCCAAGTGGAACATAGGCAATGTATGGCCATTGAGCTTATACATTGCCACCCCATGGCCCTAGGGCCATAGAATCTCCATATGGGACATGTGGCACCCTATGGCCCTTGAGTTTACATATTGCCATCCCATGACCCTAGGGCCATAGGATCTCCAACTACAAAGTAGGGCAACGTATGGCTCTTGAGCTTATACATTGTTGTGGACCTAGGACCATAGGATCTCCAACTGGAACATAGGGCTATGTATTGGAGCTTATTTATTGTCGCCCCTAAACCCTAGGGCCATAGGATTTCCAGATGGAATATAGAGCAACTTATGGCTCTTGAGCTTATACATTGCCACCCTATAGCCCTAGGTCCACAAGCTTTCGCATTGCCACCTTAGGGCCACAAGGATCTCACAAGATAGAAGAAGAAAACCCTAGGACACAAGATTTTCAAATGGAACTGAGTGCACGCTTTGATCCTTGACCTCCAACATTGCCGTCTTATGGTGTGAGCCCAGGGGTGGCTGAGGTGTCTTCATAATAATTTCAGCCATTCAAGGGATATCCACAAGTGGCATAAATTAAAAAAAATAATTAAAAAGTAATTAAAAAATAATTAAAAATAATTAAAAATAATTAAAAATAATTAAAAATAATTAAAAATAATTTAAAAATAATTTTAACAAAAATTTACGCTACGACAAACTTTGTCAAAATGGGTTTTCAAACATACTTATTGATATCGGACAAAAAAATAGCACACAATTTTCGGGATAATTTTTTTAAAATTTAGATTTTTAGTGTATTTTTTACTATGCAGATTTTGATTCTGAAGTCAAATTTTGCTTCATGGGTGTCGTTCCACTCGTACTACAAAGATATGGACATTGACAAAGCCTTGCACCAACTTTTTTTTTTCCATACTGCTTTTTTTTTTTTTTTGAAAAGCTCTTTCAATTTTGGAGCCAATGAGCTATGTCTCATTTTTGCACAAAGCCTAGAACTCTAGTAATCTCGACTGTAAACCCATGAGAACAACCCCTACATTCAAAATTTGAATTTTGAATTTCTAACCTAACCTAACTAACCTTATCTCTCTCTTTCTCTCTCTACCACAATTTTTTCCGCGCCGTCGCTCTTTTTCTCTCTCTTGTTTCTTGCTCGAAACCTGCACATAGCTTGTTTTTTTATGTCCCTCTCTCCCTACACATACAGTTCTACGCCATCGTTGCGACGCGCACACAGATCTACGCGAAGCCATCGTCAAAACCTTCAACAGAAGGACTGTTGTCGCGACCTCCCAAACAAAGATCTATTACCATCATCGTCGCGGCCTCAACACACCTAAGTTACTGCTTGCTACTATTACAGCCAGTTTTCATTAAACACAGATTTACTTAGAGGTAACCTGTCGAAATCCTAATCTTTTTGCTTAATTCGGTTTTAACTATTCTTAATCTAATTACGTTTTAGCTAAGTTGTGAATCACCTCTCTCTAGAACAATAAACAAAAATCATTAACTACATCTCTAAAAGTGTAATACTGTAGACTGTAGAACTATAAAACAGAAAAATCTCTAATTAGAGATCTAAAACTGTAATACAGAATACTCTAATTAGAGACCTAAAAATATAAAACAGAAGACACTAATTAGGGACCTAAATTTGTAAAACGAAAAACTCTTATTAGGGACCTAAATCTGTAAAACAGAAAACTCCTCATAAGTGACCTAATACTGTAAAATTGTAAAAATCTAACTGCAAAAATATCTAATTACAACAAAAGATTATAAACCTGCAAATGCAAAAGACAATAACTACAGAAAATGCTGAAACTATGGATACCTGTAATTGGGTTGTGGGGAGTTGGGCACACGTTGTAAGAGGACGAGTAGAGCACGCTATTGTATGAGGATGGATTAGGGTTCAATTGCAGGAGGATGGTAAAAAAAGAGGCAAAAAGGTGGGAAAGAAAGTGTACACTATATGTGCTTGTAAGATATGGTGTAATATAGTTTCTTTAAATTCATTTGTAGTCACTAAAATAAAACTAGACATTGAATCTTTAGAAGGGCAGACAGGGTGTGGCTACATAGGGTCTCACCTCATACTAAAGAGTAACATATGGCCCTCAGGCACCCTATGACCATAAGGCCATAGGGTGGTCTCACATCGTACTATAGGGTGACCAATGTCCCATCTGGCCATAGGGTGCCAATGTACAATCTCAAGGGTCATAGGGTTCCCTATGTTCCTATTGAAGATCCTATGGCCATAGGGCCATAGGATCTCCAAAATATATATATGGCACTATGGCCATAGGATCACATGGTGCTCTATGTCCGATCTAGAGACTTTGTGGCCCAAGGGCCTTAGGGTGGCAATGTACAATCTCAAGGGCCATAGGGTTCCTATGGTTCCCTATGTTCCTTTTGGAGATAGGGTGGCATTAGGGCCATAGAATCTCCAAAAGCAACATAAAGAACCTAGGGCCATAGGATCAAAGGGTGACCTATTGGAGACCTTGTGGCCCAAGGGCCATAGTGTGGGAATGTACAATCTCAAGGTCCATAGGGTTCCCTATGTTCCTTTTGGAGATCCTATGGTCCTCGAGCCATAGGATCTCCAAAATGAACATATGGCCCTACGGACATAGGATCACAGGGTTCCCTATGTTCCTTTTGGAGATCCTATGGTCCTCGGGCCATAGGATCTCCAAAAGGAACATAGGGCCCTACGGACATAGGATCACAGGGTGCCCTATGTCCCATCAAGAGACATTGTGGCTGAAGGGCCATAGGATGGCAATGTACAATCTCAAGGGCCATATTGTTCCCTATGTTCCTTCTGATGATCCTATGCCCCTAGCATCATAAAATCAATAAAAGGAACATAAGAAACTTATGGCCATAGGATCAAAAGGTGCCCTATGTTCCATCTTGAGACCTTGTGGCCCAAGGGCCATAGGGTGTATTTGTACAATCTCAAGGGCCATAGGGTTCCATATGTTTTTTTTGGAGATCCTATGGCCCTATATCCATAGGATCATAGGGTGCGCTACGTCCCATCTAGAGACCTTGTGGCCCAAGGGCCATAGGGTGCCAACCTACAATCTGAAGGGCCATAGGATCCCCTATGTTCCCTAGGGTCACAAGGTGCCCTACGTTCCATCTGAAGACCCTATGGCCCAAGTGCCATAGGGTGGCAATGTACAATCGCAAGGGCCATATGATTACCTATGTTCCTTTTGGAGATCCTATGGCCCTAGAGCCCTAGGTGCATGGGGCTGCCATGGTGCCCGTTAATATGCACCATGGTGTACTGTATGTACGTAGGCCACCCTCGGGCCCTTGGATGCCCTCTGTCCCATCTAAAGACCTTGTGGTCCAAGGGCCATAGGGTGACAATCTACAATCTCAAGGGCCATAGGATTCCCTATGTTCTCTAGGGTCACAAGGTGCCCTACTGTCCATCTGAAACAATGAGGGCACCTTGTGGCCTTCGGGCCATAAGATCTCTATGTAGAGCATAGAGCAAAGAGCATAGAGAGCTTCTTACTACCATAAAGGGGACCCCTATGGCCTTCAGGCCATAGGGTGTCAATATAGAGATAACAGAGGTTCTTACTAGCATAGAGGGGACCCTATGGCCTTCAGCCCACAAGGTCTCCTCAATATAGAGAAAATAGTGCTTTTTACTCGCATAGAGAGCACCCTATGGACCTGGGTCCATACGTTGCCAAAAAACGGTCATGAATGGTTTCTTTAAAACATACAGGGCACCTTGTGTCCTTAGGGTCATAAGATGTGTAGAGCATAGAGAGGTTCTTACTAGAATACAGGGGACTCTATGGCTAGAAGGCCACAAGCTCCCAATATGGAGCATAGATCGGTTCTTACTAGCATAGAGAGACCAAATAGTGCTTGGGGCCATAGGATGTCAATTTAGAGCATAGAGCATAGAGCATAGAGCAAAGAGTATAGAGAGCTTCTTACTACCATAGAGGGAACCCTATGGCCTTCGGGCCATAGGGTGTCAATATAGAGATAACAGAGGTTCTTACTAATGATGGGGGCTTTTCACAAGCCAAGCTCCCATACCCCTCTTCTCTCGTCCCCACCCCATGAAAACCCCCTCTTAGGGAGGGAGTGATAAAAGGCATTGGAAAAAGTAATAAGAAAATAAAGTATGATTATGTAAATATATAAGAAAGGTAAAATAGGCCACCTCATGCTTACGGGGTAGCCCATCCCCACCTTGCCTCCTTTTTCTTCACTGTTGCCCCGCCGTGTGTCCCTTTTCCTCTCCTCCACTCAAAAGGTCAACCCCTCTCTCTTCCCCTTGTCCTTTCTCCTTTCTCTCTCCCCTCAAGCTACCCCACCTCTCACCAATAATGCATTATAACTCACCAATAATGCACCAACTCACATGCAACTTACCCTATCTTCCAAAATAGTATACCCCACCCCCTCTTTCTCTCTCCTATCATATCGCATGACCCAAATACCCCCCTCTCTCTCTAAAGGGCGCCATGTCTCTTGTCTTGTAGCTAAATAACCTCCCCCACACTCACACACACTCAGTTTCACTGAAAAAGGTGCCCACAGACCCATCCCCACCCGGTGGTTACCTGATTTTTCTTGTGTTCACACACATCTGCACACAGATTCACCTCTGAACACACTCCTCTCTCTCCCCTCTTGTAATTACTTTATTCTCCATGTCACCTCTCACTTTTTTTCATCAACCCATCTCTCTCGCTTAGTCTCTCTGTCATGAGACTGCTGTTCTGGCACATATACACACAGCCAGACAAGTGGGGCCCACAGTCACATGGCCTATGTAGATAATGATTTCTTCATTTCTAAATTCTAGAATTTCTCCCCCCTCCTCCCCTATATAAAGAGGGGTCACCATCACACAAAAACACACAACATCACCAAAGAACACACTATGCACTGTGTGTGCCTAGTGCACACACACACACACACCATCACCATCACTGCAATCATCATGCTTGTCTTGAGCATGACCTCTACACCCTTGGCTATGGAAGATGAAGGGCAACTAAATGAAGGATGATGGCCATAATCCTCGTGCGAGTCTTCGCCATCAACTCCCACCTATCCGCCATGTGCTCTACCACTCTCTCCCTTCTCATTCCCCTACCCTATGCTCCCCATTTCATTGCCTTATTCTCTAAATAAAGCTTGAGGTTTTGTGAGTATGTTTTCTTGCAATGTTTTGACCATGTGAGGTGTGCGGAATCGCCACCTAGTCTTGTGTTTTGGAGTGAGCTTGTGTATGTGTGAAGGGTGTGCGGATTCGCCATCCTTTTGTGGTGCCTAAGTACTAAGCCGCTATACCCCCTCCCTCACTCTCTCCCTCTCTCTCTCTCTCTCACTTGATCTCATTCCCTTTCCTCTTCATCATTACTCCCAAGCATCCATCTCTCTTGGATGAAAACTTTGTTATGGTGGTGTGTTGTTTGCATCCTAGCCGCTGAAACTAGGTGGTGCCCCCTGTTTGCTTTACCATGACAGGCTCGAGGCGCGCCATTCGGTCCCTGGTGTTTTAGAGGCCGTCGGGGGTTCGGGGTTCGCTTTGCTCCCGTCATTTGGTGCCCCCACTAAGGATCTTTTCATGAAACCTTTCAGTTTACAAGACTGAAATCCCTAAACTATTGTGAATGGATGAATGGCTAGCAGGATTTGCTAATTGGACGACAGAAGAAGAAGAGCTCCAAGCACAACTAGACGAACTCCGCATCTCCATCGAAGCTTGAGTGCCACGCGTAACGGTAATCGATTTGCAGTGGGAGAGTCAACCAACACGCCAAACCCAGTGGATATACATAGGCCAAGTGCCAAGAAGAAGAAGGAGAAGGTCGAAACCATGTCTGCAACCTACAACCAACCCGCAACAACAAAATGGAAGGAGCTCTACACAATAGAGAATCAACACTATTCTACTTTGAGAATCGGGTAACTCAAGTCACCGAGGTAATTATCACAGTCAGTTTTCAAGTCGCACCTGATGCTGCAACACATATAACGGAAGCATTGGCTCACACTCTCACTAGAGAAACTAGGGATCTACTGAGTTTGTTTCAGGAAAGAACACCACCCTCTCCCACAAGCTTGGCCAGTGACTAAGCACCTCTAAGCTTCACATGAATCAGTACAACCTACCTCAAGACAGATCACACATACCAACACGTGTACGCTCAATCAAGGTAATACTGGATTTGAAGGCTCACTACCAGCACGTCGTTGACACCATGCCGGGTGGGGAGCAGTTTTTGGAGGTTCTGGCATCAGATCAACCATTTGTCTTACCTTTGGTACAAGGCAATGTACCGTTTGAAGTTTTAATCTATGTCCTAGTATAAGAGGGTATACACGCCTCCTTGTAAAGAAGAAAAAAACTTTTGCAAGTTAAGTAGTGTGTCTTTCTAGCTCTCTCTCAGTAATCATGGCAAGTGTAGCATTTCCAACATTTAAAGGAAAGAAGGGGGAGGATTTGGTAACAGACTTCCTAGATGACTTTGAAGTAGCATGTGTAGTGAGCAACAAAGATACGGATGAATCCCGGGTTAGAATCTTTAAGCATCTCATGAAGCTAGAAGCTAGACCATGGTACAATGCACTTCCACAAGCAACCAAGGATGACTGGGAACCCTTAAAATCTGCTTTTAAGAGGCGCTTTGGGGGAGGTACCACTTCAGAAAAGTTGTGGGACAAGTTGAGAGACTTGAAGCAGGAAGGTCTTTTAGAATATGCCACCTATGAGTCCAAATTTGTGGATTTGTGGGAACGGTGGGTTGAGTCACTGGCTAGGGGGGAAGCTGCACCCGATTTCCTAAAAAAAGATCGGTTCACGCATGGCTTATGGCCGCTTCTCAAGGAGAAGGTGAAGGGTAGATTCTCGGCTACGTACGAGTTAGCCGTTGAGATTGCTCGCCTTAAAGACAAGAAGCTGCAAATGAAAGCCAAAGAAACCGAGTCAACAGAATCAGGAACATCGCATCGACCAACAACTATGACAACCACCATTCCACCACCACCACCGGCTCTTGGGGTAAGAGATGACCAACAAGATATGTTGGCCCATATTACTAACCAACTGCAGAATTTGTATGTCCACTTAATACAACAAGGGATGAGGCAAGAAAGAGATCAAGACCCTGGAAGAGCACGACGACAAAACAGGGAGTATCATTGCTACAACTGCGGAGAAGACGATCACGGTATGTACTACTGTCCCAAACCACGACAAAACTATAATAGAGGAGGTAGGAGGAACCAATTGTCACCCCCTAGAGAAAGAACACCCCCACACCGAGCACCACCCCCACCAACACAAATTCAACGTCCACCCCAGACACCACTACAAGCATCCATCCCACCTCTTCCACCAGCCCCACCACTTGATCGCCCTGTAAACATCATAAGGCTAGAAGAGAAAGGAAAAGCCATAGTAGTGGATCCACCCAGAGCAAAGGAGAGGGACAAGGGTAAGGAGAAGGTAACCTTTTTAGAACCACTTGAAGCCATGACTGTGAAAAGAGCTAGGAGGGAGAAAGCTACACAATCAGATGATGAGAGAAGCATGAGAGGAGAAACTAGTAAGAGGCCATCCAGGCCACGACGGAAATTGGGCATCACCGACTTCCAGCTAGGGGAAAGTTCTAAGCCCTATGATCTAACATTGGATGTGGCAGAGCAAGGACCGAAGATTACATGGCCACAGTTGCTACATCTTGCACCAAAAGTAAGGCGACAATGGTCTAAAATGGTAAGTACAAGACGCTCCAAAACAAAGGTAGCCGGAGCAATTTCGGGATGCAACATGGATGACATCCTTCCAATTGTCGACGTAAACATAAAAGGAAAGAGGGTTGGAAACACCTACATTGATGGAGGTGCACAAATCTGTGTAATGAGCGAAGCCATGATGCTTCGATTAGGGCTCGAGGTTGACAGGCCTTCTCCATGCAAGGCAAAGATGGCAAACAACGCAAAAGTAAAGTGTGTGGGTGTGGTAAGTGCCGTGAAAATCAAAGCTTTCAACACTGAGGTAGAGGTAGATGTTTTTGTAATGCCTACTAAGGGGGAGGGCTATCCACTAATTTTGGGAAGGCCATGGTTGATGGCCATGAAGGCAAAACAGGACTGGGGTACTGGCCTTCTACGCATGACCGGTAAGAAAGGGGAGACAATCTACTACAACATGAGGATTGGCAAGCAGAAGCAAATGAATCTGGAAAAATCGGCAGATGAAACCACTAGCGAATCTTCCAGTTCTGAGGAGGAGACCACATCCACCGACAAAAGTGACAGTTCCATTGATGTGATGGGTATCATTATGAAGGATCCACAAAGGGTAAGCACAATTGGTGATCCATCACCAAAAGGGAAACCCAATGAAGAGGAGAGAAAATCACCTGGCCTAGGAGGAAGTAGGTTGAACGGTATGTTGTCTACAGAATTAACACTTGAGGAGAAAGATAATTTTTTGCAAATGTTGATGGGATTTCCTAACCTGCTCATTGACAACTATGAAAGAATCACAGGTATTACAATGGTGGAACATCATATTAAGCTGAAGGAAGGGGTAAAACCAGTTTTGCAAAAGCTACGACGATTGGGGGTCATACAAGAAAAGGCACTCTTGGCCGAGGTAAGGAAACTGCTGGAGGCGGGATTCATCTATCCTGTAGAAAACGCAGAATGGGTGTCACCCGTAGTGGTGACGCCTAAAAAGAATGGTAAGTGGAGGGTCTGTGTTGACTACAAACCACTAAATGCAGCTACAAAGAGAGACCACTTTCCTCTCCCTTTCTTGGATGAAATTCTGAATGAAGTAGCGGGTTTTGAATGCTATACCGTCTGTGATGGTTATTCTGGATACTTTCAAATACGCATAGCCTTGGAAGATCAGCTAAAAACCACTTTTATCACGCCATGGGGTTGTTTTGCATACAGGGTTATGCCATTTGGTCTCACAAATGCACCTGCCACATTCCAAAGATATGTCACATATGTTTTCAACCGTTCTTTGGAACATCCATAAGAGTGTTCATTGATGATTTTTGTATACATAGCTCCCGTATTTCACATTTAGAAAAGGTAACTGAAGGTTTGGCCAGGTTGCAGAGCCTAGGTGGGCAATTAAATGTGGATAAATATCACATTGGGGAGAGTAAAGTCATTCTACTAGGCCATGAAATTTCAGCAAGAGGTATCAACGCCGACCCAAGTAAGGTGTCCGCACTCATAGCCCTACCTTCACCAACGACCGCACGCCAATTGGTCTCTTTTCTACAGAAGGTGAGGTACTTAAGTAGATTCATACATCTCCTATCCCAACTTGTTCTACCACTGCAACAACTCACTCAAAGATCAACTTTCACTTGGGACGAGGAAAGCGAACATCACTACAACAAGGTAAAGGAGGTCTTAGCCACTCTGCCAACTATCTCACCACCTAAGTGGGATGAAAAATTCTATGTCACCTCAAGTGTTGGTGATGACTCATTGGGGGCTGTGCTACTCCAAAAGGATACGACGACATCTTTCATGAGGCCAATCTACTTCTCTAGCCGAATGATGACAGCAGGAGAGAAAGGTTTCACCCATGTGGAACACTTAGTCCTAGCTCTTAGATTTGCAACTACAAAGTTTAGGTCATATTTGCTGCCTAAGCAATTTGTGATTCTAACCACGGATGAAATATTTCCCTATGTTGTACAACACATGGATGTGTCTCCTAGAATTACTAAATGGCTAGTTCGTCTGCAAGAGTTTGACTACACGGTACAGGTAGAAAGCACGACAAGGGCAAGTTTGGGGGGAATCATGACCTACCAAGTCTTTGAAAGGAAGGAGAAGCAATCTAAGGAAGGAGAAGTCCGATTACCTCCAGTACCACCGATGGTAGAAGGAGCATACTCTCTCTACTTTGATGGAGCCTACAAGCGAGCGTCCGACAAAGCAGCTGCAGGCATAGTGGTCTTTGATGACAAAGGGACAAAGGTATTTTCGTTGGGCCAATTGTTAGATTCACATTTTAACAATGAAGCTGAGTATGCAGCACTAACCAAGGGTCTACAATGGTGCGTCTCGCAAGGTGTACAACGCCTTAATGTATTTGGGGATGCTCTACTTCTGGTAAGGCAAGTAAATGGAGCATGGACATGCAAGAATCCTAATTTAAGGACTCACTTAAGTGGTGTAAAAACCTTGTTGGGTAAGTTTGAAGAAGTTCAAATACACCATATCCCAAGGGCTCAAAACCAAGAAGCAGATGCCCTAGCAAGTGAAAGACTACAGGAAGTGGTGGTTGGAGAAATTAAACTAAAGCTCCCTCTATTTCAAGGAAGTGATGCCTTGCCTGACATCATGCATTTTTTGGAAATAGGGGAATGCCCATCAGATTTAACAAAGGGACAGAAGCAATGGCTGACGCGGAAGGCCACAAGGTATCGACTCATCAATGACGGTTTGTACTGTAAGGGTAAGGACCAAATACTCAGGAAGGTCTCTCTCTCTCAGGAAATCACGGGAGTAATTGCTAGTTTTCACGACGGGGTTTGTGGTGGTCACTTCTCCCTAGACATAACAAGTAGGAAAATCTTGCAGGCAGGCTTCATATGGCCTAGCCTCAACCGTGATGTACACCACTGGTGCAAAACGTGTAAGTTGTGTCAAAAGGCCGGCACTAGGTCACTTATGCCTGAACCACAGACACCTATTCTCTCATATGGCCCATTTGAAAAATGGGGTATCGATGCCATTGGGCCATTACCTAGGGCCAACTCAGGAAAATTCTACATTATCATGGGGGTCGACTACATGACTAGATGGGCAGAGGCTACAGCCACCACTAGAATCACAGCGGTAGAGGTAGCTAAATTTATCTACGAGCACATATGTTGTAGGTTTGGCACACCTTTAGAGATCATCTCTGATAGAGAGCCAGGTTTCAGAGCAGACTTGGTAGGAGAATTAATGCAGAAACTGGGCATTACAAGGAGGAACTCTTCACCATATTACCCTCAATGTAATGGCCTAGTTGAAAAGGTAAATGGAATGGTTTCTAAAATTATTACCAAGCAGGTAAACAATCATCCTGTAGACAGGTATAAGTATCTACTACCAGCTTTATGGACCTACAGAACTTCATTTCGTACATCCTTGGGATTCACACCGTATCATCTAGTATTTGGTAAGGAAGCAATCTTGCCCATTGAAGTGCAACTACAAAGTCTCAGAGTAATGGCAAGCCAACTTCAACAACCCAACATGCATTTGAGAGATCACATCATCAACTTGGAAAGACTGCAGCTGGACAGAGAAGAAACAATAAATTATTATGTAGCACAAGCAGAGCATAGACGGCTTAGTTTTAACGAGCATCTCCGGAAAAAAGAATTGAAGAAAGGAATGTTGGTGCTCCGCTACGACAATTGCTTCGACACGCGCAAGGATAAGAAACTCCTACTCCGATGGGAAGGTCCTTTCATCATCAGGAAAAAGTATGCCAATGGAAGCTACCAGCTTATGGAGGCTGATGGAAAACTTCATAAAACCAGGGTAAATGGTTGGCGACTTAAACCTTATTTTCTTCGATTTGACCAGGATCCACCAATTGACATTCCAGATGAGGACACACCATCAGCCACCACCTCCGACGATAATGATCAAACAGATGAGCTAGAGACATGAATACCTCTAGCCAAAAGGGGAGGGCTAATGATGGGGGCTTTTCACAAGCCAAGCTCCCATACCCCTCTTCTCTCGTCCCCACCCCATGAAAACCCCCTCTTAGGGAGGGAGTGATAAAAGGCATTGGAAAAAGTAAGAAAAAAATAAAGTATGATTATGTAAATATATAAGAAAGGTAAAATAGGCCACCTCATGCCTGCGGGGTAGCCCATCCCCACCTTGCCTCCTTTTTCTTCACTGTTGCCCCGCCGTGTGTCCCTTTTCCTCTCCTCCACTCAAAAGGTCAACCCCTCTCTCTTCCCCTTGTCCTTTCTCCTTTCTCTCTCCCCTCAAGCTACCCCACCTCTCACCAATAATGCACCAACTCACATGCAACTTACCCTATCTTCCAAAATAGTATACCCGACCCCCTCTTTCTCTCTCCTATCATATCCCATGACCCAAATACCCCCCTCTCTCTCTAAAGGGCGCCATGTCTCTTGTCTTGTAGCTAAATAACCTCCCCCACACTCACACACACTCAGTTTCACTGAAAAAGGTGCCCACAGACCCATCCCCACCCGGTGGTTACCTGATTTTTCTTATGTTCACACACATCTGCACACAGATTCACCTCTGAACACACTCCCCTCTCTCCCCTCTTGTAATTACTTTATTCTCCATGTCACCTCTCACTTTTTTTCATCAACCCATGTCTCTCTCTTAGTCTCTCTCTCATGAGACTACTGTTCTGGCACATATACACACAGCCAGACAAGTGGGGCCCACAGTCACATGGCCTATGTAGATAATGATTTCTTCATTTCTAAATTCTAGAATTTCTCCCCCCTCCTCCCCTATATAAAGTGGGGTCACCATCACACAAAAACACACAACATCACCAAAGAACACACTATGCACTGTGTGTGCCTAGTGCACACACACACACACACACACACACCATCACCATCACCGCAATCACCATGCTTGTCTTGAGCATGACCTCTACACCCTTGGCTATGGAAGATGAAGGGCAACTAAATGAAGGATGATGGCCATAATCCTCGTGCGAGTCTTCGCCATCAACTCCCACCTATCCGCCATGTGCTCTACCACTCTCTCCCTTCTCATTCCCCTACCCTATGCTCCTCATTTCATCGCCTTATTCTCTAAATAAAGCTTGAGGTTTTGTGAGTATGTTTTCTTGCAATGTTTTGACCATGTGAGGTGTGCGGAATCGCCACATAGTCTTGTGTTTTGGAGTGAGCTTGTGTATGTGTGAAGGGTGTGCGGATTCGCCATCCTTTTGTGGTGCCTAAGTACTAAGCCGCTATACCTCCTCCCTCACTCTCTCTCTCTCTCTCTCTCTCTCTCTCTCTCTCTCACTTGATCTCATTCCCTTTCCTCTTCATCATTACTCCCAAGCATCCATCTCTCTTGGATGAAAAATTTGTTATGGTGGTGTGTTGTTTGCGTCCTAGCCGCTGAAGCTAGGTGGTGCCCCCTGTTTGCTTTACCATGACAGGCTCGAGGCGTGCCATTCGGTCCCCGGTGTTTTAGAGGCCATCGGGGGTTCGGGGTTCGCTTTTCTCCCGTCACTAACATAGAGGGGACCCTATGGCCTTCAACCCACAAGGTCTCCTCAATATAGAGAAAATAGTGTTTTTTACTGGCATAGAGAGCACCCTATAGACCTGGGTCCATAGGTTGCCAAAAAACTGTCATGAATGGTTTCTTTAAAACATACAGGGCACCTTGTGTCCTTAGGGTCATAAGATGTGTAGAGCATAGAGAGGTTCTTACTAGAATACAGGGGACTCTATGGCCTAAAGGCCACGGGCCCCCAATATGGAGCATAGATCGGTTCTTACTAGCATAGAGAGACTAAATAGTGCTTGGGGCCATAGGATGTCAATTTAGAGCATAGAGCATAGAGCAAAGAGCATAGAGAGCTTCTTACTACCATAGAGGGAACCCTATGGTCTTCAGGCGACAAGGTGACAATATAGAGATAACAGATATTCTTACTAGCATAGAGGGGACCCTATGGCCTTCAGCCCACAAGGTCTCCTCAATATAGAGAAAATAGTGTTTTTTACTGGCATAGAGAGCACCCTATGGACCTGGGTCCATAGGTTGCCATAAAACTCTCATGAATGGTTTCTTTAAGATGTGTAGAGCATAGAGAGTTTCTTACAAGAATACACGGGACTCTATGGCTTGAAGGCCACAGGATCCCAATATGGAGCATAGATCGGTTCTTACTAGCGTAGAGAGACCAAATAGTGCTTTATACATGGGGCCTTAAGGCGTCAAAACAATGAGGGTTTTTTCAAAACAATGAGGGCACCTTGAGGCCTTGGGGCCATAGGATGTTAATTTAGAGCATAGAGCATAGAGATCTTCTTTCTACCATACAGGGAACCCTATGGCCTTCAAGCCACAGGGTCTCAATATAGAGAAAATAGAGGTTCTAGCATAGAGGGGACCCTATGGCCTTCAGCCCACAAGGTCTCATCAATATAGAGAAATAGTGTTTTTTACTGGCATATAGAGCACCCTATGGCCCTGGGTCCATAGGTTGCCAAAAAAACCCTCATGAACGGTCTCTTTAAAACATACAAGGCACCTTGTGCCCTTAGGGTCATAAGATGTGTAGAGCATAGAGAGGTTCTTACTAGCATACATAGAACCCTATGGCCTGAACGCCATAGGGTCCCAATATAGAGCATAGATCGGTTCTTGCTAGCATAGAGAGACCAAATAGTGCTTTATACTTGGGAGCATAATGTGCCAAAACATTGAGGGTTTTTACAAAACTATGAGGGCACCTTGTCGCCTTGGGGACATAGGATGTCAATATAGAGCATAGAGCATAGAGAGCTTCTTACTATCATGGAGGGAACCCTATGGCCTTCAGACCATAGGGTGTCAACGTAGAGAAAACAAAGGTTCTTACTAGGATAGAGGGGACCCTATGGCCTTCAGCCCACAAGGTCTCCTCAATGTCATGGAGAGAATCCTATGGCCCTGGGTACATAGGTTGCCAAAAAACCCTCATGAAGGGTTTCTTCAAAACATATAGGATGTGTACAACATAGAGAGTTACTTACTAGCATAGGGGGGACCCTATGGCCTTCAGGCCATAGGGTGCTAATATAGAGCATAGATCGGTTCTTACTAACATAGAGAGATCAAAAAGTGCTTTATACATGGGGCCATAGGATGTCAATATAGAGCATAGAGCATAGAGCATAGAGAGCTTCTTACTAGCATACAAGGAACCCTATGGCCTTCAGGCCACAGGGTGTCAACGTAGAGAAAACAGAGGTTCTCACTAGCATAGAGGGGAACCTATGGCCTTCATCCCACAAAGTCTTCGGGATATAGAGCAAATAGTGTTTTTACTAGCATAGAGAGCACCCTATGGCCTTGGGTCCATAGGTTGCCAAAAAACCATCACGAAGGGTTTCTTCAAAACATAGAGGGGACCTTGTGCCCTTGGGGTCATAGTATGTGTAGAGCATAGAGAGGTTCTTACTAACATACAGAGGACCCTATGGCATGAATATAGAGAATATTGAGAATAGATCGATTCTTACTAGCACAAAGCGGACCCTATGGTCTTCAGGCCAAAGGGTGCCAATATAGAACAAATATCAGTTCTTACTAGCATAGAGAGGCCAAATAGTGCTTTTTACCTGGGGCCATAGGGCACCCAAACAATGAGGGTTGTTCAATGTCATAGAGAGCACCCTATGACCCTGGGTCCATAGGTTGCCAAAAAACCGTCCTGAAGGGTTTCTTCAAAACATAGAGGGCAACTTGTGGCCTTGGGGTCATTGGATGTGTAGAGCATAGAGAGGTTCTTACTAGCATACAGGGGGCCCTATGGCCTTCAGGCCATAGGGTGCCAATATAGAGCATATATCGGTTCTTACTAGCAAAGATCAGACGCTATCGCCTTCATGCCAAAGGGTGCCAATATAGAGCATGGAGAGGATCTTACTAGAATATAGGGGACCATATGGCTTTCAAGTCACATGGTGCCAATATAGAGCAAATAGTGTTTTTACTAGCATATAGAATATCCTGACCTAGGGGGATTGGTTGTCAAAAATCCATCATAGAAGGGTTCATATGGCCTTCAGCCCACAAGGTCTTCTCAATATAGAGCGAATAGTATTTTTCATTGGCATACACAGCACCATTGGGGCCCTTGAGGCCAACCCTATGGCCTTCAGGCCTTAGGGAGCTAATATAGAGCATGGTGCTTTATATCGGCATAGAGAGCTATGGCCCTAGGGCCATAGAAAAACAATGAGGTGTTTTTGGAAACGATGAGGGAACCTTGTGGTCTTGGGGCCATAGGAAGTCAATATAGATCATAGAGCATAGATGATAGAGCATAGAGCACAAAGAGATTCTTGGTAGCATAGAGGGAACCCTATGACCTTCAGGCCACAGGGTGCCATTATAGAGTAAACAGAGGTTCTTACTAGCATAGAGGGGACCCTATGGACTTCATCCCACAAGGTCTCCTCAATATAGAGCAAATAGTGGTTTTTACTTGCATGGAGAGCACCATATGGCCTTGGGGTCATAGGTTACCAGAAAACCATCATGAAGTGTTTCTTTAAAATATTGTGGCCACCTTGTGGCCTTGGGGCCATAGGATGCCAATGTAGAGCATAGAGAGGTTCTTACTAGCATGCAGGGGACCCTATCGCCTTCAGGCCATAGATTTCCATATGGTGATGGTGTAGAGGCTTTAAAGGGGTATTTAGGCCATTCAAGGGATACTTCTTTGAGGGTCCTCTAATGTCATAAGGGAACATGTGATCACACTACCATAGAGTGGCCTAGGTACACTTGTAGAACCATTTTGTTGGCACGCTTTGGACCTAGCACCACATGGTTTAACATAGAGGTGACTCTATGGCCCTAGATCCATATGGATGTAATAATATCCATCTTGTCTAAATATATGTCATTCTTTTTACAGAAAATGTCTCAGAAGAGAAAGTCGAAGTCAGTTGATGCAACAGGCTCAACACCAAGTTCTTGGTATCTAGATTTTCACTTACCAAATTGTGGAAGTGATGAGAAAGTCCACTTGTTCTTTCAATATAAAGAGCAATTTCCCTTCAAGGACTGTGGTATTGTCAAGGAGATAAAGAAAGATTGTTCATATCTTGAAATGTCTCCATGCCTTGGAGTAAAACTACTCAATGGTGACTCCTACTTGTTGAAGCATGTGGCCTTTGCTCAAAAATTGGTGAAGGTTGATTATGAAGGAGTGATAATGACAAAAGCAGGGTGGGTGGAGATTCAAGAAGACACTCCAAGTGAGAACTTTATAGACATATATATTGAGGGATTTAAGAAAGTCAATCAATATTTAAGTAAATTGAGTAGCACAAAGAAGAATAAGAAGCGAAAGAATGAAGACACAGGTACGGCAAATCAATCTAAGACGCTAAAGGAGAGTCAGACTCCCTCACTTGGAGAAAATAGTGGAAATGTGGCCGAAGAAAATCTTTCAGTTATACCCTTACAGACTCAAGAAGTAGGAGATTCTAGTGGACTTGCAACCCTAACAGTTGGAACCCCCTCAGTGGGCAGTGGTTGTGGACTGAGCACCCTTAGCTGTGTTGGACTCTATTATACAGCCCAAAGAAAAAGATCTTGATAAAGAAGTTGCCAAAACTTCTAAGAGTGGGCTAGATGGATATGTCGGAATTGACCACTATTTTAAATTTGGTGTACAATTTACCCAATTGATCCTAGTTGAGCAATGCAAGCTTGCACCAGAAGGCTATAGATGCAGACCATTGTCAAATGTATATGTGAAATATTTCTTGAAGCAATTTGCAGGGCACTCTAGGCCAGTCTCCAGTGCAGCAGACTTGATGCCGTATAACCCAATTACAAAAATGCCTTTACAAACAGCTGAAGTGCATGGAGACAAGCTATCAAAATACCACTACTGGATTCTAGCTGGTCAGCATTCCATCATAGCGGCTAGAGATTTTTTGCGTAACAACAACACTAAGTATGCTTTGAGAAAAGAGTTCTACAAGTTTAGAACTACAAGGATAGTGGCAGACGCTCTGAAAGAGGTTGTTGTTTGAATTTCCAAAATGGAGAACATGGAGAGAATAACAACAATGAAACACTAGCCTTATGTGGAGGTCTTGAAGCATGGACGTAGTCAATGGCTTGCATATTCTAAACCAACAAAACCCAAGGCAGGTGTTCCTGTTGGTCATCCAAGTCGAGCAGGTTGGGATGTAATTTCCACTTCCCTATGCTTGTTTTTGTTACAAATATGTCTTGAAATAAAGTTAATTTTATTTTCCTTTTTTTTGAAGGCCTTTGTAAATGTGGCGAACATTGTGTTCAACCATAAATCATTTGCCAACAAAGAAGCACACATGGTCATGTACGATGATGAAATCTATGATCAGTGGATACACATCTTGGAGAACAATCAAACGTTAACTGCTCGTGGGCGACAACCAAGCTGAACAACCTTTAGATGCCCAGCTGGTTTAGAAGATAATGATGTCAAGCTACTACGACAAGAGCTGGCAGATGAGAAGATCTGCTTAGTAAAGCAACCACGTCAACAAGCGGGCATGCTCGACCTCGCTGCACGTGCAACGGTCTTTAAGGAGACCATGGTTTTTGAGCCTCAAATGTTGATGCCATTTAAAGAGATAGATCCATCAGCAATAGCAGTTACTTCATGGGATAAATTTAAGTCTCATTATAACATTACAGATGAGATTTACAAATCTCTCTTCACGAGTTGTACGCAATGGCTAAATCTCCTACCACAAAAAGGAAAGAAAAGAGCCAATTCTTGAGATCACTAGGGGATATGTGCAGTGGATCATTGCACAAAAGAATGGCACTTCTAGTTTGCAATTCATTTTACCATGGACAATCAAGTGTGTTGGAAAGAATTTGGAAGGCATTGAGTTTCTCTGCAGACAGTGAGAATAGCTCTAAAATTCGTGTTGGTGTTTGCATCATAGACACAACACACAAAAGTCTTACATCTAGTGGTTGGAGTGCTCCCCAATTTGTAAATTAATTGATTGAGTATGTGGGGTAGCACATCAACCATCAGAGTTTTTAATTTTTGGCTTAGTCAAGTATCAGCATGCTGCTTCCCTAGAGAAGGCAATTTCTGAAAAAGCTAAATGGTATGAAATGCACGTTCTACCTTTGAGCTCCTTAACACTAGGTTGGTAACCTAACAGAACATAAAAGTGTCCTTTCAGGGTTTTGAAGAAAACCTCCAAAACCATAGTAAATCCACTCATTTTGTAAAATCCTTTCATGAGGTTATAGTTCAAGGCCTACTTCACATGGAAAAAATAAGAAACTTGTAAACTTTCTCATCTTTTGGTCACACCAAGCCTCCAAAGTTGATGGACCAGTACATTTTCATCAAAAAAGTCATTTCTTACGTTTTGTTGCATAAAAATAAGATTAGGGATTTTTGTAAGATTTGAGATAAATTCCCTATTTAACATCAATGGGCTGGTGATCAGAACATATGATTGCTTCTCACTCACTAGTTTTTGTTTTGCCAAAAGAAATAGGTACAAAAATGTTGAATTTTTACCATTCTGCAAACCTATCATCAAAGTTTCTATAGCCACGCTCAATACAAATAATATATGCATGTTTTCTTAGTTACCTATTGTCTTTTAGGTTCATAAGGAGCCATGGAGCATGTCAAAAGAATAATACATCTCTACCCAAGGGGAATCTTGGGGACAAAGATGAAGTGCTAAATACAGCAAACATGAAAAAACTGGTTTCAACATTATGAGTTGTAGAATCCCATAGAGACTATTCAATATCTAGCCAAATTTGATCCTTATGACTAGATATGGTTACTACCTACAAAATGCATGAAGTTGTCACAAGAAACTTACAATATTGAAAAAGTTACACCTGATATACTAGAATGTTTCGTTTTCTTCTATAATTGAAAAAATCAACCATCGTTGTCTACTATGCAAAATAGGGTATTAGGTGCTTCAAAACTCAAGGAATATTAGCTTTATGTTACAATATGCGACATAGAAAATCAAAATTGCATTTGGATATCATGAAAGTCACCAAAAAAATCATAGAAGAGCTAAAATTGGCTAAAAAACAGGATTTGACAATTTTTGTAATTTGGTCATAACTTACAACTTTAACATTTATTTCTCCCTAGAAGCATCAAGACATGTTGAGGACTACTAAAGATAGTTCTCTAGCATTATAGACCTCACAAACATGAATTCTAGAGTGGTATAGTTGCAAAAAGTTGAAAAAAGCCAAAAACAGGACCCGTTTTTTCACACAGTTTAGGTTGTGAAATATTGTGCAAGGACAAGGTTAAAGATGGAATTGATATTCCAAACAAATGTCGATTTTTTTTCAGCTCATGAGACAAATTTCTAGACAGATAGCACCTCAAAATCCATTTTGAAACTCTTGACATAATTCAAGGAAAATGGTCACTTAACAGGACATAAAAGTGTCCCATTACCAACCTAGTGTTAATGGGATCAGAGACCATCCAAACATGTTCTCTTTATGAAGTAGTTTTTGGGGTTTGGGCATTTTTCAGTCAAGGAGAGCAGTACACCAACTACTCTAGTGTTAAAGAGTCATTGTTGAAGCCAATGCATACTCTTTGCATCAATGACGACGAGTATGATGCTGTGACCACGGCCAAATCCTTTTTTGTACGTCGTGAAATCAAATGCATCTGTCTCAAAGAAGATGATCAAGTGATAGACATCTTCTCATTCTAGGCTATGGGACTAAAGAGGCACTACAACAACAGAGAAAGGTGATATCAGTTGCATGTAGTAGTGATCAAATGACACAATTGGAATCTCTTTGCCATTCCATAGTGGAAGAAGACCTTGATCTTAGAAGGTGGGCAGGTGTGGATAACACATAGAAAGTCAATGCCAAGGATTCAAAGGAAGAAGAAATTGAAGAACCATTGGATGCAAGTGCTGAGGCCATTCTAGGAAGTCTACAGGAAACAGGTTAAGCTAGTCACCCATGATATTACATTACTAATATTTATATTATTATTGTTGTCATTTTATTTTATTTGTCCCATCTCAAATATGCCCATGATGTTAAAAACATTGATGTTTGGCTCATTATTGTTCTCAATTTATTTTCTTTGAAAAAATGTGAACTTGTGAGTTTGAGTTTTTTCACAATAAATGAATTAGACTTAAGTGTATGATATTATATGGACATGTTTTGGTAAATAGAATTCTAAATTTATATATGGTCATAAGATATATATTATGTAATACTTTAAAGTTAATTGATCATATGAGGTTTGGGAAGAATACACTATGACTTGAGGATCATAGAGTTCTTTGTAGACTTGAGGATCATAGAGTTCTTTGTAGACATGACACCCTATGGCCCTAGGTCCATAGAATCCCCCAAAAGAAAATGGGATACCCAACAACCTTACAGATGTAGGGTGATTACACCGAGTCTCTAAAACGGCACATAAGCATGAGGGTTATTCTATAGCCTTAGGCCCATAGGATGTCAACATAGAATCCCCCAAAAGCAATTGGCTACCCTAAAATATTACGGATATAGGGTGATTACATAGAGTCTTTAAAAGGGCACATGAGCATTTGGGCTAGTCTACAACCTTAAGGCCAAAGGGTGTCAACACAGCTATCCTACAATCTTATTTATATAGAGAGATTACATAAAGTCTCTAAACGGGCACATGAGTATTTGGGCTATTCTAGAAGGAAACATAAGTTATCCAAGAGCATTTGGGATACCCTAAGGCCTTAGGGCCATAGGGTGGTGACATAGAATCTCCACAGGGGCACTTAAATCACCCCATGGATGCAAATCACCTAGCTCTTATAGACACATCTTATAAAACATCACATGACACCCTATAGACTTTAGACCATAGGTTGGTTATTCTAGGTCATTTAAAGACTCTTTAAGTGTTTCAAGAATATTTTTCGTTGGCCTTATATCTTGTGTCCATATACATTAGGGACATATATTTCTTATCTTGTGATTAAGGTTTAATATTCTATTGAGAATGAAATAAGGTAGAAAAAACTAAAAAGTATTTGGTTCTCAAAATTCCAAAATGAGAGTTTGAAAAATTGATGTATGATCATTTTTTGTTGGGTGTAAGTTCTTCTATTGTGAATTGATGGTGTAAGCGTTTGAATTAACTATCTTTGTATTGCAACTAACTAGATTAAACATATTTTCTTTGAAATAATTATCTTTGTATTGCAACTATCTAGATTAAACATATATTCAACATTTGTTGTAAATGCCAATTATTTGCTTAGATAGTAAACATCGAGTATAAATGGTTATTGAAGCATTTTTCCTTTGATTATGTGAAGATCTTGTTCTTTGATTGTAACAAGATTTTATTCAAAGATATAAAGTGCGAGTATTTTGTTCCAAACTATGATTTTGTTTCTCCTCTAGATGATGCAGAGAATTGGAATTTATATCTTGAATTTTTTTCAATAGAGAGAAGCTAGGACTAGTAGAAATTTTTAGCTTGTCATGTAGTAATCGGAACATTGTATCAAGGTTTACTGCAAAGAAATGATTGTATAATGTATAACCATTGTTTAAAATTGTAAATTGGAAGTAGAAGGAAATTCAAGTTCCAAAACATGTGCAATGCCATAAGGAGAATCCAACACAAATACTTTTGCCCCTCAGGATTTGTAAATCAAAGTGCATGGTGAGCCGGACCTTCCATCCACCAACAGATCAATGCATTTGTGAATCAAAGTACTTGAAATTTTGATTTAAATGTTTGATTGTTATGATGATATTTGAAGGCAAAGACCCCTTCAATTGTGAGGTAAAGCAACAAATGTATGATGTATGATAATGATTCAATTTTGTATATCATGTTGCATATTTATCGCATTTTTTAGCTTACACATTTTGCTAGCATAGAGGACACCCTATGGCCCTAGGACCATAGGATGCCATCATATCCCATGTACAATTTCTCTTTTACCATAGAGGACATCTTATGGATCTAGGGTCATAAGACGCCAACATAGTGCATAAATGGATTCTTATAAGTATACACGTAAACATAGTGCATAGAGGGAATTTTACTAGCATAAAGACCGCCCTATGGCCTTGGGACCATAGGGTGCCAACATAGAGCATAGAGGGCTTTTTATTAGCACCTTGTTGCCCTTGGGACGCCATAGTTCCATAAAGTGGTTTTTGTATATATAGTAGAGAATTCTCACACACATGATACCTTGGTCACTATCTAGCCCTTGGACCATATGATAGTAGCATAGAGGACACCCTATAGCCCTAGGGTTTCCTTCTATCCCTAGGGCCATACACTGCCAACATATAGTATACATGGTTTTTTCATAGAGCAAACCTTTTAGTCCTACAGTATAGAGTGGAAACCTAGACCATATAATGTATCCTACTAGCATAGAAGGCACCCTATGACCTTGAGGACAAAGAGTACCAATTTAAGGCATAAAGTGTCTCTTCCTAAGTTGAAGGGCACCTTGTGGCCCTAGGGAGCACCCTATGGCCCCAGGGCCATAGGGTGTCAACATAGTCAAATGGGGTGTAAACTTAGAGCATAAAGGGTTTCTTACTATCATGGAGGACACTCTGTGTCCTTGGTGCCATAGGGTGCAAACATATAGCATGGAGGGTTTCTTTCTAGAATAGAGAGCACCCTATGGCCTTGGGGCCATATGATTCCAACAAAGAGCATAAACGGTTTTTTGATAGCATAGAGGATAGCTTATTTCCCTGGGGCCATATGATACAAAAATAAAAGAGTCTTAAGAAGGGAACCTAGGTCACTAAATCACCATGGGGCCATAAGGTGGTCTTTGTGGAGAATGCTCCTAAAGGGTTCCTTGGCTATCCTATGGCCTTTGGGCCATAGGCTACCAACATAGAGTTTAGATGGTTTCATACTAACATAGAGCTCACCTTGTGGCCTACGGTCTTTAGATTCTAATATAGAGTTTCAAATGTTTCATACTAGGCGTAAGGGGAACCCTATTGCCTTGGGGCCATAGAGTGTCAATATAGAGCACAGAGGTTTCCTTTCTAGCATAGAGGGCACCATGTGGCCTAGGAGCCATTTGAGGCACCTTATGGCCCGAGGGCTGTAGGTTGCCAATGTAGACAAGGTTTCTTAGTAGCATTATTAAGGGTACCTTGTGGCCTTCAAATCTCCATAGGGTGCCAACATAGAGCGTACAGGGTTTTTCTTACTAGCATAGAGGACATCCTATGGCCTTGGGACCATAGGGTTTCAATATTGAGCACAAAGGATTTCTTACTAGCATAGAGGCTACTTTGTGGCCCTAGGTCCATAGGGTGCAAACATAGAGAATAGAGGATTTCTTAATATCATACAGGGTACCTTGTGGCCCTAGGTCCATAGGGTGCAAACATAGAGCATAGAGGATTTGTTACTAGCACAGAGGGCACCCTATGGCCCAAAGTCCATAGAGTGACAACATGTAGCATAAAGGGTTTCTTACTAGCATAAGAGGCAGAACTTGTGGCCCTTGGGTCATAGGGTGCCAACATAAAGCATATATGGTTTCTTACTAGTGCTCATAGAGGGAATCTTGTGTCCCTATGACAAACCCATGGCCTTAGGGCCATAGGGTGACACATAAATAAAGTACCATATGGCTTTGAAGCCATATATCTATTTATATGTTGAGACCTCCCAACAATCCTAACCCTATGGCCTTGAGGCCATAAACATACATATTTTGGATCATCTTAAAGTCATAGAGATATCTACAAAGCGAACTGTATGGCCTGAAGGCCATAAGAAACTTAGTCAAGGAAATCATCCATTGCAAGAAGATCATGGAAATAGAAAATGAAACTTCTGCTCTAGAGCTTAAAGGCATAAATGTTTCTCCAAGTATACTTCTAGGCGCCACCATCATGGACAAAGATCTAATGTAGCTAGATAAAGATTAGGAATCTCTAGACAATAAGGAGCATAAAATTAAATTCATTGTAGATGTGTTGTTAGTTAGTAAATTTTCTATTTGCGATTAGTTTTTTCTAAGAGTGTGAAAAAAAAGAGTTATCAAAATGTGGATACTTTGGAATCTAAAATTATGTGTCCTTTAAACTTGCAGTCCTGCAATAAGATATTGCGGCTGAAAAATTTTTACTCGAGATTGTTGGTATAGAGGATGCTCATGCCATTGACCCTATTGAGAAAGATTCTATCAATCTCCATGTCAACCAAAGAGTTTCCGACGAAGATGACAAGAATCTACAAGTGTTTGAAGGTCAACTGCTACAACGACAGGAGAAAAATTTAAAGAGTAATCCAATGGAAGAAGACAGTGAAAGTTCCAGAACATGTGCAAGGGAAGAAGAAGAATCTAATGAAAATATTCTAGTAGCCCAAGAGTTGGGAATTGGATTGCATGACACCACAATGGAAGTAGAAGTTTTTTTTTTCTTCTGAAAAGCTTTTTCAATTTTGGAGTATTAACTTACACATTTTGCTAGCCTAGAGAACACCCTATGGCCCTAGGACCATAGGATGCCATCATATCCCATGTACAATTTCTCTTTTACCATAGAGGACATCTTATGGATCTGGGGTCATAAGATGCCAACATAGTGCATAAATGGCTTCTTATAAGTATACACGTAAACATAGTGCATAGAGGGAATTTTACTAGGATAAAGATCGCCATATGGCCTTGGGGCCATAGGGTGCCAACATAAAGCATAGAGGGCTTTTTATTAGCACCTTGTTACCCTTGGGACACACATGATACCTTGGTCACTATCTGGCCCTTGGACCATATGATAGTAGCATAGAAGACACCCTATAGCCCTAGGGTTTCCTTCTATCCCTAGGGCCATACACTGCCAACATATAGTATACATGGTTTCTTCATAGAGAAAACCTTTTATCCCTACGCAATAGAGTGGAAACCTAGACCATATAATGTATCCTACTAGCATAGAAGGCACCCTATGACCCTGAGGCCAAAGAGTACCAATTTAGGGCATAAAGGGTCTCTTCCTAGGTTGAAGGGCACCTTGTGGCCCTAGGCAGCACCCTCAAGAAAGAAGGAAAAAAAAAAACAAGAAATAATGTAAGTGCACTTAGCTTCGGTACATAGTTGTATAGATCCTTGCTTAATTGCTAGCTTTTGGATCTTTGTGAGACTCAAAATGTAATTTTGGCCTTCGAAGGTGTTTAATGTAACATTTTATTTCATTTCATTTTGCACCTTTCTGCTGCATCTAACACCCCCCCCCCCCCCCCCCCCCCCCCCCCCCGTCCAAGCCTACTTACCAAAGCGGACATCCACAAGACTCTTCCATGACTAATACAATACTTTTTACAACGATGCCCAATGTCGAGCATCCACCGGACTTGATGATGACGATGATGATTTTAGTCTATTTTTGTACCTAGACATCGTATTAGATCCACGAGGATTGTCTCACTTTATTTTCGTAGGTAATTTTTGCATTTTCAAGATGGTTATTATAACATTTCATTTCATTTCTCTCTCTCCTTTTACAACCCCTCGCCTACCCCTATTGTTATGTTTTGCTAATTGCTATCAATCATGTTGTATTTTTGACAATTATGCAATGTATAATAATCCACTGATTGCATTACATATATATATATATTTATTTACTTATATTTCATTTAGAAAACAATATATATATTAGAGAACACGCATCGACCCGGTACCTGAACAATGCAACAGGAAGGGTTCATAATTTGGACGCTAATGTCATACACTAACCACCCTCAGAATTGTAGCTTATCCTGAGCAACTTTGCTCTTTCTAGTTGAACATGGCCATTGAGTTGAAAGCAGCTTTTCGATGAAACTTTCAACCAAAATTTAGTGCCTGAAAAACTGTTTCAGCACAAGTTTCCCTACAACTACTCATACACTCGATAAGTTCTTGCTATTGCTATATTGCAATGTTCATAATTGTGTTCTATGTTTATTTAGCATTCTTTTCAAATGAATCTATCAAAATTTTAAATTACAGAAACTCTTTGTGCATTATATTTCCACTTTTAATGCCACTAGTAAGCAAATATAGCACACATTCGTGTCGACTTCTCATTGTTAACATGGCACGTCCCCTGTATGTCTATCACTGTGATTGTTCCCATTGAGTACAAATTCTCTCCCAAAGTACAAGTTTTAAAATCAATAGACTCAAGATATTACGCTGTGCGCTCCTTGCCGCACTGTCGAAGCAAGGGACTTGCCAATACACCGTATGCGAGCCACAAACGGCTCCAAGCACACAACAAGCCTAAACTAGCAAGCTCAAGAAAACAAAGGGTGTGTCACTCACCGCTCTACGCTCGCCTTCGTGGTGGATTCCTCGCCGCGATGAAGAAGAAGCTGCAGTCGTACCGCGCTCAACCGCTTCGCCGCCGTCGTGCCTTCGTAATGCTCGATCGCACACACACTCTCCCTCTCTCTCTCTCTCACACACACACACACAAGGAGGTGAAGAAGAAGAAGAAGATGGAGATGGAGCAAGAGCACTCTTCAATTGCACAAATGAGAGAATGAGTAAAAATTAGGTTTAGTTGGCTTTTATAGGAGCTCACCCCATTCACACTTGGGCGCCCATGCTTAGCCAACTAACCCCTTGAATGTCCAAGTTAAAGTGCGCCTCTCATCGGCGATCACTCTACCTTTCCCTATTGGTCCGACAAGCCCGGTACCTGACTCTAAATCATACATAATACGCGTCCATCGTAGGTGATCAGGTGTCCGTGTGCTGTGAGGGTTAACATACGCCTTTGGCCACGTATATTTAGTGTGATTAGATTGTTGTTGAATTTAACACAAAGTTGTTTTTAGTGCTTTGTTTTTGAGAAACTTAATAGTGGTTTCAGAAATTAACATTTATTATATTTGATTTCTTCTTAAGTGAGTCTTTTTGCAAATATTCTCACACCCCTATAGATACCCAAGCACCTTTGCAGCAGGCAAGAAGTTTTTCAGATGCTTTTAAGAAGACATAACTTCCACTTGTTTACATCATGTTGCACAATCCATTGTTTTTAATGTCATGGGTTCTACTTTCTTTGATTTGACTCTTCCTGAGATGACTTGTCATACCAGTACTTACATGAGCTCAGTTGGTATGTGATGATCGCTAACATTTGGTATATGCTTCCACATTCTACTCTATTCCAATTTCATATCAGACAAGTCATTTATTTTTTACGTTTTATGCCCTATCTAGTCCATCGGTCACAAGCACACAGATTTTCCAATTTTGGAAGTGTGCCAATGCTCATCTTGGTGTAGATTCACGGATTTAGGCAGCACATTTATAAATTATAGATTCATGATTTGTACTTAATACCAAATGCAGATCGGCCAATGTAGGCAGCATTAGGGTAGATTCATCGATTTAGGCAGCACATCGAGTGTAGATTCGCCGATTTAGGCAACACCGATCACAAAATCATGCTGCAGTGTGTCTGGCCACCATTGTAACTGGTATGATTTTGTTACCCGGGTATATGCTGAAAGTGATTTGCATTTGTACTTATCTTGTGGAACTGGAATTGGTATATCCTGTCGTGATAGTATTATGAAAGTGAACTTGAGATTGCTGAAAATTGACTTATTGAATGATGAGTGTGACCAATGATATCCCAATTCATCAGGGTATGATATATATTGCTTATTCTAGTGGTATGGGACACTAGAATAGGTAGTATGTGGATGACGGCAGGCATAAGCAATGTTGTTTAGTTTCATTATTTTTACTATATGCTATTTTTTTGACACACATTTCTAATCACTATTTTTGACAAGTATCATTTGCAAATTTCTTATCTTTGCAACTGAGGACAACTGCTTTCCAACGGAGAGGTATGTTATGGAATCAATATTTTACGATTTATTGCAGCTAACATGTGGAAAAGGCTTGACCGAGCTAGGCTATTGCAAAAGGATATTATATTTTATGAATATTTGATTATTCAAGTGCTCTTTATGAGCTCTGGCCATTTATGCCTGGTTCGCCAGTTTGTAATCAATTTGACCATTCAAGAAATTTATAAATCAAATATGTGCAAGAGGGAAATGGTCACTCTTGCACGAGGGGAGATTGCACATAGTGTTTGTGTCTATGCTTCTCTCCTCTCCTCTCTTCTCTCATGCCGTGCTCGCATAGCACTTTGCTCTAGGAGGTGCGCATGCACGTGCTCTCTCGCACCCTCTTCCGCTCTTCGTCTCTTGCTGTTCGCGTATAGCTTCAATTACAAGTTTGTGGATGTGCCAGGTACGCCAATTTGTTAGTTTCATGGCTTGCAGTGTGTTATTTTGGTATTTTACAGGGCCACCAAGCATCCATTTGTAGAAGCCATAAAAGCTCAGCTCAAGTTCTCAATCTCAAACCAGAATTGTTACAACAGTCTTGACTTGATCGCAGAAAAATCATTAGCATAAACCCCCAATGAACTAAGAGCAACCTTAGTGGCCCGTGACCTACAAGGATGTACTTGGCAATGTCTGCAGGGAAAAGTAGCCATACTCTCCATAATTATTGAGGATGTTTCCTTCATGCACAATGCTGAAAATGTTGGCCTCGGTAGAATTAGTCGTCGTTGCCGTCTAGAGGTACCCACTACCGGCACATTGCCATGGAACTTGTAGGAAGAGGTAGGGCCGCTTCGCTCACACAGTTCGTCGCTCACAAGAACGTGCATGTCACATGATCACATCATCGACCCGGTCTGCATACAAACACGCCATTGACGAAGCTCTTCAACGATCTGTGCAATATTCTCTTGGAAACCACCCATTGCTGGTTATCCACGGGCATTACCGATGATAAAGATGATTTTTAGTCTATTTTTGTACCCATACATTTTATTAGATCCACAAGGATTGTCTCACTATTTTTGTTGATAATTTTTCCATTTTCCAGACGATTACTATAACATTTCATTTCATTTCTCTCTCTCTCTCTCTCTCTCTCTCTCTCTCTCTCTCTCTCTCTCTCTCTCTCTCTCTCTCTCTCTCTCTCTCTCTCTCTCTCTCTCTCTCTCTCTCTCTCTCTCTTCGTTCCTCACTCAGAATTGGTCACTATGGCTAATAAAATATCTCTATAACGTGACCAATATCTCTATATATATGTTTTTTTTCAATAAGGGTTTTCTTCATATTCTCTTTACTTGGACTAGTGGTTGCCCAAATCCATCTATTTTTCTCTTAGAGCTCAAAATACAAAACCAAAATTAGAAGTCATCAATAATTGAAATTTACCTTCAAACTTGAAACAAATGGCTTGTGTAACCCAGAGATCTTGAACGAAATTTGGTTTGAAAACATAGCTATATAATAACATATAATAATATTCTTAATGAATGTTCTCTTCTAGGACATGTGATGGTGCCATTGTTCATCAACCTAGAAGGATAAGGATATTACTGAGATCAAGGTAATATATATCCACAGGCCGTGACGTTAGTGGTACTTAACAGCTTACATAATTCTGAAGTTTGTCATGAATATAGACATTCCATACTCCAGTGAATTGTGTTTTTTAACTCTACTCGGCTCCACGGAAGCAATTATCAAGCATAAACAAGAAAATTTCTCTCTCATCATTATTTGCAAGAGACATATTCCCATCACGTAAGTTTATCGGGCATTAGCAATGATATAATGTAATTCAATTTTTGATTTGATAGCTCTACAAATTCTCTTCAATGTTACATCATATGTCCGCAAATTGTTGTTGCATATTACTTAACAATGAATATTTTCTTGCTTTTGTCCTCTTTCCATGGCTCATTGTTATATTTTATTAGTTGCTAATTCCATATCATTGGTCACCACCATTACCTTTATTAGTTTTAGCACAATTTTTTATTTTTGGCAATATAAGTCTCTGTCTTGATTGACCTTAATCAAATGATTTTTATCATGGTCTTCATTTGTTTTTGTTGCATTTATCTAACTTGTTGAAGGATTCACAAAAACATATGCAGGCCATAATGCGAGGCAGTCAGACATGCCATCTCCTTACTTTATTTTGCAAACTCATTTTAAAAGCTTTAGTATTCTTTTTATATTTCATTTGTCTACGTCGTCTTCTAAGCTGAATACTCACACACTACTACGACCATGGTTTCTCATTGATTTAAAGGATTTTTCATTAAGAACATTTTTCATTAAGCTATACAGCTACTCATGTGAGCTAAGGTGCTCTGGCATAGTGAACAACAGTTTATAAGTACCCTCCTACTCAACCATGGTCCAAATTGGTCTCACACATGTGATAAGTTATATTTGTATGCCTAGGCTAGTCCATTGGTCATAGAAACACAGATTTGGTGATTTAGGCAGTGTGTAGATACTCATCTTGGTGCAGATCCACCGATTTACGCAGCACATTGATAAATTATAGATTCATGATTTATAAACAATATCAAATGCAGATTTGCCGATCTAGGCAGCACGTCTTATTGGTGTAGATTCACCGGTTTAGACAACATTAATCACAAAATCATGCTGCAGTGGCTAGTCACCACTAAAATTGGTATGATTTTGTTACCCGGGTATACAAAATGAAGGGTATTTGGATTTGGATTTGAAATGGGTACATGTTGGCAGATATCTGGATTTGGTTTTGGAATGGATATATGATGATTTTCTACCGCAATAGTGTTGAGCTTGAGATTGATGAGAATTGATTATTGAATGATGAGTGTGACCAATGATATCCTAATTCATCAAGGTATGACATATATTGCTTATTCTAGTGGTATGGGACACTAGAATAGGTAGTATGTGGATGATGGCAGGCATAACAATGTTGTCTAATTTTATGGATTTTTTTTCTTTTACTATTTGATACAGATTTCTATTTTGACAAGTATTGTTGGCAGATTTTTATCTTCGCAACTGAGGACATTTGCTTTCCAACGGAGAGGTATGTTATGGAATTGATATTTTATTATTTCTTGTAGCTGCGTGGAAAAGACTGGACCGAGCTAGGCCTATGCAAATGGAAATATATATATTGTACATTTTATTATTCAAGTGTTCTTTTATGAGCTTTGGCCATTTATGACTGGCCAGCTAGTTTGTACTCAATTTGACCATTCAAGAAATCTATAAATGAAATACGTGCAAGAGGGAAATGGTCACTTTTGCACGGGGGGAGATTGCACCCAGTGTCTGTGTATTCTTCTCTCCTCTCCTCTCTCCTCTCTCATCGTGCCAGTCATAGCACTCCGCTCTAGGAGGTGCACCTGCGCATGCTCTTTTCCTCTCTTTCGCTATTCATCTCTCGTTGTTCGTGTATAGCTTCAATTACGAGTTCATGGATGTACTAGGTATGCAGAGGTTTATGGTTGCAGCGTGTTATTTTGGTATTTTGCAGGGTCACCACACCTCCGTTTGTAGAAAAAGGTGCAGATAGTGGTATAGAAATTGAAGCTATTTCTAACTTGGACATGGGAAAAGACCTTGAAGACAATGCAAAAATGTAGCAGCATCAGCAGATGAAGTAGAGGGGGAAGATGCTCAGAGGAGAGAAGATTTGGTGGATGCATAGGGTGTCAACATAGTCAAATGGGGTGTAAACTTAGAGCATAGAGGGTTTCTTACTATCATGGAGGACACCATGTGTCCTTGGTGCCATAGGATGCAAACATATAGCATGGAGGGTTTCTTCCTAGCATAGAGAGCACCCTATGTGCCCCCTATGGACTTGGGGCCATATGATTCCAACAAAGAGAATAAACGGTTTTTTGATAGCATAGAGGATAGCTTATTTCCCTGGGGCCATATGATACAAAAATAAAAGATTCTTAAGAAGGGCACCTAGGCCACTAAATCACCATGGGGCCATAAGGTGGTCTTTGTGGGGAATGCTCCTAAAGGGTTCCTTGGCTATCCTATGGCCTTTGGCTACCAACAGAGAGTTTAGATGGTTTCTTACTAACATAGAGCTCACCTTGTGGCCTACAGTCTTTAGATGCTGATATAGAGTTTCAATGGTTTCATACTAGGCGTAAGGGGCACCCTATGGCCTTGGGGCCATAGAGTGTCAATGTAGAGCATAGAGGCTTCCTTTATAGCATAGAGGGCACCATGTGGCCTAGGAGCCATTTGATGCACCCTATGGCCCGAGGGTTGTAGGTTGCCAATGTAGACCGTAGTGGTTTTCTTTCTAGCATAGAGGGAATCTTGTGGCCTAGGGGCTATTTAGTGCTCCCCTAGAGCATACAAGGTTTCTTAGTAACATTATAAAGGGTACCTTGTGGCCCTCAAGTATCCATAGGGTGCCAACATAGAGCGTAGAGGGTTTTTCTTACTAGCATAGAGGACATCCTATGGCCTTGGGGCCATAGGGTTTCAATATTGAGCATAGAGGATTTCTTACTAGCATAGAGGCTACCTTGTGGCCCTAGGTCCATAGGGTGCAAACATAGAGAATAGAGGATTTCTTACTATCATAGAGGGTACCGTGTGGCCCTAGGTCCATAGGGTGCTAACATAGAGCATAGAGGATTTTTTACTAGCACATAGGGTACCCTATGGCCCAAATGCCATAGAGTGATAACATGTAGCATAAAGGGTTTCTTACTAGCATAAAAGGCATACCTTGTGGCCCTCGCGTCATGGGGTGCCAACAGAAAGCATATATGGTTTCTTACTAGTGCTCATAGAGGGCATCTTGTGGCCCTATGACAACACATGGCCTTAGGGCCATAGGGTGACACATAAATAAAGTACCATATGGATTTGAAGCCATATATCTATTTATATGTTGAGACCTCCCAACAATTCGAACCCTATGGCCTTGAGGCCATAAAAAGACATATTTTGGATTATCTTAAAGTCATAGAGATATCTACAAAGAGAACCGTATGGCCTGAAGGCCATAAGAAACTTAGTCAAGGAAATCATCCAATGCAAGAAGATCATGGCAATAGAAAATGAGACTTCTGCTCTAGAGCTTAAAGGCATAAATGTTTCTCCAAGTATACTTCTAGGCGTCACCATCATGGACAAAGAACTAATGTAGCTAGATAAAGATTAGGAATCTGTAGACAATAAGGAGCATAAAATTAAATTCATTGTAGATGTGTTGTCAGTTAGTAAATTTTCTATTTGCAATTAGTTTTTTCTAAGAGTGTGAAAAAAAAGTGTTATCAAAATGTAGATACTTTGGAATCTAAAATTAGGTGTTCATAAAACATCTTTCGACCATATGGAAGCTATTTGATTATTTAGATGGGGGCAACACTATAATATTTGATGATAGTCCATATTGAGTGATGTGGAATATGCAAGGAACTTATATGATTTTTCCCAAGTTTTGGAACCAACCTACTCAATTGCTTCAAAGTTTTTTAAAAGATGAAATTGTTCCATGGTTATGTGGATGGTTGTATGCTAAAGACAAGAGAGACTATACCATAAGAAATTTTGTAATGTTCCATCCTGATCCTGAGACTCACTTATATGTCTCAAAGGACTCAAAATCTCAAGAGAAGGAGGCCATTTTAAGTGTACTAGTTAAGCATCCACCAAGTATTTGGCAATGTGTACTTTTCAAAATTTAAACTTGATGGAATGTTGTGGGATATCTTGAAACATCTTTAAGCTGTTTTTTTAATGAAGTGCATCCTATTGTCAGGAGACTTCTCTCATTCAAGTTCTTTGGTTTCATTGTTTGATGCTTCTATGGTATTGTTAACTTTTTCTTCTTATTAATTGTCTTTATGAAGTGATTCAAACAATCAGAATTTCTTGACATTTGGTAGTGTTACAAAACGGTGTTTTTTGAACACCCTCAATCTTGGAGATATCATACTCTTTCTAACTAGTCTTTTATTGTACATGCGATGAAGACCATCATTTTTATGAAACTGTCAAGTTGGTGGTAATCTTTATGTTTATATTTTATACTATTTTGACATAATCAATGTATACAATTCGTATTATTCACATCAAATGGTGTTTTTAAACACCTCCTTTTTTTGAGACACCATCTCTAAAACCTTTGAGTGAAGTTTTAAAGCATGTACTTAATGTAAAAAATCTTCATCTTAACATTGATTCTTTGGCACAAACTTATATTAGGAGTTTTTATATTGTAGTTTTATGTTAAGAAATAATTTCAAAGTTAGAATTATGATACTTTATCTAAGTAAGTGCCTCATCTAACTTTGTATAGTTAAATAAAATAGCAAATGGAATTATAGGTGCAATAGATGACATCTTATGGTCTTAGGGCCATAGGATACTCTATAGTATTGTTTAGATTTATTTATTGTTTGTGAACATAGATCATAGAGGGTTTTTCTCACTACCATAGAGGATATCCTATGGCTTTGGGGCCACATGCTCAATATTGAGCGTAGAGGATTTCTTACTAGCATAGAGGGTACCTTGTGGCCCTAGGTCCATAGGGTGCAAACAGAGAGTATAGAGGATTTCTTACTAGCATAAAGGGCACCCTATGGTCTAATGCCATATGGTGACAACATATAGAATAAAGGGTTTCTAACTAGCATACGAGGCACACCTTGTGCGCCTGGGGACATAGTGTGCCAACATAGAGCATAGAAGGGTTTCTTATTGGCATAAACAACATCTTGTGGCCCTAAGACAACCTACAGCCTTAGGGACATAGGGTGGTAAATAAATAAAGTCCCATATGGCTTTGAAGGACTGGACCTCTTTATACATTGGGACCAGCTAACAATCCTAACCCTATGGCCTTGAGGTCATAAAGAGACATATTAAAGTCATAGACATGTCTACAAAGAGCACCATATGGCCTTAAGGCCATATGGTGCAATAGATGGCATCTCATGGTCTTATAGCCATAGGATACTATATAGTATTGTTTTGACTTTCTAAGTGTGAAATATTAGTTTGAATGTTGTTTAAATTATCGTGTATTTAAAACTTGATAGCATGCTACAAAACCATGACCAAGTATTTTGTTATTTATGGATTAAGGTCACCAAATTATGATAAGAGTGTTTAATAGTATTTGTCTTTACATATTATCTTCTTTAATTGCTGTAATCAATCTATATGCTGCTTTAAAATCATATCAATTGGTTTTTTTGACACCTCATTTTTTGAGAAGCTACTTCTAAAAGCATTTGTTGAATTTTGAAAAGCACTGATGTCATACAAATCCTCTTTCCAAAAACTATATTGGAGGTTTATTCTTAAATTTTATAGTAGAGAAATTAAAATAGACTCATACAATCATGATAATTTATCTAAATTAAAGGCAACTAGAGCTTAGAAATCATTAAATAACACAATCCTAGCATACACATTTAGAATTTGAGAAATGAGATTTTCCCAAATTATCTAAAATGGTGTTCAAGAGAGATGAATTAAGCAAGCTCAATCACTTTCCTAGTGCAATTAGAAAGATGCAGAATTACCGCATGCATATGTGAGAAAATTCTCTTCTTAGTGGCTTAATGATGGATTAATTTTTTCCTTAATCGCATCTTAATGTATGAGAAAAATTGAATCTATCTTAGCTACACCAATATTGTGTGGTAAAAGAATGAATTTCATCAAATCTACATCATTACCGACTTGTCAATTAATTACTATGCTGCCTAGAGAGAGAAATCTCTCCTAGTCATGCATTAATCATTGCTTAAGAGTGTTGAATGGCTGCATAATCAGCTATTGGTAGATGATTATATAATGGAGATTTAGAGTACAGCTATTGGGAATTATAGCTAGGATTAAGCATACTAGACGAGAATTTTAAGAGAATGATGAAGAGGTTTACAGATGAGCATAAATTAAATCATGATTACCGTGATTAGGGGCTGAAAATCCTCTTGATTTTTTGATCCAAATGAGTTCTCAAGATGAGAATTCGGCACCACTTCCCTCCTTGCTTCTCCTTCAAAAACTGTGTGTGCCGACAGCACCTCCCCAAGGTGTGTGTAGGTGTGTGTGTGTGTGTGTGTGTGGGTGTGTGTGTACTGGGTGTGTGTGTGTGAGCACACCTTTAAATAGGCTCCTCAAGCTGAAAATCGAACCTAGCTATCATAAGAATCTGAGTGAGCACTCACTCTATGCATTGGCAAGTCTAGTTCAATTAGCTAGTCTAACTGGCTCTCACACCCACTCTCTAGCTTGGAAACTCTCCTACAACTCCCACAAGGCAAGAGGGCTCCCTAGCTGCTAAAGCTCGCCCAAAGTTTCCTGGAACCTGCTCCCACACAGCCTCGAGCCCCGGTGCTTCCCCGCACAACTTTACGAAAAAATTGATGTTTGGAGGTGATAACAACATACAAGTGCCCACCTAAACAAGGCGTCCGTTGGGTCCCAGCCGGCCAAAGTTTTGATGTGGTCACATTATTTTTCAATGTTTAATACATCAAAGCCTGTAAAAGCTGTTTTCGGGGATGCCACAATGTTTGCGGGTCGCCGCGACGGACGTCCATAGCATAGCTCTCAAGCATCAACATGAAATTATCGATACAGGGGAAGCGAATCAAATGAGGCATGGAAACTCATTAGGATGTCAACCCTAATGAAGTGAAATCGAAGAGATGAAACTACTAACTCTACAATCAAATCAAACGCACTAAAGCCAAGTAATTTGCCTATGTTATTCTACACAGCTCTACAGTCATCACGGCCGTTCACCATGCAAATCATATCGGAATCTCACGAAACTTGAAGGGAAGCTACAGGGGACTATCAGGAACATACCCTGTCATTGTCACAGCATTCTGGAGAGGTACAACGATCGCAATCGTTCGTCTCAAAGTATGAAAAAACAGTAAAGTGATGATTCTAAAGGGTCGTTTTTAGGTCCCTAAAGCCTCTCCTACGATCAACACAACATAAAATACGCGCATATAAACACTCAAAACAACGATTTAAGGCCTAAACAGATGCGTCTGAAACCTTCAATGAATCTTGAATGCTTACACTTGAATGAAAGAACAGAGTAAGAGGAACACAATGCAAGAAACAAAACTGAATTTGGATTACCGTCGCCACAGAAGCGATGATTACAAGTTGGAGCAAAGAGGTAACTCTCTGTACATAACGCAGTAGTCCCTTATCTTCAAAAAGTAATCTCCTTTCCCACTAACCTAAGTGTATTATATACCTAGGGCTTTCTAAAGTGGCCGGCGGCCAACTTCGCATGGACCTTTACATACATCATTGGAAAATTACATCTTTGACTTAGACTTGACATAGACAATTGACATTAGGCTTTTACAGGGTTTGATGTATTAAAAATCGGAAAATAATGTGACCACATCAAAACTTTGGCCGGATGACCCAACGGACGCCTTGGCTAGGTGGGAATTTGTATGTTGTTATCACATCCAAACACTCCCCCCTTCCTAGCTCGTGTCGTCCCTTGACACAACCTTGTGTAGTCTTGTCATAGGGTTGTCTTCAGATTTGTCTTCAAGGTTGGTCTTCATCTTGGGAAGCCCGTTGTCGTTGATGACGCTCCCCCCTCCCTTGAGTAATGCATAGCTATCATTATGTTGATGCATGATTTGAACTTTGATTATCAAGGCAACGTTTCTTCTTGTTGTGCATTAGCTTTTGGTTGTCAATCTTAGCCACCGTAAAGATGGACGTTGAAGTGTTTGATCGTGTAGAAGTGATCCTCCCTGTGGTGTGGACTTTATGATGGATATTCTTTCAAGGTCCACTGCAATTTAAGTTGTCTGCAATAGGTCACCAATGTTGAAGCATGGTGTGAGCTATTTTTTATTGTTGTGGATAGCTCGCTTGCTAAATTTCTCATTGCTTGATGTTGTAGTCCATTCTTTGATGTGCCATTGTTGGATGGAGCTTTTTTGTCACCCTTGAAGATAAAAGATAAAAGAAGGAATATATACAAGAAGTTGATGATGAGGTCTGGATTAGGGTCGTAAAACCTAGATGACCAAAGGGAAAAAACACGGTGGGAAAAAATTTCCTTTGGTATACGCTCTTATTGGGGTTGAACATTTGGAAGTTGAGTACCTGTTCATGCAAGGGGAGTGCTTGGGAGAAATAAAGAAGAGTGTGTAATGCAAGTGCCAATTATGGGACACTCTATATGCACACAAGAGTTCTTTCAAGAAAATCATGCGGTGTGAAAAATGAGTTGTTGGGTGCTTCAAGCAACAAATTTAGCACATGTGATATCCAAGGACATCTCAATAGCTTCCACATTTCCAAGAAGGGTTTTTGATGTTGAAGCTTCTCCACTCATTACTCACTATGCATAGTGTGAGTGTCTTTTGGACTCTCTTCTTCACTTTACCAAACTTAAAATACATAGATTTGGACTCTTATGCTCACCTATACCAGCATGAGCGACACAACATAAATATGCTTAACTCCTCCACCTTGAGCAGTACCTAGAATAGATAAGACTCTTAGACCACAAAGAATATTACTTTAAGCTTTGGGACTAATGCCTTGCTCATTTAGTGGCCCAGCTGCCCGACTCTTGAATTTTATGCCATGAATTTTTAATGGCGACTTGGACTTACCTGCTCATGGCCTGAAACCCAATGCCATAAGTTCTTGAGATTAAGGCCTCTATCATTGTGTTGGTCTTTGGATGCCACCATTTTGTCGAGTAGGTTGGCATATTTTGGCTCCTCTTGACTTGCTTGTTGTATGTTGATACTTCTTTGTAAAACAAGTCCTTCAGCTCTGATAGGGCTTGATGTAGCCTTTGCAATAATTTCCATGAGAAGCGATTGTCGAGATGTGTGGGTTCTCTACGATTGAGTTACCCAAACCAAGTAGCGAAGGACCCCACACAAAGACAATCAACAACAACTTTGGGTAACTCTCTAGGTGAGCAACTACTTTGGGTAACCATGTTTGGATGTTACCTTCATAGAATCCTTGTGCTTCAAGTAGCTTCACTAGAATCATCCACTGATTCACCTGTTTCTGTTGGGTATCTTCTTTGAAGTCTGATTTCGGTACCCAAACTTTTCGCATTGCCCGCTTGGAAGGTCTTTTCTTATGTCCTTTTTTGTTGTTCTTTCTCCTGCTTGAGTTTTTTTATTTCGTTGATAGCTTGGCTCGCTCATTGTAGAACTTCTTTCTTGAGGTGAGTAGATCCAAGCTGTTACTTTAGGCTTTTTGGCCCAAACATTAATGTTTCCTTTGAAGTAGCCTTGAGCAATGATTGACTCATTTGGTACTACCCACCCTATCACCTTTTGTTGTTGTGGTTGAACCCGTGTTTCATGTATCCAAACAGGGTCTTTGACTTGGATGTGCTCTTTGGATACCAACACTTGGTTGACATTCTTCGGCTTCTTCTGGATTCTTTTTTGTGATGGAAACTTTGGTTAATAGAATTTTTTCTTTGGTTTCCATTGCATTGTTGATGGTGTGGCTCTTGATGTAGAAGCTTCGTGGGAAATTTGATGGAATCTCATTGAAGGTAAAGTCGTCTGGCGAGGTTGTTATACTTCAATGTTTACCTTTTCTTTACCTTTTTCCGTGATGGTTGGCGATTTATTCTCTGCATGGATTTGAGAAGCTTCATGGAGTCTTACCGTTGTTGTTGTTGAAGCTTTCGCTTATTGTCGAAAGAAGATGTTCCTCCAACTTTTTGTCAGGACCAGACTCTCTTTGATATGATGGGAGTTGATTATGTGGAAAGTATCTTTATACTCCACGTTACTTAATTTGAGTACAGCTTCTGCCACTCCAAAGCTAGGAATCGGCATTTTTGAACTTGTGTAAACTGTTTCTTCTAGCTCATTGATTGGTGGCTTTCCCATCATGATCCACGTTCCATAAGTCATCAGATTCTTAGTAGCATAAGGATCAATTGCGGCCGAACATGTAACCTTGAGCCTTGTTTGTCCGCATAAATTGAATTTGATCATTGTAGGAGATAGTTCATCTTCTTCCTTGTCCCTATTCTTTTTTTGATCTTGCGTTTGTTGAAGATTTTCCATTGAACTTGGAATCTTTTCTCCTTCATTTGCTTTCATTTGCACTTTCTCTGGAGTCTGCTTCTTTGAAATAGCTTTTGTTGATTCTTTAGGTATGTCAATGATGACATATTCTCGTTGTCTCTCTACTTTCTTCATGTGCACTTTGGAATCATGCTCCATGACGTTGCTATCTGTTTCACCTTTGCTGCCTTCACACTCACAAATCTCGTTAGCTTCCTTCAACACCTTTATCGTAAATACGGGAGTTATATCATACCCTTACTCATCACAAAATTTAGTCGGGGTCGCCTCGTTCACACACACATCAAGAGTCGCCAGTATTTGATCCCATCCAAAGGGTTCAAATAATTGATGTGGAAAGGGTTCCGGTATGTAAGCTTCATCGTCCATTGATCTTTCTAGGATGCAATCCTCCTTCATTGAGCTTCCACACTTTGAAGCACCACACATCCAAAGTTCTTGTTTGGTTTGTAGCCACGTAGGTATCTCTTTCCCATTGACTATAGTAGATTCAATTTCTTCTAAAGGAGTTCTATTCACATCTCTATAGCTATGGTCTTTTATGCTTATTTTTGTGGTGATCTTTTTATGTCTCAAGTAGATATAGTCATAGCCCTAATCTTGAACCATCTTAAGTTGATGCATGAAAGGTCTTCCTAAAATGATATCAAAATTGTTCCCTTTTCCAAAATCTACTATTGCAAATGTATGTTCATATTCAACTCCACAAGAAGTCACAATAATTTGCTCTAGGATACCCAGAGATTTTTCCCTATATCCATCTGCAAGTTGCAGCTTCATTCTAGTTTTCCTAAGCGCTGGTCTACCCCATTTATCCCAAATGTCTTTTGTGGCTATGGCTTCTCAAGCCCCACTATCAAGTATAGCCAATGTTTTAACTCCTTTGTGTTCCACAGGTAAGGTGGTGTTTCCTTCTTCTCCTTCGCAATATTCCCCCACCTTGTTTATTGGCACAGGTTTAGTGTTTGCACTTTCTTGTTGAGTTTTGTTTGATTGTTCATTTGAGAGATCTTGAAGAGGTATCTTTAATCCCATCTTCCCCAAATTGTTGCTTACTTCATTCCATACATGTGGTATAATCTTAAGCAGTTTAGGTAGAGTAATGGTGCACTATATTGGAGATGACATCAACTCTTGCATACTCTTTGTATCCATCATCTTGGATATGGATTTCCTCTGAGATGGCACCACTCTAGTCTCTGTGTCTGCCTCATGTTCTCCTATGTATGAGGGTAAGGTCTTCAAGGACTCTGGTTTTCTTTCAATTGAAACTTCCGTCCCTGCATCTCCATTTAGAGATTGAATGTCTCCTTGATAGACTTCATGCCTTGTATTGACCTCAATTATGGGTGCAGATTGGAAAGTCGCACTTCCATCTTTTGCACTTCTAATTTATTTCCACAATTCATTTGGCCATGGCTCATCTATCTCTGGGATAGGTGCCATAAATTGTGATCTTGACCTTGCATCATTAGTGGTGTTGGCCACTACTTGATCATCTAGTGGAATTTCTAGGTTGTTGGTTCCTCATTAGGAGATTTCGGAGGTCTTTTGGAGGGCCTTTTGGAAGAGAGAGGAAAATAAGCTCCTCCAATGAGAGAAGAGCCTACGTTACGTAGAAAAATAGATTGATATTAACAAAAATATAAAAGGTGTCCCTCTCCTCATTCAATAATCTAGTGGTCCTTGAAGACGATCACTCTCTTTCATTTAATACGAGCACCTTTTTCGGAAGGTAGATGTGGTGCATTTGATACGGCTTACGTCATCACTAGAATTCAAAAAGTTACAAAACTATCAAGTGGTGGAAGATTTTGAAACTTTTGATACTATCAATGCGTCCGGAACGCCCAAATATCCTAGAAATGAATGTCCAATTGCCTAGCTCCGACATCCAAAGAGGCAAAGAATGTCAAAAACCCCTAAAAGAACATTTTACTAACGGTGCGCGAGGGGGCATTCCAAAATTTTGGAATGCCTCATCGCGCGCCGTTAGTAAAAAACCCCTTTTTTCCTCTTTTAGAGAGCTTTTTGAGAGGAAAATGTCAAAAAATCTCTAAAAAGGCCTCCATCTATCACATAGGTTTTTTCTTCATCATCTTAGCTTTAGAGATCATAATTTCGGGTCTATAAGAGTGAGCACGCACACCCATTGTTACAATTCTACAAAGTGCATTTTGATCACACACACACACACACACACACACACAGAGAAAAATATAACATACACACAAACACACAGAGACACAAATATAACATACACACACACACACACACACACAGACAAACACACACTCACAAACACACAGACACACAAATATAACATACACACACACACACACAAACACAAAGAGCCCCCCCTCTCTCTCTCTCTCTCTCTCTCTATATATATATATATATATATATATATATATATACTATAGGCGCGTGTAGAGAGGCACAACCGGTGTGCATGTCTCTATGCGCGCCCTTGATACTGTGCATCCACCAGTGTATGTGTTTATGTGTGTATGTGTGAGTGTTATAGAGAGAGGAAGTAAGGTGGGGAAAAGAGAGAGAGAGAGAGAGAGAGAGAGAGAGAGAGAGAGAGAGAGAGAGAGAGAGAGAGAGAGAGAGTATTTCTGTTACCTTATACTAACGGCGTGAGGAGGTGTTTTTTGAGGTCAAAACATGCTCCACGCACGCCGTTAGTAATGGGAGTCTCTCACTCTCTCTCTCTCTCTTTAAATATGCTAAGCTATAGAAAGGGGAGAGAGAGAGAGAGAGAGAGAGAGAGAGAGAGAGAGAGAGAGAGCATGGTGCAAAAGTGCAATAGAGAAACATGGGTAGGCTTTCTTGAAAGATAATTGTCCAAAAATCACTAAAAGGAGCTTTGTACTAACGGCGCGCAGAGGGGCATTCTAGCATTTTAGAATGCCTCCTCGCGCGCCTTAAGTAAAAAGCCCATTTTTTGGGGTTTTTTGACATTTTTTGCCTCTCCGGATGTCGGAATGAGACAAGTAGACATTCGTTTTTTGGGTATTTTGGCATTCCGGATGCATTGGTGGTGTCAAAAGCCTCAAAATCTATCACTATTTGATAGTTTGTGACTTTTCAACTTTCAGTGATGACGTAAGCTACCTTGAATGCGCCGCACCTACCTCCTGAAAAAGACGCTCACATTAAATAAAAAAGTGACCGTTTTCAAGGACGATTGGGAATATAAATCTACTTTTTAAAGTGTCTGGTTGTCCTTTTGGACGTACTCACAAGGTGCAAGAGCATTTTAAAAAAAGTTTCTAGAGAGAGAAATACAATTTCTTACAAGGCCCTCCAAATGACCTCCGAAATTTTCTAATGTGTGTTGCAGTTTTTGCTTGCACATCCTTTTGTGATTCTAGCTCAATGTTTCTTTGAGTTAATGTTTCAACAACCTTTGCCTTGGGCATTTCAAATCCAACACTTTTTGGTTTTGTTTCTGGAGGTGGAATTGGTGCTTCAGGTTCCATCATTGCCTGTGCAATTTCTACCAGTTCCTTACACATTTTCAACCTCTCAGTCTCTACCTCAGCATGAGGATATTTCATCCCTCGTTGCTCTAGGGTTTGGTTGGGTTTCAATCTAGCCTCATATGCTTCCAGTGCAGCATCTAATGGCTCTAGGACTTTGTCTACCAACACAGATCCTCCGGAAGACGCCTTCCTTGGTTTCTTATCACTCACCACCGTTTCATTTTCTCGTTCTTGTTTTAACTGCTCCTTTGTCTATTGTAATTCTGTTTGTAGTGCAGTTTGATTTGTAATTGTTTTTTCTTTAATTTTGTCTCTTTTGGCTTTCCAATATTTTCTCCCAGTCCTCACTCACCCACTAGTTGTTTCCCCTTGTTTGGGTTGTTGATCTTTCTCCTCATTAGCTTGGTCCTCAGCATTTTCTTTTGCTTGGGCTCTAGTCACTACCTTCACAGGAATTTTGGGTTCTACCTCTGGGAGAAGGTACCACTCCCACAAAATTCATTGTTTTTTTCCCCTGTTTGTTTGGGTGTTTTGGACAATTAGGAACAATGTGTGTAATGGCACACTCCACACAATATCCAATTATCTCTACACGAGAAAAATTCTTTGCCCAATGATTACCTCCACACTTGTAGCATGGTCCATCTTGTTGAGTCACTAGTGGCACATTTGATGGTTGTTCTTGCTTAGCCAGAATGGTCTCTGGTCTACTCTCTTGATTGGCTATGAACATCAGAGTGTCCTCATTCAATGAATAGAGTTTTCTCATAGGTTCTTGCCCTAGCCTAGGTTGTGATACCTCAGCTCTTTGTAAAGCCCTTGATACAACCCTATTTTGAAATAATGGATGATTTGGTAAAGGCATTTGTTTTTCTATTTGATGTCCAAATAGTATCCCCCTCGTGTAGGTTTGATTATAGTAGCACTCACTCATCTCATGATTGGTCCTTTTTTTCTCAATGGCACACCATTTTATTTGTTGTGCTACTTGCGCTGCTAGCTCATCTAGGTTGGTCATTAATTGAGACATAACCACTTGCCTTGTGTTGGTTTCACCAGATGCTAAAGGAGCATTATCCATAGCGATCTTTGTATCACCAATTTCCTAGCCATAGGCTTTAAAATTGTCAACTAGGTATAACGCTTCTCTCGTGACTTGTTCAAAGGAATTACATCCTTTTAAGTGCAAATCTTTCTTGAGAGTTTCATTTATCAAACCCTCTATGAAGAGAATTGATAATCTTTCATCCTGCGGTAACTCACGTTCCGGACATCTCTCTATATATTGTTTGAAGCGTAGCGATGCTTCCTTCACTCTCTCATCTTCTTTTTGCTTGAATGCATAGATTTGAGACACTGTGTTATGCTTGATTCCCCTTTTAGAGAACTCCAAAACAAATTCTTGCAACAGTTGTTCAACGTTTGAGAAGGCATTTTTGTCCAACGGTTGGAACCAATTCAATGCTATCCCTTCCAAGGTTAAGCCAAATCCCTCATACTGTGTATGAAAATAAAATACTTGTTCGGCTCTTAACACTTGTTTCAACAAGGATGCATGTATGTATGGATCCCTTAATCCATCTACTTCTTCTTGACACATTTGGCCAATTGATACGGTCTCATTGGTTCTGGTTCAACCATGTACCTTAGCATGTTGGGGTCTCTCACAAAGACATCCCTTGTTCTTTCTTCTCGTCTTGGAGAAAATCCTGGTGGAATTGCCTTTGATATGCGCTTTGGCATCGTTTTTGGCTGAAAGTAAGTAGGAATCGGAGTACCCTTGTATATGTATCTCTCTAAGTCAATTAGATCGACAAGTTTGAACTCTCTTCCATACTTATCTACCATTAAAACTTGCACTCCATTGGCATCTGTATATGTGAATGCATAGAGGTTCTTATGGGTGGTCAACTCCCTGGCATTGGGCTCTACACACCTGTAGAAGATGTATGGATCCCCGTTTTTGAATCTATATAAGCCCTCATGAGTGTAATCTGTAAGCACTCTCTTGGATTCATTGGCTTTGATGAATCTCACGTTGGTCTTGTTGATTAGAGGATGCTTCTCCTCTAAATCTCCAGCAATTTCCACTTTTGCTCTTCCAAACTCCCACATTTTAGTTGATTGATTTGGATTCCAGTGAGCTACATAATCACTTGACAAATATCCATGAGCCCTGCCTTGAGGTTTGGCTTGCTATGATTGATAAGCCTCATGGTCTTGTCTCAACCCTCTTGTTATAGGTGTTGCAGTATTTCTGGTTGTTTGTGTATTAACCCTCACAGCACACGGACACCCTATGATCTATAAACGTTGTATTATTTAGAGTCAGGTACCGGGCTTGTCGGACCAATAGGGAAAGGTAGAGTGATTGCCAATGAGAGACGCACTTTAACTTGGACATTCAAGGGATTAGTTGGTTAAGCATGGGCGCCCAAGTGTGAATGGGGTGAGCTCCTATAAAAGCCAACTAAACCTAATTTTTACTCATTCTCTCATTTGTGCAATAGAAGAGTGCTCTTGCTCCATCTCCATCTTCTTCTTCTTCACCTCCTTGTGTGTGTGTGTGTGAGAGAGAGAGAGAGAGGGAGAGTGTGTGTGCGATCGAGCATTACGAAGGCACGACGGCGGCGAAGCGGTTGAGCGCGGCACGACTGCAGCTTCTTCTTCATTGCGGCGAGGAATCAACCACGAAGGCGAGCGTAGAGCGGTGAGTGACACACCCTTTGTTTTCTTGAGCTTGCTAGTTTAGGCTTGTTGTGTGCTTGGAGCCGTTTGTGGCTCGCACACGGTGTATTGGCAAGTCCCTTGCTTCGACAGTGCGGCAAGGAGCGCACATTTTTGGCGCCGCTCCGAGGATATGCCCTACACTAAGCTTGGTTAGCACTTTACGCTTCCTTGTGGTGCAATTTCTATCATAGGAAAGGCAGGGAAGGAGTGTGTGGAGATTTTTGTTTTTTGCGTTTTCTGCATTTGCTGTCAAGTTTCAATTTCTGCTATTGTCTGCGTTTTTTCAATTTCTGCAATTTCTGTATTTTCAAGTTCGGCGTTTTCAATTTCTGCAATTTTTTGCATTTCTGCGTTTTTTCAATTTTCTGCAATTTCTGCATTTTCAAGTTCTGCAATTTTCTGCATTTCTGCAGTTTCAATTTTTGCGTTTTCAAAAAAAAAAAAATCGAAAAATAAAAACGCGAGCGAGCGGGCGGAATTTTTCGAAAATAAAAAACGTGACTCTTAAAACGGACGGGTTGGTTTGTATAAAAGATAGATCCGGATCGGGATCATTTCCCCAAGCCCAAGCCCAAGCCCAAGCCCAAGCCCAAGCCTCAGTCCTCAGTTTTATGATATATACTAGACTCACTCTTATATATATACCCTACTCCCTCAAGAGAGAATGAGAGGATGTGGGACAAGTCCTCCACTCTCCTCATTTCTCTTCCCACTTGCACCCTTAGACTTTCTAGTTTGGGCCTAGTTCCCTACTGGAAATTGACAATTTTAGGGATTCCGAGGGCATAGAGTGACCAAACGGAGGGCTGTAAAGCACGGCACGACCCTCTGACCGATACGCTCGTTTCGAGCTATCACACGGCCCATTCCACGACACGCTCTAAAAAATCTAGTAAAAAAAAAAACAAACAAAAAACATGCTAAAAACTAGTCACAAGGCCTCCTAGAGCAGCTTTTTGACACCTTAGGGTATCAAAAGCACATGCACTTACGCTCTGGGCGGGTGCTAGAACACGAGCATATTGAGGGTGCCTCTGTTCATACGGAAACCCATTACCCATCCACGATAAGCTCTAGACCCTCAGCGGGGACACAAGGTAGCACCACCCAAGACCCTAAAATAGCCGCTAGTGATTCCTCCTCCGACTCAGAAATCATGGAAGCATACCCTACCCAAAACACTGAGAGAGAAGGCCATGCACCTCCTGAAGCTCCACTGCCTAGTACTAGTATGTTTAGCCGTTTCATGGAAACATTAGGTAGAGCCACTCGCTCGGAACCTGATGCAAATTAAGCACACGAAGGGGGTGGGGAAGTGGACTCTCCTTTCACATCGCACGTGGACCCCACACCCCCAAAGAGTGTCCATGTGGATATCCTGCCAACTTCTTACCAAGAAGGCCCTGTTGAGCTGCCTCCTTCAGAAGTTCCCTCTAGAGTACCGTTGGTGACAAGTAAAACCACGGGGAGCAACATTGCTTCTACCTCACAAGAAACCATTAACACGTCGACTCTAGAAGGATTGTTCATTAATGATCATTGGACATACGACCTCCACACTGAGGTGTTGACGGATCTACACTCTGGCCACGCCTACCATGTAGGATGGATAGAGATTGTACAATCCACCTCTAGTGCCACGAGCATCGAAGATCACAACAGAAAATGATCTGTAATGTTATCCATGGCATTATTCAATCAGAAAGGCAAAACCGAGGGTAAATATACTCTCAACTGGCCCCATGAGATTTCTGGATACGAGCAAGGCTCAACAGCCTACTCTATCACAAATGGAGACTCCTCTAATGAGCCCCATGGACCCATCTTACGTCATTTCACATCCTTGGATTCTATGCAATCTGAGCCTCCGAGCGAAAACTTTAGCTTCCCTAACTTGGCTCAACCCTCTATTAAGGAAAACCCAGTGCTCACTCCAGGGATAATCCTGACAGAGAATGTACCGATGACATCTACGGTTAGCGCGGTGCCACTACCTAGTGTCGTAGTACCTAATATGGAGCCTCGACCATATGTGCCTCTAGCCCCTTATGCACACATGGCCCCCACACCTCCAATAGTACCACTTGTTTACGCTCCTCGAGTGCCGCTCCCTAGCCCTTATCCGAGTGGACCTATGCCCGGTTATGTTCCATATCCTGCATCATCCACACATATGCCAAGACCGGCACCCGTCCCTCTCCCACATATGATTCCAAGAGTACCTCCACCGGCCCTGCCTCCTCACATAGGTAACTTGGCAGCGTTTGCTCAAACCATAGGTCGATCTATCGCGGAAAATATGCGTCACGCATCTGATAGAGAGCCTAGAAGTAAGGCAATACAAATTGCCAAACTCACGCAAAAATTCAATGGGGATGAAGATGCTAGGAAACACATTGAAGTGTTTGAGCAAGTATGTGATTCCTTAGGGGAACGCAACGAACTACATAAGTGCAATGCCTTAAGCTTGACATTAAGTGGGAAGGCTGGAGATTGGTATAGGACCCTAAGGGTGGACGAGAAAACAATCTACCCTACCCTTCGAAGGTTGTTTCTAAAGGAGTACATACGAGAAGGTGTGCTTTGGGGTGTAGCATCTCAGCTACAGAAGGCCGAACGTAAGGAAGGAGAGTCAGTAAGGGACTTCATTAGTTGTCTAAAGCACTTAAACTCTCGCTGCCCTGTAAATGAGCGCTTCAACAATAACCAACTGCTTGATCGATTCATTCGAGGGTTGAGGAATGAAGGAATCTATAATGGACTAGTGATTAGAGGTATCACAACCTGGGAAGATGTCACTGCCAATGCAATCCAATTAGAGGACAACTTGATGATAGCAGGCATGAGGGTGTCTACTGACACGAGATCCACTAGCTCACAAGCCATTGAGTATGAACCCATGACTGCAAAGCCCATTTCCAATGAGCCAAAGGTATTTGAGACATTCTTGACAGACCTTACCAAGGCAATCCAAGAGTCTCTTAAGGATAATCGACCCCCTCAAAATAGTCACATGTATCCAAGAAGGGAGCAACAATGGTGTTCCATTTGCTTAGGTCCACATAGCACTAGTGAGTGCCCTACGTTTAGAGTAAAATTTAATGGAACTTGCAACGCATGTGGTAGGTATGGTCACCAAGCTAAGGATTGTTTAATGATCAAACGTATGATGGCAAATAGACCACCTGTAGCCTGGACGGATGCGCCTCGAGCTCCTGTATTGATGTCTACTCCACCTGTTGAGCAACTACCGCAACACATGGTCCCTAGATCTCAAAATGTTGTACAAGCTACACCGCTACCACCTCCTGTGCTAGGACCGCAGCCCCCGCATCCAAGAGTCGCCCCTATGAACCAAGTGGGTTGCGAGCCATCTAATGCTTATGCAGATGGTTGTGAGGAGGAAATAGACACTAGTATTGCCTACGGACTTGATACATTGGAAGAGTGTCCTATATACTACATGGAAGATTGTTGGGGGCAAGTCAAGCCGGTTTATCAAGTTGCTGCTCTCGCATCCAGAGGTCAAAATATCAACACCCAGGCTAGGAGGCCACCTCTTCAATGCTACGAGTGTGGTGGACCACATCGAGCAGCGGAGTGCCCTATTAGGCTGCAAAAGAATGCTGCACAGATGCAAGTGAATCAAGGGAGCACGTCTGCAATGCCAATACTCACACGTAATCGTTGTGGCATAGATCACTTGATTGCCCAATGCCCCTATAACCCAAATGCGCCCAAAATCACACCCTTGAATTTGGTCGAAATTGCTAGTGTGACATCGCCAATGCCACCCGTCGCACCCGCTTATGCGATTACACGGTCTATGCTTCAAGGGCCAGGCCATATCCTCGAAGAGAGAGATACAGCGTCAGTTATCCAAGCAAAGAAAAAGAAGACACGAAGGAAGAAGTCACAGAATACAGAAAATTCAAAGCCAAGTTCCAAAACAAACATAGGAACAGGAGATGACCCCGTGTATATGAATGACCTCGAGGATGATTCAGATTCAGTCGAGACAATGGAGACTAGAACCAATACCACAAGGGGAAAGACCGACACAGAAAACCATAACATGGAACCAAATGAAAACCGAATAAGAGAAAATCATAAAGAGCCTGTGAAAACACCACAAGTGTTTCCAAATCCAATCCAAGACCCCCAAGATAAACCGTAGGGGCAAAAAGGGAAGAATCATAAAAAGAAGATTGGGACGTACCCAAACCCTGTAGACGAGATTAAGCAGGTGAAACATCTAAGAGGTTTAGTGGAGGAGACTCAAAGGAAACTAGAACCAGAACCCATGCAGGTCAAAATTCATGACACCGTGTTTCCCACGCAAGTTCATCCACCCCACATGAACCATAGACCGTTAGCCATATCTAGTATCATCCAAGAAGGGAGTGAGGACGGGACATCAGAAAGTGAGCATACACCCTTCTTGTTGGAAAGGATGTTTAACGAAGGAATACCTGATCCCATTGAGGAATATGAGAGTCCATCCTCACCAGTTCCTAGTCAAGGACCTACACCCTGTAAAACGCCAATGAATGTTACCAAACTAGTGGACTTCATGTCTTCTGAGGTCCGAACCACGATCATAGCAAAGCTATATGGAGATCCTGATTTATTCCTTGCACTTCGAGCATTCCTTAACGGAGAGCTACGAACGGGATTACCGCATTTTGCGCAACCAAATAGGCCTGACTCGATTATGATTGATGAGGAAAATCATGTGAAATCACTTGACTTAGATGGACACAAGTCTGTGATCGAGGTACCCATTAACGAATTAGGACAGTATTTTGAAGGCGACGAGTCTAATGCGACCCTACCCATCACTACCAAGGGATTAACTATAAAGGGAATTCTTGATGGTGGTGCGGGAGTTAGCATCGTTACAAAAGATTGTTGGGAATCCATAGGAAAACCCCGCCTCAGTGTTACTAACATTGTGGTAAAGATGGCAAATGGTACCATAGCCAAACCTATGGGGATGCTCAAGGATCTTAAGATCAAAGTTCTAGGACACAAGGTACGATATACGTTCATTTTAATGGATTTCTCTAAACACCTTATGTCATATGAAATGATTTAGGACGACCATTCATGAGGGAAGCACAAATGGTTCACGATTGGTCTAAAAATCATGTCTATTTGCAATTCCAAGACTCTGTCCTTAGAGTGGATTTGGTGACTGGTAAGGTACACCCCTTATGGAGTAAAACCATTATTGATCATCGCTCTGACACCACAGTTCACTCAGCCCCACTACAATATTGTTACACTTGTAAGAAGGATACAGACATTGGCCAAGATTCTCCTTACATGGATGTGTTACCGGGTATGACGGAATCAGACAATGTGGATTGGATCCACCTAGCATCTACCATAGATACCTGGGGAAATAGAGGAACCACCTGGGTAACACCTGAGGGGGATGAAATGCCTGTACCCTTAAATATGCTACAAGCAATGCATATCGTTTCCGACAAGACTCATCCTAATGTAACGAAGAAAACATACAAGTGGGTCCCTAAAGCTTCGTTAGTGACCATACCTAGTGCTAAAAAACAGAAGCCTTGTAAGAAACGTACCACTCGCTCCAAGAAAAGTAAGAAAATGTTGCGATGGATCCCTAAACGACTATTGGAAGCCCAAGGCTACTATCAAGGAACTGATCAAATCTGGGTGCCAAAACGTAGATTGTGCTCTTACCTATCACCTGACCCAAGTGAGCCCAATCCCGTAGCTCCAAAACGAATCAATGATCGTGGAAAAGGGAAAAATCACAGAACGCTACACACCCGCTCCAGAGCTAGTTTGGGTACCAAAGAAAGAACGATTTGTTCCACCTAGCTCAGGAAGGGGGGAGTCCCATGAAGCTTCTAGCTCCTCATATAATACATCCATAGAGGTAAAAGCTTCTACACAACCTCCATCTATAGTAGTGGACCTCCATGAAGCTACAAAAGAATCCACACCTCCCAGTGTTCAAGAATCACCTAATGAACCACTTCAAGTTCGATCCTGGGAGAGTACCTTACCACCCTTGCAACTTGACGAGGCACCTAGGGTAATAGAAAACTAATGGCAAAAATCCTCACCTATTACCAACTGGAACAATTGGTTTCAAAGGGTGACAAGCTCATTTCAAATGGTATGATCTACCCAAGGAAGGGGGGAGTGTTTGTGGACAGTCATCATTCATTTGTTTCCCTCTCAACCTTTTTCCCTGACCTCTCAATCTCCGATCTTAGGGAATGTACATATAAAGCTTTATACTCACAAAAAAAAAAAAAAAAAAGAGCAAGAGCAATTAGCAAAAGACTATGCACATTAAAAGTCAAAACATTGACTCAGACCTACACATGTCACATCTGGTACAGTGAAACAGAAACCTATGCCATAAAACACCTTTGATCCTCATCACTTGAGTGATGGAGGGTAGGTAAGATTAGTACGATAGGAGTGTTTCTATTTTAGAGTTGAGAGATTAGCGAAGTTCTCTTTTCCCACTGATGTGCCTCCTGGAGGTATTCCTTTTGTTTCATAGTGTGTACAGGAGCGTGTTGCTATTGATAGGATTTGGACCTTCATGGAACCTTTCTCTCGTTCACACTTCAGATCAAGCGCGACCATCAACACAAACAGGTGTTTCTTGTCCATTAGCATTGCCGTTATCTTTTTGCATCTATGATTGTCTGCTTTGATTGTGATTGGTAGCATAATATTCAGTGCATTTGCTTAGTATCAAACATTTAATTCAATGTAATGTTTTGTCATAATCACTTGTCTAGGTTTAAAAATCAAGCAGTCCGACTAAGCTAGTTTGACCAAGCTAGGTATTAGAAATCTTCTCTTAATACCATGCGGAATGCCTTCCTAATAAGCAATGGTTACTTAGGTTCTTAATCCGATTTAGGCAGCATTGTGTGAAATGTACTAGGGCTTTCTAGTGGGCTTAACCCTATTGACCTTTAGCTTAAGTATTATAAAGGGAGTTTACTAATGTGATGAGCCTGGGGAGGGTAACAGTGTTATATGACCCCCCAAAGTTACAAAATATAAATGCTGAAAATGAACAAACAAAAAATCAAAGTGCCACAATGTAAAATCTTAAGCTGGAAGAGAAATCTCGGCTTGATTTGGTACTTCACTCACATGTATCGCCTATGGTACTAGAGCCCTAGAGGTTCCCAGTGTGGGCGCTTTTCCCTGAAAAGCAAAAAACCCAAGGCATACAAAATAAGCACACACATCAAATTGAATCAATGTGAAAATACTTTGGGGGGTCAAAGAAAAAGTAATCAGTCAGGCGATGATTTCATGAGAAATTCCTTTTATGGTAGCTTAACTACAAGGTCTTCTAGATATAGCCTCTAGTCAGCCCTCGAACATGAATACTTGGCTCTCGTGATTAAACAACTTAATTGACCACAAAAAATTAAGAAGCTTTCCCATGGTATTAATATTCGATCTCTAGTGCCTTTCAACCGTCAAATTAGCGACCCCAGACTTGTTTAATTTTCTACCTTTACATATGTTTATGCATTTGATTACATTGCAATTTAATGTTCATTGCTACCAAATTGTTTGAAATTCTTTGACCAATCAATTTGTCTACCTAAAACTGCATATGCTTTTTAAGAGAATGCAATTACTGTGCCAATGTTGTTTGATTTTGCAGTGACTGAAGAAGGCTAAGGACATTCATCTCAAATGCTCTTCCACCTCGACGATCCAGCTTCAACTCAATAGCTTCCGAGGACGGAATCTACATCAGGAAGGGGGGCATGATAACCCTCACGGCACACGGACACCCTATGATCTATAAACGTTGTATTATTTAGAGTTAGGTACCGGGCTTGTCGGACCAATAGTGAAAGGTAGAGTGATCGTCAATGAGAGGCGCACTTTAACTTGGACATTCAAGGGATTAGTTGGTTAAGCATGGGCGCCCAAGTGTGAATGGGGTGAGCTCCTATAAAAGCCAACTAAACCTAATTTTTACTCATTCTCTCATTTGTGCAATAGAAGAGTGCTCTTGCTCCATCTCCATCTTCTTCTTCTTCACCTCCTTGTGTGTGTGTGTGAGAGAGAGAGAGAGGGAGAGTGTGTGTGCGATCGAGCATTACGAAGGCACGACGGCGGCGAAGCGGTTGAGCGCGGCACGACTGCAGCTTCTTCTTCATCGCGGCGAGGAATCCACCACGAAGGCGAGCGTAGAGCGGTGAGTGACACACCCTTTGTTTTCTTGAGCTTGCTAGTTTAGGCTTGTTGTGTGCTTGGAGCCGTTTGTGGCTCGCACACGGTGTATTGGCAAGTCCCTTGCTTCGACAGTGCGGCAAGGAGCGCACATTGTGTAGGTGGCATAGATTTGAGTTGAGTGGGAAACCCTAATGATGGATGAGTTGTCATGTTTAAGCCTCACTCAATACTCTCAAGATGTTCCTTGATAAGAACACCTTGGCTTAGTGCACACAATCCCTTTTTGCCCCTGGTCAAGTCTCTAAAAAGTCAAGAATTTGTGACTTTTTGGTCTCTAGAAATTGGTGTTGGGGTACCCTAGAAGTTTGGATTTAGGAAACCTAGAAAAATTCAGCTCTAAAACCAAAATTCAGCTCTAAAATTTTGCTATTGCCTGCAAGCTTTCTTCCTAGCTATACCTGACTCAATTGGGAGTTGCCTATCAAAAGTTAGAGCACTTTTAGTGAACTGCACTTGAACTCAAAACAGTCTCAGGACCAGAACACAGGAACTTTGGCTTGTATCTTGGCCTCCCGAAGGTATTTTTAGCTCAAAATTGAGATTTGGGGTGTACTCAAGTAGGTCTACAAACTTATGAAGTCAAATACCCCCACTATGTAGAGGTACACCGATCGCGATCGTTGACCCCATGTCATAGATTTGGAAGATTTTTGCACAGTAGCTAGCCCTTGATGTCTTGATACCAAGTGTCTTTGTATTTTTGAATTTGGAGATGTTTTGACCAATGAAAACCCAAATCCTAGGTGGTTGTGCGCTTATTGGCCTGATTGTGTAACTGGGACTTTTGACCACTTTCTTTTGCTTTTTTGACCTTGCTCCTTTTCGAAAATATGTTGCACTAGATGTCAACTACCTACTCATAAATTTTCAATCTCAAAATGTCACTGGGGTACACCGATCGCGATCGTAGTTCCAGCTCCTTTTTGCATGAAATTTTAGGAGTTGATAGACATGGGTATGATTAGTCTATTCCCAAACCCAGTTTGCATTTGGATCACAAAAATTTGAATTTTCTCAAAATTTTGGTGTGAAGGATCAATGATCAGTGTTTGCCCTATTTGACAACTGCCTTTTGGCTTTTTGACCCTGGTTCTTTTGAGAAAGTTATTTGTCTAGTTATCAGGTACCTACTCACCAAGTCTCAACTCAAAATGTCACTATGGTACACTGATCGCGATTGTAGTTTTGAGCCCAAATTGGATGAAACTTGTGGATATGATAGACAATGATGTGTACAGTCTACTCCCCAAATCTTTTTGAATTTGGACAAGAAAAAGTCAAGTTTTCACCACATCTTGGTCTGCTACAGTGGTTTTCTGACTGTCTGCTGTTTTTGGCTATTTTGGTGATTTTTTTTTAATTTTGAAAACTCTTGGTATCTTATACCTAGGTGTATGTGTGGGTAAAGTCTGGTCAAAATCTGGCACTGAGGTACACCGATCGCGATTGTAGTTTGGAGCCCAAATTGGATAAAACTTCACCAGCTTGTTCACTAGGCTATTATAAGACTACCTGCCAAATCTTTTTGAATTTGGACTCAAAAAAGTCAAGTTTCTACCATTTCTTGGTTGGAAGTGCCTGTTTTCCCAATTTTATCAGTTTGACTTGATTTTGGTGTTTGTTTTGGGAAATGAAAGCTATTTGGGATTGTCCTGTGTACGGGCTATCCCTCTGTATGGTTTCTTCCCAGTTTTGATGTGTTTTGGTCTACTGAAAGTCAATTTCTATGCCAGTTTAGCAGTTTTTGACTTGGATCTGTATTCAGTGGTTTTGACCTGTTTTTTGTGGTTTTTGGCTCTCGATCCTTTAGAATTTTATGTTTGTACACACCTGAGGATCCCACATATGAAATATGGTCAAAATCTGGCACTTAGATACACCGATCGCGATCGTAGTTCTGAGCCCAAATTAGACCAAATTTGGCATGCTTGTAGACACTGATGTTTTAAGGCTATCCCCCAAGTCTTTTTGCATTTGGATCACCAAAAGTCAAGATTTTGCAATTTCTGGGTCTGTCAGGCTAGTTTTACCCAAGTGGCCTGATTTCCTTGATTTTTGATGTTTTTGGGTGTGGTTGCTTTAGACAAACTTGTTTAGAATCTTATCAGGAAGGCACATGTCAAATCTTGTACAATTCTGGCACTGAGGTACACCGATCGCGATCGTAGTACAGAGGACAAATCAGACCAATTTTGGTGTGCTTGTAGACACAGGTGTTCTAAGGCTATTCCCCAAGTCACTTTGCATTTGGATCACTAAAAGCCAAGATTTTGCACTTTCTGGGTCTGTCAAGCTGGTTTTGTCCAAGTGGCCTGAATTTCTTCTTTTTTGATGTTTCTGGGTGTGGTTGCTTTAGACAAACTTGTTTAGAATCTTATCAGGAAGGCACATGTCAAATCTTGTACAATCCTGACACTGAGGTACACCGATCGCGATCGTAGTACAAAGGCCAAATCAGACCAATTTTGGTGTGCTTGTAGACACAGGTGTTCTAAGGCTATTCCCCAAGTCACTTTGCATTTGGATCACTAAAAGCCAAGATTTTGCACTTTCTGGGTCTGTCAAGCTAGTTTTGTCCAAGTGGCTTGAATTTCTTGTTTTTTGATGTTTCTGGGTATGGTTGCTTTATACAAACTTGTTTAGAATCTTATTAGGAAGGCACATGTCAAATCTTGTACAATTCTTACACTGAGGTACACCGATCGCGATCGTAGTACCTGGGCCAAATCTGATGAAATTTTACAGGCTCTCTCTAACAAGTATTTCCTAGTGTTTGGTGCTACCACTTTGTGATTTGAATCAATGTCAACTCTGTTTGGTCAGATTTTCTAATTTCAGAGTCTTATGGCCCTTTTGCCAAAGTTATGTTTTTTTGGTGTTTTTGACTCTATGTTTTGCCCCAAATCTGACTAGAATGTGATTTACTTATCCTACTCCTAAGTACAGAAATGAAAGAACATAAGAAAATAAATCAAACAAAACAAACCTGATAAAAAACGGATGATGGATCAGTACTCAATCGATACAAAGAAATTTGAAGAGAAAAAATGCTTAAAGCAACCTCGCTCACAAGTCCCTATATCTCTCAAGAGTAGATCTAGCCAGCCCCCCGACCCTAGACTCCACTAAGCATTAAACCCCTGTCTAGATGCTTCATTGAAATGTAAATGGAATGGAAATTATCTTTTGGGCAATAAGAAAACTCTGAATACGCACTCGGTCACTCATCACCTAAGATTCATTCCCCGACAGCGGCGCCAATGTTTGCGGGTCGCCGCGATGGAAGTCCATACCATAGCTCTCAAGCATCAACATAAAATTATCGATACAGGGGAAGCGACTCGGATGAGGCATGGAAAATCACTAGGATGTAAACCCTAATGAAGTGAACTCGAAGAGATGCAACTACTAACTCTACAAGCAAATCAAACGCACTAAAGCCAAGTAATCTGCCTATGTTCTTCTATACAGCTCTACAGTCATCACCCCATGCAAATCATATCGGAATCGCACGAAACTTGAAGGGAAGCTACAGGGGACTATCAGGAACATACCCTATCACTGTCACAGCATTCTAGAGAGGTACAACGATCGCGATCGTTCGTCTCAAAGTACGTAAAAACAGTAAACGGATGATTCTAAAGGGTCGTTTTTAGGTCCCTAAAGCCTCTCCTAGGGTCAAAACAACATAAAATACGCATATAAACACTGAAAACAACGATTTAAGGCCTAAACGGATGCGTCTAAAACCTTCACCGAATCTTGAAATGAAAGAGCAAAGTAAGAGGAACACAATGCAAGAAACAAAACTGAATTTGGATTACAGTAGCCACAGAAGCGATGATTACAAGTTGGAGCAAAGAGGTAGCTCTTTGTACGTAACGCAGTAGTCTCTTATCTTCAAAAAATAATCTCCTTTCCCACTAACCTTAGTGTATTATATACCTAGGGCTTTCTAAAGTGGTCGGCGGCCAACTTCGCATGGACCTTTACATACATCATTGGAAAAATTACATCTTTGACTTAGACTTGACATAGACAATTGACATTAGGCTTTTACAGGATTTGATGTATTAAACATCGGAAAATAATGTGACCACATCAAAAATTTGGTCGGCTGACCCAACGGACGCCTTGGCTAGGTGGGCACTTGCATGTTGTTATCACCTCCAAACAATTGGTTTTAGGCTAAAACGGCCCATACGAGTCGGAATTTGGCCGTAGATTGCTATACTGAGCTCTTACTAAGGCGTAATGGTCCAAGTACCTGCCATATTTAGCAGCCCTCGAGGTCTGAAAATGCATTTTTTCAAATTCGGGGTTCGGGTGCGGTTTTTCGAGACGGTCAAAACTGGACGGGTCGGGTGACCAAAAACTTACTATTTTTGGAATTTTTTTACAAAAATTATTTTATTTCACATTTCAAAGCTTTAAAACATTCTAAACATTATGGCACTAACAGAATTTGGAAAACTGCTAAAAATAGTAACTTTTTCCATTATATTCATTTCATGGTACAATGGTACTCTTTTTGGGTCGGGTTAGAGACATTACATCCAGTGATAGATCAAAACGCATGGTTCATTTTAGAGGAAAGAATCTATTATAGCCCATCCTCTCTAGAACTCAAGAATATTACCTGAGTAAACCTAGAAATTTGTTCATAGCCAAACTCTCCTCCATTGGAAATCAAACTGCGATATTGTGATCAAACGAACATATACTTTTACCAAAACAGCCATAGATATAGACGAAAGTCTAGCATCTATGATGCTTTGGGTCCTAAAACCACAGAAGCCCATATCATAGGAGACCCATGGGATAAACAATATCAGGGCAAAGATAATACTATCTACAGCTTGACTTGGGGAATAATTTGTCATGTTTCAAGAAGATACATAGCAAACTATGCAGAAGGTTATAGATGCCAAATGTCAACAATGCTAACTAAAGTGTACCTTCACAGTCACAAAAGGTGAGACTAAACTAGAGCCAAACAGTTTTGAACTCTCACAATGAAGCAGGCTATAGTGATCACCCTATGAAGGGGGGAGTTGTAAATCCATCAAGCTCAGCTTATGTGCCAGGAAATGCTACACCATTTACAAGACATAGAACCTTTAATCAACAGACCCCTTCAAGGAAGAAACCATTGAAAGATTATATGGTTGTTGGAAATTGCGAATTGACCCAGATTCCATCAGAGTTTATAGACAAATGCTTCTATGAAGATCATCAAAGACAGAACTTTCAACTGATCTCCACAAGTCAAAACCAAAGGCCGACAAATCCAATAGTGTTCAGACAGCCACATGTGACCAAGCTCACGTATGCATATCAAGATGCACATGGTAACCAATATCAGCAAGGTCATGACATTGTACAAACCCATACGGATGGCCCGCGAGCTGAAGTCAAGGACTATCTAAAGATGATACAAAGCCTTAAGCTACTAGAACAGGTGGCACAAAAGTCAAAGTAAATGGGAGCTAAAGTCCATAAAGCTACACAAAGGTCACCACCAAAATCTCCCCAAAGAGACAGATTCTGCCAGAAAGTACAATGGATCTATTAAGATCAAGGGTTACCCAGATGCAAGAGGACAATGCTCATCAATTGCAAAAAAAAAGTACAATATCACTGCCAATGGAGTCAACATCGATTGAAGCAGGTGGTCAAAGCAAAGAAACTGCAGATAAATCTCAACCAAAGGACACTACCACAACAAAAGCAGTCAATTCAGACACGAATCCTAAGATGATCAAGTGCAACATCGTTAATGAAAACGCACAAAAGCTGTCAAGAGAAGTAAAGCTAGATTTTCAACTAAACAAGAACCTCATGTCTTTTTGCACTTGGAGAAGATGTGGAAAACCACAACTGGAATATGCTCTTGAATTTGTAAGCATATGAAGAAATAAACGAGCAGAATGCTGGGAAATCTTCTCCACCACCATTGAAGTAAGTTCAAAGATCATCATAGCTCAATTCCATGTGATCACAACAAAGGATATTTTAGAAGACATCATAATGGGAATGCCAATGGCTTAGAAGATGTCAAAGGTACATAATGTAAATATGACAGAGTCATCACAGACAACAAACAATGAAGACCAAGACTGGTCACTTGTGGAGGACAACACAAAGTCCTTAAGCACACTTAAAATGGAGATTGATATCAAATTAGATCTTATTGAAGATGATCCATTTCCATCAAACAAAACTTCAGAAGAGCTTAAAGCAAATCAACCAATAGTAAGTGCAGATCAAACAGAGGAAAAAGCAACCACAAAAGCTATTGAGCAAAGAATGCCATCAAGACCAGAGGTAAAGAAGAAAAAATGTTGCAGACAAAGGTAAAGCTAAAGTGTAACTTCCACCGATTAGCAAAGAAGGTGTGACAGCATATGCCTCTACATCAAAACACCCTCATGGATCAGCTTCTTCAAGCAAGTCAGGCTTTCAAAACTTCAAGTCAATTGCTGACCCAATTGAAACCTCTAAGGAGCCACCCAGAAAAGCAAAAATATTTCAACCAAAGTACTCAAGAAAGAAAAGATAGTCAAGCAAGTGTTTGTTTCGAGCAGTTTAGTTAAAGTCAATGATCCAGTTTGGATTAAAGACAAGAAAACAACACAAAAAAGACAAACACATGGGATGGATAGCATCACAATGGAGCTTGAAGGAACAGGAGTACTATAAAAGTAACAGATAGATATGGGTACCAAAACCGTAGGTTAGGGCATATGAACTGAAATCAAGTCCCTCTCAAGAAAGAAGGCCCACAAGGTATCCACCTCAACAATATCTTAGGATATCTAAGAAGCAGGTATACTACAGAAAAAAGCTGAAAGATGTTAAAGTCTATCAAAACTCTCAAGAGGATATAGAACAAAGACGGATCTCAAAGAATGTTCCTTTTGGACAAGGATTCTACACAGGTTATATAAAGATTTGGCTACCAGTCAACCAGATGCCAACTGCAACTACACTGGACCTGCATGAAGATCTAAAAAACTCAACAAGATCTACAGCTCAATAAAGACAACAAAGGAGATAGAAAGGTCATCAAGAGATTTGGATTCCTAAAGCTTCCAATGCTCATTGTCAAAAGCTAAATTCCAATAGTGAGCAGAGGCCTACAACAACATCAAAGACTCCTATTAACAGGCCTAATTGGAGAATCAAACACATAATGGAGTCTTCACAGTCAAATAAGGACTACCCAACCAACGAGAATGCAGATTCAAAGATGATAAAACAGCTATGGCAAAAAAAACCTTCAATGCCAACTTGGTCCTTCACTAATCCTCTTGCCATCTTGCAAAGTCATCTCATATGCTTTTATAGCTACACCATCTTTCTAAATAACCCCTCAAAATCCTTCTAGCACAACATATTGCTTTACATGAATTTTTGTGTATGCATAAATATGATGTCCCACCATTGGACATATGCATTAGACATTAATTTTGCTTCCACCTATGCACCTTGAGTGGCTACAACAGGCAAACCAATCTTACATCATGCTACCCTATCATATTTGCTACCTTTTTAATTCCATATCTATCAGCAAATATTCCCGTGAGTACTTTATTAATATTTCCCATGCTAATAAGTACCCCGAGAGTTAAACTACTTGTTGTTGCTGCCGTGCCCTCCCCTCGCCATCACTACTCCCTCTGCCCTCGCACGTCATTGCTGCCCCCCCCTGCCTTCGTGCACTGTCACTGTCCCCTACCCTTGCTGCCTGCACCTGCTAAGCGCCGCACTCTGTGCGTTGCCCAACTTGCTCGCTACCCAGCCCGCGCCCGCAACCTTGAGGCCACCCCTTGTGCACTTCCCAGCCCGCCCGCTACCCTCTACTTGTCTAGCACCCTACCCCCTGCCCTTAGCCCACTGCCCCCCTTCCCGCCTTTGCTGCTGCCTTACCCGCTTGCCGCCCCTCCTCTTTGCCTCAGCCCGCTAGTGCCGCCTCCCGAGCCTGCGAGCCTCGCCGCGCATCCTCGCACTCCTTTCGTCATCGACTCCTTGTTTTTTCTTCACAACAACAGACACAGATGGAGGCTCCAACTCTGCCACAGAGGGACTCTTCCAAAGCCCCCCTGCCCGACCCCATTGAGCCCACCATTTGACTTGCTCTTTCATCGGACAGAGCAAGCAAGCCTAGCCACAGAGGTAAAGCGCTTGCAGGCAACTTCTATCATCTGGAAGATTCTCGGCACCCAACCGAACAAAGGAGAGCTGCGTGACCTTCTCCAGATCTGCCTTCTTGCAGAGGTCGACAAGATCTTGGACGTACATATCATCGAACAAGGCTACTATCTGATCGAGTTTGAGACCTCCAAGATGGCGTCCAAGGTCATCGCCATGAGTCCTTTGACCATCCGAGCACATCGAGCCCACTTTCGATAGTGGAGACATGGTTTTGACCCTGCTTCAGATGTTCTAGTAGAGGAGGTAGACATCCCCATCTCCGTCTGCTTTCCTGGTTTGCGGAGGGACTTACCACTTTTGTCCAGGATAGGCTCAGCGATTGGGACTGTCCTGGAGACACCTTGCACGACAGCCTCAATAGCAGCCTCAGTAGCTGCAAGGCGGCCGGAATTCCTCAGTTCGCGTTCTGGTTAGGGACACTCACACTCTCCCGAAAGTCATTCTTTTGCCTCGGGTGAGTGGGGGTTGGTTTAGACAGAACGTGGAGTATTCGGGCCTCCCAAACCAGTGCTTAATTGTCGACAGATGGGCCATCTTGCAAAGGCCTACCCACGGAGGAGGCCTCGACCTAAACCACAGACTCATCCCTAGCCTGCAAGGGCTGGCCAATAGCCACATGCAGAGACAAAGCGTACACATGCAAAGACACCCTTCGATCTTGGGGATCTAGTGGAGGAGGGATGGCAGCTGGTGTGTGGTTGATGATGGCAGGGGCCACAATGACAGCCTCGCACTCAGGGTGGTCCTCAGGCACCTTTGAGCAGTAGTGGGTTCCCATGGGGAACTGTTTTAGTCCTCTTGAGCAGGATGAGGTCCCTGCTCCAGCCCCCACCTCAACTTCACCCTCGATAGCCTCTCCCTCCCAAGAGTTTACCCCTCCTCATCATCCTCCCCCCCGCCTCTTGCTCCCGCTGCCTCTTCCCCCCACCCCTCTACCTCTGCCGCTCCCCCCCGCCCCTCTTCTCCACCTCTTCCCCCTGCTCCTACACCCCCCCACTCTCCCGCTCCAGTTCCACTGTCGACCCAAGGTGCAGGGCCATCTCTAGCTGCTAGGAGATCTCTTGGCAGCACCTTTGCCACGAGTCTCTTGGCGAGAGAGGGACAACCTTTGTTGTGACCCCCTCTACAGGTACAAATGTCTCTCTTTGCAGGAGTCCCTCATGGTCTAAGGAGCTTCGACAATCCGCATCGATGGGGTTTTTTTGACTACTACTTTACTCTTTTTCTCGGCTACCCCTCAACAGACCATGAGGCAGCCTGCTTCAAGGTCCATGTTTTGTTCCTTGTAGCTAGGGGGATAGAGGCCTTGGACTCAGCGGTTGGCTTCTCTTTTCCCCTTTGCGGAAGGGACCAGACTGAGTGGACTCTTGACTCACTGTTGGAGTGGTTGCATACACAGGTCCTAGGGTTCTCTCACCACATTGGAGAACTAGGAGTTACAGACATGCTTCAGAGTTTGTGGCCATTGGCCAAGTTTGTGGTGACCTCTCCAGATACAGTAGGATGTAGACACATTGTGGTTTATTTCTTGGCCGATACATAGTGCTTGCCATGCTATGTACACATTCATGAGGACTCCTAGACAGAGGAGATTTCTTTACATACAGCTCCCTCTACTTGGGCTTGGGCCAGGCACTCGTTGCAGTCACTCCTATCTAGAGGATGGTTAGATGCGGATTACTCCCCATCCAAGTGAGACTCAAAGATAGCACGTTTAGCTATTGCGGCAGCATCTGTTCTCTCTCACTCCCCATGAGGATCATCTCATGGAATGTGCAAGGACTTGGTGGGCCCTAGTTTCAGCGTCAACGTGGCCGACTACATCAAGAGCTTCAGTGTTTCCTTGTGGGAGGAGAGATTGGTCTCCTTATGCTTCACGAGAACCATCTGTGTGAGAGCCGCATTAAATGTTGTGGTCAGCTCTTTCGTGGGCGATATGATACTTTTTGGTCAGTTTCTTTTGGACCTGGAGGCATCCAGGGTGCGGTATGTATGACAATTGCGGATTCTTTGCAGCAGGCCGTTGTGGGCAAGGGATTATTGTGCTAAGCAGGGCTTAGTGGATCACTATGCAGGTTCATGGTTGCCATGTGGGATTCCTGAATATCTATGCACCCAATGTTGCGAGTGCACGAGCATAGTTTTGGTCACATATAGTTGAGTCTCTTCCCAGAGGCAGAGACTCAACAAGTGTTCTGCCACAGGCAGAACACTTGTGCATAGGGGGAGACTTCAACATGTTGGAGGACCCTTCTCAAAGGATTGGTGGTAGCCATGCTACTGTGCATGGAGTTCAGCTGGCAACTTGGGAGAGGTTTTGTATGACTCTAAGGGTCTTGGATGTTTGGCAACACTCTAGTTTTGTGAGGCCCTCAGACATCCTGGCCTTCTCTCGTTTGGACCGCAGAGTGGAAGGAGTGAATCTATCGCGGATAGATCGCTTCTATACTAATGACCATTTCACTGACTTGGGTGGGACAATTGGCGTTCTAGCAGGGACTTCCTTCTTGGACCATGCATAAGTGATTCTCATAGTGGAAGACAGGCAGAGGAGGGGGAGCACGATGCTTTGCATCCTAGAGAGGGTCTTGCTGGAATCTGCACAAAGAGTGAGTAGAGGCTCTCTGGACAGAGAGCTTGTACATGCAGGATTCTCCTACTGACAGAGTGGCCTCAGGACTAGCTCAGATTAGTCATTTCTTTCTCCAAGAGTCTTTGGATCACCTGGTTGCAGCGAGAGAGGAGGAGTAGTGTCTCAACAGTGGCATTGCTTTGTTGTAGAGGATGGAGGAGCAGCATCCAGATAGTCCTTGGTTGGAGGAGCATCTACAACAGGCTCGCCAAGAGCTTGTTAGCATAGAGGAGCGGTGGCATGAGTTTGCTTTCCATCGACAGGAATCTCAGTGGACACAGGGGGGCGAGAGAGTGACTCGTGCTTTCCTCGAGGCAGTGGGACCTCGGCATGCGCATGCAAAGGTCAATCAGTTGAGGAGGCCCGACGGATCAAATACTTCTAAGCCAAAGGACATGCGTGCAGTTGCTACTTACTTTTACCATAAGTTACTACTGCAGAGCCTTAGTCAGAGTGTCAAGATGCATGCAGGGAGCAGGTGTGGTCACAGATGACTTGCCTTGTGACTGAGGAGATGCTTCACACGCTTGAGTTGCCACTTTAGCTTCAGGAGCTGCACACACCTCTTAGTGCACTCCCCGGTGGTAGCTGTCCAGGTGAGGATGGATTGACTCCCAGTTTTTTCTTGGAGTACTAGGACTTGCTTGGCCCATATCTATGTAGTGCTTTTCAGTACATCTTTCACATAGAAGTGATGCTTGACAGTATGAGTGAGGGTCTAATCTACCTCATTCCCAAGGAGGGTGGCTCCTTGGATGAGATTCGACAGTGGTGCCCCATCACATCCTCAACTCAGCCTACAAAATTCTTGCCAAGGCTCTAAGTTTGAGGATCCAACCACTTCTAGAGAGCCTTATACATGGGACTCAGACAGGTTTTGTCAAGGAGCACAGTATCCTTGACAACATCTTTACTTATTGGGAGGCTTCTGCCCTAGCGTGGCTCCGTGGTGAGGATCTAGGTATTCTTCTTCTCAATTTTGAGAAGGCATACAATAGAGTTGATTGGGACTTTCTAGAGGGTACTCTACGCAAGATGGGCTTCTCAGATGCTTGGATCAGAGGGGTGTCAGCTTTGTACAGACAAGCATATAGTCAGGTACTTTTGGAAGAAAGTAGAGGTGATCGTTTCATGCTCACAAGTTCAGTTAGACAGGGTTGTCTTCTTGCCCCCTTCCCCTTTCTATTCTATGCTGAGGTGATGAGAAGGTTTTTGGTGTCACAGTAGGTTGGTCTATGGGGCTTAGCATTCCCTATTTAGGGAGATGAGCTACTGGACGTTGAGTTTGCTGATGACTCAGCCTTGTACTTACATGGCTAGGAGGCCAAAATTCACAGGTGTGAGCAGGCTCTTGAGACCTTTTATTGTGCATCTAGCCCACAACAAAAGGTCACAGTGGGTTGGTCTATGGGGATTAGCACTCCTTATTCAGGGAGATGAGCTACTGGACACTAAGTTTGCTGATGACTCAACCTAGTACTTAGATGGCCAGGGGGCCAACCTTCACAGGTGTGAGCAGTTTCTTGAGACCTTTTGTTGTGCATCTAGTGCACTGATCAACTGGAAAAAGACAGTGGATTTCTCGGTTGGTAGTGCTCATGTGCCCGACTAGACGCTAGGTGAGGGTTTCAGGTGGATTCCCCCAGGGACTGCAGTTCAGTACTTGGGCTATCAGGTTGGTTTGGACTTATCTCTCGAGCAACAGATTGCTCTCCTCCTCCTGTCCATCAGGAGGAATCTATTACAATGGAGCTCCGCATGACTTTCTTTGGCTGGCAGAGTTGTAGGGGCCAACCAGGTACTGTTGGTTACTATGTCGTACATCACTTCTTTTGCTGGATCTTCTCGAGTTCTTGTATCAGCCAAGTAGAGAGGTTGATCAAGAATTTCCTTTGGTCAGGGCAAGACACTCTTACTACCCAAGTCAAAGTGGCTTGGCAAGTCATCACTCTTCCTTGTTCACAGGGAGGGCTTGGGATCATTGACCCAGCACAACATAGTAGAGCCCTTCTTGGAAAGTTCATCGTTCGAGGTCTTCTTCCAAGTAAGGATCCTTGGAAGGAGTTCTTGTTATAGCAGCTTCGTGCTAGGGTGCCTCGGACCGGAGGCCCCTAGCAACCTTCGACAAGATGGATCTTCAGAGAGATGTGTAGAGTTGGTTTCAGTAGGAGACTGGAGTATCGCTTTGCTGTGGGGTTGCTTCGATCTTGGGAGCACTTGCAGTGAGGCCTGGAGCAACACCTACTTGAACGGAGGAGCACCTGCAACAACCACTTGTTTGGAAACCCATGGTTAGCCCTCAGAGAGGTCACTTGGTTGGTAGTCGGCCTCATGTTTCCTGGGGTTCCATGGCAGCAGTCCAGCATGCTCTTTAGGTGACTGGTTAAAATTTCTAGGCTTGTCAGAGGAGCTATAGGGATTTCAGCTCTACAAGTCATGAGGGGGGTGCAGAGCATGTGTGAGGACATCTCAGAGGTAGTACCAATTGAGTGGCTCACGCCTCTCGAGTCAGTAACACCTAGATGGATGGGAGCCTTCACGCAACTCGAGGTTCTCATCTCTGTTCGGGCTTGCTCAAAGAATATTCCCTCCCTATTTTTTGAGCTATAGGGTGAGGGACACTTACAACAAGTTGCAGTAGAGGCCCCGCAGGTGGCAGAGTGCTGTTTTCAAAGGATCCGAGTGGTGGGCATTTGTGGGAGGACTTGTGTCATCGATCCTGACCCAGCAACTCTTGAGACTGGACATTGGAGGCTGTGGGCCTGGGAGTGTTGTTCATTGGCATGAGTACAGTGGGACCCTAGAGAGTGGCTCTAGAGGGACCCTTTCTCTTCTGCAGACCACCCAGGTGTCCCTTTATTTTAGTACACTGTTCGATTGGGACGTCACATACTGGTAGCACAGAGAGAGGCTCTCCCTACTGTAGCACCTCATTCGCAGGAGGAGGGTCTCACAACTGACTTCTTGGCAGCTTCTTGGGAGAGGTTGTGGGACTCTAGACAGCCGAGGCGAGCTACTTTGTTTCAGTGGTTGGTCGCACAAGAGCTACAGCAGTTGGGAGTTGGCTGGTGCATAGTGGTCTCTCCGACGCATGTGAAACTTGTGGCCACCTTGTGGATAGTCAGCATCATTGTCTTTGGGACTGTCGTTTGGCACACCAAGTGTGGTTCGTGTTCTTCAATTGATGTTTGATTTTTCCACGGCTCGGAAGTTGGGGGGCAGTGGCTTGGTCCACTCTCACGGACCCGGCACTTCAATTTGAGCTATCTTCCACCAAGAGGATGATAGTGATGTACGGGGCACGACCTACACTCCAGCCTGTCCTCACAGAGTTTACTCCACAGGAGTGGTGCAGTGAGAGAGAGGAGTGTTGGGAGATCATCAGTGGCCTGACACTTTGGTTCATCTAGTAGGCCCGCTGTTTTTGCATCTTTGAGGCTCACCATGTCCCACCAATAGAGATTGTTCACGATCTTTGTCTAGAGTTGATCCACACTCTCAAAGGATAGCTCAAGAGTCTCCAGGGCATCTCCAACCGCATGCAAGAGCGTACAGAGGCCTTCCTTTAACTCTGGCATCGTGGGCCTTTTTTCACCATGGTCCAGGGTGTACTCAGATGGCAATACTATCCACCTGTGTGGCTCTTCCCTCCTCCAATTTCATGATTTAACCTCATTGTACATATGTTGCTTTTTCATTGGGAGAGTCTTCCCTGCATGGTTGTTGTAGCCCTCTCTTGAAGATGTGGTTGTAGCCCTGTGGGTAGCTGCATTAGAAGGATATTTTTCTTGGAGAAAAAAAATAAGTACCCGGATAATGCACGTATCCCAAAGGCTCTTTTTCCCCATTGGGTTTTTTCCCTTTGGTCATCCAGGTATTAGACCCTAATTTCAAACCTCGTCATTCTACTTCCTTGTACATACATTTCATAAATAAATAGAAGCTTCATGATTATGCTATTACAATGGAAAAATGCAACATCATTTCTAACAACATACATATTTGGACAAATGAAGATTCTGCAAAAAATTAAACCTCATCAACAAATTCAACGACAACAACTGAAGAAATTAGCCCCTCAACAACCAATCAAAAACCTTCCACAGCCTCCACGAACGCTTTTCAACAGTGCCCAAGGATGGGCACTAAAATCGGAAGGAGCGAATGTTAACTTAGTCAATGTCACTTAACAGGAGCTCTTGAAGACCAAATACGTACTGATGCACATCAAAGATCAACATGAACAAGCAATAAAGATTGGAGTTACACATTTTTCACATTTTCCTAAAATGGTCATGTATTGTAAATTCCTGATTTATTTCAAGCCATTGTAATATTTCGAATGTGTTACGAGCTCAATGGGAGTTCCAAGCTGTAAAGAATAGTTCAGTTATTGTGCCTAGGTAGCAGATTCAGTAAGTGATGGAACCCTAAAGGCCTTGGGAACCCAGACATTGCATATTTTTACCCTAGGTTGATTAACACCAATCAATGATTCATTCTCTCTCACTATGTCTCTCTCATGCTTCTTATGATTTCCTATGATGCTTAGAATAACTAGATCTTAACTAATTAATCCCTCTCTAATCTTGTGTGATTGCCCTCTTTTGCTTGTGTGTGCATGTAGATTTGATTGGAGTGTGGTGCTCAATAGATCTATGTATGTGTGCTTGCGATTAGTGTGTCACATGATAGGATTAGTGTTATGTGAATCTTGCAATCGTAGTGTGTGTGATTGGGTTGATTGGAGGTGAAGAGAAGTGGATGTGGAGATTGCCCTTCATTGTGTCTTAGCTCCTCCATAGGCCGAGAATCTCACCTCGTAGAGTTAACCATTTGCATTGCCACGATTAGCTCACTAACCGTGTGAGACCCTAGCCGGGTAGCTCATCCCTCCGTGTTGACAATTTTGTTGGTCATTGGAGCTATTGCAACGATGGAACCCCCATAGCGGTGCAAAATGTTACGGGTTCCATTGTTGCAATAGCTCCAATGACCAACAAAACTATCAACACGGAGGGACGAGCTACTCGGCTAGGGCATGAAAATGGTTAACTCTATGAGGTGAGCTTCTCGGTCTATGGAGGAGCTTAGCCACAATGAAGGGCAATCTCCACATCCACTTCTCTTCACCTCCAACCAAGCCAATCACACACACTACGATGGCAAGATGCACACAACACTAATCCTATCATGCAACACACTAATCGCAAGCACACACACATAGATCTATCAAGCACCACATTCCAATCAAATCTACATGCACACACAAGAAAAAGAGGGAAATCACACAAGAATAGAGAGGGATTAACCACTAATTAGTTAAGATCTAGTTAATCTAAGCATCATAGGCAATCATAAGAAGCATGAGAGGCATAGTGAGAGAGAATGAATCATTGATTGGTGTTAATCAAGTCTCATGGGCAAGGAGAAGCTCAAGGACTCCATAGCCATACACCTCAAGAGCTCTCACCAAAGAGTGCTCTCAACAAATGAGCATGAGAACCCTAATTTCCTTTACACATTGCCTTATGTAACTAGGGTAAAAATATGCAATGTCTGGGCACCCAAGGCGTTTAGGGCTCCATCACTTATTGAATCTGAAACCTAGGCACAATAGCTGACCTATTCTTTACAGCTTGGAACTCCCATTGAGCCCGTAACACATTAGAAATATTACAATGGCTTGAAATAAATTGGGAATTTATAATACGTGACCATTTTGGGAAAACATGACAAAAGTGTAACTCCAATCTTTACTGCTTTTTCATGCTGATCTTTGATGTGTATCTCTATGTCTTCGGTCTTCAGCAACTCCTGTTACCTGACGTTGACTCAATTAATAGTACAGCCTCATGTATTTAAAATGTCAATTAAGGGACCAGGCAGTAGAGTTGATTTGGTGAATCAGATGCGCCTTGGAGGTAATTTAGAGAAAATGTGGGTGCACTTTGATCATGTTCACCGTGTACAAGGATGGACAACTATGGCAGCGCATGTCTATGACCCTTACATACGAGAGCTTATCACCATTGCAACTGTCGAGTCTAGCGTGGAAAATGAATATGCTCAGATTGAATTCTGGAAGATGCTGAACAATGTGGTTAAGGAACAGGGTTTTGATAAGCCAGAGCTCAGGGGTTTTATGCTAGATGAAGCAAGTGCTAGTTGGATTGTTGTGCGTACTGTTTATTTTGGAGGAGCAAAGAAGTCTATTCCAAACAAAGAGAGATCATGTTTGTTTCATCGGGAGCAAAGTATGGTTCGACATAATATCAAGTGCATCTGTCCAGCATTTCAAGAGGAGCACAAGATTTTGTGCCACAAATGGAGAACTTCACCTACAGAGAATATGGCTGAGCATTGTAAGGGAGAGATTAAAAGATTTTGAAAAACAGGAATGGCCATTGAAGGGGAGATTGGTTCATTGGAGACATGGTTGGCTTGGTGGGATGTACGAGTGCCTCATTGGGGGGAAAGATTTGTATCACAAGATGCTACAGGAATCTTTGTCCCTAACACAAACTTGTCTGAGTCAAAACATGCTAGTACGCGTGCCTCTATTGGTTATAAGGATCACATAAATTTGTATGAGGTAGCATGTGCAGATATGGTTAGTTGTGCTTCAAAGTGTGAAATATAATGCCTATTTGATAGGGTTTGGGATCTCCATTGGTCCGGACATTAAAGACTTGACAGAGTGCTTCACAAACCGACCTTCATTTACTTCAGTGGCAGGAGGAAAGAAACTAGTTGACCTCACAAATTGTTCAATGCATGAAATGGGTGTCAATAGTCCTAAAATGAATAGAAATATAGTCCAAGAAAAGAGTATTAGAAAAAAGAGGCCAATTTTTGTTGATGCAAATTTTTTCTTGGAGGAGGATAGCCATAGGCCAAAGTATATTACAATGACAACTTCAATTGGTGGGCTTCAGGACCAAAAAAAACTTCAAGGGATGTCCCATATCCCAAAGTAGATGTAGAAAAGTCAATCTGGGAAATAAGGAGAATAGAACCTGGGAAAAAGATGAATTGTTTTGGTGTGGTGTCAAAATATGGAGACTCGATGTGGGCGGCTCATTAAATATTGTTCAATGGATACCAAAATAGGGGTGCCAACTCCCTGTTTTTGGGGTCGTAGAAAATATCCTCCATCTGGTTCACAATAGGGAGGCCTCGTGGAATGGTTCATTTGGTTTTGTAACTCCAATAAAATGCACACCTATAAGGTTCACTAATAGTTGAAGGGCCGCCAGGTCTAGCTCCTGGTGTTTAAGTGGTCGCAGAGGGCACAAATTTGCAACCTCAAGAGGTAACACAATTGCAAGCCAATGGTTATGTTTTGCAAGCAGGAGTGACATCAGCAACAAGAATTCATGAAATAGTTCCATTGAACCAAAGAGTTGCTAGCAGCATCCATCCCAAATTTAGAGATGGAAAGATTGTGAAATGGAGATGAGGATTAACAAAGGAGTTTCATGGCAAAATTGAAGTGGGTAGAACCATGGAAGCAGAGTTAGTGGGAGAGGTCATTGTGGTTTACAATGAAACACATGTTGTCTATGTTAAGACTGTGGGGTCAAGTGGAAAGGGAGTGACATACTCTGTGACATTGTCAGATTTTCCTAGATGTACTTGTAAGGATTTTCAAAACCAAGAAAGCAAGTGCCTTGTGTATATGCCATGCAAAGCATATTTAGTTCATATTTTTGCAAGTACTTGGCCTTGACCCTTATGCTCATGAGTTCATGTATCAGACTGTTCTAATAAAATTGGAGTTAGTCCAAGCACTTGGAGGTTCAAGGGTGTTGATGTAGCCTTAAAGGCTTGTTAACCTTGCAATGGTTTTGAGTACTTTTCTGGGTGATATGTGCTTATGGGTATTAACTTTTGCCCCAAATATTCTCGTGTGGCAGTATTTTGTTTGTTGCACTCTCCATTTTTCTTTGTGGATGTGATACACCTTTTTGGTTAATTTCAATGTTGATGGAAGGTTTTTGGCATGTGTTAGTGATAAAACAATATAAAGTTTATTTTTATAGGTAAAGAAACTATCCCGGGTAGGTCACCTAATAAAAATGTAACCTATCACGTGAGTTCAACAGAAGGGTATTTAAAGTTCTTAAAACTTACAGAAATATATATACAAAAGAGTATTATTTTTTCAAATTTGAAAAAAACTTACATATTTTAAAAGAAAAGGGTACATTATATTCTTAACAAAACTCACAGATAATGGGTTCTACAAACATGTCTTGAACGCACGTGATATGGTAGTTTTACACATAGTGACCCCCCCGAGGAAACTATGTAGGGAGTGTCTCTAACCAATAAAAGTCCAAGATATATACAGCTAATATATTGCACAAGGATATAAAAAAACATTGTAAGTTTTGCAAAGTTTATGGTTTGCTCAATTTTTTGTCAAAAAAAATTATAAGTTTTGCTCGGTTGATGGTTTGCTCAATTTTATTGGCTCGGATTTTGGGATTCCCCCATGAAATCGATCAAGCAGCTCATTAATCCTTGGTATTGCAAACTTATTTTTGACTATTACCTGGTTCAATCCATGATAATCAATACAAAGATGTAAAGTACCATCCTTCTTCCTACTAAAGAGAACATGGGTACTCCATGGAGAAACACTGGGTCGAATGAAGCCTTTTTCAAGGAGTTGCGCTAATTTCTCCTTGAGTAAGGTCTATGAGCAATTGGTTGAGCTCCTCGAGAGTAAGCTCTATTGCATGATCTACATCATGCTTGGGTGGTATCTCTGAAATTTCTTCAGGAAATACATCACCAAATTCTGTTATCCACTCGGGTTTATGTGAATCTATCTTCTTGTCCTTAGGGTTGAGTTTTACTGGCATAAATCCTCTCATTCTTCCTACGACTCTTCATAAGTTTGGTAAAGTTCACTAGTCTGAGCTTAGGCTTTCCCCGCTTTCCAGTAACTGTAACTCTACAATGTGAGCATCATTGTGAGCATCATTGAGCATCATTGGCTTTAAGCCAATCCATTCCTGGAATTCTATCATAAATTTATATGGGAAAGACTCTGAAGTTTGCAGAAGTATTTTGACCATCCAAAACAAAATTCAAGTTAAGCACTAAAGCAAAAGATCTAACCATGCCACCCGTAGCTAATTCTATTGTAAGATATGTATCAGGGTGGTGAGGCAAAATAAGGTTTTTGATGCACTCAGAAGATATGAAAGAACATCTACTCCTTTAATCAATAAATATGGTAAAATGATTACCTTGATACTCCACTTGGGTTTGAATTACTAAAAATTGTTCATTCACTCCTTGATGTTCAATTGCATCATGAACATACACCTTTGCCTGATTTCCTTCACCTCTAGCCCTTTGAGCTCTGTTAACTTGAGGTCTTTCTTGAGGTCTTTGATTTCCTCCTCCTGTTGGATGAGGTTGATGATTAATATTCTTGTTGTTGTTATTGCTGATAGGCGGTTCGAACAAAAGATGGGTTGCATGCTCTAAAATTTCCTTGGTTTTGAGGTTGTCTCTTGTTTTGGTTAATGTTTTGGTGATTCAAGTTCCTTTGAACTGCCGATGGTCTGGGTCTAAAATTTCCAAAGTTCCAATTCATATTGAAGTTTCTATGTTCATAATTGTCCACAAATTTTGTGAATCTTGAATTGTCAAATGGGCAATCCTTGGATTGATGACTAGGATCAAGAAAAGTGTAGCACAAATAATCCTCTCTAGCTTTCAAACGTTATAAGTTCCCTCTTCTTTGCTGTGGATTTGCATATCTTTGCTCCTCTTCAAAACTAGGTCTTTTGATTTCACAAACATGAACAGGTTTTGGTTCCCACTTTTTTGTAGTAGATAACTCTATTTCAATGGGTTTGTCTGCATCAAGGATGTCTGCAAAATTCGTAGGACGAAGACTCTGGAGTCTAATCTTCATAGGATTATGTAACCCTGACACGAATCAAGCTACCTTGACCTCTTGAGTCATCCGTGTGCAGCATACTTGACAAGGGGGGTTAAGAAATGTTGATCATATGATACCAGATCTCTGGCTCCTTGAGTATAGTCAAGAAACTCATTCATACGGTCTGAATGATAGACCTTGTTTTGTTAGTTCTTCTTAAGACGGGTCTTAAGATAATCCCAAGCTGCAACATTAGGATCAACATTGTTTTTTGTGTAATAATCTCTCCACCAACGCTTGTCTATTTTCTCTAGTTTGAACTTAGCGATGATAGCTTTTTTCACTGTGGACAAATGAGCCAAGTCAAAGTAGTCATGCACTCAATCCAATCTTCCAGGTTGAGACTTGTGAAGCATAGAATCGATGTCTTTATCGATGATGGTGAGTTGAGGAACAATAGGTGCATTTGCGTTAGTAGCATTTATATAACACAAAACTTTGGGTTTTCAAAAAGTAAATAGGAGAAAGAATATTAAATTAATCCAATGTCTATAACACAAAACTTTGGGTTTTCAAAAGTCTATAAATGTCTCGAAAGCTTCTAATAAATCCTAATGGCCCTAACATAATGCACTCGATAATATCCATTGTGACATCCTTCTACCAATGGAGTATAGTTGTCCCATTCCTTGAGTATGTCTGATGGTTGACTCCAATAATCCTTTACGATCTTTGGCTAGAACATTTCTTTGCTGGCATGTGAGTCGTATCATTCCTGAGTAAGCAATTTGTTGATTACAGGTACTCCCATTTTGGTATGGATAATTGCATTTCTGTACTAAAGTAGTCATCGAAGAAAGCAGATTATTTTGTAAACACATCCGTTGTATCCCATCCCGTTGAGCTGTGTATATTTGCACGATCTGTATATTTGCACTTATTGATATGGATAATTTCCTTCTTGTACCCGAAGTAGTCATTGAAGAAAGCATCTTATTTTGTAAACACATCCAGTGTGTCCCATCCCATTGAGTTGTGTATATTTGCACAATCTCCAAGGCATTGGGGTCTGCTGTAGGCATTGTATAAAATTTTTACATTGCGAGGATTCTAGATCAATGAATTCCCAAATAAGTCAAAGAATAACTTTCAAGGTACTCGACTATAGGAATATCGGTCATTGTTTTTCCAATGCTGTCCCCATACATTAAACATAACAATGTCAAAGCATCACATATCCATTACTAAAGGAAGTATGTTTCTGGCCACCCACGTTTCCTTTGTCTGTCTTAGGGTAAGTTCATAAGCATTTATGCACAAAATTTGATTAGTGACTATAATCTCCGTTTCCAACATCGATTGTATCCACTCGATAGTCCCAACAGGTGAGGGTTTATGCTCAGGGGGTCTAAAATCGGGGTTCTTTGCAGCATAATGATACCAAGCTCTGAAGGTATTTGGTACAATGAAATCTATAGACATCAACCTTTTCTTCTTTTCCCCGTTATGCGTGGTAGTGACAAGTCTTTGTACTTACACTCCAGTTTGGAAATGCCCTCAATCATAAGGCGAGAGAGGATATCCACCCATATCTCTCGAGGTAAGATGTCAATCATCTACACACACATCCCATCACTCAAGTTAATTAGATGATAAAACCAAGATTGAAACTCAATTATTATATCTTCAAAACAATATGTATTATATCAAAACCAATTTTTGATAACCGAAGAAGACCCAAAAAGATACATAGTGTTTCTAAAGAGATACATAAATACGAAAGGGTCTAATGACCCACTTTTTGGTTCCTACAACTGGGGTTCTATCGTTATATTTGTTCACATCTCGAGTGTCAAAGTTTAGCACTTCAACTTGTGCACTAAAAGTCACGTCTTTGTTTCCGTACCATTCTTCCCCCCGTGATACATCCTTGGGTGATCATCCAATAAAGAAGTTTACATGAGAATGTCATTCATTTACATCATTTTTGTGGAAGTATCTACTCAAGTTTACTGCCATTGGTTGTGCTTGGGCAAAGTCACCAATGCACCTTGGTTTCTCGTAGTCATCAAAGGTAATGGTAACATTGTGAGGGTTATATTTGAGGATAGGTCCATAGACTCTATTAAACCAATCTTGGGGTACATAATAGAATTGGTTGCTAGCATTTAACTTCTTCCACACTCTGTATGACCTTCTCACAAAATCTGTATCTTTGGTTTAACATAAGGGTCTTGTTACTAAGTATGAGTTCACGACTCGGTATGTCCAAAAGAGAGCATAAGTTAAGGTAAAAAACGTATCCTTCCATTTTAATAACGTCTTCTTGGATCTTTTCCTTTACCCAAAGATGTGGGTTGGTCATAAGCCTATCAGGGACTCGTGTTCGACGTTCAGGATGAGCTTCAACTTATAACTCCCATGCTACGTAAGTGTTGGGGACAAGGTAATCTCTAGTCCCCTTTGAAACCCGAATTACTTCAATTCCCCAATGGAGACCAAATCTAGCCGCATAACTAAGAAATACTCTTTGTGCAAAGTCAATCGTGAGTTCATCTAGACAGTTTAGAAGATCCATCTAAAACAAGACAATGAGAGACAGAGAACTTAGTATACATGTGAACCAAAATTGAGTCTACGCTTCTTTTACTCATCAAAGTTTGATTTTTATGACTTCATTACAATGTTATGGGTTTCTAGGAGCTAATTCTCTAAATATTCTTTTAACTTTCATAACAAGGTAATTTCTCAGAGCTCCCACCGGACAACATGGTAGTTGTCTTCCAACTTTTCTTTTTGTGACTTTGGCAATTCTTAACAGTTGGGAACACATTGCCAAGTAGTAGAACATGTCTTCTAGGCCTAGCCATATTCTAAATTGAAGTAGCCTGAGGTTGGCAAACCAATCTCTTGGATTTTTGTCAATATAGATGAAAAATTAATACCATATTAGGTAAAGTGGGAAAATCCCAATTCCTAGATTGGACAACTTTCAATATATCATGTACAAGGTGTTGATGTTTTGTAGACTAAACATTGGCTAAGAAAAATTATGGTTTTGGGTGGTTGCACGATCAAGAGACTAGTACATTGATTCCACTTTCATTGTTTATACTCTATTGTCCTACCTACAACTTATCTTAGCATGGAGACATTGGTTTGAAGTCCCACAACTTGTTCAAGCTAAGGTCAAATGGAATACTTGAATTTTTAGTTCAAGGTCCACCACTTGTCCAAGCTATCACCCATTAAGAAATAAACCCACTTGTGCATGACATCATAGCAACACACACCTCTGATCTAGAAATTCTTCACTTAAGGTGCAAGCCATTTATAAAACGTGTAGCATATGTCAATTGCAACATTTGAGGGCTAGTTTCAAGGTGCATTTGTCTAGGATAGGCTATGGACAAATACAAAGTCCACTTCTTATCTAAGCTACAGTTAGTGAAAGGGTAAGCAAACATGTTTAAATAAAAATGTCTCTAAGTACTTCTCCATTGCAACATAGAAGGTTTAATTTTAAGTTCAAGAAATTAAGCTAAAAAATGAAATAACTACTACCCACAAGACAACATTAAATATGTTATTTTATACCAAATTAGAGAAGTTAACGCTAGAAGCATCCAATTATGCATAGACCCTAATAAAGATATGCATGCATACATTGACATCTCAATAAATGCACTTAGACTCCATGGTTTCCCTCTCAGCATATTTTAGTTTCCAAAACTCTCTTACATGGAGGATGTAAAATAACCATTCTTGATTCAGACATTTTTCTACACAAACAAGGTCTCTCACACAATTCAAAGTCCATGATTTGTTTTCTCCCAATGCAAACAACTAGACTTTATATTTTTCCTTTCAAAGACTTGTAGGCTCTAAAACTCTTTTATATGAAGGACACAAAAATAAATGTTTTAGGCAAACATGCGTGCCAAGACCAAGATATTTCTTGCACATCCATAAATTCTCCATTCCACACTTGTAAGGTTTATGTTGTTATCAAACATAAGTTTCTCCTAGGTACAAATGGATGCAACCTTGAAATGTAATGATATAGAATTGCTTAAGATTTAAAAAAAAAAAACATATATATATATATATATATATATATATATATATATATATATATATATCATGATGAAACACAGCCATAATCTAGTAAAATGAGTCCCCAGAAACAAGGTGCAATATAGAACTACATTGAAATCTCCCTAGACTTGAATGCACTCTAGTAAGCTAGTGAACTTCCCTTAGAATAGGATATAGTTCATCGACACATTTTTGTTCTTAACGAGGATGCTTTGTCATTACATTGAATTCTCCTTGTAATTGGATACAATCTAGTAATACATGGAAGTCCTCTTAGAGAAGAGTGCACTCCACTACAAGTTCCTTAGAACAGAGCACGATCCATCACATAGGATTCTCCTTATAATAGCATACATTGGAGTAATACGTGGAGGTTCCCTTAGAGAACTCCGTGTACAAATAATTTTGTTTATAATAGGATATCCAGTAGAATACATGCAAGTCCCCTTAGAGTAGGGTGCACTCCATGCAAGTATTCATTAAAAATAACCTTTGAATTACATAGTAATACAAATACACATCATACTAAAAGGACATCATCTAGCCATGAAAAGGATCATTGTCAACTTTCTTTAATGTTATCACCTTGACACATACACATGTTATCACCTTGACACGTACACATGGAGGACATGATTTGTCTCAAGATCACTATACTGATTTACAATTGTGTTACGGGTATAATCTCTCTTATCTCTTGCATACAACCATCCAAGTAACCATGGAATAATTGTTTCTTGCAAAAATCTTTGAAGCTATGGTGTTTGCCTCCATATCTTTGGAAATAAAAGATATGTTCTTGGCATATTCACATCATCTGCATCCAAGTCCTCAAACATCTTCCAAATATTTCTCAAGTTTTTATGATAAACCCTTCTAAATCCTAACATGATGTTTGGATTTTGGCAACACTTGTTACTCATAAAGATCTTGAACTTGCTATATTGCTTTGAGAAACATTTTTGTGTGATGTGTTTCACTCTTGTTAGGTTATAGCAACTCCATATCCACAGCTCAAAGTATTCACCACAGAAATCCAAAAACATTTTTGTGCGCATGATAAACTTCATCTTTGTCCTCCACAAGATGCATGCGTTGAGTCCAAGATGGCATAGAATCTCCATGTTTTGTTTCAACTGTCTTCAAAAGCATTCCTTCAAGGTCCAAAACAAGCACTCTTTTGATATTCTTGACAGGAAGTGGCAGGTGACAAGGAGGTGATTGATATATACGACAAGGCCTTGGATGAGGCTGGTTGGGTGCTTCAAAACCTTCTTTCAAATCATGCATATAGATAGTCGACCCACTTTCTTGTAGTGATGACTCTGCAACCAACTGAAAAACAAGAAATTTATTATGTTTCAAAGAATACAAATAGTTTCTACATTTTCTACACTATGGCATTACTAGATGCCAAAGTCCATCTTCAACTTAATCATTGCTGTAAAGAAATACTAATTGAAAACAATACAAAGCTTCACCATTTCTCCAAGCTATGCTTCTTTGAAGCATGGTGAAAAGTAGGGTCTACGAGTGTTGACCGCGCTGGGTCAACAACATAACATAACTCAAGTTTTGTACCAAAGTCTTATCTTTTGCGAGTTATGAAATGCTGTGGATTATGGCTATAAACGTCATTTGTAATGAGTAGTTATTCTAGTTTCAGAAGCCGGGGTGCAATGGCACTTCCAGATTGTAAATACAAAGCCATTTGACCCTTTCAACCCCATTTTTGGTTAAACCTAAGGTAGCCTTAGTATATAAGGTACCTAGGTCATTTTGTAAGGGGAGACTTTCATCATAATCAAAACTTTAGCGCTGCCGTCTACTGTCTGTGAGAGAGAAAGAGAGTGAGCGTGAGCTTTATCCTCTAGATACGCCCGGCTCGCTCAACACATTGGAGATCCGACTGCACCATTGATGTAGGCTTGAGGAGAGCTACGCGACAATGCCAAGCATTCCGCACGAGATGAAGTGGACACGCCAACGCATCTACGAGCTATTTGTGGCCGTAAGTGTATCAAACGATGTCTGTTTTCTGCGTACTAGTAGTCTATAGAATCGTGGCAACATAATCTAAGCATAGGTACTCATAAATTTCAGTTTCGAGCATTTTCAAAATTCTGCTCTGTCATCCTATGCATTTTCCGTAGATGGGTTTAGAGTGAGGGTTTTGAGTGTAGAAGCTTAGGGACAGGTGTATCCTAGTGAGGGGATGGTGTTCCTTAAGTTTCGTACGAATCTGGCATGATTAGGTGAGTTACCTTCCGTATGTGTGTATGTGGCTAGGTGGTGTAGTTGAGAGCAGTGAGGTTCTTGATTGTGGTTTAGTTGGCCTTCCAGAGTATTGTATGTGTAGGATGGTCTCAGCCTAACAAGCTAAAGAGATTTCCTCCGTGTGCCTATCGTGTCATCTGTGTCCTCGATTGACATTATGTTGATCTAGGTAGTGTTTGCATGCACTTCATGGGTGTGTGAGTCGCTTTCGCAGCATTGGCGCCGTTGCGGGGGACACAAGGACCTAAGTAGGTTTCCTACTAACACTCCTGTGATGGTTGCTTGATTTAGTTTCGGCTAAAGAAAGAGTTTTTCTTAAGTGGATCCGGAAGAGGATATTCCGTGATCAAGTGGATAGCCAGGAAGTGTGTGTCTTGCCGAGGGTCTGCGACTGGATAGGTTTAGTTAGGATCTGTGGATTAGAGTAGGTTGTGGTGTAGAGAGTAGGATTTGGAGTGGTAGATGTGGTGGTAGGTTGACTTGAGACTCCGTGTGAGGCTAGGAAGCAACCAAGACATCAAAATCACCATCTCACATTGATGAGTAGGAGTAGGGTAAGTAGGATATCTTGACTACTGATCTAGAGTACTTTATGCATGTCTTAGTTGTTGTTAGGCTCATCAGAGAAGTGGAAAACACTAAGTAGGAAAGACAGTAAATTGTGTTTGGAAGCTGATTTGAAGTCCAAAATTTTGTGTGATTATTGCTGAGAGCTCTACAGAGCATAGGGAATACTACTGCCAGAAACAAATTGCATTTTAAGGTAGTAGACATCCTACACGTAGGATGTCTCCAGGGCACTTTTGGCAGGGAATTTGGGGAAACTGAGGTTACCAGTGGGTTTAGAGGGTACGTTTTACCCTAGTAACATATTGACTTGGGTGTTTTTCCCTATTTTTGTTGACCAAAAGCCAAAAGGCGGAGTCAGAAAACGTAAAATTTCAGAAAAGTCTTAAATTGAGTGATTTTTGCATGTTTTTGCAATTGTGAAGCATACTTGCACTTGTTGAGAACATAAGGAAGCATCAGGGACACTTCAGTTTGAAAAAATAAGCATTAGACATCCTACGTGTAGGATGTCTACAGGGTGATCTGGGCATTTTTTTGAAAATCTGAGGCTACCAGTGTGTTTAAAAGGTAGGTTTTACCCTATTTTCACCTGGAAAGTGGAAATTTGACCAAATTTTGACAAATCAAAGCCAAAAGACGAGAATTGCCAGACATCCTACCCAAATTGTGTCCAAGGCCTAATTTTGAGACCAACCATAGGATGACTCCATAGGCAGGTTCTAAATGTTGTATTGAGTGCATGTGATAAATTTCATCTCATTTGGGTCAATAAAAGGAAGATTGAACAGACTTTAGCATTTTTTACTCAAAAAGGCAAGAATAGCTAGTTTTGGGGTCTTTTGACATCCAAACTCAAATCTAAGCATAGCATTGGGTTGCTGACATCAAGGGAAAGCCGTGGCTCAAGTTTGGGGCAATTCTAAGCACTTAGACATCCTACGCGTAGGATGTCTAAGCATGATTTAGAGGCCAAATTCAAACTGTGGACATAGCAGGGTGTTGTATAGCCTTAGGCAAGCCTCCTAGTCAACTGTGGTCCAATTTGGAGTTGATTTGACTGGTGAATTCATTAGAACGGACATCAAGCTTTTGGAACAGATTCTTGATCATTTGACCAACCTATAGGTGTCAGAATCAAAAAGTAAAAATAGCTATGAGTTTAGCACATCAAGGGGAAGCTACAGTGCAAGTTTGAGCTGAAACAGAGCAAAAAGACATCCTACGCGTAGGATGTCTCCTGGGTCATAAAGTGGTCAAAATTCTACTGTAGCCATAAAGGGAGGTTCTAAGTGTCTCAAGGATTCCAGAACTTTTTTTCAAAAGTGAATTTGGACCTTGTTTGGCCTATTTACCAAGCAAAGACAAGAATTGACAGACATCCTACTCTTGGAGTGCACTAGAAGCTCTTGTAGCCTAAATCTTGACCTATTGGCATCCAAATTCAATTTTGAGTATACCATTGGGTTGCTGAGCACTAGGATAATCTTGGGATCAAGTTTGGACAAAATCTGAGCAGTTAGACATCGTACGCGTAGGATGTCTCTAGCTTGATTTAGGACTCCAAACCAACCTATGAGCACACCACTGTGATCAGCACATCAAGGGGAAGGTGGGGTGAAAATTTCAAGTCATTCTGAGCAAAAAGACATCCTACGCGTAGGATGTCTCAAGGCCATTTTTAGGTCCAAATCAACCTCTGAGCATACCATTGTGTTGCTGGACTTAAGGGGAGTCTCTGGACCAAATTTTGTTAAATTCTGAGCATATAGACATCCTACGCGTAGGATGTCTCTAGGCCAGTTTTAGGGTTGAACTGTAATTTTGACTATACAGAAGTGTTCACAGTGTCACAGAGATCCCAAATCTTCTTTTAAAATTGAATTTGGACTCATTTTGACCAGTCTAAACTGCATTTCACTGGTTTGGCCATAACTTTCACAAACGGTATCGGATCGGAAAAGTTTTTATATCAAAAGGTAGCCTGAGAACGGCTCTACAGATCTTAGAGCAAAACTTGAACTAAATGCATGCCAATGGCCACCATTTAGGTCAACTTTGAAAAAAACGTCGTTTGAGGTCTCAAAATACATCCGCAAGTTAGGGGTGTCTAAAAGCGACAATTTGCGAGAATTGTGACGAAACGGTTGCGGTTTTGGACATAGTTTCAACAAGCTTGGAGATCCCAACGATAGAGGAATATCCTCCCACAATGGATCTTCCAAACTTGAAATTGATAAAGATCCATCTTGTTGAGAGAGTTTGGATGATTTTTCATGAGAGTGAAGGACTATATAGATACATTGACGACAATGAGGTCAATCTTTATAGGTGCTCAGATCCATACCTAGAAGAGATAACGGATTACAAACTCTTATATGTCTACACTGTACAGAGTCGACTGTCAATGGAGATCTATAGTTGTCGACAAGTATGGACGAGAACACAGAGTTGTAGAAAGCACAAATCCACATATTGTACTAGAAAGAGGTGGATATTTGGTCACTAAAGGACCACAAATGCCTCCACCAAACACGAGAATTCCTATAGGAATTCCAAGAAGAGAGCCACTAGGATTCCCTTCAAGAGCGATAACGAAAGAAGGATTGGGAAAGTCTCTGGTTAGACTTGTAGACAATCGACCAGTTAGACCATCCCAAGTCCAGAAATGGGTAAACAAAAAATACTTCGGAGATAAAGATCCGAGAGATCACATAACGGCTTTTAGAAGAGTGATTAGAGCAGAGGAAGTTTCAGATTTTGCGACACAGTTTGCGGGATTTGGATTGACTCTAGAAGATGATGCAGCTACATGGTTCGACTTGGTGGAAAAATGGGATTTTGAGACCCTAGATGAGCTGTTTGAGGAGTTTATTGAAGAATCGCCAAAAGGCATTTCTCACAACACGGTCTCGCAAATCCATAGATTCAAACAGAAAGAGAATGAATGAGTACGCAAAGCATCATTACATCTCAAGAGATATGTTCAGATCTGTCCGAGAGCGGAATTACCTACGCAAGCACGACTGATGCTGATCTTTATCCACGTAATGAGACATGCGGGCCTTCAAAAGGATCTGCATATGATAAGGAGGATGATGCTAAACGAGTTGATCAAAGAAGCTCTTTATCTAGTGGATAATTGTGAGGCATACAAAGAAAAGGACTTAAAGAGTCAAGGAGATGACACATCCTCTCAGCACGGTATTTCATAGATAAGTGAGTCCATTGCCAAGCCAACGGCACCTATTGATCAAGAAAAGTTTATCGACAACTTGGTCAAGAGGTTGATTCCTCTTGTAAGGTCTGATTCGGGATAGCCGAGGTGGTGTGAAATTGAGATAAAATGGATGAACCATACGGGGGAAGAGTGCTATTATAGCATGGAAAATGCTAGGGAGAAGTATGTACAACCTGTTCAAGAAGCACCTACTCCACCTAGATACATTACGGGGAATGCGCCAAGACCAGTAGGAGTTTTAAGGCCACAACTTGTCTTAGGACAACAACCTCCGCTGCCAGGTGCTAGAATTATAGTAGACATGAGATACATGCTAATGATGGAAGCATCAAATAAACCAACGCCAGTACCAACTACAATGTGGTATAGCAACCAAAGTGAGTACTACCCTTCGGAGCAACAAAATGTGAGAGAAACACATGGAGTGGTGAGGCCGGTATAACCTCCACCTCCTAGGTTTCAGTCAAAAGAAAGAAGGTATGAAATGGACGAAAGGACATTGCGATTCATTGCAAATAGCAGCTTATCTAGGTCAAAGCTTGCTTATAGCCAAGAGGAAATGCTAAAAGAATCTCCTCAACTAGAGACAGATTGTCACAAAAGTCGTGACAACCACTTGGTCAAAAAATGTCCTCATATGGAGATCACTGAAGTAAATGCCTATTGTCTTGAGTGTGGCATCACTACCTTGATCCCTGATTGCCCAAAAAACCCAAACCAAATCACAAAAATCATGACAAATGTATTAGGGATTGTTCAGCTACCTAGTAGCTCAGAAAATGAAAATGTCGTACCAGCTCAAGTGGTTACGAGAGCACAAGCTCAAAAGAAAGCTGATGAGAATCTAGAGACAAAGAACACGGAAAGTGACACGAGTCCAAAGATAGATGATGGACCAAAGACAGATGCACCTAGTCAGAAAACCAAGAGCAAACGAAATAGTTGGAAAGCTAGAAAGACTAGGATGAAAGCACGCAGGGAACGAGAGCAAAAATCCCTAGCTGGGAAGCTTACGAAAGCTGAGGAGAAGATAAAACAACATGAGGAAAAGGAGGCACCTTCTCTTACACAGATGGTTAAACCTCTAGAAGAACCATCCACATATGAGAAACCGAGAAGTGCTAGTTCAGGAGGATCTGTGTTGGCAGAGAAGGTTAATGAGACATTAGATGCCCTCTTGAAATCCTATGATGTGAGGCTCAAAAACAACCAAACCCAAGAACACAGGTGGATGACATATCCCTATGCGGAACTAGAAAAGCAAATGTTTTAAATGTGCCAAAAAATGATTCAAACAACCCAAGCTTTACTAGAACCACCAATTGCAAAACCTGAGGATGTGATCTGTGTCATACCTACACAAGTAATCCCACCAAACCAGGAACTAAAAGAGCCAGATTCTAGTCATGAGCATAGACCAAACCTCAAAGACCCAGCATTAGAACCAAGGATAGTACTGAATACCACGGATAACTCTTCCGAGGGATTTCACCAAGCTATACCTGAGGATTGTAAAGAGATAGATGGTCTTGACGAATTGTGGAAACAAGTCAGAGAAGTCAACAAAGCCGATGACCTAAGAAGATGAGTAGACAAGACTGGTGATGAACGAGGAGTGTTTCTACCACCAATAGAGGAATTTGAGATTGGATCTCAAATGAATCTAGACGTGCGATCGTATTGGGGCAACAAAGGATCTGTACAATCTATGGATAGTCAACCCCATTCACTAAGAACACTACCGTCCTACATGGGAGAGTACGAGACCAAGTCAGATGTGGTTGCAGTCCTATCATAGAGACTGTCTCCCAACAAGGCCATCGATTCAAAGGGGCTAGTACATATTCTATCTACACGAGTCACCTGTACAATAATGTTAGCTGAGTTTCTCAGAATAAGACCAAACATGTGGGCTAATGTGAGTAAATGTCTAGAGAAATTTGGTGTAAAAACCCCAATGACTCAAATCGAGGAAGGCATCAAAGAGCTTGAAATGCCTCAACTGAATACTAGGCCAGTGCCATTAAACAAGGTAGGCGAGTATTACGAGGGAGAAGATGGAAACACCACCCTTCCTATGGAATTCAATAATGTAAAAACCATGGCAATCCTTGACAGTGGAGCTGATGTGGCCATTGCAACCAAAGAGGTTTGGAAAAAATGGGGAAAACCTGCCCTGATATCCACACGAATGACCCTGCAGCTTGTAGACAGACACAAGGAAAAGCCCCTAGGACTACTAGAAAAAGTACTTGTTACTTCTTGTGGCATTGAATATGAACACACTTTTGTTGTTGTTGACTTTGGCAAGAAGAACAACTATGACATCATTGTGGGAAGACCATTCATGTGACAATTGAAAATGTTTCAAGATTGAGGTTATGACCATATATACATGAGACATATGGAAACTATAACAAAGATAAACTTGAGGGACCATAGCTATAGGGATGTGATGAGAACACCGGTTGAGGAGTTTGATTCTGCCATAGTAGCAGGATCAGAACTTCTAGCTTCGTTAGGTAAGCTTAAAGAACTATGGATGTGTGGAGCTTCATAATGTGGCAGCTTGAAACTTGAGGAATGTATCCTAGAGCCGGTTATAGAGGATATGGACTATATCCCAGAACCATTTCCTGAAGAAGAGTTAGAGCCTTTTGGATGGGAACACATCTTGGCTACTCTGGACGTGTGCGCCGTGGAGGATGCTCCCCACAACAAAGTTTTGTGATGAAAATGTCTATGTTGTCGTTCCTTATTTTGCACTGAGTGTAATCCAGGAAAAAAAAGAGATCTAGACATCAACAAGCTCTCGAAATAAGGAGCAAACAAAGAAATGTGGAGAATCAAAAGATGCAGAAGACGATGAGTTCTATGACTCTGTAGAACACTTCGAGCTTCAAGAAGATCAACGACCCGGGAATCAATGTCATCGCTACACGAATAAAGTGCATCAAAAGTGGATTCCAAAGTCCTCGGTGAAGACATAGCCACCACAAGAATCCTCATACATGGCTCCTAATAAGGATGCAAAGAATTAGCTAGGAGGAATACGACCAGATCAACAAGCTAACAATGCTCTAATCAATGGGCTAGAAAAGTCCTTCAAGAAACTACCACCCATGAGAAAACAGACGGTAACTTTCCACTACCAGTCAAAAAATCAATGGAAAGTACAAGAAGTCAACCTTGCTGAGGATAGTAGCGATAGTGATGAATCTTACGACATTCCCTATCATCAACTCAGGCCATCACTATCACCAACCCCTTCAGACAACCATGACAAGTCAAAAGAACAGGACAACAAGTCAAAGCCAAAAAGCTCGACAACTCTGGATACCAAAAAGCTAGATTGGCCAAAAAACAGATATGGATCAAGAAGACAAAGATCTCTAATGACAAATGACAAGATCCAACACCAAAACAAAAACAAGGAAAGCGTGCACAAACGGGTAAGAATATCACAAAGTCGCAAGCTTTCACAACTCAGGTTTGGGCTCCAAAGAAGTTAATTCAAGCACAAAAAAGTCAGGAATTCATTTGGATTCCAAAACAACCACATTATCAACTTTCAAAGCCTAAATCCCGTCCCCAGCCAAGCGTACAAGGGCTGAAGCAAAGACCACTGTCGACTCACACAACAAAAAGGTGGATCCCAAAGAAGTCTCTTCAAACACAAACGAAGCACGGGCATGTATGGGTTCCCAAACGAGCGTCAACAACAAAACAGCCAATAATCGCAAAGAAATGGATCCCAAAGAAGAACAACAAAACTGCTGTTAGTGCATCGCCGCTTGAATTTTTACAATTCTTCCTATGATTACAGTACAATTAGAAGAGAGAAAGTCACTTCAATCAAGCAACGATACAGAAGTTTCAAAGACCATTACATTGCTTAGAATAGGAAGCCTCACCAACAAATCCCAATAAGCAAATTGCTTATACCCACATCTTGCACAACATAAATCTTTTCCATGCATTGACTGTGTATGCATAATAGGGCTACATTACAAGGCCTGCATAGGCATAAATTTTAATTTCCCAAGCACAACACATACCCTTTGCGATACCCTGTCGTAAAGGATGACTCCAAATAGGAAGGGGGGAGGCATTCTGAATGCGGACCTAACATTATGACTATTAGAGCGAAATGTTTTGTGAGATGCATTGAATTTTTCCATTTTATTGTGATAATTTTTTGACGAAATTTAGAGTATATGCTCTCATAGTAGTGTTATAGAGGAGTATGGGGACAAAATCCATATATGAGCCCCTAGGGACATGTGTATAGTGTACATAGCATTTAGATGTCTATTTGAATGATTTTTCTTTTGTTGAGTTGTTTTAAGATTTTATTTGTTTATTATTAAGAAAAAATAAAAAAATCCATAATCCACATGAAGAAAAGACTGACGAGAGGCCTGAGCACTACAAAGAGAAGAAGGTACAGGAAAACGATGAAACTTCACGAAGTATGTCTCAGCATCCACTACAACAGCCGAAGAACTTGTCACAAAGCAGTGTCAACATGCAACCGACAAGTCATACAAGTCAGAGTTGAGTAGCTAAGCCACAAAATGAGTGAGGTGTTAGTCCCGAAGCTTCAAGTAATATTCTTTGTGGTATAAGCGTCTTAGCTATTCTAGGTACTGCTCAAGCTGGAAGAGTTGAGCATATTTACGTTGTGTCGCTCATGCTGGTATAGGTGAGCAAAAGAGTCGAAGTCTAAGTACTTAAGTCTGGTGAAGTGAAGGAGAAGGTCCAAAAGACACTCACGTAATGAGCACAGTGAGATACGAGTGGAGAAACTTCTACATCGACAACCCTTCTTGGAAAGGTGGAAGCTATTGAGACATCTTTTGATGTCACATGTGCTACATGTATTCCTTGAAACACCCATCATCTCCTTCTTTCACATTGCATGCTTTTGGTGACAAATTTCTCATATGCATATAGAGTGTCCCATAATTGGCACTTGCATCAGGCACTCTTTCCGTGTTTCACCCAAGCACTCACCTTTCATGAACATGTACTTCACGTTCAACTGCTCAACTCCAATAAGAGCGTATACCAAAGGCATTCTTTTTCCCACCGAGTTTTTTTTCCCCTTTGTTCATCCAGGTTTTAGACCCTAATCTAAAGACACCTATTACCATCCTCTTGTACATATTCTTTCTACATCAACAATAAGGAAATGCTACTCAAATCAATTGACAAATGAATTGGAACACTAATTTCAGATCATAGCATACTTCTCCTCAATGGCGAGTCGAAGAATGGCCTACAATGACAAAATTGCAGACAACAACAACATGATTGCACAGGAACAAAGAAGTCCCCAATAAAGAAGAGCAGACATAAAAGTAATCAAAGGATCTCAAAAGATGAATGGTTATGATGATCGATGTCCGCTGTAATGGATCATAGTTCCTGTTGTGGTTCAACAAAGTTACAAGCAGTGCAACACATGAAGCCAAAACGACAGCAAAGACCACATCGCCATCGACAATCAGGTCATGTCGGGGACGACATGAACACGGAAGGGGGGAGTGTTGACCACTGGGTCAACAACACAACATAACTCAAGTTTCGTACCAAAGTCTTATCTTTTGCGAGTTATGAAGTGCTGCGGATTATTGTAAGGTATCTGACCCGATCACAAGAGCACCCTTGTACCACGAAATTAATACAATGGAATAAGTTACTATTTTTAGCAGTTTTCCAGATTCTGTCAGTGTCATGATATTTAGAACGTTATAAAGCTTCAAAATGTGAATTAAAATAATTTTTGTGAAAAATTTCCAAAAATAGTAAGTTTTTGGTCACCCGAACCGTCCAGTCTCGACCGTCTCGAAAAACTACACCCGTACCCCAAATTTGAAAAAAATGCATTTTCGGACCCCGGGGGCTGCTAAATATGGCAGGTACTCAAGCTAGTACGGCTTAGTTAGAGCTTCGTATGGCAATTTACGGCATCAAAATCCGATTCGTATGACCTGTTTTAGCCTAGAACCAAATTTCCTAAAAATTGTCCGGGGAAGTACCGGGGGCCCGGGACTGTGTGGGAACACGTCCCAGGCCACTCCAGATCAGCTTTAGCAGCTAGGGGGCACCCTCTTTCTTTGTGGGAGTCTTGGGAAAGCTGCCAAGCCTGCAACTCAGTCTCAGAACCAATTAACCAAGCCAACCTGACACTTGGTGGGCAGAGAACTGGACTTGCCATGCTTAACTGGAGAAGCTCCCAGATGCATTTAGCAACCCAGATCAATTTTCAGCCTGTAGGAGCCTATTTAAAGACCTGCACACACACACACACACACTTATGATCACACACACACACAGTGCATACACACACACCCACATACATTGGGGAGGTGCTGCCGAATCACACACCTATTGAAGAAGAAGCAAGGAGGGAGGTGCTGCCAAATTTTCATCTCAAGAAGTTCGATTAGATCAGAGAATTGAGAAGATTACCAGCCCCTAATCAGGGTAACGACAGTTAAATTAATGCTATCTGTAAATTCCTTTCTCTACCATCAAAATTTCTCGTACATTATGCCTATTCCTAGCCGAAAATCTCTATGACTACTCTCTAAATTCTCCTTATTCGTACTCTATTATGTAATCATCATTCCATAGCTGAATTATCAGCCATTCTTCACTCTTGATTAATGATTAGAGCATAATTATCAGAATCTCCTCTCTCTAGATAGCATAGTAATTAATCGGTAAGCTAGTATTTGTGCAGATTGAAGAGAATCATCATTGTAATCACTCATTAACACTGCAGCTTAATTGAATTCATTTTTCTTATGCATTAAGACGTAATTAAGGAGAAATTAATCCGTCATTAAGTCTCTAAGAATTGGTTTTTCCTCACACATATGTATAGGGTAAATCTGCATCATCTAATTGCTAGGAAATAGTTTAATCATACTTAATCCAATTCTCTGGTAATTCCAATAGTGAAATCCTAATTATTCTTGATCATGTAAGCCGAATAATTATCTTAGAGCCGGTTTCCATAGGATTATGTGCCATCCTTAATGATTGCTTTATGAAAGAAATCTAGACTCTCATATAGGAGGGATTAATTGATGTCACTAATCTACCCATTGGACTGTTATGATGCTTGTGAACCTTAGCTCTTTCTCCAAGCTAATCATTTAAAGTAGTGAGAAATGGCCCCGGTTAAGAGGACGCGCTTCGGTGGTGCCCATGATCGCGAAGCAGGAATGAGCAATGTCAACGGGAAGGGGAAGGCTCCCATGGACGAGCAAATACCGGCCATCTCACGGGCTATTGACGAAGAAATGGAAGAGGTAGGTCCCAAATTTCTATTCAAGTTGTTTAATTAACATTGCATACGATTAGTTAGGAATGAACATATCCCAGAACATGTTGGAGAAATCCGACAGAAACCTCGGTATTGAATGCATAGTACATTTAAGTATAAAGTAGGAAAGAAATGATTGATGGGTATGCTGTTTGCAAGAGGAAAGAATGTTTGCTAGGGAAAATTTAGCTCGACATGTTCATTTTATTTCCAATGTTGAATCAGTCCTGACCCCCCTACTGATCACAGGGGGCAAAGTTCCTCGTTAGGACTCTTGAATCCTCGACTTGCTTTCTATGTGGTGGATACCCACGACTTGCTTTCTATGCGGTGGGAACCCACGTCTTGCTTTCTATGCGGTGGGAGTTTCCATGACGTGCTTTCTATGCGGTGGACATACCTAGTTGTATGGGCAGCTAGGCGACAACGGGAGGAGTGAACTCTCGCTGGAGGGGGGATGTTGTACCTCCAGAACATTGGAATTTTTATGAATAAGTTTGAGTAGAATTTTTACTAGAATTCTGTCTTGGTGTTGTTTGCAATACTGGTTGAAGGGCTGTTTTAACGAACCATGTGATTCGGAATTAAACAAGGAATATTTATGTTGAACAACCTTTGTGGTAGTAATTAGGTCACACGAGGAAGTGTGAGTGTGGGGGTGGAAAGTGGGGGCTTGGCTCAGGTTGCCAATGCCTACGAGATGGGTGGTCCCGATTGGTCGGGAACTCTCTGTCCCCATAGTGCTTACTCGATATTAGTAACGCTCATTGCCCCTAGAGCGGGGAATTATCGAGAGTACGTGCCTCTGAAACATGGGGAAAAAGGCACTCGAGGCTTCTCTCCTCTTGGAAGGTGGGTCATAGGATCGCTAGATAGTTTAAGTACGCTTCCCCTGCGAGGTGGAGCTAGATCTCCTTGCTAGTAGGCTCGAACTCGACTCACTTTGTGATGAGAGATCGTCTGCTAGTCGAACCCTGAACCATTTTGTTTGCTTCCGCTATAGATCTAGTGGCCACCAGGTTTACCATCAGATCCGTTGTTTGATACGACGGGGTGGGGACCTCACACATGGTATCAGAGCCTAGGTTAGGATGGGAAAATAAAGTCGTATTGTTTGAACATTTAAAAGGAACTGAAAATATATAGGTAGTTGATCCGAATTCCTTGCATTGGTGTTGAAGACCCCGTGCTCGAATATCGGAAGTTCCAAGTGTTTGAGCTTATTTATGAGCAAGCTCGAAGATCCCTTGTTTACCAGTTCAGGTGAGATGTCATGGAGATACTGTTGAAGGCTCACACGCCACACTCCACTCGCATTGACAAAGGATGGGAACTTGATTGGACATTTCCAGGAGGGGCTTACTACATCAATGCTCGGAAGCTAGGATGCCTGGCTACCGACTTGAAGAAGATACGTTGGGGAGAAGAGTTGAGAGTAATAGAGATATTCTACTTGGTGCCCACACGATTGGATCAGACTGTTTCGGGCAACTCCAACCAAACCATCAACGAGTGGCTCTTGGAGAAGGTCACCAATGTGATTCCAGCAAACCGAGTCAAGACCTGTGGATTACTGAAAGCGGAACTCCGGCCCGACATCTTAGTTTATTATCCCCTCAAGAATGTGTATAAGAACTATTACACGAATGAAGTAGTGCATCATGTCAACACCATTTCCTAGGCGTATGTTATACGCAAATCCATAAAGCCATGTAATAAGCGGTCATCAGTCATTCTAAACCTTGAGGGGTTTCGATTGTAATAAATTTCCATCAATAAAGTGCTTTTTGTCTCTGAATCTCTGTCTCTTGATAAAGTGGAATTTTGAATTCTATTAAAGTCTCGTGTCTCTTGAAATTCAAGTAATGGTATCAAGAATTTCGTATAACCCATGTAGGTACCGCCTGTTGCTCTGTATTCGGCAGCCAAGAGAAGAAGCTTCTCCTCAAACAAGCCCAACCCCCGATCTTTAAGGGCGAGGGGGCAAATGTGGAGAGAGATGCGGAAGTATGGATGGAAGCCATGGACGATTATTTTTAAGCTGCGGGAACCCAACCCGTAAATCAAACCATGCTTGCGATATTCCGCCTGACTGGCAATGCCAAGATATGGTGGAAGCAACACTGCAGGGACATGGATATTAAGGGATCTTCCCAGTCCTGGGAAGACATCAAAGCTGTGATAATGGGACGTTATTTACCACCTGCCTATAGGACCTTGAGAATGAATGAATTCTTTTCACTTCGGCAGCTGAATTCAACGGTCAAAGAATACTATGCAAAGTTTGTCACTCTTCGGAGATATGCTCCTAAGATGACCTTGGAACAACAGGTGGCAAGGTTCTGTCAAGGACTAATCGATCCCTTGAACACTCCGCTGGAGGCTCTCAGGCCGTCAACACTTCAGGATGCCTTGTTGAGGGCTAAACCTCTAGCTCTCGAAGTACAAAAGGCTAATCAGAATAGGAGGAATAATTGGGCAAAGAGGGCAAGGAACACTGCTTGGGACAACAGACCAGCCAATCAAACCTATAACCAGCGCCCTATTGTGGCTACCACCACAACCATGGAGTTCCCTGATGTTCGATTCTATGGTTGCGGCGAGCATGGACACTACAGATCCAATTGCCCCAGGAACATTCATGCGACCAACGCCAATGCCATACCCTTGAATAACCGTGGGCGTGGCCAAGCTAATGGAAGAGGAGGACGCGGAAGAATGAACAGAGGGCGAGGGCGTGGAGCTATCGCCAGAGTGGATGCCGCAGTAGTTCAACCAACTGTGGGTGACGAAGCAGTGGAGAGAGCAACCCTGCATGCTGCAATTGACAATCCCAATGGTTGCGAGCAATACGCAGTCATTCATACGCCAGGATCTCTCAGAGGTGAACAAGTTAACTTCCTTATAGATTGTGGCAGTACTCTTTCATTTCTTTCACCCAGATGCAGGAGAAAGCTTAAGCTAGATAAGTATCCGTCAAGCAAAATAGTTGTCGAGTTAGCAAATGGCAAGGAGGTAGTATCTCAACACTCTGCAGGCAAAATTGACTTTGATTTAGGGGGACACCCAACTTCTGCCCAATTTCGGACCTTACCCTTAGGATTCTTTGATGGGATATTAGGGATGGACTGGCTAAAGCAAAATAGGGCCCACATACATTGTGCACAAGGGAATTTTACCTTTACAGATAACTTAGGTAATGAAGCCTTAATTCAGGGGGAAAATGGGAGACCTAAGGCTACTCTAGTTAAGGCCAGCAGACTTTTGAAGGGACTAAGGAAGGGTCAGCAAATATATGCAGTCAAACTCAATAAGGTGGACCAATCAGATACCTCACTTTGACCAGACTGGCTGAGGGAGTATGATGACGTATTCCCCGAGGACCTTACGAATCTTCCACCACACAGAGAGGTAGATCATGAGATTGAGACTATCCCTGGGTGTGAACCTATCTCAGAAAGACCTTATAAAATGTCACTTCCGGAGGCCATCGAACTCAAAGAACAACTTAGGCAACTCATTGAGCAAGGATTCATTCGACCCAGTACTTCTCCTTGGGGTGCTCCAGTTCTTTTCCAAAAGAAGAAGGATGGGACCTTAAGGCTATGCATAGACTATCGTGGACTGAACCAGGTAACTGTCAAGAACAAGTATCCAATTCCAAGGATTGACGAACTTTTGGACAGACTCCACGGCGCCAAAATATTTACAAAGATAGACCTAAGTCAGGATATTACCAAATCAGGATCAAGGAATCAGATATTCCGAAGACAGCTTTCAATACTAGGTATGGGCACTACGAATTCACAGTAATGTCTTTTAGTCTAACAAATGCTCCTGCAAGCTTCAATCAACTTATGCAGGATATTTTTAGACTTTACCTGGATGATTTTTTCTTGGTTTTCTTTGATGACATTCTAGTCTATTCTAAGAATGAAGCAGATCACAAGGAACATGTTCGCAAAGTACTTGATCTCCTTCGAGAACACCAGCTTTACGCTAAGGAGAGCAAGTGCACTTTTTGCTCACCAAAGGTCAACTATCTTGGATTTGTCATTTCGGCTGAAGGGATTTCAATAGACCCAGACAAAGTCAAGGACATCGTTGGCTGGCCTCAACCATCCACTGTCAGCGAAGTAAGGGGATTTCTTGGAATAACGGGATGGTACAGGATTTTTGTCAAGGATTATGCACGTATTGCTGCACCTTTGACGGAACTCCTGAAGAAAGGAATGAGGATCGATTGGAAGACCGAGCACGAGTCTAGCTTTGCTAAGCTAAAAGAATTCTTGGTCTCAGCTCCTATTTTAAAGCTTCCAGACTTCAGTAAAGAATTTGAAGTAGCGACAGACGCTAGTAAGTTTGCTCTAGGCAGAGTTCTTACTCAAGAAGGAAGACCGGTGGCGTATACTTCGCGAAAGCTGAGGGATCATGAGAAGAATTATCCCACTCATGATCTGTAACTTTTAGTAGTTATACATGCACTGAAGTTATGGAGACATTATCTTCTTGGACGCAAGTTTCAGTTGGTTACAAACCACAAGAGTTTAAAGTGGATTTTTACTCAACCCATTCTCAATATGCGACAACGGCGATGGATAGAGCTATTACAGGAATATGACCTTGACATAAAGTATAGACCAGGGAAGGAAAACGCAGTTGCAGATGGTCTTAGCTGAAAAACGTTTCTCGGAGCTATCTCTATTCCAAATAACCCTATCTGGGATAGAATCAAAGAAGCATCCCTCGAAGATCCAGAGTACCAACGTATGGCTTCATTAGTCCAGCAGAATAAGATGCCTGAAGCGAAAGATTACTCTCTTATGGGAGGATGTCTTTACTATAGACATAGACTCTGTGTACCCAGAGACCCAGCTTTAAAGAAGGCCATTCTATATGAAGCACACGATAGCCCTACATCCGGACACCCAGGCTATGCTAAAACTCTTCACGCCGTCAGAAGGAGTTATTTCCGGTCTGGAATGAAAGGAGACATACTTCGCTATGTGAGGCAATGTCTTTCTTGTCAACGGATAAAGGCCGAAAGGATCAAATTACCAGGGCAACTTCAACCTCTTGACATACCCCAGATGAAGTGGGAATGCATCAGTATGGATTTTGTTACAGGGTTACCTTCTACAGGAGGTTATGATTTTGTTTTCGTGGTTGTGGACATGCTCACAAAAGTGGCTCATCTAATACCCGTAAAGACAACCTTTACTGCTTCAGATGTTAGTTGGGTATTCATCAAGGAGATTTTTAGGTTACATGGTCTACCCAAGCATATTGTCAGCGATAGAGATGCCAAGTTTACATCAAAATTTTGGACCTCTCTTTTCCAATCTATTGGGTCACAATTAGCCTTCAGCACAGCATATCATCCGTAGACTGATGGGCAAACCAAAAGAGTTAATCAAGTCATTGAGGACATCCTCAGAGCCTATTGTTCGCAAGAACCAAAGAAGTGGTTACAATATCTACCTTTGGTAGAATATGCTTATAACTCTTCCGAACACAGAAGCATTGGAATGTCACCTTTCAAAGCTCTTTATGGACAGGACTGCTTAGCACCACTGAACCTTTCAGATCCAACCATCAGAGTCGAAGCCTCTAGAAAGATGTTAGAAGATATGGAAGCCCAGACTAGAGCCATTCGCCAGGACATTCAGGCAGCTCAGGATAGACAGAAGCACTATGCAGATAAGGATCGTTCGGAAAGGACTTTCAAAGAAGGGGATAAAGTTTTTCTGCGAGTCCGACCTAAGAAAAGCAACTTATCGCTAGGCAGATATAAGAAGCTTAGCCCAAGGTACTGTGGACCATTCGAGATCATTAAGGTTGTAAGTGACCAGGCCTACAAGCTAAAGTTACCTGCAAACTTGAAGGTTCATAATGTATTCCATGTCAGCTTACTCAAACCCTATATTCCCAATCCCGATCAATTCCTGGACTCAGATCAGATAGTCATGCCAGCACAAGGAGTTCTCGAGCTCCAACCTGACTACGTACTTGAAACAAGGGAAAGAAAATTACACAACAGAACTATCACGGAGCATCTGGTAAAGTGGAAGGATTACCCTGAAGAAGATGCAACTTGGGAAGACGAATCGACTCTCTTAAAATATTACCCAAACTCATTCTTGACATGAGGACATCTCAAATTTTTCACGTTGGGGAGGTTGTAAGGTCTCTGACCCGATCACAAGAGCACCCTTGTACCACGAAATTAATATAATGGAATAAGTTACTATTTTTAGCAGTTTTCCAGATTCTATCAGTGTCATGATATTTAGAACGTTATAAAGCTTCAAAATGTGAATTAAAATAATTTTTGTGAAAATTTTCCAAAAATAGTAAGTTTTTGGTCACCCGAACCATCCAGTCTCGACCGTCTCGAAAAACTGCACCCGTACCCCAAATTTGAAAAAAAAGCATTTTCGGACCCCGGGGGCTGCTAAATATGGCAGGTACTCAAGCTAGTACGGCTTAGTTAGAGCTTCGTATGGCAATTTACGGCATCAAAATCCGATTCGTATGACCCGTTTTAGCCTAGAACCAAATTTCCTAAAAATTGTCCGGGGAAGTACCGGGGGCCCGGGACTGTGTGGGAACACGTCCCAGGCCACTCCAGATCAGCTTTAGCAGCTAGGGGGTGCCCTCTTGCTTTGTGGGAGTCTTGGGAAAGCTGCCAAGCCTGCAACTCAGTCTCAAAACCAGTTAACCAAGCCAACCTGACACTTGGTGGGCAGAGAACTGGACTTGCCATGCTTAACTGGAGAAGCTCCCAGATGCATTTAGCAACCCAGATCGATTTTCAGCCTGTAGGAGCCTATTTAAAGACCTGCACACACACACACACACACTTATGATCACACACACACACAGTGTATACACACACACCCACATACATTGGGGAGGTGCTGCCGAATCACACACCTATTGAAGAAGAAGCAAGGAGGGAGGTACTGCCGAATTTTCATCTCAAGAAGTTCGATTAGATCAGAGAATTGAGAAGATTACCAGCCCCTAATCACGGTAACGACAGTTAAATTAATGTTGTCTGTAAATTCCTTTCTCTACCATCAAAATTTCTCGTACATTATGCCTATTCCTAGCCGAAAATCTCTATGACTACTCTCTAAATTCTCTTTATTCGTACTCTATTATGTAATCATCATTCCATAGCTGAATTATCAACCATTCTTCACTCTTGATTAATGATTAGAGCATAATTATCAGAATCTCCTCTCTCTAGATAGCATAGTAATTAATCGGTAAGCTAGTATTTGTGCAGATTAAAGAGAATCATCATTGTAATCACTCATTAACACTGCAGCTTAATTGAATTCATTTTTCTTATGCATTAAGACATAATTAAGGAGAAATTAATCCGTCATTAAGTCTCTAAGAATTGGTTTTTCCTCACACATATGTATAGGGTAAATCTGCATCATCTAATTGCTAGGAAATAGTTTAATCATACTTAATCCAATTCTCTGGTAATTCCAATAGTGAAATCCTAATTATTCTTGATCATGTAAGCCGAATAATTATCTTAGAGCCGGTTTCCATAGGATTATGTGCCATCCTTAATGATTGCTTTATGAAAGAAATCTATACTCTCATATAGGAGGGATTAATTGATGTCACTAATCTACCCATTGGACTGTTATGATGCTTGTGAACCTTAGCTCTTTCTCCAAGCTAATCATTTAAAGTAGTGAGAAATGGCCCCGGTTAAGAGGACGTGCTTCGGTGGTGCCCATGATCGCGAATCAGGAACGAGCAATGTCAACGAGAAGGGGAAGGCTCCCATGGACGAGCAAATACCGGCCATCTCACGGGCTATTGACGAAGAAATGGAAGAGGTAGGTCCCAAATTTCTATTCAAGTTGTTTAATTCACATTGCATACGATTAGTTAGGAATGAACATATCCCCGAGCATGTTGGAGAAATCCGACAGAAACCTCGGTATTGAATGCATAGTACATTTAAGTATAAAGTAGGAAAGAAATGATTGATGGGTATGCTGTTTGCAAGAGGAAAGAATGTTTGCTAGGGAAAATTTAGCTCGACATGTTCATTTTATTTCCAATGTTGAATCAGTCCTGACCCCCCTACTGATCACAGGGGGCAGAGTTCCTCGTTAGGACTCTTGAATCCACGACTTGCTTTCTATGCGGTGGATACCCACGACTTGCTTTCTATGCGGTGGGAACCCACGTCTTGCTTTCTATGCGGTGGGAGTGTCCATGACGTGCTTTCTATGCGGTGGACATACCTAGTTGTATGGGCAGTTAGGCGACAACGGGAGGAGTGAACTCTCGTTGGAGGGGGGATGTTGTACCTCCAGAACATTGGAATTTTTATGAATAAGTTTGAGTAGAATTTTTACTAGAATTCTGTCTTGGTGTTGTTTGCAATACTGGTTGAAGGGCTGTTGTAACGAACCATGTGATTCGGAATTAAACAAGGAATATTTATGTTGAACAACCTTTGTGGTAGTAATTAGGTCACACGAGGAAGTCTGAGTGTGGGGGTGGAAAGTGGGGGCTTGGCTCAGGTTGCCAATGCCTACGAGATGGGTGGTCCCGATTGGTCGGGAACTCTCTGTCCCCATAGTACTTACTCGATATTAGTAACGCTCATTGCCCCTAGAGCGGGGAATTCTCGAGAGTACGTGCCTCTGAAACATGGGGAAAAAGGCACTCGAGGCTTCTCTCCTCTTGGAAGGTGGGTCATAGGATCGCTAGATAATTTAAGTACGCTTCCCATGCGAGGTGGAGCTAGATCTCCTTGCTAGTAGGCTCGAACTCGACTCACTTTGTGATGAGAGATCGTCTGCTAGTCGAACCCTGAACGATTTTGTTTGCTTCCGCTATAGATCTAGTGGCCACCAGGTTTACCATCAGATCCGTTGTTTGATACGACGGGGTGGGGACCTCACAATTATGGCTATAAACGTCATTTGTAATGAGTAGTTATTCTAGTTTCAGAAGCCGGGATGCAATGGCACTTCCAGATTGTAAATACAAAGCCATTTGACCCTTTCAACCCCATTTTTGGTTAAACATAAGGTAGCCTTAGTATATAAGGTACCTAGGTCATTTTGTAAGGGGAGACTTTCATCATAATCAAAACTTTAGCGTTTCCGTCTACTGTGTGTGAGAGAGAAAGAGAGTGAGGGTGAGCTTTATCCTCTAGCTACGCCCGGCTCGCTCAACACATTGGAGATCCGACTGCACCATTGTTGTAGGCTCGAGGAGAGCTACACGACAACGCCAAGCATTCCACGCGTGAGCTTTATCCTCTAGCTACGCCCGGCTCGCTCAACACATTGGAGATCCGACTGCACCATTGTTGTAGGCTCGAGGAGAGCTACGCGACAATGCCAAGCATTCCACGCAAGACGAAGCACACACACCAACGCATCTACGAGCTATTTGTGGCCGTATGTGTATCAAACGATGTCTGTTTTCTGCGTGCTAGTAGTCTATAGAATCCTGGCGACATAAGCTACGCATAGGTACTCATAAATTTCAGTTTCTGGCACTTTCAAAATTCTGCTCTGTCATCCTACGCGTTTTTCACAAATGGGTTTAGAGTGAGGGTTTTGAGTGTAGAAGCTTAGGGACAAGTGTATCCTAGTGAGGGGATGGTGTTCCTTAAGTTTCGTACGAATCTGGCATGATTAGGTGAGTTTCCTTTCATATGTGTGTATGTGGCTAGGTGGTGTAGTTGAGAGCAGTGAGGTTCTTGATTGTGGTTTAGTTGGCCTTCTAGAGTGTTGTATGTGTAGGATGGTCTCAGCCTGACAAGATAAAGAGATTTCCTCCATGTGCCTATCGTGTCATCTGTGTCCTCGATTGACATTATGTTGATCTAGGTAGTGTTTGCATGCACTTCATGGGTGTGTGAGTCGATTCCGCAACAACCACTTGGATAGGCTAGGCTCCACTCTGAATTGGAGAAAAGTAAGATCTACCGTAGGTCCAAACTAGGCTTGATGATGAGGGGTCTCTTGTCTCAAGGTCTACCACTTCTCCAAGATACACTTCATGAAATACAGTGGTGGATAGACACGCTCAATTGGGAATGGGAGAAAAGGTGCAAGGTCCACCACCTGTCCAACACCTTAGGCTCTTTATTAAATGTTTTCTTCTCACTACATGGAGGACTTTTGATATGTTTCCATGAGAGGATTTACCAAAAGGTCCACCACCTATCCAAGCTTTCTCCATGGAATATCTAGAAATAGTTTTTTTGAGATCTACAAGAAGAAACAAAAGAAAAATTTGATACCATGCACATGTATATTCAAGTATGTGAAACAAGGTTCAATTCATAAAAGGTACCTTAGGGGTGTGTTTTAATTATCCTTAGAAGATTGTTCTCATCTTTGACCTTGTTTATATAAGCCTTTGCAGTGGTTGCCTTCATGAATGGCCCCTTTGTAGTGCATCCCAATTGCCTAGCTAGATTGATCAATTGTGGCGCCTTCATGCTTTCAACAACTGTACCTTCCTTTTCCAGTATCTCTTCTAGCTAGATTGATCAATTGTGGCGCCTTCATGCTTTCAACAATTGTACCTTCCTTTTCCAGTATCTCTTGTATTTGGGCTCGTCTGATGTCATTATTGTAAGTTTTGTCACTTGCTCAATTGTGTTTTCCTTCAAGGATAGCTTCAACTTTGTCATATTTTGCAGGAGTTATTCTTCTTGTAAACAACACCTTGGCTGACCAAGCATCATTTTTTTGCTTCCAATTCTCTTTGATTTCTTTATATTCACTCTCATTTGTCAATGCAAGATGTCCGTAATGATTAGAGGCAATTTCACACATCCCTTGTCTCATCCAGCTCAAACAAGTAGGGAAGCAACTCCTCCAAGGGCATATTGTCAACTAGTTTCTCACCATCAAATTGGGATGGAGAAATACAATTGTTTGCAGGGAAATGAATCCCTTGTAAGGAGAGTCATCAATAAGCACTGTTCTTCATGGGTCACATTCATACCCCATGGCAATTCTAGCTAGAGGCTTGAACATTGCCTCAATGGTTGGATTGTCAGGTCTAAATAGTTTATTTCTTTGGCAGGTGTAGCAACTTTCTTGATTCCATATTGCAAAGAAAGGCAATGTACCTTTTGCTAAGCTCTCTAGTGCTTTAAGAATTTGAAGCACATTGTTCCTAGAAGCTGTTGACCAACTTGCAATATTAAACCTCTATCATATAGTCTTCAAGAATTGGATGCAACATGGCCTGGGTATATTATATCTTTTTGGATCTAGTTGTACAGACTGGTGGTGTGAGGACAGCTGAGGGGAACGTTTCAATAGCAGAACATGATAATTGTGAGTATGGAATTCTCAACATCTTCACTAGATGAAGTAGAAGCAAATGGAAATGGCTCTTGAGCAGGCGTTTTAGTCTCTTTTGAAGTAGGTTGTATTGTTGGAGTAGGCATGTCTCTATTCTCACTGTTGCAAGCTGGCTCAAGGTGCACATCACTAGACTTTGGTATAGACCTTGGGCATGTTAGAAAAAATAGAATCAAGGTGCACATCACTAGACTTTGGTATAGACCTTGGGCATGTTAGAAACAATATTAGAATCAAGGGGTTCAACAATTGAGGACTCAACCACAGCGGCTTTATCTATCCCAATTTGCGAATCTAAAAAAAACAAATAACATTGGTTTCTCATAAATCACTAGAATTTAAATCACCAATTTTAAACATGTGGAAGTCGAACTTAGGAGTTTATTTAAGGTAAAATCAATACTATATTCCTTGCAACTATTGGTACACAAGGCAACATTGGATCTTTTGTGAAAAACTTGTACACCCTACACTTGAATAAAAATTAGTACTTAAGTGAATACTAAAGGCCACATAAAGTTAACAACAACCATGATTTACTTGATTGAGATTTGATCCATTAAAAGTCATATTAACACATGTAATTAAGACTTCTATCCATGTAAATACTTGAAAACATCAAATAAAGTCATAGTCAACCATGATTTACTTGATTGAGATTTGATCCATTAAAAGTCATATTATTACATGTAATTAAGACTTCTATCCATGTAAATACTTGAAAACATCAAATAAAGTCATAGTCAACAAACTACGTGTCTCCTCATTCAAGTCGACCAATAGTTTAAACACATGCATAGCCATAACCTCTTGATTTACTGTCTAAAGATAAGGCTTTATCAAAAGGTGTTATTTTTGGATGAAATATATAGCTATGTTTTGGACACTCGTACAATGAGAGGTATTTTTGTAATCCAACACGTTTCCCTTTTCTACAAATTTACAAATATATGCCTAGTTAATCTCTCTCTCTTCTTCTATATTCAATCCTTCTCTCAATAGAGACCTTAATAGAAGCAAGGTCTACCACTTGTCCAAGCTAGTGCAAGGAAATGGCTATTGTTTTAAGTCTACCACAATTAGACTCCACAGAAGGTTCACCATTATACTTGTTTGAATTAGCCTCCATGGAAGGTCCATGTCATAATAACTAATATCTAATTTTTGTAAATTATTTTCTCATGTTAAACTGATCATTTAATATGGGGAAGTACTAGAGGAGAAAAATCTAGAATATTGCTTAAGCTGGCAGATCGGCCACAGTAGGGATCCAAAGGAGGTAAAATAGGGATCCAAAGGGGGGGGGGGGGGGGGGGGGGGGGGGGGCATCTCCAAAAGAGCAATGTGCAAAAATGGGCTTAAAAGACCCTAAGGTTCATCTCATTAACACTAGAATGGTAACCTAACAGGACATAAAAGTATCCTTTCAGGGTTTTGGGAAAAAATTCCAAAACCATAGTAGATCCACTCATTTTGAAAAATCCTTTCATGAGCTTATAGTTCAATAACTACTATATATGAAAAAAATGAGAAACTTGTAATTTTTCTCATCCCTTGGTCACTACAAGCCTCCAAAGTTGATGGACCAGTGCATTTTGCCAAAAACAACAATTTCTTACGGTTGATTGCATATAAATAAGAGTGGAGATTTTTGTAGGACATGAGATAAAATGCCCCGTTAACTTCAATGGGTTGGTGACCAAAACATATGGTTGCTGTTATCTCACTAATTTTTTTTTGGGCAAAAAAAATAGGTACAAAAAAGTTGCATTTTTTCCATTCTGCGGACCTATCATCAAAGTTTCTATAGTCACGCTTAATACAGATACTATATACATGTTTTCTTAGTTCCCTTTGGGCCTCTGGATTCAAAAGGAGCCATGGATCATGTCAAAAGGATAATGGATCTCTTACAATTGGAACCTTGGGGGCAATGATAAAGTGCTAAATACAGCAAACATGAAAAAAATGGGTTTAGTATTATGACCTCTAGAAACCCATAGAAAGTACTCAATATCTAGCCAAGTTTGTAGTCTATGATTAGATATGGTTACTACCTACAAAATACACACAATTGGCTTAAGAAACTAGCGATAATGAGAAAGTTATACTTGCTACTCTAAAATGTATCGTATTCTTCAGCAATCAAAAAACTCAACCATCATCATATACTATGCTATATAGCATATTAGGTCCCCCAATACTCAAGGAAGATTAGCTTTATGTTATACATTACACTTACACAATCAAAATTGAATTTGGATATCAAGAAAGCCACCAAAAAAATCATAAAAGTGCTAATTTTTCCCAAAAAACAGGATTATGCAATTCTTGAAAATTGGTCATAACTTTCAATTTTAACACTTAGCTCTCCCTACAAGCATCAAAACATGTTGAGAACTATGAAGGCCTAACCTCTAGCCATCTAAACCTCACAAACATGAAGTTTAGAGTGGTATAGTTGCCAAAAATTGAAAAAAACCAAAAACAGGACCCGTTTTTTCACACAGTTTAGGTTCAAAAATGTTGTGCAAGAGTAAGGTTAATGGTGAGATTGATACTAAAAAAAAAATGCTATGTTTTTTTCAGCTCATAAGGCAACTTTGTGGATATATAGCACCTAAAAATTCATTTTCATACTCTTCAAATAATTCAAGCAAAATGGTCACTTAACAGGACACAAAAGTGTCCAAGGACATAAAAGTGTCCTATTACCATTCTAGTGTTAAGACTTCCAAAATGCTAAGGTTCCAAAATTCAAAGGTTGTGTCCAAAGGCCAAACACTAGGGAAATTGGATGCTTTGTGTGTGTCCCAAAAATTCTTCACAACTCCTACATAGGAGGGGGAGAGACCTGGAAGTAGGGGATGAGAGAGAAACACACACACTCATAAGCTTCCTTTACACAAGCGGAAAGAGAGACACAGGTCAGATGCCCACAAGGTGTACTCAAATCCTATTGGATGGCCATGGAGGTGGACCAATCAGAATTAGGCTAGAGTTAAAAACACTTAATAAAAGAACCAATAACAATTAAGCTCTCTAGAAGACTATTGGAGAGTCTCTTAAAGGGGTCCAATGAGCATTCAGCAGCCCAATGGCTTGCCTGATTCCTATTGTCCAGGAGGCAAAGGGAGTTTAGTTTCATTTATTAACTACCTAAAGCTCTCACAAAAGGGGAAAGGGGGACACATGTCAGAAGGCTATCACTTATGCTTCTTAATACTCATTGTCTAAGCCTGGAAAGGGCCAATAGGGTTGCAACATGAGAAAATAGCAAGAGGGGTGGACCAAGAGAGAGAAGGGGCTGATTTTCTCAAGGTGTTATCCACACACACTCACACAAACTCATTTGTGAAGCAAGAAGACTCTCTCTCTCCTTCTCAAGCTTAATGGAAAGCTTATCACCTACTGCAAACTTGTGAGAAGGGAGACCTCCACCAACAACTCTTGGCTTTGTGATGCAAATCCAACCAAGAGACAAGCTTCAATGCATGCTCACGTCCTCTACCATGCTAATTACTAAGCTAATTTATGCTAATATGAGTGATTATGTGAGGAGATGTACATCTTTATCGTAAGATTACTCCTTCTTCCTCCAATCTACTCTCATACCCCACTAGCTCTTACCATCTTTGAAGGTGTGTGAGGTCTTGGGTCTGAGACCATGAGGGAATTGATGTTGTGTTTCATAAGTGTTTTTCTTAGTGCTTGAAGTCTCCATCTTCATTGCACTATCTAGTATTGAAGGAACAGAAAGAATTGTATTGTAGAACGTCTCTCTTGGTGGGAGAAACCATAATACAAAGCCTTTTGGAGGGGGGACCGGCTCCATGTAAATCCGGTCCTCAACTGTTGTCAATAGATTAATTTCTCTCTCTTTTGAGGTATTGTTCATGCTATCTAACTAGGTGCTATAATTTTTGTTTCTCTCTCCACCCAAGTACTCTTGTTATTCTCATTAGGAATCTATTCTAAAGAGATTCTCACTATGTTCATGCTATTTTTTGCTACACACAAGCAACTAGGCAATTAAATGTTACATTGGTATCAGAGCACAAGGTTTCTCTTTTCTTGATCAAGAAGGGAGGTCCTCAAGCTAGCTATAAATGGTTGGTACTATTAATTGCATGTGAGTAAGTAGAATAGGGATTTTTCAGCCTTGCAGTGTGCTTGCTTTTGTGCAGACAACAGGGCATCACCGTCAAGATTTATGGTCTTAATTGTGGAGTCCTACGGGGCTTGCCTACGGCTTAACCTCTATTGAGCTATTACAAGCTTGACAAGATCCGGTGCTGTTTTGGTGTTGAACAACCCTCTCTTCTATTCCTTGCAATTAATGGAATTCAAGCCACGAGAATAGTAGCTTGAGTGCTTTTTCTAAAGGGGTAAAGAGGAGTAGCAACTAGGGCTTGAAGTGCCAAAGTACACCTAAAAAGTTTACACCTAAAGTTGTTAGCATGGCTGACAATAATAAAGAGAGAAAAATTAATGTTGACAACTTTGATTATGCTAATGAGAAGGCTACTAATGATGCCCCTATGCTTGTTAACTACCTTGTTTATAGGCTTCAACAAGCTATTGGAAATCCATCCCTCCAAAGTGAAGTGCAACGGCAGCTTCATGCTCATGGGATTCTCCAAGCTCCCCACCATGACAAGAGAGTACCTAGGAAGCCTCAAAAATTTTCTTCTTGATGATGCATCTCCTTCCCAAAGGAGAATTCAAGAGCCTCCACCGAAGGAACGAGAAAGAAGTGAGACTCCTGCCATTTTGGTGGAGATGGATCCATGAAGATGGCGGGCTAAACGCTCCCCATCACCTCCAAAGCGGAGAAGACCACCACACACTTCTCCACACCATAATTCAAAGAAGGATGACAAAAAGAAAGAGAAGAAAAAGGCGAGAAAGAGGACACCCTCTTCTCCATCTTCTTCGTCATCTTCCTCTTATGAATTTGATGGTGCAGATAAAGAAGATCAAGGCAAGAAAAAGGTGAGAAAGAGGTCACCCTCTTCTCCATCTTCCTCAAATTCTTCAACTTCTGAAGAAAGTGATGGTGCAACTTTTGAACGATCAAAAAGAATAGGCCATAGGAAATCATATGCCGCATGGAAGAGGTCGTCCAAGCTCAAGAAGTTCAAAGAGGGAGGGAAGAGCATCTCTTTCCTTACTTACAATGGTGCCTTTGGTGCTACGGACAAAGTCTTGGCCTTTATTCCAACAGTTCAATGTGGTGTTTGGAGATGAGGGCTTCACAGAGTACTCTAAGCTACGCCATGTAGCTGTGCACTTTCAAAAGTCCGCCAGGCAATGGTGGTCTAGCCTATTGGCCAACAATGAAGCTCCACGAACATGGAAAGCTTTAAGAGCTTCCATTATGAAGCAATTTTTGGCCATTGATACCAAAGACAAAGTAATCACCAAATGGCAACGCTTGAATCTCTCCCCCTACGAATCTATCCACAAATATGCAGACAAGTTTTTGGACTTACAACTCAAAGCCACTGTCTTCAAAAAGTTCAATTTTGGAGAGCAAAAGCAACAATTTTGTGCGGGCTTAACTGAAGAAATGGCGGAGTATGTCAACTCCCAAAGGCCATGCACCATATCGACAGTTATACACCATACTATGGTGGCTTCTCGAATCAATTTCCAAACAGGGGCTAAGAGAAATTTTATGCCCAAAGAAAACAAGGGTTCTAATGAGCCTAAGGGGAAGGACAATGTCCAAAAGTCTCCTAAGGGAAATTCCAACAAAGCTAAGGAGAAGGGAGTTTACAAAGGCAAAAACAAACTCTCTCCTGAAGAGCTTGAGCATTATCACAAGGATAATCGTTGTTTCAAGTGCGGAGAACAAGGGCATGTGTACCACGCTTGTCCCCAAAAGAACACCTACCATGAGCCTCCTAGAGCTACCTTGGTTGAAATCCAAGAGGAGGAAACTCACCACAAAGGATCTCCTCTATGCCATGCTTGGGGAAAGTTAAGAGAACATGATGCTTTTATTCTCTCTGACCCTGGTTCTACTCACAATTTCATATCCACAGAATTGTCCAACAAGCTAGGCATACAAGCCTACGAGATGGGAGATGTCCTACCCGCAGATGGGGCTTTCAAGGGGCAAGAAGCTTTAGTCACTCCCTTAATCGAGAAAGTGAGGCTCCATGTCCAAAGCTATGTGGACAAAGAGGACTTCTTTATCTCTCCTCTCAAGCATGAGGATGTTATCCTAGGGGCACCATGGTCTGATCGCATGGCTGCCAATGTTAAATACTTTAGGTTCAGGGAAAAAGATTTGTACATAGATGCCAAGCAAATGGGTAACACCAGACCCACTGTACATACACAAGCTTTCAATAAGTCAATAAAGAGCTCTATTTTTATGTACATGATTTTTGTTAAAGATTCTCAGAGTGAACCTAGTGTTTTAACAAAAGAAAATAAACACACTCACAAGGAATTAGAGTTATCCAATTTTCTCAAGGGGTTTCAAGATGTCTTTATTGAGGACATCCCTTGTGAGCTACCTCCTAAACGAGGCAATGATGACCCTGCAATTGAACTTCTTCCAAGAAGTTCACCGCCTAACAAACCTCCTTATAGAGTTTCTCAAGTTCAACAAGAGGAGATTATGAGGAAAGTGCATGAGTTAGTTTGAGAAGGGCGTGGTTAGGCCTAGCTCATCTCCATTTTGCTCACCCGTGTTATTAGTGCAAAAGAAAGATGGCACATATCGTATGTGTGTAGACTATAGAGCACTAAACAGGATCACTATCAAGAATAGGTTTCCCGTTCCACGGGTAGAAGACCTATTTGATAAGCTACAAGGGTCCACCTACTTCAGTAGGATTGACCTAAAAAGTGGCTACCATCAAATAAGGATAGTTGATCAAGACATTGTAAAGACCATATTTTGCACTATGTTTGGCCTTTACAAATATATTGTCGTGCCTTTTGGCTTGACCAATGCACCAGTCACATTCAACCACTTGATGGAGAAGCTATTCATGCCTCACCAAACCTTTATAGGAGTGTTCTTTGATGACATCACATCTACTCTAATTCATTAGAGGAACACAAGCAACACCTCCAGGTAATATTCAAGTTTTAAGAGAGAATAAACTTTATGCTTATCGAAAGAAAAGTGAATTTTTTTTCTTACAAGAGATTCAGTATTTAGGTCACATTATCTCTCAAGATGGCACTTAAATGGATTCATCAAAATTAGAGGTAATAAAAGGATGGCCTAAACCAAGGAATCTTTGTCGTGAACTAAGAAGCTTTATAGGTATGTGTGCATACTATAGACGCTTCATAGAAAAGTTCTTAGGAATTGTAGGACCATTACATGACCTAACAAAGAAAAATGTTAGGTATACATGGTCTATCAAGGAGAACAATGCTTTCAAAAAGCTTAAAGAAAATCTCATCTCTCAAACTGTGCTTACACTACCGGATCTCTCAAAGCCATTTGAGGTTCAATGTGATGCTTGTGGTGATTGCCTTGGATCTGTTTTGCTCCAAGAAGATCATGCCATAGCCTATGAAAGTCAAAGGAATGAACCTTTTGAGCAAGCTCTAGGCATATATGAAAAGGAACTCCTTGCAGTTCTACATGCCTTAGACTCATGGAAGCACTAATTATTGGGGAGTCCTTTCATTCTGCAAACGGATCACCAAAGTCTTAAGTACTTCATGACACAGACCAAGCTCTCCGACAGACAAATGAGGTGGGCAAAATTCCTTTCCCAATTTCATTTTCATATTGCTCACATTGTTGGCAAGAATAATCAAGTAGCCGATGCACTCTCAAGATGACCGAGAGTGAATGTGGTTTCCATAGCAACTCACAATGATCTATCTTCTATGATAGATGAGTATGCTATTAATACCGATTTTAGAGATGTGATTTCAGCCCTTGCACTAGGGAAGAAAGAGAAACCATTTACTTTACAAGATGGTTATCTTCTCTATGGAAATAGACTATGCGTTACTAACTCATTACGTGAGAAAGTAATGTATGAATATCATGCTGCTCCTTATGCAAGGCATAGAGGGATACAATCTACCCTAAAGGGAATTGAAACATATTTCTATTGGTCTACCATGAAAGCAAACATACAAGATTATGTTTCTAAATGTGTAGTATGCCAAAATATGAAGTTTGATAGAGGGAAGCAACCTGAATTTCTTCAACCTTTTCCAGTCTCCTAATTCACCATGGGAGAGCATATCCATGGATTTTATCTTTGAATTGACTAAGTATATCCATGGGAATACAGGAATATGGATGATAGTAGACAGGTTCAGTAAACAAGCTCATTTTATACTTGTCAAAAATACTGTCAAAGCCCATCAAATGGCAACCCTCTTCATTTCACAAATCTTCAAGTACCATGGCTTACTAATGTCTATAGTGTCGGATAGAGATCCTAGAATGACCAATAATTTTCGGAAGCGTCTCTTTGAGAATTTAGGAACAAGGCTAAATTTCTCTTTGGCCTATCATCTGCAAATGGATGGCCAAAGTGAAATAGCTAGCCTAACAATTCTCAATCTACTAAAATCCTATGTAATGAAAGTAGATCAAAGATCCCAATGGGAGAAGTACTTACCCTTAGTGGAGTATGCCTACAATAACACTGTACATACTTCCACGGGAAAAGCACCTTTTGAGATAATTGAGGGAAGATCAAAAGGTCCCCTACTACTTAAGGTACATGGGAAGATCTTCGCCTGCAGATGAGTATAGCCGAGACCTACAAGAATCTTTCCAAAATATTAAGGATGCTATCTCTATCTCACAGTGAAGACAAGTCTGATGCTGTTGACAAGCACAAAAGATCCCAAGCCTTTAAAGAAAATGAATGGGTCTTACTAAAATTTTCCAAGGCTTAATTAAGACACACGATGGGCAAAAATCCTATGGGACACCAAAAGTACTATTCTAAGTTAGCAAAAAGGTACTATGGTCCCTTCCAAATTCTTAGGCCAATCAATGAGATGGACTATCAATTCAAGTTTCCCAGCCATTGGCTCATACACAATGATTTCCATGTGATCATACTAAAGCCTTACAAAGGAGATCCACCTCAAGAACCAACTATTGAAGACCCACCAAATATTGAGGACCAAGAAGAGGTGTTGCAGCCCGAGTCCATCCTCAACATGAAGACAAGGTACTAAGAGGCGGTAAGACTATCTAACAATATCTTATTAATTTTAAGAGTTATCCTTTTAAAGATGCTAGATGGATGCAAGGCATACAATTAAAGGATAACCTAAAACTTGTCAATGCTTCCCAAGAGTAAGCAAATGTACCAAAGTTAAAAATGAACAAAGTTTTTGTCTTATAAGACTCTCTTTTTATTGTGCACAAATATGAAGTAGTATGCATGCTTAGATCAAGTCTGCAAAGAAGATGTCTCCCGAACATCAAGTAGAGCTTGTTCACTCTACTATGGAAGATTGATAGGAATAATTTGCAGACATGCTTGCGGCAGCTTAGGCTCTCAAGTGCCAAATGGACTAGTCATCCATTCTGGAACGATGTTGTAGGGTAACATAGGGATCCTCTACCCGCTAGAAAAAGGACTAATCAATATGATTTATCTTCTCTACCACATAGTCAAGGATGACTATGATTTCAAGAGAGAAGTAATGCCATAATAACTAATATCTAGTTCTCCTAAATGATTTTCTCATGTTAAATTGATCATTTAATATGGGGAAGTACCAGGGGAGAAAATTCTAGAATATTGGTTAAGCTGGCAGACTGGCCACACTAGGGATCCAAAGTAGGGAAAATAGGGATCCAATGGGGGGGCCCTCTGCAAAAGATAAATGTGCAACAATGGGCTTAAAAGACCCTAAGTTTTTGCCCATTAAGACTTCCAAGATGCTAAGGTTCCAAAATTCAAAGGTTCCAAAACTCAAAGGTTGTGTCCAAAGGTCAAACGCTGGGTAAATTGGATGTTTTTTGTGTGTCTAAAAAAGTCTTCACAAGTCCTACGTAGGAGGGGGCGAGCCCCGGAAGTAGGCGATGAGAGAGAAACACACACACACTCACAAGATTCCTTTACACATGGGGAAAGAGGGACACATTCAACTCCCTAGCCCAAATGCCCAGAGGGTGTACTCAAATCCTATTGGATGGCCATGGAGGTGGACCAATGAGAATTAGGCTATAGTAAATCTAGTTTACTTAATTTAAAAACACTTAATAAAAGAACCAAAAAGAATTGATCTCTCTAGAAGACTATTGTTGGACAGTCTCTTAAGGGCTCCAATGAGCATTTAGGAGCCCAATGCCTTGCCTGATTCCTATTGGCTAGGAGGCAAAGGGGTACAATGAGAGTTTAGTTGCATTTATTAATTACCTAAATCTCTCACAAAAGTGAAAAGGGGGACACATGTTAGAAGTCTATCACTTATGCTTCTTAATACTCATTGGCTAGTCCTGGAAAGGGCCAAAAGGGTTGCAGCATGAGCAAATAGCAAGAGGGGTTGACCAAGAGAGAGAGGGGCTGATTTCCTCAAGGAATTATTGACACACACTCAAAGAAACTCATTTGTGAAGCAAGAAGACTCTCTCTCTCCTTCTCAAGCTTTAATGGAAAGCTTATCACCTACTCCAACCTTGTGAGAAGGGAGGCCAACACCAAAAACTTTTGGCTTTGTGATGCAAATCGAACCAAGATCCAAGCTTCAATGCATGATCATCTCCTCTACCATGCTAATTACTAAGCTAAGCTATGATAATATGAGTGATTACGTGAGGAGATGTACATATTTCTCATAAGAATACGCCTTCTTCCTCTCAATCTACTCTCATACCCCACTAGCTCTCACCATCTTCGAAGGTGTGTGAGGTCTTGGGTCTGAGACTCTGAGGGAATTGATGTTGGGTTTAATAAGTTTTTTCCTTAGTGCTTGAAGTTTCCATCTTCATTGCACTAGCTAGTATTGAAGGAACACAAAGAATTGTATTGTAAAACATCTCTCTTGATGGGAGAAACCATAATACAATGTCTTTTGGAGGGGGGACCGGCTCCATGTAAATCCGGTCCTCAAATGTTGTCAATATCTTAATTTCCCTCTCTTATGAAGTATTGTTCATGCTATCTAACTAGGTGTTATACTTTTTGTTGCTCTCTCCACCCAAGCACTCTTGTTATTCTCATTAGGAATCTATCCTAATGAAATGCTCACTATGTTCATGCTATTTTCTGCTACACACAAGCAACTAGGCCACTAAATGTTACAGTCCACCACTTGTCCAAGCTACATGGGGTTGTTTAAAGGTCTAACACTTCTTGAGATTGGGATCTATGTATGGTTCGCCTACCGATGCTAGCCTTGAAAGTATAAAATAAAGGAGATAGTACGAGGTCTAAAACTCATCTATTCAAGCTCTTAAGTCTAGGTTAGTGTCTTTTTAAAACTCTAAGGGTTCATCACTAAAAAGTTATAAGATTATTCTGTACATTTAAACCTTTGATTCTTGAATCTAAAAAAGATGGACTCAAAAAGTACTACATAAAACAAAACCTAACATTAAGAGTATGAAATGAACAAGAATAGATGTTAACATGTACAAGAGTTCAACACATACGCCTTTCATTTCCAAGTAGGCCTCCATTGACAAGGGGGGTTGGTCTTCATCTCCTTCTTCTTCTTGCATAGAGATCTCTTCTCTGATGGGAACATCATCAGCTAATTACAAAGTAGGTTGTTGATCTTGAAGTCCAGCCCACTTTTCTATATCAGCATGGGCCTTAGCAAATTCAAGAAGCTTGGTTGCTAAGGTTCCTTGCTCTTGCACACTCTCAACAAAGTAGATGACGTCATTTTTTGTTGTAATCCTTCTTGTGCAACCAGAGAGCCATCACTAAAGCAATCTACAAGCTTGCTATCTTCAAAACATTATGTATGAATGTAGTGCTTGACAAAAACTCTTTTTTTAGCTTTCAAATATTGCAAATCTGACATGCCTTCATTTTCTACTTGAATCAAAGAACAATCAATTGGCATGGCATGTTGTTCTAATCTCCTTCTCAGGTCTTTAAATGCATTACCTTGTCCCATGAAGGCAATAACCACAAGGAATTGAATTTCTCCTTTGCAAGGTGCTAATGGAAAGAGATGCTAGGCACCACAACAATGGTAGCTCGCATTCTCTCGCATAATTTGGAATGCATATTGCAATTTTTTTGAGTTTAGAGAAATCTATAAATGCAATAAACACAAATCTAGGATCAATTGAGCCTTTAGAAATAGCCAACAACCCATCCAAAGCATTGCTAAATATCTCCTCACTCCACTGCAAGTTGTCCCCATAGTGTTTTGTCAAGTCTAAAATGCATAAGCCAATAGGAATTTGGTTTGTTAAAGTGGAGCTTGGGGTAGAGAGCCACCACTTGTCCACCTACTTCCATTGTGTTCTAGAGGTTTTAGCCTAGGTTGTTTTGAAGATCCACCACCTACCCAAGCTAGATCTATTCAGCAAATCTATCTCAATTTTTTCAAAGTCAGTGTGTGAATGGATTGTAGCTACTTTGTTTACTACCATGGATGGTTTGGGGAAAATCTCCACCACTTATTGAACCTACTATCCATTGTGTTTTGGAGGTTTTAGCCCAAGATTGTTTGAAGGTCCACCATTTGTCCAAGCTTTCTCCTTTGAAAGAAGATATCTCTATTGTTTCAAGATCAATGTGTGAATGGAGTGCTACTTTTTATACTACCATGGATGGTTTGGGGCAGAGATCCACCACTTGTACAGCCTACTATCTATTGTGTTTTTGAGGTTTTAGCCCAAGGTTGTTTGAAGGTCCACCACTTGTCCAAGCTAGCTCTATTGTGAAAAGTCCTATCTCTAGTCTGATCACGTGGATTGTTTGGAGTAGAGGTCTACCACATGTCCCACCTACTAACCATTGTGTTATGGAGGTTTTAGCCCATGGTGGCTTGAAGGTTCATCACATGTCCATGGTGGTTTGAAGGTCCATTGTGTTATGGAGGTTTTAGCCCATGGTGGTTTGAAGGTCCATTAAATAGTCCTATCTCTAGTCTGATGACGTGGATGGTTTTGGGTAGAGGTCCAACACTTTTCCAATCTACTATCCATTGTGTTATTGAGGTTCTAGCCCAAGGTGGTTTGAAGGTCCACCACTTGTCCAATCTAGCTCTATTGAAAGAATCTATTAGTATTGTTTTAAGGTTAAAGTGTGAATGGAGTCTAGCTACTATGTTTACTACCATGAAGGGTTTGGGACAGAGGTTCATCTACAGTAATGGTATAAGGAGATTGGTATAGTCCACATCCACCACCAATGGAAGAAACCATGACTTGTGATCCACCAGAGCTCGCACCAATGTATTGTGTAGCTAATCAAGTTGTCAGACCTCCCATGGGAAGACCCATGATGAAGCTTAGAACAGGAAACTGTCATAATTGTGGTGTTGATGACCATTGGAAGAACGAATGTCCAGAGCCTGACAAAAACCTTAAACCAATTGAAGCCTATTGCATACAATATTTCAAAAAGGGAGTACACTTTCCAGAAGATTGTCCTAATAATCCTTTGCACAAGGGAAAAACTATTGTAAACGTAGTCCAAGTGATGACTAGTAGCTCATCAGAGAGTGAAACGATTGTTCCAATCAAGGTAATCACTAGAGCCCAGGCAAAGAAAAAGAAACACAACTCCTTTGATGATTTGAAGAACACAAAAGTTTCTTCTCAAAGAATCAAAAGGAGCAGAAGCAAAAGATATGAGATGAGAAAACAAAAACAACGGGTTAAAAACGAAAAGAAAGTAAAAATGCTAGCCCAGGACAAGTTGAAAGAAACTGGTAGTCAATTCAAGGAAACAACCGTGAAATTTGGAGGATCCATTCTGGTTGATAAAATTTTTGAGCCTATTAATGCTGCCTTGGAAGCCTACCAAGCAGGACTTAAGGCAGGCCAAAACATGGAAAACAAATGGAAAAACTATCCATCTCCAGACATGGAAGTAGCAAAGCTAGAGGCTTATCAAAATTTGGTAAGGATCACGTAAGAAATGTTGGATAAACAAAAACCCAAGCTTGAAAGTATTGCAAAACCTGAAGAGCTTGCGGTAGAAGAAACAAAAGAAAAATTCGATGTGGTGGAAGAACCCCACCTTGAAGCAAATGAACCAGAGCTTATACTGCCGGACAACAAAGATGCCTTAGACGGAATTCCATTCAATACTGGCCAGGAAACTTATGGGAAAAGGTGAGAGAGATCAATGATGGGAGCCTAACTTTAAAGTCAACTCCTATAGAGGAAGTCTGGTTGGATAACCTACCCTGTGATATGAACATGGGTTTACAATCCTTGTACGGGGATTGCGGATCAAAAGCTTCAGGAATATCTAAACCATTGACATTAAAAACATTACCTTATTACTTGGGAGATAGCGAAGATGAATCCATCGTTTGCAAGAACACAAAAGTAAAAAGAGCCAAACAGACCCTAGAAGTAGACAACATTCATTCAATCATGTCTACCCCCATCCAGTGCACTTTTACTTTAGGAGAACTGTTGAAACTCAGACCATACTTGTGGAATGATTTACAGAAAACCCTAGATAAGGTGGGGATAACAGGGTTAATCTCTAAGAATTTGGAAAATTTGAAAAATGAAATGGAAAACAAAGAGATTCAATCAGTTCCTATGAACAAGGTAGGAGAATATTATGAAGGGGAAGAAGGAAACACTACCCTCCCAGTGAAATATAATGACATTGAAACCATGGCATACTGGATAAAGGAGTTGGCATAGCCATAGCCACTAAAGTAGTATGGGAATCTTGGGGATAGCCAGCCAATTAGACAAACACAAATGAAATTGAAGCTGGCTGATGGACACATTGAGAGACCACTACAGCTACTTGAAAAAGTGATAGTCAATTTCTTGTGGGATTGAATATCAACACACTTTTGTCATAGTAGACTTTGGGGAAAAACTCAGCTACAAAATCATATTGGGAAGACCTTTCATGCGACAGGTACAACTTGTCCAAGATTGGGGAAACAACTATCTATACTTGAAGCAGGTGGGATCTATAACAAGAGTCGATGTAAAAGATCACACTTACAGAGATGTCTTGAAAACACCCATCCAAGAGTTTGATTCAGTCTCTTCGGCTGAAACTAAACTTCTATCCTGGTTAAAAAAAGACACTCCTATTTGGATGTGCGGAGCTTCAGAAAATGGAAGATTAAGACGAGAGGAATGTATCCTAGAAAGGGACTGTATAGACGAAGCCTACATACTTGAACCCTTTCTAGATCATTTATTTGAACCATTTGAGTGGACTCAAATTTTAACGACAATGGATGTATGTGTTAATACGTCTATGCCTACTCAATATTGCAATGAGGATGGCTACGACATAATTCCCATCCAAATGATGTCAGTCCTCAACATTGAAAACAAAGATGAGGAACCCAAGGACTTGATGAAAGCTCAACAAGTCTTTTCTGACCTCTATTACAATGAAATTGATGAGTTAGATGAACACTCAGCTACCTCAGAAGATTCCGGGTCAGAAAAAGAGCATACGAGAGCTCACTTACTCTTAAGGGGAGGGGATGATTATTTTTTTCCAAACCAGAAATCAAGAAGACAAAAATGGTATAGATGAAAGAGAGACACCAGTATCATGAAAACACAACCTATGCCATCGGTCTCTAGTAAAACACAATTATGATGCAGATAGATGCTAATGATTGTGTCAAGGACAAATTAACTGGCAGATATCCTTCAAACAAAAATTCAAAAATGTCTCAAACATCAAGAAAAACAAGGAAGGGTTCTCAAGAAATCACAGAATAAGAAACCACTCATGACCAAAGTCGAGCGGAAAAAGAAATATCAAGAGTTGAGAAAATCTCTAAAGGAGATATACACAACCGAAATGGAAACCACGGAAGAGGATGGTAAGGATGTAATGCATGTTCCATCCCATTACAAAAAGTATACTCTCCAAGATCGGAAAATCATAATTGAACAACCTGTTAGGGAACTACGAAAACAAGGCGAATCTTACGAAGGGCCTGAAAATGCTAAAAGGGTAGACTTGGTTGAACTTGGAGAAGAGCCTAGACCTGCTTACATTACGAATGACCTAACAGAAGAAGAAGAAAAGCTTCTTCTGAGCTTGTTAAAGGAATACCAGGATATCTTCGCTTGGTCTTACAAGGATCTCAAGGGTGTTGATCCAGCAATATGTCAACATACTATACCCATGAGAGATGATGCGAAACCAAGTAGACAGAGACCATATACTATAACGAAACATTTGCCAGGAAGATCAAAGAAGAGATTGGAAAAGTAAGCTGAATTCATTTACGAAATTGAACACACAGATTGGGTGTCTCCAATTGTGGTAGTACCTAAGAAGAACAGGAAATTACGAGTGTGTGTTAATCTCAAAAAGGTGAATGTAGCTACCATTAGAGACAAATTTCCTCTTATGATAACTGAGCATGTTTTAGAATAAGTGGCAAGAAAAGAATCTTACATCTTCTTAGACAGCTTTTCAGGATACAATCAACTTTTGGTTGACCCAAAAGATCAGCATAAAACTGCTTTTGCAACAGAATGGGGTATATTTGCCTATTGGGTTATGCCGTTTCGGTAACTAATGCTCCAATCACATTTCAAAGGTTGATGAGCCATGCTTTCAAAGAGTATCTTTGGAAATTCTTAGAAGTATACATAAATGATCTATGCGTACATTCATCAATTCGAGCTGATTATTTTGAACACCTCAAGAAGGTATTCAAGAAATGTAGAACAAAATTGGTATTCGAGAAATGTAGACTTTATAGTATTTGCTTAAATCCTGAAAAGTGCACATTCATGGGAAGACAAGGGAAAATTCTTGGACATATAGTGTCTAAAAATGACATAGTTACTAGTATTGAGAAGATGCATGCCATTGTTGATTTGCGTAGACCAACAACAGTCAAGGGGGTACAAGCCTTCATGGGACATTGTGGATATTACCGACGGTTCATCTACATGTATGCTATAATTGCAAAACCCATGTATAGCTTGATTATGCACTTTAAATGGATGGAGGCATGTGAAGAATCCTTCATGAAGCTTAAGCAAGCTCTCACCTCAGCTCCCATATTGAAAACACTAGATTTGGATAAGGTATTCCACGTACATGTAGATGCTTCAAACTTTGCTATTGGTTATATACTAGCCCAACCAGGAGATGGGAAAATTGACTTTCCTATTTCTTATGCTAGCCGACAATTGAACATGGTAGAAAACAATTACACCACCACCGAAAGAGAAGGACTAGGAATGACCCATTCCTCATGTAACATTGTTTCAAATGTCACCTATTCCTAAGTGGAGTAATTATCTGGTTACTTACTTATCGAGCCGAACATTTCCTGAGGATATGAGTAAACACCGTCAAATAGCAATTAAAATTGAATCAAGAGACTATGATCTGATTGGGAACCAATTGTATTGGAGAGGTAAAGATCAACATTTGCGTCTTTGTGCAAATGAAAATGAGTACATTCCAATTATAGAACAAGCACATGCTGGATTAGCTGGAGGTCACTTTTCTAGTGAGACCACCACAAGAGCAACCTTGATGTCAATCATATGGTGGCCAACACTTTTTGAAGATGCCAAAGAATATGTTCGAAGGTGTGATGCTTGTCAACGAGAAAAAATGCCAACACGAGTAGACAACATGTCCTTAAGACCAATGATGGGGACTAGAGCCTTCACAAAATGCGGTATAGATTTTATTGGACTAATACAGACACCTGCTTATAGAACCCAAGCTCAATATATCATTGTAGCTACGGACTATTTGACCACGTGGACCGAGGCTAAAGCGACTCAAAAGAATGATGCCAGAACCACTGTTGCATTATTATATGAGTATGTATTCACGAGATATGGATTGCCAATAGAGATTGTCAATGATCGGGGAGCTGGTTTCCTCAATGAGGTAATAGAGTATTTTCTTAATGAGTTTATGGTCATCCATCACAAATCAGCTCCCTTTCACCCACAAGCAAACAGACAAGCTGAGAATACAAATAAAATTATTAGCTCAGTACTGACCAAAGTGGCTAGTTCCTAAAGGACAGACTGGAAAATGAATCTCCATGTTGCTCTATGGGCTAATCGAGTTTCATTCAAAACAACTCTAAATGCTACACCCTTTAACCTTGTTTATGGTCTTGATGCCATACTGCCAATAGAATTTCTATTGCCGACATTAAGGGTAGCATAGAATCTTGAGTGGACTGGACATGAATTGTCAGAAAGACTTGAAGAAATGGAAACGCTCGACGAGCAAAGGCTAACTGCTGTAGCTCATATCTATGCACAAAAGTGAAAACAAAAATAGTTTTTTGATTTCCACTTAATCATAAAAATCTTCAAAAAAGAGGACTTAGTTCTAGTCTATTCCCTTAAGCAACACATTCCTAAGTTTAAGAAAAAGGAAAATGGACCATTTATCATTGAAGATGTATCTCCAAGTGGAGCAGTAAAATTGTCCACCCTAGATGGTGAACCAATGGCTAATTGGATTACTCGATGTCATTTAAAGAAATACAATTTGCCACTAACCAATGAATTGCTAGAAAGAATGCATACAGCCAAACAAAGGAAGATCAAGTGACAGTAGGTTATTGATGAATCCCAAGAGGAAGCTAGACTTTAGGTACTCAAGCATAAAGCTACTCTCAAGAATCAACAGATACCGATTTTCATCAACACTTTGGAAATAGACGATCGACAATGGGAACTACCTAAAGATGCAGTTTCAATAGATGAAGACTGGTTAGATAGAATGGATCTGTGAATCAAAGTACAACTCAACAATCAGAGAACCAATGCTTTGGCAGACACAGGATCTAGAGTGAATCCAGTCAGTTAATCCACATACAAGAAGGCAACAAGTCATGCATTGACAGCAGGAATAGCGATGTGAGCAGGATGCAAACACACAGAACGCATCTATAATGACCCGACACACACTCTTGGGATGATAGGCACACACACTATGGGGCACCACTCGGCTTACACAACCCACCTCGCCGAGACAGGGAACACACCGATGGAGTGAGAGGAGAGAGACTACCCATTTACCCACTCCACACAGAGAGACACACACACACACACCCAAAAAAATCATCTCAAACGAGGATAATTTCTGATGTTTAGATACAATTGAGCTTGGTCCAACACCAATGGGGAAAATATCTCACACAAAATGGGTAAAATATGCCAAATACAATCACAAATAGGAGCAGAAGCTTCGCTCATAGGAGAAACTTACACTACCCAAAAAGCAGAAAAATAGCAAGGAATTTGGAAAAATTTACAGTGCCATCGTGTCCGGAATGGCCCAAAACCCTAGTGTACAATGTCAAAGTGCTCAAATCCGACCTCAGATGAGCAGTTTACGGCCAAAACAGGTTCCAAAAACAGCAAAAACACAGTTGCGGCTGTTCCTCCTCTTCTCTCCACATTTTTTCTAGTCTTCTCTCAGTTTTTTTAGTTCCCAAACTTAGCTTTATTACTTGGGCACCCTTGGCCTTTTAGTTGACCTCAAACGGACCCTGAATAGGCCAAAAACTGACCTCGCAGTGCATAGTTGTCACCATGCTGCATCCATCCGCACACCTGGCACTCAGCTTTTTCCAATAATGCATCCTTCCACCACATGAAGTGGCCCCAAAAGATGGTCCTCATGATGACCTTTTTGCATAATTATCACAAGAAAACACCCACGTTGTGTCCGTACTTATCCACGTGCAAATACTAACCCCATTTGACCTCCTGACGCCACTAGATGCCATCTGACGCACCTGCTTATCTCATGTCGTTGGCCCGCAGATAGCTTCCTCGAGAAGTTTTACGCACTACCAACTCCTCATTATTATAGAAAAAACACACTGGTACTGGTAATTGTGAAAATCGATGCACTATGTACATGTTGTCCTACCTGTACACATGTGGGCCCCACGTAACCACCTGGCTTTGGAAAATGGGCAATCCTTTATTCGATGCACCATGCATGTGTATGTACATATGCACAACCCCTTGCTCCAAAAAACTCCTGACAGTGACCTTCAAAGGATGCAACAAGAATCCAACTCCAACATTGGGAGTAGCCAACTTGAACGTGGTAGTACATGGATGTTCATGTCCTCATTAGTTTGTATGCTTGCCAAATAAACACATGAATGCGACGATGATTCTTGGAATTCCTCGGATGCGTACCTACAAAGCAGTACCAGATTGGGATACGAATCAACTAAAATTATCACCTAAAGGTGGGCAACTCATTGTTCCAATTGCACCAAGCAAGGAGGAACGGAAAAGAAGCAATCAACAAACCAATCCACGAAGCCAATCTTCTCCATCTCCTTTGACAAATAAATGCTACATGTAGCATGCAAGGAGTCAGGCAGATTTGGGTACCAAAAGCACAACTTAAGGATAAACCGATTCAGCTCTGGGTGCCTAAAACTTCACCGAAGAAACAAAATAAGGTTCCATGGATTCGAACACAGATTCGAGTATTTCCGAGCAAGGAACCTAACATGAAAAGGGTTTGGAAGAAAAAGGAGCACTTAACTTCTCCACAAACTGTGAAACCAATCAAGCAGTGGCTAGTTAAGTCTCAATAGACTCCATCACACCATGCAACACCAAGCCGATCGAATTACGAATGGAGAGAAAAATCTCGACAACAATCAAAAGTGCTACCAACATCTAAAGCAATCAATGTGCTAAACACCTTGATGGTACAATCAAACAGAGAGCACAAAAGCTACAAGATTTGCTCTTTGGAAGACATCAGCAGCAAACCTCGACATTGGAAACCCTTGAATTAATTACTCAAGACCCAGCTCTTGCACAGCATATGGGTTTGAATTGCATTGATCTTGATATCATGGTAGATCCAATCACGGCTATGCATAGATATAATTTTTCAACCCGTGCACGCAATCGTCCCGAAGTATGCCACCTAGGAGGGATAGAAGGACACTAAGTACTAAGTAATTAAGGGCAATGTTTGAAGAGGGAGGAAAAAGTTCCATGTTAATGTGTGATTTTTTGCAAAATTACCTAATAATGCCCTTATAATACATCATCAAGGGAAACTTCAATGATAACATCTTCCCGGTGAGTGTAAATAGTGTATATACTATCATAAAATCATCAAAAATAGTCCTTTTTTGGGTATTTTTCATTATTTTTGTTGATAGGGAGACTTAAAAATGGAGAAATGCAACAAAAAACAATAAATCTGTGTTTTTCAAGGGATTTTCTTAATTATTGGATTTTTACTTTTTTAGAGCATTTTGCTATTTTCTTTGATTTTTTCAAATAAACATGTCAAAATTAATAATAAATAGCAGGAAAGCTCAGATGGAAAAACGGAAGACACGATGGTGATTAGAAGGACAAGGGGGACAAGCACAAAAATTTTCAATGAAATTAGAAGACAGAAGCGGAAATCCTAAACTAGGCGGCCAGGCCTACTTTTGCAAAATTCTTGCAGAATGAACTACACAAGTCCGATCAGAGAAATTTTCGAGTGTAACATAGAATTCACGGCCTAGTAGGACTAACAGGGGAATCTGGAGAAATTGGTTCAGGAAGTCCAGGTATAGATATCCGTGGTGGGCTAAAACCACCTCATTTCCACTTGGAGCCTTTGCAGAGAGAGATTTCGGCCTCTTTCGCGCGGCATTTCCGGAGCCCACAATTGACCATTTTCAGCGCCGTCTCACACCGAGACATGAGGGGTAAGTTCTTTTCTCGATAATGATCCATTTTATACGACCGGTAGCTAGTCTAAAGCCTTAGAAAAAACCCTAGAAATCGAGCAGTGCACGATATTAGGTTGATATCTGTACATGGGTTGTCCTTGGGGCCTCATGGGCACGTACTGAACATCCCCATCATAGTTTGGTCTGAAGTAGCACTCGTGGGTCTCATGGTTGGTCCATTTATCCTCAATCGCACACCAATTTTTTGGCCTAATTGGTTGTCCCTGTGGAGGTATCCCTTGTCCTGGTCCTCTCATAGGTGCTTTTTGCATATTGTTCATCATGTCGTTCATCCTTTTTAGCAGATCTTCTATGGCTGAGAGTGGTGTCGCAGTAGCCATTCCCACTTGTGCTAGTTTTGTGGATGTTGTTTCTTTCTTTGGTTATTCTTATGAACATCTTCTTCATTGAAGATCTCGCAATTGTCTCCTAGGTCAATGGCATCAGCCACACACGCTTCTAGGGTTGTATGCTTTTTACTATAGAGTATAGCATGAAGTTATTTGTTTATCAGTCCCTCCAGAGACAAAGATACAAGTCATTCTTCTGCAGGTATCTCCATCTCTGGGCATCTAGCAATGTATTGCTTCATTCAAGCTGCACAATCCCTAGCAGACTCACCATGTTTCTATTTAAAGCTATAGATTTGAGCTACCATATTATGTTCAATCCCCGTTTTGGAACAAGTAGCTACAAATCCTTGAGCTAATGTGTTCAAGTCCATGATTGACCTTGGTGGAATGTTTTGGAACCATGTCAAAGCTTTTCCTTCTAATTTCATTCCAAACCCCTTGAATTGAGTATGGAAATCGAATATACGCTCTGCTCTTAGCACTTGCTTAAATCTTGCTAAGTGGTCATATGGATCCCCTGATCCACTCTATTTTTTGACCCATTTTTAAAAATTAGCTGGTCTAACACATCTATTTGGTTCAACTCTCGATCTTCTGGGAGTTGGTCTTGTTCCGAGTCCTTCAAACCACTCTGTTGAAAATAGTGACTCGTGTAGCCCTGGACTGCTGGCCTTAGTGTCATCCGGTTTTCTATGTGATGAGGTGGTTTATGGTTTCTTCACATTACTCTTAGATGATCTCTCACGGTGTTCATCCCTTAGAATTGTTTCTGGTCCTTGCCCCAATATCCAATCCCATATGGAATACCCTTGGTATTTGGTTTGTTCTACCTCCTCAAGAATCAGCATAACAAAGCTTTTGTATAACAATCCCTAAACATGTAGGTTGGTAGGTCTGCTGATCCCTTATCTTTGATCTTGAAGATATAGATGATATTTATGGGTGGTTGTTAATTGTCCTGGTTTGGCATGAGAAGTCCACAAAAGATCTTTTATATTTCTATCTTTCCAACAATAGACTCCGATCCTAGGATTATCCGTACTAAGACGTTTCAAAGGCTTCAAGTCTACTTGATCGTATCCCTCGAATTTTAAAGTTGGTGATCCTTCTTTTGCTGACATATCTAGGATTATAGTGTTTACTTCTAACCCCCATTTTTCTATCACGTTAGGGTTTTAGACCTATAAATACTGAGTTCCGTTTTGATCCATGTACATTTTTCCTTGTTTGTTTGCCCTAACCTCTTCTTCGAACTCAATATCATGGTCATCAATGCGAATAGCATACTCCTCGTTAGGGTCCAAGTAAACCTGGGCTCCATGACGGTTAGTCTTGTAAAAAAATAGTATATGCTTATAGCACACTATCGTTCCGGTTTTCGAGTGGGTCGAGTAAGAAGACATTTCGGATGTTGAATCTGAAGAAGTGTCTGAGACTTCTTCAGGAATTGTGTGCAAGGAATTTCCTTGATTCACGCTTTCTTTGGTAGATACTCTACTAGAGGTTTCTCCGAGTATGCCCCGATTTCCTAGTACACGACGAGATCTAAGGTTCATATAGACTTATGAAGCCCTGGATAGAGTACCCACCTTTGGATTGACTTGTCATCAATTTCCACTCGATTCAATTGCAATTTTTTGTCAAGCCACGGATTCCTTGTTTGAAACCTGATTCCTGTACAAAATTAATCAAGTTAGCTATTCTTCTATAAAGACAGTAGAGCTCTTGAGAACTCTCGTGATTGGTCTCTGTGTATCACTTCAAATCGTGCTATGGGAGTCAAAATTTGACTTTCATATTCGCCTTTAGCAAAATCAAAGGTCTAATCTGTAACCTATAAACTTAGTGTATTTGTACCAATTTTTATCCGATTGAACCCAAAATTGCCCTGTGGCCTTATATTATGTTGATCTATCAATGTATGAGTTCAAAAGTCCAAAATGATGTCTCTAGATAGCAGAAGTAAATAATCATGATTATTTACTTTTGTCTAATTTTTGCACTTTATAGGTTTGGAAAGTATACAACTTGTTAGAGTCTCTATGAACATCTCAACAAGTTTGGACCAATTCTGATCAAGTTTATCAACTGTTTGGTCTCCGCAAACTCTGATTTTGAGAATCTTGCTTAAGTCTCACTTTTGGGATCCAAACTTCACCAAAATGGATTTGTGAGGTCTACTTGATGTGCTTGACCTTGTGGTATACTCAAATTTGCAAAATCAACAAGTTTTGAAGCAGATGTAAATAATTGCGATTATTTACTTCTGACAAATTTTTGAAAATTTTTGCCCCAACTTTGACACAGATCTGTTAAGCACCTTAAGTTAAGGTCACTAGCGAATTTCCATCCAGTTTGATAATTTTTGGTCAAATGGTCATCAATTATCTATCCGCAGACTAACTTTGCAATTTTAGTCACCAATTTCACTCCACTGGTCCAAATCTTACCAAATTTGGTTTGTGGGCTTATTACAACATGGTGAAGTTAGCGGTATGCAGACTTGGTCAAAAAAGTTGAAAAATAGGGCAGATGTAAATAATACGATTATTTACTTTTGACAATTTTTTACAAAAGTTTGGTCAACTGAGCATATACATATGTTTATCCCATCAACATAAGCCTACAACATCAGAGACTTCTTACAATCCTAATTGAACAATCAAATGGATAATGTGGTCTTCACAGTCAAAGAAGGACAACCCAACCAATGAGAATGCAGATTCAAATATGAAAAAATAGTTATGGCAAAAGAAACCTCAATGCCAGCTTGGTCCTTCACTAATCCTCTTTTTGAGGATTCAAGCTTACTTTTACCTGAAGAAATGTTTGTAGTAAGCACAAGAATGTGAAAAATCAAGTTGCCAGGGTGCAAAAAACACTCATTGGCATAGTCAGAGTCAGGCTGCTGAGCCATGAAATGAGCAAAGCATCAGTCCCAAATCTTCAAGTCATATTAAACTCTGTGCTAAGAGTCGTATTTATTAGGCTTATGCTCAAGCTAGAAGAGTTGAGCATATCTAAAGTCATGTTGCTCATGCTGGATGAGATGAGCATAAGAGTCGAAGTCTATTAACTTACAACTGGTGGAGTGTTGCAGAGTCCAACACTCATGCACAGTGCACAGTAAGATGAGATCACATACCCTCGCCAATGAAAACCATTTTTAAAGGGGTGCCAGCTTGCAAATCCATGTCATATGCTTTTATAGCTACACCATCTTTCTGAATTGCCCCTCAAAATCATTCTTGCACAGCATATTGTTTTCCATCCAATTTTGTGTACGCATAAATAGGATGTCCCACAATTGGAAATATGCATTAGACGCTCTTTTTTGCTTCCACCTATGCACCTTGAGTGGACTACAACAGACAAACCAATGTTTCATCATGCTATCCTTTTATAGTTGCTGCCTCTTTAATTCCATATCTATTAGCAAATAATCCCTTGAGTACTTTATTAATATTTCCAATGCAAATAAGTACTCCAAGAATGCGCGTATCGCAAAGGCACTTTTTTTCCACTGGGTTTTTTCCCTTTGGTCATCCAGGTATTAGATCCTAATTTAGAACCTCATCATTCTACTTCCCTTGTACATACTTTTCATAAATAAACAACAGACTCATCATTATGCTATCACAACGGACAAATGCAACATCATCTCTCACAAACCAGATATATTCGGACCAATGAAGATGCTGCAGAAAATTGAACCTCATCAACAAATCCAACGACCAATGAAGAAATCAGCCCATCAACAACCAATCAAAAACCTTCCCTTGCCTCCACGGACACCTTTCAACAATGCCCGAGGACGGGCACTAAAATAGGAAGAGGAGAATGTTAACTGAGTCAATTTCAGTTATTAACAGAAGCTACTAAAGATCAAAGACGTATGAATGCACATCGAGGATGAATGTAAAGAAGTAGTGAAGATTGCAATTACACATTTTCCACGTTTTCTGAAAATGATCACATATTGTAAATTTCCAATTTATTTCAAGCCATTGTAATATTTCCAATGTGTTACGGGCTCAATGGGAGTTCCAAGTTGTAAAGAATAGGCCACTTACTGTATCTAGGTTGCAAATTCAGTAAGTGGTGAGTCCTAAAGGCCTTGGGCGTCTGCACATTGCATATTTTTAACCTAGGTATATAAGGCAGTGTGTAAAAGAAATTAGGGTTCTCAAGTCAATTGTTGAGAGCACTCTTTGGTGAGAGCTCTTGAAGTGTGTGGCTATGGAGTCCTTGAGCTTCTCCTTGCTCATGAGACTTGATTAACACTAATCAATGATTCATTCTCTCTCACTATGCCTCTCTCTTACTTCTTATGATTGCCTATGATGCTTAAATTAACTAGATCTTAACTAATTAGTGGTTAATCCCTCTCTAATCTTGTGTGATTGCCCTCTTTTGCTTGTGTGTGCATGTAGGTTTCATTGGAGTGTGGTGCTCGATAGATCTATGTGTGTGTGCTTGTGATTAGTGTGTTGCATGATAGGATTAGTGTTGTGTGCGTCTTGCAATCGTAGTGTGTGTGATTGGGTTGATTAGAGGTGAAGAGAAGTGGATATGGAGATTGCCCTTCATTGCGGCTTAGCTCCTCCATAGGCCAAGAAGCTCGCCTCGTAGAGTTAACCATTTGTGTTGCCACGATTAGCTCACTAACCGTGTGAGTGTTTCCATGCCCTAGCCAGGTAGCTCATCCCTCCGGATTGATAATTGTGTTGGTCATTGGAGCTATTGCAACGATGAGACCCCCAACATGGTGTGAAAGTGGAACACCTATTCAATCTATCTCTATTATTTCAAGTTCAATGTGTGAATTGAGTGTAGCTACTATCTCTATTACCATGGATGGTCTGGGGCATATGTCCACCACTCGTCCAACATACTATCCCTTGTGTTATGGTGGGTTTAGCCCAATGTGTTTTCAGAGTCCACCACATGTCTAAGCTAGCTCTATTCAATAGTCCTATGTCTATTTTTTGAAGGTCAATGTGTGAATGGAGTGTAGATACTATGTCTACTATCATTGTTCGTCTCGGGTAGAGGTCCACCACTTGTCCAACCTACTATCCCTTGTGTTATAAAGTTGTTAGCACAAGGTGGTTTGAAGGTCCACCATCTATCCAAGCTAGCTCTATTGATAGAAGTTATCTCTATTGTTTGAAGGTCAATGTGTAAATGGAATGTAGCTATTATGTTTGCTACTAGGGATACTTTGGGACAGAGGTCCACCACTTGTCCAACCTATGAACCATTGTGTAATGTAGGGTTTAGCCTAAGGTTGTTTGAAGGTCCACCATCTGTCCAAGCTAGCTATTTTTAAAGAAGCTATCTCTATTTTTTGAAGATCAATGTGTGTATGGAGTTTAACTATTATGTTTACTACCATGGATGGTTTGGGGCATAGGTCCATTACTTGTCTAGCCTACTAACAATTCTGTTATGGAGGTTCTAGCCCAAGGTGGTTTGAAGGTCTACCACCTATCGAAGCTATCTCTATTGAATAGTCCTTTCTCTAGCTGATAGCGTGGATGGTTTGGGGTAGAGGTCCAACACTTGTCCAGCCCACTATCCATTGTGTTATCGAGGTTTTACCCCAAGGTGGTTTGAAGGTCCAGCACCTGTCGAATCTAAATCTATTGAAACAATCTATCTCTATTGTTTGAAGATAAATTTGTAAATGGAGTGTAGCTACTATGCTTAATACCATGGATGGTTTGGGGGAGAGGTTCACCACTTGTCTATCCTACTAATCACTGTGTTACGAAGATTTTATCACAAGGTTGTTTGAAGGTCCACCATCTCGCCAAGCTAGTTCTAGTGAAACAAGCTATCTCTATTGTTGTAAGGTCAATGTGTGAATGGAGTGTAACTACTATGTTTACTACCATGTATGGTTTGGGGTAGAGGTCCACCACTTGTCCAACCTACTAACCATTGTGTTATGAAGTGTTTATCCCCAAAATGGTTTGAAGGTCCACCACTTGTCCAACCTAGCTCTATTGAATAGTCCTATCTCTACTGTGATAGCATGGATGGTTTTGGGTAGAGTTCCAATACTTGTCCAAACTACTATCCATTGTTTTATGGAGGTCTTAGTCCAAGGTGGTTTGAAGGTCCACCACCTGTCCAAGCTAGCTCTATTTGATAGTCCTATCTCTATTGTTTAAAGGTCAATGTGTGAATTGAGTGTAGCTACCATGTTTACTCCCATGGATGGTTTGGGGCATAGGTCCATCACTTGTCCAACCTACTTAGCATTGTGTCATGGAGGGTTTAGCCCAAGGTGGTTTGAAGGTCCACCACTTGTCCAACCTGACTCTATTGAATAGTCATATCTCTACTATGATAACATGGATGGTTTTGGGTAGAGCTCCAATACTTGTCTAATCTACTATCCATTGTGCTATGGAGGTTTTAGCCCAAGGTGGTTTGAAGTTCCACCACATGTCCAAGCTAGCTCTATTCAATAGTCCTATCTCTATTGTTTGAAGGTCAATGTATAAATGGAGTGTAGCTACTATGTTTACTACTATGGATGGTCTGGGGCAGAGGTCCACAACTTCTTCAACCTACTATACCTTGTGGTTTGAACGTCCACCACCTGTCCAAGCTAGATTTACTAAAAGAAGTTATCTCTGTTGTTTGAAGGTGAATGAGTGAATGGAGTGTCTACTATGTTTACTACCAGGGATGGTTTGGGATAGAAGTCTACCACTTATCCAACCTACTACCACTTATCTTATGGAGGCGTTAGCCCTAGGTGGTTTTAAGGTCCACCACCTCTCCAAGCTAGCTCTATTTAAAGAATCTATCTCTATTGTTTTAAGGTCAACGTGTCAATGGAGTGTAGCTACTATGTTTACTACCATGGATGGTTGGGGCAGAGGTCCACCACTTGTCCAACCTAGTATATATTGTGTCATGGAGGCTTTAGCACAAGGTGGTTTGAAGTTCCAACACCTTTCCAAGCTAGCTCTACTGAAACAAGATATCTCTATTGTTTCAGGTCAATGTGTGAATGGAGTGTACCTTCTATGTTTACTACCATGGATGGTTTGAAGCACAGGTCCACCACTTGTCCAACCTACTATCCACTATGTCATGGACACTTTAGCCCAAGGAGTTTTGAAGGTCCACCACCTCTTCAAGCTAGATCTATTGGAACAAGCTAACTCTATTGTTTCAAGGTCAATGTGTAAATGGAGTGTAGCTACTATGCCCATTAGCATGGAAGGTTTGGGGCAGAGGTCCACCACTCCAACCTACTATCCATTATGTTATGGATTATTTAATCCAAGGTGGTTTATTGAAGGTCCACCACATGTCCAAGCTAGATATATTGAAAGAATCTATCTCTATTGTTTCAAGGTTAGTGAAAGAATGGAGTGGAATTACTATGTTTACTACCATGGATGGTTTAGAGTAGAGGTCCACCACTTGTTCAACCTACTAAACATTGTGTTATGGAGGTTTTATACCTAAGTGGTTTAAATGTCCCCCACTTGTCTATTGAAAGAATCTATCTCTATTGTTTCAAGGTCAACGTGCGAATGGAGCCGAGCTACTATGTTTACTACCATGGATGGTTTGGGGTAGAGGTCCACCACTTTCCCAACCAACTAATCATTGTGTTATGGAGGTCTTAGCCCATGGTGGTTTGAAGGTCCACCACCTGTCCAAGCTAGCTCTATTGAATAGTCATATCTCTATTGTTTGAAGTTCAAAGTTTGAATGGAGTGTAGCTACTATGTTTACTACCAGGGATAGTTTGGGGAAGAGGTCCACCACTTGTCCATTGTGATATCCATTGTGTTATGGAGGTTTTAGCCCTAGGTGGTTTGAAATTCCACCACCTATCCAAACTAGCTCTATTGAATACTACTACCTCTATTGTTTGAAGGTCAATGCGTGAATGGAATGTAACTACTAGGTCTACTACCATGGATGTCTTGGGGTAGAGTTCCACCACCTACCAGCCTATTAACCATTGTGTTGTGGAGGTTTTAGCCCAAGGTGGTTTGAAGGTCCACCACTTATCCAAGCAAGCTCTATTGAATAGTCCTGTCTCTACTATGATAGCATGGATGGTTTCAGGTAGAGGTTGTAACATCCCCAACTCGCCAATACCAAGATGGGGATGGGATCCTTGACAGGTCTCTAGGCTTGATAAAAATCAAAGTCTCTAAACAAGAAAAATCCAAGGGATAGACCTTTATCATTGACAATGGCTTGGGTCTATAGCCTTAGAAGAAGACCTAGTCCTCTCTTGCAGCGAAAACAAGACAGCGTATTAGAAGTCCAAAAAACTACTTCGGCCCTATAACTTCCACAAATTGGGCTAAGGTATCCTCAACCAACGTTTTTTTCCCCCAAACATATGTGAAGGCACAGCCGCCGCTGGTGGACTCCCCTTCGAAGTGAATATGTTTTTCAAACGTTTTAGTGCGTGGGGATGGATAGTTACCTGACTAATCAGGTCCACCCATCTATGATTGACAACCTTAATCAATCTCCACTTACCACCCCACACTCACACATGATTCATTTATTTTCTAATTACTATCACATTGTTTTAACATTTAAAATATTCATTTTTTTAACTTTCCGTCATAGTAATTCCTTCAATCAAGTATTAACGTTAGTATTGAAAAGCATTCTTTTAACAAATAGACATCTTTAAACTTAAGAGAGGACACTGTCAATCAAAACATTCTCCATAATAACCATGACCAATACTCTTCTTGTGTCAAGACCACCTAAGGGTCAAAAAATGACACCCATTCCTTATTCACAATCCGGGGTGGATAAAACCCCACCCAAGGATCGGGCTGCCCATACACCAAACTAGTTTCCCATACAACCGGGCGGCTCCCCTAGGATAAAAATGGTATCCTAACTTATGTAGAAACATCAAGACATGATACGGAGTAGAAACTCATCGTTCATGGGGGTAATCGACTTATCCGTGCCTAGAAAGCCATCATTATCGTCAATTTATACCAAGGAGTCGGAGGTGTCTTGTGACAAGCTATCTTAAGGATGATCAATCATATCTTCCTTAATTCAACCAGTTTTAATCTAAACAACTCTTTCCTACCTTATAAACAAATGCACGTTGGAAGTTACCTTCCGTTTTTGGTCAATTATTCATTTTTTGATTCTTACTCACACTTTACGTATGCAATGCTAACTTATATATAAAAGAACTTAAACTATTTAAAGACTTAATTGAATAATGGGAAATCCACCTGAGACTGATCGGCCATCTGTTGTTGCGCTGGCGCCTGAAGACTCTCCTCCGTAGGCCTACTACTAGGCCCAACTTCATCGTCGTGTGACGCTCTAGTTCTTTTAAGAGCTCTGCCCTCATCATCAGATGTAGGATTGGCTCGGGGCCTTTTAGGTGCCATAACTTCTTATCCTTATAAAAAGGACGTTTAATCTTTTGGTAAATTATCCAAAATGTAGACTTAACCTTTGTATCCAATTTTATCCAAATCTAGGTTAAATTTATAGTTTTAATTGGTAAATTCTTGACCTAGTAATTTCTTATTTGCCTATATAGACATGATAACTTTTTCCACAGCTTCCCTAACGTTTTTGCAAGCTCTTATAATTTTCTATATCTTTTTTATAATTTCCCCATCAAATTTTTAGCTTGGAATTTTCTTATTTTGACCTTAATATTATTTCTATTTATTTTCTCTTAAAGATTTCATTTCCTCAACTTTATATCATAGGTTTATGCTTATTATAAATTTCCTAAAAACTTTTGACCGCAAAGTCTATTTATTTTAATAATCTTTTGCTAAAAACAGGACTTTTGGTCAATTATAATTTTTTAAACTCACTAATTAACTATGGTATACTTATCACAAGTAGATAAGGATATTTGTGACCTCTAGTAATTATCTTTCAGTTTTTCAATTGAATTATCTAGTTTCCATCTTTAATTTTTAGCTAAAATTAGTATAATTTGACTTAGATAAATTTCTATACTAACTTTCTAACCTTGACACAATTATGAAGGCCTTTTTATCATGTAGTATAACTCTAATAAATAGCATGTAATCATATAACATGATTTACTAATTTTCCCCTTTAGTTTTCATCTCTAGAATTAGTATAATTTGACTAAACCAAATATATATGCTAAGTTTCTAAGCTTGATATAATTACCACAGCTCCTTGATGATGTAATATAGCTCTCAAAAATAGCATGTAATCATCTAATATGATTTACTAATTTTTCCCTTTACTTTCTAGCTAAACTTAGTATAATTTGACTTAGATAAATAACTATACTTATTTCCTAACCTTGGCGTAATTATCATGGCCTCGTTATCATGTAATCTAGCTCTGATAAATAGCATGTATTCATATAGCATAATTTACTAATTTTCTCTACTTTTTCCTCAAAAAAAGTGTTTTTTGAGTAAGATAATTAGATTAATCAATTTTCTGTAGCTACGCTAATTATGACGGCTTTTAAATGAGGTATTCTAACTCTCAAAATTATCCCAAAGTAGCTACTATGTCTAGTACCATGGATGGTATGGGGAAGAGGTCCACCACTTGTCCAACCTACTATCCCTTTTGTTATAAAGGTTTTAGCCCAAGGTGGTTTGAAGGTCCACCACCTGTCCAAGCTAGCTCTATTGAAAGAATCTAACTCTATTTTTTGAAGGTAAATGTGTGAATGGATTGTAACTCCCATATTTACCCCCATGAACGTTTTGAGGCAGAGGTCCACCACTTGTCCAAGTTAGCTCGTTTTAAATGAAACTGCCTTAATTTAAATAATCCCGTCTAAATTTGAACTAAACCACCCAAATTTAAATAATCCTGCCTAAATTCAAATCAAGCCTCTCAAATTTCAATAATCCCACCTAAATCAACTTCACCATATCACTTAAATTCAAATTTTCCCATCCATATTCAAATTTAAAGCAAGTTCAGTTAAAAGCATGTCTTTGTCCCGCCTAAATTCAAATCCGCCCTTGTTGAATCACATTTTTTGCATCTATAGCCAAACAAGGTCCACCACTTGCCCAATCAGTAACACCAAGAAAACCCCCAACATTATACATCCACCAAAATTGTAACTCACATATTTCATATTTCAGCCATTTCAGAAACACCAGACAAAGAAAGTAGCCATCAGCAACAACTCAACAAAGACCAACCATTTGGCCAAACCAATTAAGCAATTGACACAAGTAAGTCGACTTGTCATTACTGTTAATACACTATGTATTTAATATTACACAAACAATATATTTGCATATCTTTGTATGTTTAAAATATGTGTATTTGCATAATAACAATACTTAACCCTAAAACCTAAAAACGTAAATTATGTCTCTGTGAAAAAAAGAATGACAGAGAATTGATGAGAGAGAGTGAGAGAGAGGGAGAGAGAGAGAGAGACAAAGCGGGGTAGAGAGAGAGAGAGATGTACGTGTTCTACTGTGTCGACCTGTTATGTTGTGTTAACGTGTTTTGCAATAGTAACCTACTCTGCAATAACGACTGCTTTGCAATAGTGACCCGCTCTATGATGGTGCAACCTGCTCTACGATGTTGACTTGCTCGACGATGGAAATAGGGACTTGATTTTCTCAGATGGTGATGGAGAACTGTTCTACTCTTTTGACATGTTTTGTGATGGCGATACCACCTGCAATAACGACTTGGTTTGCAATAGTGACTTGCTCTACGATGGCGACCTACTCGACGATGTCAATAGTGACCTGGTCCTCTGAAGACAACCTCTACAACAATACCTATTTTGTGTTGTGCGTGAAAGAGACCCTAGGTTTGTGTTTTTTGTGTGCGAATGCCACGTAAGCAGTAAATACGGCCTTTAAGATTAGAAGGATAATGACCTAAATCATGGTTTGTGCTTATGGCACATATGGGACCTAAACTTCAAATATAGCCTGTTTTGAGTTTTAGTATCCTATTTCAAGTCCAAGTTGCCCGTTTTGTCAAAACTTTTGACTCGAAACTCAGAATATAGCAACCGAGGGCTAAGATGAAAGCTTGCAAATAATGTACACACCTAGAGGCATTTCTTAATACCTTTTCCAATTTCAAATTTGTTTAAAGAAGTTTCTATTTTCAAGGTGTTTCTTAATACCCTTTCCAAGTTAAAACTTTTGGGGTACCCAACTTAAGCATCCTAACCCTAAAAAGTCTAGAGAGACACAAGTTTCATATCAATTTCAAAGGCCACCTGCATAGAAGTAAAGCACAAAAAGGGAAAATTAAGTTGTTCATATTCCCAAAAGCTATCACATGGATGCACTTGAAAATCAATCTAGTAACAATGTGATGAATTTAAGATGAATAGTCAGGGAACACCATTGTTAGACTTTCCTATAGCATATAACTTCTTGGCCAAAAGGGTAATCAAAATAAATACGAATCATGTTAATAAACCTGTCTTAGACTCTTCCATGAGTGCTTTTGTTGCTTTCTGAGCCCTTCACATTGGGAAGCAAGATCTTAGCCCAAAACCTACTTGACTCACTTGTTCAGCATGTAGTGTAACATAGTAGGCCTAGTCCACTAACTGCCACCAGGACCCATCGTCAATTGTCCAACCAGTTTGTTATTTCATTAGTATTTCACCTTTAGCATTGGCCATTAAAACTAAGTCCACCACGTGTCCAAGCTATACTATGGCAATGCCCTATCCATTGCCACCACTTGTTTCGCATGCCAACCACTTTGTTTTTGCATTAGTAGTTCACCTAGTCATGGAGCATTAAACTAGGTCCACCACTTGTCCAAGTTGTACTACTCTAACATAGCACTATCCTCCACGGGGTTCCAGTGCCAATTGTCCAACCATTTTGTTCTTGCATTAATATTTCACCTTCAACATTGGCCATTAAAATTAGGTCGAACACTTGTCCAAGCTATACTTCTAGTAGGCCTTGTCCACTTCCACCACTTGTTCTACTCGCCAACCACTTTGTTTTTGCATTAGTAGTTCACCTTAGTCATGGGAAATTAAAACTAGGTCCGCCACTCGTTCAAGTTGTACTTCTCTAAAATCGCACTATCCGCGACTGGGTTTCACCGCCAATTAATGTCCAACCACTTTGTTCTTGCATTAACATTTCACCTTTGGCATTGGCCATTAAAACTAGATAGTAGACCTGGTCTACTATCCACCACTTGGTCCGCCAACCAACTCCTTCTTGCATTTGTAGTTCACCATTGGCATTGGCCATTAAAACTAGTCCACCACTTGTCCAGGCTATACTCTTAGTAGGCCTCATCCACTTTCCACCACTTGGGCTTCCCATCATCCATTTCATGTTTACATTAATATTTCACCTTAGTCATTGGCCATTAAAGCTAGGTCAGCCACTTGTCCAAGATATGCTTGAACATAGTAACCCTCGTCCACTATCCACCACCAACCACTTTGTTCTTTGATTAGTAGTTCAGCTTCAACAAGGGCTACTTGGAGATTGGAAATTGAAATTGGTCATTAAAAGTAGGCCCACTACTTGTCCAACCTTGCTTACCTTTTCAAATCAATGACTACTTCGACACTAGGAAGCAAGGTCTTGCACTAGTTCACCTTGGACACTAAACTTTAAAACTAGGTCCACCACTTGTCCAAGCTATGTCACTAAAATAGGGAGGGGGTTCTTGAGCCAATATCCACCACTGCTCAAACCTTGCTTCCATTGAAAGACCTACTTGGACATTAAGATGCAAGTTCTATAGTAGTTTAGTGATGACATTCGAACTAGGTCCACCACTTATCCAGCCTACTACCCGTTATCTTATGGAGGCTTTAGCGCTAGTTGGTTTTAAGGTCCACCACCTCTCCAAGCTAGCTCTACTAAAAGAAGCTATATCTAATCTTTCAAGGTCACTGTGGCAATGGAGTGTAGCTACTATGTTTACTATCGTGGATGGTTTGGGATAGAGGTCCATCACTTGTCCAACCTACTATCCACTGTGTCATGGAGTCTTTAGCACAAGGTGGTTCCAAGTTCCAACACCTGTCCAAGCTAGATCTACCAAAACAAGCTATCTCTATTGTTTTAATGTTAATGTGTGAATGGAGTCTACCTACTATGTTTCGTACCATGGATGGTTTGAAGCAAAGGTCCACCACTTGTACAACCTACTATCCACTGTGTTATGGATGCTTTAGCCGAAGGTGGTTTCAAGGTTCACTACCTCTCCAAGCTAGCTCTATTGGAACAAGCTATCTCTATTGTTTCAAGGTCAATCTATAAATAGAGTGTAGCTACTATGTCTATTAGCATGGAAGGTTTTGGTCAAAGGTCCACCACTTCTCCAACCTACTATCCATTGCGTTATGGTGTATTTAACCCAAGGTGATTTATTGAAGTTCCACCACATGGCCAAGATTGATATATTGAAAGAAGCTATCTCTATTGTTTCAAGGTCACTAAAAGAACGGAGTGGAGCTACTATGTGTACTACAATAGATGGTTTGGAGTAGAGGTCCACCACTTGTCCAACCTACTAAACATTGTGTTATGGAGGTTTTATCCCAAGGTGGTTTGAAGTTCCCTCATCTGTCTATTGAAAGAATCTATCTCTATTGGTTCAAGGTCAATGTGTGAATGGAGCCGAGGTAATATGTTTACTACCATGGATGGTTTGGGGTAGAGGTCCACCACTTGCCCAACCTACAAATCATTATGTTCTAGAGGTTCTAGCCCATGGTGAAGGTCACCACCTATCCAAGCTAGATCTCTTGAATAGTCCCTTCTCTATTGTTTGAAGGTCAAAGTTTGAATGGAGTGTAGCTACTATGTTTATTACCATGGATGGTTTGGGGAAGAGGTCCCACACTTGTCTAGCCTACTATCCATTCGTGTCCAAGCTAGCTCTATTGAAAAGTCCTACCTCTATTGTTTGAATGTCAACATGTAAATGGAGTGTAGCTACTATGTTTACTACCATGGATGGTTTGGGGTAGAGGTCCACCTCGTTTCCAACCTACTAACCATTGTGTTATGGAGGTTTTAGCCCAAGGTGGTTTGAAGGTCCACCATTTGTCTAAGCTAGCTCTATTGAAAAAAACTACCTCTATTGTTTGAAGATCGATGTGTGAATGGAGTGTAGCTACTATTTTTACTACCATGGATTGTCTGGGTAGTGATCCACCACTTGTCTGACCTATTAACCATTGTGTTATGGAGGTTTTAGCCCGAGGTGGTTCTAAATTCCACCACTTGTCTAAGCTAGCTCTATTGAAAGAAGCTATTTCTATTGTTTCAAGGTGAGTAGTTGAATGGGGTGGTGGTACTATGTTTACTACCATGGATGGTTTTGGGAAATGATTACTTGGACACTGGGAAAATCAGGGTCATGCACTAGTTCACCTTGGACATTGATCTTTAAAACTAGGTCCACCAATTGTCCAAGCTATGCCACTTAAATAGGGAGGGGGTTCTTGAGCCAATATGCATCACTTCTCAAATGTTGCTTCCATTGAAATATTTAAGGATTACTTGAACATTGATAGCAAGTTCTATAGTCATTCAGTGGTGATGACATTAGAACTAGGTCCACCACTTGTCCAAGCTATGTTGTAATATAGTAGGTGGGTCACCATTTATCCACTTTTATTGGGGCTCCTCAAACTGAAAGTCGTCTCACTATTAACATTCATAACCCTCATGTCTTTTATAATGGAAATTACAAAAAAAAATCTCAAAGAGAAGTACCTATGAGTATGAAGTTGACAATGTATTTTTTCACTTGCAAGATGGACTTCGAATATGGGGAGAAAGTACATTTGATTCTTGATAATGAAATTGTTCGTACTGGTTGTGTGTGTAGAACAGATCGAGATTCCACATGTGGTGGTACAAAGATAGGGCAAGAAAATGTATCTATACTAGTGGAGTAATGTTTGAAGGATGTGGTGCTTCCTTTTCCTGCAATGGATACTACATCTCTCCAAAGTTCATTATGGAGTGCGGTTCGATGGCCCAAGCTTGTTTTGCAGTCTTCCATGATAAATGACAACCAAATTGACACAAATGAAAGCTAACCAGGTGATGAAGAAGTGCATCAACCTGATCCTCTACTTACAAATACAATACCTATAACAAGTTCAGAGTTTGAAACATTAATACGAGAATCTTGGAGAAATCAAAGGGTACTTTTAAAGGATGACACAATGATGCAGATTGTACATAAAGGGACCATCTTATATGTATTTCCAAATGATTATGCTAACTTCCAGGTACTTGGTGATGATTTTGTGGGTGTGGGTATTGAAAAGGAGAATGAAATTAGTGAGAACATGCATGATATGGCTAGCATCACTTTGGTAAAGTGGCCCATCAAGCAGACAACCATGTTGGATGGGATCCCATTACAACACTTTGTTCCTATTAATGGGATGCATGCTAGATGTGCAAAATCTGATGTATCCAATGATGATAATGATAGAAAATATGGTGACGGGAATACCGTTGCTACATTGTTAAGGAAGCGGCGCTACACTTTTTTATCAACACATCTCAAAAAACAAGAGCAGTGCCAGCTTCTGCTTTTTATCTTGCAACTGAGTCAATTCAAAGGGTTTGATGTATTGATTGATGTGGACAAAAGTGCTGTCAGTTTGCAGATCGAGATATGGTGACAAGGTTACGGCAAGAATTTTTGGGAGAGTCTCAAAAAGCATGCACTAATTATGTTTATAATGTCCTATCTATATGATGTGAGAAAGACAAAAATATGCGATACCAATTCAAGATAAATGGCTCTATTGTTTGTTGTAGAGCATGGTATGAGCTACATGGAATACCAAAGACATCATTTTACTGCTACAAGGAAAATTTTGAAAATGGTGTGTGCCATTATGTGCATGGTAACACATGCACATTGAAACAAAGACTTCAACATACTAATTTAGCAAGAGAATTGCTAAATTAGTTTGTGGATAACAACTCCGAGAAGATTCCACACAAAAGTAGAACAATACTAGATGGCCTCAAGAGACACTCAGTTAGTGATTGCATCAATGTACAAATATCTTGACATTTTAAGTGAAATCAACATGACACTTGACCAAATGGGTTATGAAAAGAAGTTATCTCAGTCTCCTTTTGGTAGGATGTGGAACAAAGAGTATCCATATGTCACTTTAACATGGACAAGTGAGCTCTCTAAGTGCAATGTTTGCAGTTCAATCAAGGCAAGGCTAGAAGCTAAACCTTCTCTTGATGAGAGATATCTTCTCTTGAGAGAGAGAGAAGTTCACATGGCACAACAAAAGAGTTACAGGAGTCTATATTATGCATGGTGAACATATTCAGAAACTCAAGCACAAAAGTATGTATGAATAATTCATAATAAGATGGATCAAAAGAAGACTACAATTCCTAGATTACGCATTGTTCCTAAGGGTGTGGACTCCGGATACAATTTGGAAGTGGATTTGATAGGTATGATCACTCATGGACATGGAAAAGGTCATTATGGTCACTTTGTCTTCAATGGTTTGTGGCCAGCTGATCCAATTCTTACAATTGGTTCAATTGCTAATTGTTTACATAAGCTAAAGAGGATAGATAAGCATCCTCTTGGTGATTTAGCAACCAACGGACTACCAAGGAGCTCTATCTCACTACTAAATGCCTTGAACTCAAAGGATGCTTTGGACTACCACAACTTGAGTGACAAAAAAGAGCCCATTGTGCAGACATCAGAAACTACAGAAGAGGAATTGGGGTCATCATTTTGCAAGTTACCGGAGAACTTGTTACTACAATTAGACAATTGTGCAGGGGAGAACAAAAATCGATACTTAATTTCCTATTTGTCCATGCTTGTTGCAAGGGGTGTTTTCAAAACCATTCAACTAGGGATTTTGATGGTTGGGCATACACATGAGGACATAGATGCAATGTTCAATAAGTTTTCAGAGAAGTTTGAGCTACACAAACTTATACTTTGCCTCATTTGAAGGATACATCTTGGAAGAGCAATCCTATTAGAGGGATTCTTGTACGAACAATTTTGGCCAAAAACATAAGAACCTCATCACGAACAATGCACCACAATGAGCTTACAACAAGAAGCCGAAATATTCCTAGGTCTTGAAGAGCTAAATGATCATTTATGTGGTCCTTAACGAGATAGACCAAGGGAAGATTTTGACCCTCTATCTAATGTGCACCAAGGTGACTTTGTTATGCTACTTCCAAATGACATGGATATATATTCAGTTTGGCTTGCAATGGCTTTATCAAACATTGACAACGAGCCTACATCACCAAACTATAGAAAATTTTTGATTCAATATTGGGCACCTTGCGTAAGAAAAAGTGGGATGATAGATATTCAAGCTTACACTAATTGTTGGAAGGGTTTTTGGGTTGTCAACTATATGGACGTGCAAGTGTGAGAGTCTGTAGATGCGATTGTTTGGTCTTGGAGACCCAACAAAGAAGGTCCATTTTCAAGGATTAAGATTCCAGAAAGGCATGCTCTAAAAGCTAAAATTGTCCTTGTTCGTGCACATCATCAACCACACTTGGATCAAATTTTGGACATGGCATCCAATTTGGAGTAGATTATATGGAGATTCTATTGTTACTATAATGGTTGTAAACAAGACCTTTGATTGTAGTGATATTTCTTTCTTTTATTTTATTATATTATTTATTCAAATTCATGCTTTGTGCATCCTCAAATTTTGGTGTTTATCAACACCACAATTCTTTAAGATTTCACTCTACCCCATCAGCAAGTATACCATCCATTTTTTCCCTATTTAAATGGAAAATTCCCAAATTACATGAATCTAGTCAATTTGGAGATTTCCATGAGGTATTTTTACCATAATACCTAATATGGCCTTAATTGACGGAAGGGTTCTTGGTGACGGGTAAGATAAGTATGGTCAACACTCTTCCAACAAGTTGTGCTCCCTGGTATGCCAAAGACTTTTGTCTCAATTTCTAACTAGAAGAGTTCCTGCTCATCCCTAGACAACCATGTCGCCATATTGTTGAACAATATGGTCAAAACCTGATTCCCTTGGCTAAAGCATTCAGACGTCACTCTAGGAGCCATTTGTTACTACAAAAACAAACATTCAAAGATGTTACAACGACATTGTTTGAACACTTCAACCACTTCAGCAAACACTTCCACTCAAGAAGTCAAGTTAAACAAGTATCTTCAAACAATGTCACACTTATAGATGAACCACGAATACAATATATTTTCTCAAACAACATGCATGATGCATAACTAACCTGCCGACTAGTATCAGGCTGTAGGCTATCCTTGTAACCTTAAGCATTGGTTCTAATACCAGGTGAGAGATACTCCCCCCCAGCGGTGTATGCACAAAATATACAATTTACAAAAAATTTCAATATACCTCAAAGTTGCAAAAGAATTTGCATAGGGGAGGAGTTCTCAGTGCCCGACCAAGCATGGAGTTTAGGCCATGATCCGGACGACATCTAGAGGTATTTAGCGACTAGTACTACCCATGAATGGGTGTTATGAATGAAAGCGCACTCAAGTAAAATATAAAATTATTGAGGGTGAATATATGTGTACACCGCATTGCGGGAAGAGATAGAGACAGAATATAGTGGACTCAGGGTGAAATAGAGTGCACAGAGACATGAGAAGATGACAATAGAGAATCTTTAAATGCCCATCTAAATGAAGCAGGAAACCATGTATTAATGCAATGACAAAATTTGGGTATACCATAACATCAAAAAGTTTATGACAAAATAACTAGCAGAGCATCGGATTCTGTGTATGGATCGATTGGTCCACCCATCCACTTCCTCTCTACTACGAACAAAGAGAATTTAACTTTGTCGGGAGTGAGCTAGAACACCTCCAACCTACCTAAGCCAAACATATGCTGAGGCTGCTTTGCCTCCCTCCATGAACCCGATCTCTGAAAGGATCCCAAGTACTAGTAGGTGAAAGGGTATCAACACCAACCATACCAGTTTAGGTGTCATGCCTCTTCCATGCCCAGCACCGGCACTACAAGAGGTTGTGTGCTCTTGTGATGCTCTTAGCGACGGAAATACACTGGGTTTTTATAACCCCCGGCGTCGCTATAACCGTCGCTAAAAGCGTCGCTACGAGAGCGTCGCTATCTGCATCACAAGAGCGTCGCTATCTCATAGCGACGCCTATAGCGACGCAGATAGCGACGCTCTCACAGAAGAGTATAGCGACGCATATAGCGACGCTTATAGCGACGCCTGAGAGAATATTTTTTTGGTGGCAGGGCATTGAATGCCCTACCACCCATCAACCATATTGTACTTGATTCACTTTTTAAAAAAAGTGCAAAGGTAAATAATAGACCCAAAATAGTCACCCACAAGACGCATTGTTTGCAAAATTGACAATTGTACACATCATAGACAAACTGAATTGATTGGCAAATGTAATAATGACAATTGTACAACATCATAGGCATAAAGAATTGATTGGCAAAAGGAATTGCGGTGACAAATGTAATAATATACATGGTTCAAAAAGACGTATAAAATCCGTCTCATGATACATAAGCTATGAGAAACCCTAAACTAATGTTATCTAGCTACGGCTAAACTGACGTCGTCTAATCAGACGTCTCATTGCGTCCAAGCGGCGTATCTGTCGGATTCTGCAAAAAAAGACAATAAGACAGTTTTCAGTAAATATAAACATATAACGACATTTATAAAACAATACAAAAAATAAAAAAGAGTAAACCCTAATACTAACCATGCCGCCGCGAGAACTGAGAATGTCCATCAGGGCGTTTAAGCCCTTCCTGCCTGCGTACTCGCGCTCGTACGGTGTGGGATCACGTCCTGTCATCGACCACTGTCAAAACATACAAAGATTTCATTATGTTAGAACTAAAAAACTCATAAACCCTAAACTATCGAACATGCATAAAGAGCAATGTGAAAAGACTTACAAAATCGGCCTCAAATGATGCCCATCCACCGCTCCCCAAGTGGTGCGAGCTCCCTGCCTCTACTCGCGCTCTGGCTGCATCCTTTTGTTGCTTCCACTTGTCGGGATTCTCGCGCGCTGCTTTCTTCGCATTCTTCCAATCTTCTTTGGCCAGCCAATCTGGCCTATTCCACCCATTCTTGATTGCTTTTTGCACTTCGGAACGCTTGTGTTTGCAGTATTCGCACATTCGAATCTTCATCAGGTCTTCATTGAAGCGCTGATCCCGTGTTGGAACGGGAAACTCATCATGAAGTATGCTGATGACTCTGTTTTTTAAATCACTTGGTACTTCACTCCATTTGTTTAGTATATAGTGTCTAAACAGCTGAGAGCAAAGACCACGCATGCGCGAGATCACCTTCTTGCCGTCATCATCCATGATGATGCCGCCGCTGATGTCGACGGAGTAAGGCAAGCCCTCTGGCCGGTGACGCGTGAACCTGGGTGTCCCGGCAGGGGTCTCTAGCGGCGTGTCGATGGGGGTACGGACGTCAGGTGTCTCCATCGGCGTCTGGGCGCCGAAGCGAGGAGTGTCGAGTGGGGTGGCTCCTGGCGGAGTAGGTAGAGGTGTGTAGCTTCTAGGAACAGTCAGCCGTGCAAAACCTGGCGTAGACGGCGATGCTGTGGCTGGTGTGGGGGCGGGCAAAGAAGGGGAGGGTAAAGAGCCTCGTCGAACACGAGGCGGTGTGGAGGCATCGGTGGCGGAATCCCCACAACAACCGCCACCGCCACCACTAGAGCGCCGGTGTCTAGACGAGTGTGACGCTCGTCTCGTCGACGCCGAAGCTTCGGAGCGCGCCGAATGCTCCGAAAGAGAGGGAGATGCGGATGGTGTAGGAACGCGCGATGATGCGCCAGAGCGATGACGCTCCACGTACCACTGTCTCTGCTGCGGTGACAAAGAAGAAAGAAACTCCTCATCATCCATACCTGCATTAAACACACGAATATTTAAACTTAATATTGAATGAATAGAGTAGACAATGACGCAAAGACCATTAAATACAATGACGTAATGACGCATATAAATACAATGACGCAATGAATCGAGTGGTAGAAGAGGCAAGTCGAAAACTCAGAATTTTCAATCAAAAGATGTGAGCGCGAGTAGAAAAGAGCGTTACACACCATGGAAGCGGAGTGTCGAGCTAGAGCTTTTACAGCACGGAGCAAAATTGTTCAAATACAATATTTGTGGCTTTAAGAGATCTCTCTCTCATCCTCGCATAACTCAGCATAACTTCCTATATCTATATAGAGCTCTCCGTTTAAACACATATCCTCTGTTTCATTTTGTAGCTCCTCTGCATGCACCCCATATAGAGTAGTAGCATCTTGATGCTCGTCTGGCACCACCGCAGCGGCTTCTGATTGAGCATCTTCTCTGATCTCCTCCATTGATGTCGTTGTGATTGGCACATGGTAGCCTTCATACGTCCTTGCACTACGAGGGGCTACCTCTATGACGTACCACTAGTTTGATGTAGACTTTGTAGGATGAAATACTACCTGCCAGAGCCACATAACTTACATGAGAGCTTTCAAGCACATAACTTGTAAAAGGGGGATGTTAACTATTTATATACTTACTTGTTCACAATGCTCGGGTAGTACGAAAGTGTCTCTTAGGTCAGTCCATTTCTTAGTAGAATCCACCTCAAGAAAACCAGACTCTCCTCTACGTACAGTAGCGTTTCGACCCTCCATGATTATCTTGAACCATTGCACGTCGAACAAGTCGACAAAAAATCCTCTGTAATCGATCCTCAAAATCTCTTGCAGCGTGCCGAAGTAAGTGAGTTCCGCCACCACGGGATCTGCATCAGAGGAACGTCGTCGACTAGACTGTTCAAATTTTGCCATGATTCCACAATCTTGAGTAAAACGCTTTTTGTCGATTCGTTCCACCCTAAAATGTCGACCTTTACACCATGCTGCTGTGTATGACTTATACTACAACGAACAAAGATTATGAGTGGCCGTTCAAACGTTTATAAATAAAGTCACTTGCTAGTCGTACATTGCAAACTTACCTTGGTCGCGCAACCCCGAGAGTACTCCCACTCTTCTTCAGTCACTTCGTCACCGCATTGTTGTGCGCTTTTCAATTGGTTGTGCAACCATCTTAAGCTCATGAAGGTTGGTAGGCTCTCCAGAACCGCTGGATAGTGCATCGGTGGTCGTCTTCCCCGTCTCCACTCGATTCGTGCCCTTTGTCGCTCTTGCTTTGCATCCTCATATTGTGAAATCCACTTTTGCATCACTGGATTGTGAAGCATGCAAAATCGGTTGATTTTAGCCTCTAGATCTTCCGTCATCTTCTTCTCAACACCGAGATTGCACATGACAATCCCAGATATGCGCTCATCATCTATGGTTCGCCATAGCGTGTCCCGGGATTTATCAAATCCGTCTAGCCACTCTCCAATGTACACTAGGGACTCTGATACCAACCAACCTTCTGCCATGCTACCCTCCGGACGTGCCTTTTGACGCACATATCCCTTAAGCGTTTTCATGAAACGCTCTAAGAAGAACATCCATCTGGAATGAACTGTGCCAGCTATTTCCACCTCATCAACTATGTGAATAAGAAGATGCACCTGAATGGTTAGCATTGTAGTAGGAAAATGTTTCTCAAACATGCACACAAGCTCCGCAGCATTTAGTTTGGCGAATGGTATGGAGTCTACGTCGATCTCCTTTTGTGAGATCCATTGCACCAGCTTTGCAAGTTTGTAGATTGTGTTACGGATGTCGAGAGACAAACATCCCTCAATGGCAACCGGTAAAATAAACTGTAAAGTATGTGCAGCAATGATATTAAAGTCCACATTTTATGCAATGATATTAAAGTCCACTATGAACGTACCTGACACATTTTATGCCAATCGTGTGACTTCAAACCGGTAAGCTTTCCTTCTTTAGTAAAACACGTTCGGAGCGAGTGCATTACGCCAGTGGGGGTCCGCAAAGATCGAATGGCCTCTTTTACTTTGCGTTCTTGGGCTCCTGTGAAAATCCATGGTGCTTTAGGAAGTTTTATCGATCCATCAGACGCTGTTTGCGGCCAATATTGCTCCATACGATCCACATTTCTAAGGTCAACTCTGGCTCCCAAAGTATCTTTCTTGCCGGTCAAATGGTCCCATAGTAGATTACCCACATTCTTGAATATGTGCATTGGATCGAGCAAGTGATTGATCACGAGTCGGGGCCAGTATGGTAACTCGTACCATAGAGATAGTCTCTTCATCCCTGGAGGCAATCCGTCATCGCACATCTCCTTCTGCTCTAACCATGCTTGTGCAGACATCCTTGGTGGCTCTCTTCCCAAAAAGCCGTCGCGTAACACATGATTCTCCGGAAGATACGCTTGATGACCTTCGTAGATTTGCTTCTTCAGTGAGGGTGCCCTACGTGCATTCAGTCTAGGTCCACATGTGACACATGCTCTGTATCCGCTTGTTTGAAGCCCTGCATGTATACACATGATAATAGATCAACTATGGGGAAAAACAAGATTTACAGTGTCTGAGAGAGGAGTCAATAGATCACCTGAGCATTCTGTTAGCCCGGGATAGTCATGCATGGTCCACATTAGAATACCTCTGATCAAAGCATTCCGTCGTCCTGTGTGTCGGCTCATATCCACCACCTCTATGCCAATCCACAATTGTTGTAGCTCTTCCAATAGTGGACGAAGATACACATCCATATTCCCCACTTTATATCGCCCTGGCACAATCAAGCTTAGCCATAGGTGCCCCTTCTTCGTAGTCAACCACGGGGGAATGTTGTAGTTGACGATGACAACGGGCCATACACTGTAAGATGTTGATCTTTGACCAAATGGATTTACGCCATCCATAGCCAGGCCTAAGCGCAAATTTCGAGCTTCCCTGGCAAAATCCGACCATGTTCCATCTATATGTTTCCAGGCTGCGCAATCTGCAGGAATTCGTAGCACACCATCCGAAGATTTATTCTCCTCATGCCATGATGCTAGGGCGGCCATGGACTTACATTCGAAGAAATGCTTGATGCGAGGAAGCAAAGGAAAATGTCGCAAAACCTTTTGTGGAATTTTTGTCCCGTGGAGATCTACTCGATATCTTTCGGAATCACATTTCGGACACTTCTCCATGTCTGTGTATTCCCCTCTGAAAAGAATGCAGTCATTAGGACAAGCGTGGATAGAATTGTAATCCATCCCCAAGTTTCGCAAAATCTTTCTTGCTTCATCTCGGGAATCTGGCATCACATTGTCAGCTGGTAGAATGTGCTCTTTCAGCAATCTACACAACATAAAAATATGATACAGTCGTGTAAAAATCTATCAGATCATTATACATTTAGAGTTCTATTAAAGTAAACTAATTGTAATAGATCACCTGAAAAGCGTTGTGACGCTAGTGTCACTCCATCCAAACTTTGCCTGCATGTTGAGAAGAACCAGGAGTGCTTTCAATCTAGACATACGTGCTCCATTATACAATGATGTATCGGCTTCACTTTTCATATCATCATAGATAAGCCTTTCTGAATCCATGATCGTCTCGATCATTTCATCAATCTCGGGCTCAAACATTGCCTCGTTGGGAATGTGCTCTGCATGATCATCCCCCGAGCTGTCAGAGGCTACATCTTGTGGCCTCACATATGCTGCTTGACCAAAGCGCCTGCGAATACGTCTATTGGGTTGCAAGATTGCTGCTTGTTGGCCAGCGTCAGAGTCCGACGAGTTATAATTGGCAACAACTCGATCTATAATAGATGGATCGAACTCGCCAAATTTGCGAACGTGCTGCAAAGAAACACGTCTTGTCCGTCGCACAGCATGCTTGCATTGATTACAAGGACATAAGACCCTCGTTGAGAGATAGGTGTTTCGGTTGGACGGTCCCACATCCTCGTCGCTACTCATAATGAGGATAAAAAACTTATAACCTAGACAACAAATTTAATATTCTATTGGCATTCTTCGTCTTATCTCTCTCTCTCTCTCTCTCTCTCTCTCTCTCTCTCTCTCTCTCTCTCTCTCTCTCTCTCTCTCTCTCTCTCTCTTTACCTCACATTCTCTAGTCATGTCCAATCCCCGCACACCTCGGTCTAGAGGTGCACGGAGATCAGAACCACCGGGTTATAATCTCGTCTTTATTGGTCAATACCTATATTTGTGGGTACAAGAAATCTAGACACCCACGTCTACATGATACTGCATGTAGTGGACAAAATCCCTTTGCCTCTTCTCTAGCTGTAGCACTTCACTTCATCTTAACATCTTTTCACAGTAGATCTTTTCACTGTTCGTCTAACTCTAAACCCTAAACCGTAAGTAATTCTTGCGTGGACTCGATCTAACGTAAATAAGCGTAAATCTAAATAAACGTAAATCTAACTAAAAATAAAGCTTAATCTAATTTAACGTAAGTCTAATGACTAGAGGTTGTCTAGATGGTCATTGTGTCGGGGATGTAGTGACTCTTGCCGCCCTGAAGATCCACCTTCTTCCCTATCTTCTGAAGACATTTCACCAGTACTTTTGGATCGACGGAGCCCACCATGAGTGAAGGCAGCAATACCCTATATTCCATTGAGGGCTTTCTTCACCCGCTTCATGCAGGCATCGCAGTCTATGGAGACCCGCATCTAATCTAATATAACGTAAATCTAAATCTAGCTTAAATAAACGTAAATCTAGTTAAAAATAAACCTAAATCTAATTTAATGTAAGTCTACATATAACCTAATCTTTAACTTCTTTTAAGATAGTTTCCTACGACGTTATAACTCTCTTCTTCCTGTGTGTGTGCGCGTGTGTGGATGTGTGTGCCAATAAAAAGAGATAAATGGTATAACCTTTCTATCACCCATGCCAAGTATGATAGATTGATTATGCCATTTCTCTCTTGAATAATAGGTCTTCAGTTCAACTCCTCGTCGGCTAGATCTTTAGGTCTTTTAATTTTAATTAGTTTCCTACGACGCTCCCTTAGTTTCTCTTTCTTTCTCTCTCAATGTGTGTGCGTTTTTTTGGATCGTATGCATGTTTTCTTTCTCTTTTCCTCTCTCAATGTGTGCGTTTTTTGTTTATGCATGTTCTCTCTCTCTTTTCCTCTCTCAATGCGTGCGTTTTTTGTTTATGCATGCTCTCTCTCTCTTTTCTTCTCTCAATGTGTGTGTGCATTCTTTGTTTATGTATGTGTGTGCGTTTTTGCACTCTCTCTCTCTCTCTCTCTCTCTCTCTCTCTCTCTCTCTCTCTCTCTCTCAAAAACACTATGTGTGTGTGTGTATGTGTGTGTGTGAGAGAGAGAGCGAGGGAGAGAGAAAGAGGGGAAGGGAACATGAGAATGAGGAGAGGGAAGGAGCATACCTGGCTCTCCTTCCTCTCCTCGTGTGTGTGTGTGTGTGTGTGTGTGTGTGTGTGTGTGTGTGTGTGTGTGTGTGTGTGTGTGTGTGTGTGTGTGTGTGTGTGTGTGTGTAAAAGAAAAAGAGAGAGAGAGAGAGAGAGAGAGAGTGAGGGAGAGCGTTACCTGCTCTTTGCTTGAGGGCGCCGAAAAACTCAGATCTGAGATCTGAGTTTTTGGGCGCGCTCGGTTATTTTTTTTACCCCAGCTGGCGTCGCTATGAGCGTTGCTATAAGCGTCGCTATGAGCATCGCAAATTTCTTTGTAAATTTGCGACGCTCATAGCGACGCTTATAGCGACGCTCATAGCGACGCTGGGAATTTGTTTTTTTGAGCGTTGCTGTGTGAGCGTCGCTAATGTGAAGAGCCTCTTGTAGTGCGGGTGTTTAGGCAAATCCGAGGCAAAATTCTCAACGCATTAGCCATGTAGGTCATTCAACCCCCGATGCACTAACCGTGTAGATGAGCCTAACAAAAAGAAGAAGACCTAGGTAGCACCCCCAATCCAACAAATCCCCAAGTCAATCACCCTTTAGACTAAAGCTAAGCGATGTAGGTGATCCTAGTCTTGTAGCAACGCTTCCATGAGAAACATAACACATGAGTCCAATCACAATAGCACTTCCTATATGCACAAACAATCTTTTCCACACAGTTAGAATGTACAGGGTCTCTACCCTTGAAAATTTTTGCCCCAACTTTGGCACAGATCAGTTAAGCACCTTATGTTAAGGTCACTAGCCAATTTCCATCCAGTTTAGATAATTTTCGGTCAAATGGTCATCAATTATCTGTCTGTAGACTAACTTTGCAGTTTTAGTCACCAATTTCACTCAAGTGGTCCAAATCTTACCAAATTTGGTTTGTGGGCTTATTACAACATGGTGAAGCTATTGGTATGCAGACTTGGTAAAAAAAAGTTGAAAAATAGGGCAGATTTAAATAATCGCGATTATTTACTTCTGACAAAATTTTGCAAATTTTTGGTCAATTGAGCATATACACATGTTTATCACATCAACATAAGCCTATGAATCAAATTTCAACAAGTTTGGATAAATTTTTCCCAAATTTATACTCAAGATTCAAAAAGTCAGTACAACTTTAGTTTTTACCTTGTTTTTTGTCAGTTTAGTGATCCAAATCTTTTGGGCCTTCACAAAAGTTGTTTGTACACATGCAATGAGTCAATGGTTTAAACCTTGGCCAATTTAGAGCAGAAAGTTAATAATCATGATTATTAACTTTAAGCTTGAAATGAGTACTTTTTTGCAATTTTCTCAAAGACAATCTTTTTATGATGTTTTTTAAGCCTATAGATCAAGTCAAAACTTAATTTGGCCTAAAATGTCAAGAAAAAGTAAATAATGTGAGTTTTTGTCAACTTCTTGAAATTTTTACCTTGAAGTGTCTTCGAGCTTACCCACTGGTTTGGACAACTCTTAGGCTTACTCTTCAATCGGATTGAGTGGATTCGAGTCTTTTCAAGCTATCTCTAGCTGTAGACCTAGAATTCTATAACTTCCAATAACAACTCACACTTGATTCTTTCAGAGAGAGCAATGTTTTGAAATCCACCTCGAATTCTACTTACACTACTCCTAGATTCTCATGCAATGGGGTTGTGGAAAGTGTTCACAAGCACTCATTTTCTTGTGTTCTTTATGTTTTTCAGAGTCTTGATCTTAATACTTGTCTCGTCTACCAAATCCTAATCTAAATCTACAATCCTACAGTCTTAATGATACTCAGCAAGTACGATTACTTCCAAGCTACCTCTACACAGCAAAAGACGACAATCTTAAGCTATGCGGTTTGTAAAAGAAAGTTTTGAACTCTATGCGAACCTAGAGAAATTTAAAGGATAACTACACAAGACGCCCGTGTTTTTTCCTAGTTTAGGTCTCTTCAATCCCCGGCAGCGGTGCCAAATGTGGGACGCAGGTCTAACCTCACCAACCTATCTTATTGCAGTATTAACGAGAACCACGATTAATTTGTCAAACCATGGGACGAAGCTACCTTGACTAGTGCATAGAGGCTATAAGAGGTTGTCAATATCTTGGGAAAAAACTAATAACTCACATGCAACTCAAGCTACACTCAAGTGACTGAAATCACCAAAAGCCAATCGCTCATCGAGCAAATCACATCCCTTACAGCATCAAATGACATCCAAACATAACGAAACTTCTAGGACAAGTTTATAAGACCTAAGCACACATGCCTATGGCCTCAAATCCCACTTTAGGTCAAGTTCCAAAATCAGGATTACTAACAGCAATGGATTTTTGACCTAGTCGTTTTCGATCCAGAATGCATCTAAATGCTTAGTAATGATGCCCCAATACCTCGCCTATGCTTAGTTTTGTATTTGAGCATGTAAATTCCTATTTATGATGAAATTAGGCTGCGGGTCGGCGACACCAAAAGCTACAAAATACTGTGAATGGCTTACGTCAATGTGTAGAGCTCTTACCTGGGTTGCAATGCAAAAAACGTGATCACAATGTGACAACTGGAGAGAGAGTAGGAAGCGCGAGAAGGAGAGAAGTGAGCTCCGTTAGCTCATGCTGTGTATTTCTTATCCAAAACTTATAGAAAGCTTACAAGAATTGGATTTTATACCTTAGCCAAGGTTTTTGGGTGGTCAAAACTAATAATCTAGAGTTCTATCAAAGCTGGGAATTGACTAGCTGATACAATCTAGAAGCTTGTATTCCCATGACTCATTAATTACAAAGTTTACCAAGAAAATAGGAGTTACAATACTCTCAATTTATCAAAATAATAATTGTTTTACAAGGAGAACTCTGAAAAATGGTGTCCGCGTTAGCTTGCTGCTAACATAGCCCAAGATTGTTTGAAGGTCTACCACCTGTTCAAGCTAGCTCCATTGAAAGAAGTTATCTCTATTGTTTCAAGGTCAATGTGTGAATGGCATGTAGCTACTTTGTTTACTACCATGGATGGTTTGGGACAAAGGTCCACCATTTGTCCAACCTACTATCCATTGTGTCATGGAGGCTTTAGCACAAGGTGGTTCCAAGCTAGCTCTATTGAAAGAATCTATCTCTATTATTTGAAGATCAATGTGTGAATGGAGTGTAACTTCTATGTTTATTACCATGGATAGTAATGGGGCAAAGGTCCACCACTTGTCCATCCTACTATCCATTGTGTTATGGAAGTTTTAGCCTAGGGTGGTGTGAAAGTGGACCACCTATTCAAGCTATCTCTATTATTTCAAGGTCAATGTGTGAATTGAGTGTAGCTACTATATCTATTACCATGGATGGTTTGGGGCATAGGTCCAACACTTCTCCAATCTATTGTCCCTTGTGTTATGGTGGGTTTAGTCCAAGGTGGTTTAAGAGTTCACCACCTGTCTAAGCTAGCTCTATTCAATAGTCCTATGTCAATTTTTTGAAGGTCAATGTGTGAATGGAGTGTAGCTACTATGTATACTACAATTGATGGTCTCGGGTAGAGGTCCACCACTTGTCCAACCTACTATCCCTTGTTTTATAAAACTTTTAGCCCAAGGTGGTTTGAATTTCCACCATCTGTCCAAGCTAGCTCTATTGATAGAAGCTATCTCTATTGTTTGAAGGTCAATGTGTAAATGGAGTGTAGCTACTATTTCGCTACCAGGGATGGTTTGGGGCAGAGATCCACCACTTGTCCAACCTACTAACCATTGTGTAATGCAAGGTTTAGCCTAAGGTTGTTTGAAGGTCCACCACCTATCCAAGCTAGCTCTTTTTAAAAAAGCTATCTCTATTGTTTGAAGATCAATGTATGCATGGAGTGTAACTACTATTTTTACTACCATGGATGGATTGGGGCATAGGTCCATTACTTGTCTAGCCTATTAACAATTCTGTTATGGAGGTTCTATCCCAAGGTGGTTTGAAGGTCTACCACCTATCGAAGCTATCTCTATTGAATAGTCCTCTCTCTATCTGATAGCGTGGATGGTTTGGGGTAGAGGTCCAACACTTGTCCAACCCACTTTCCATTGTGTTCTCGAGGTTTTATCCCAAGGTGGTTTGAAGGTCTAGCACCTGTCGAAGCTAGATCTATTGAAAGAATCTATCTCTATTGTTTGAAGATCAATTTCTAAATGGAGTGTAGCTACTATTCTTAATACCATGTGTGGTTGGGACAGAGGTTCACCACTTGTCTAACCTACTAATCATTGTGTTACGGAGATTTTAGCCCAAGGTTGTCTAAAGGTCCACCATCTCGCCAAGCTAGTTCTAGTGAAAGAAGCTATCTCTATTGTTGTAAGGTCAATGTGTGAATGGAGTGTAGCTACTATGTTTACTACCATGTATGGTTTTGGGTAGAGTTCCACCACTTGTCCAACCTACTAACCATTGTGTTATAGAGTTTTTAGCCCCAAAATGGTTTGAAGGTCCACCACTTGTCCAACCTAGCTCTATTGAAGTCCTATCTCTACTATGATAGCACGGATGGTTTTGGGTAGAGGTCCAATACTTGTCCAACCTACTATCCATTGTTTTATGGAGGTCTTAGCCCAAGGTGGTTTGAAGGTCCACCACCTGTCCAAGCTAGCTCTATTTGATAGTCCTATCTCTATAGTTCAAAGGTCAATGTATGAATGGAGTGTAGCTACCATGTTTACTCCCATGGATGGTTTGGGGCATAGGTCCATCACTTGTCCAACCTAATTAGCATTGTGTTATGGAGGCTTTAGCCCAAGGTGGTTTGAAGGTCCACCACTTGTCCAACCTGGCTCTATTGAATAGTCATATCTCTACGGTGATAACATGGATGGTTTTGGGTAAAGGTCCAACACTTTTCCAATCTACTATCCATTGTGCTATGGAGGTTTTAGCCCAAGGTGGTTTGAAGTTCCACCACATGTCCAAGCTAGATCTATTCAATAGTCCTATCTCTATTGTTTGAAGGTCAATGTGTGAATGGAGTGTCGCTACTATGTTTACTACCATGGATGGTCTAGGGTAGAGGTCCACAACTTCCTCAACCTACTACATGGAGGCTTTAGCACAAGGTGGTTTGAAGTTCCAACACCTTTCCAAGCTAGCTATACTGAAATAAGATATATCTATTGTTTCAAGGTCAATGTGTGAATGGAGTGTACCTTCTATGTTTACTACCATGGATGGTTTGAAACAGAGGTCCACCACTTGTCCAACCTACTATCCACTGTGTCATGGACTCTTTAGCCCAAGGTAGTTTGAAGGTCCACCACCTCTTCAATCTAGATCTACTGGAACAAGCTAACTTTGTTGTTTCATGGTCAATGTGTAAATGGAGTGTAGCTACTATGTCTATTGATGGCGGGAAAAAGAGCAGTGCAATCGGGTGGCCTCCATACTCGTGCACACTCCACAAACCACGCCTCATGCAAACAAGCAAAGAACAAAACAAAGGGGGCACCACCCTAAATTAAGAGGTTTAGGGACCTCACACATAGTGCACATAGGCAAGTGAGACTTCTGGCATTATGATGGCATCAAAACATATGACAAAACACATAGAGACGAAGCTTAGGGACCTTATGTAGCGTATATATACACAAGACATCAGCTTAACAATACAATGGTATCTGATCATACATAACAAGGATATAGAGAAGCAAGCCAAGGATGGCATAATCCCTTGTCAAAAACAATCAACCCAACAAGTAGGTATGATCCTACTAGCAACACATCAATACCTTAGAGAATGATGGCGAGGATGGTGGCCATGGAGCATGAGAGAAGACTCCTTATTTAGGTTTTAGGGCTAGTAATGTAGCATACTAGAGGGAGAGAGAGAGAGATGGAGAGAGAGTAGAGCTCCATCCATAGCTCCTCGTTGTGAGCAATGTCGTCATAGCTTCATTGCTTGGTGAAGTGGGTGAAGTGATCGTTTTGAGTGAGAGAAGGCCTCCTTATATAGGTTTCTGAGAGGGTTTAGGATTAGGGATAAACATGCTTAAATCCGCTGATTGGGGTTACTTTTTGCTTAGGGTGGTCAACAGATTGAGGTCACCTGATATGTCATCATCAAGATATTCTATAGAGTGATGTGAGAGGGGAGGATAAATGCTGATTTTTCTGATTGTGACACATGGGGATAAGGCCTTGACCAGCATTTAAGAGCAGGTAGGTGGTTGTTGAAACTGGAGGTTCTGCACATGTCAGGGGGGGACCTGCTGGGTCCTCCTAAATATCAAATTCTCAAAAAATCCTCAACCATGGCTTCTTTTGACATGTGTTCTTTGAAAAAATCAGCATGTCTCTTTTCAACTCAAAAGTCTTTATCCCTGTTGACTCACCTTTACCATAAGATTTTCTCCTTTTCTCCTCCTGTAACTGCATTGTTGATGCCCAATCACTACTTTTAGTAACAGTGAACTGTTACCTACCAAATACTTATGGTGCAGTAAAAAATATTTACCATGGGTAAAAAAAGTTACTGTAGGTAAAAAGTGATTTGTATTTACCATGTAGGTGAAAAATATTTACTGTCGGTAAAAAAGTGAAAACGGAGTATGCTGTGTTGTGAGTCCACACGAACATCCTCGTGTAAATTTCACTAGAAATTCAAACCTAGAATGGGCTATTCTCTAAGATATAGGTTGTAGGCATGCATAAGAGCTCGTTCCCACGTATCTTCTGTCCATGGCACTTTTTACTCTTTGGTGCTTGTGAAGTAGATTTTTCTTCTCTTTCGAGATCCCTTGGACTAGAGTATCCTCATCTCCCCAACAACTGACTGTGCCTTTATTGCATCTTCAGAAGGGGTCCTAAAAACCATGCATAATATAGCCCTCCCCCTTAAGCTAGAGGTATTTGATGCCTCTAGCTGTAGGTTGTGCTACAATAGGGTTCTCTTGAATACTTACCCACCTGGTACCAATTGAATTTGCCATGTTACTGTTTTCTTGGCTGATGCACCCTGTTTAGTCCTTTCTGATGAATAATTGTATCCATCCATGACTAACAAGTGGTCTCCTAGACCCTTAAAAGCCATACCCCATCCATTGTCAATATCCGCTTTCACTGGTAGCATTCTCTTTTTTTCTTTTTTTCTTCTCTTTTTTTTTTCTTTTTTTTAGGCAACCCCTCGTTGAGCATTCATGCTCAACCATAGTATTGTTTAGGTAAAAGATGACTGTATAGAGAGGATTATATAACATAGAGCTATAGACTGCATAAGAAAAATGATAGTATAGTGGCTATATAGATAGGATAGAGATAGAGAAAAAAGCATCTGCTACTGCATCACCCTCCAGGGTCAAATGGAAAGCTCAAAGCTCCCCCACGCATGGTGTAGAATCCACCTGGATCAAAAGTAAAGCATTGCTCATTGCCATCAACCTGTAAAACATGTATATCCAAGCCTTCCTTTGCACTTGTAGGCCAATAGACAGGCCACCCTTCCAGCTCTTTATAGCACGGAGCTTCGTCACCCTGCATCCATAATCCTTCGTGTCCACTACAAGCATACTTGCCATCACTTGAGAAACCTGAATCATAAGCAGCTATCCTACCATCTGCTACAGAAACCTCCATGGTATAGTCCACTTCAAAAAAACCTCGCCATTGACACAAAAATATGTGTAAAGCAACCTCCAATAACACATGTATCCATAGCATCACATAACATAGCAAGACCCTGCCATTTGCCTCCACTTGCTGAATAGCCAAGCAAACCTGATCACTTTTCAAACCTGTATCCAAACCCTCTGTAAACGTCTCCACAACCATCTCTTTATACTCAGAAACATGACCTACTAGAGCTTCAACCTGTGCAAATACCTCATCACCAACAAGGTTGACGGCACCTTCCGCTATTTGGATATGGTGTTGGGTTACCGTCACTCCTTTAATGTGCTCGTAATCAGTTATAAAGAGGCCAGCATGCTTCTTTAGTATCTGCAAATAGGGTTCTCTCTCTTCTTCTAGTAGGTGCTTAGCTAGCATCTCCTCTAAGCCTGTGGCTTCTTCCTTGTTTAGAGAGTCTTGACCACCTTCTCCTTCTGGGTTTCGCAATATTATACCCATGACTTCCAAAGAGCTAGCATCCTCCTCAGATGACTCATCCTCAGATGAAGAGCAGCTGCTTGTGCTCCATTCATCCATAGAAGTCTCCATATCTAGGTCTTGTTGTCTACCCCGCTTCATGTCATACACAATTTTTTGTTGCTTGCCACCTACCTTATGATTTGGTCGCAACTCAAGGGAACCTGTCTCCCAATCTTGCCTAGCTTTCATAGCCATAAGCCAAGTTCTTCCAAGGATTAGCGGATAGCCCTCCCCCTTAGTTGGGATCACATAAGCATCAATTGAGATTGCAACACCAAAAGCTGAAACCTTCACTCCATTAACCTTTCCCACACAAGCCACCCTTACATTATTTGCCATCTTAGCTTGTAAGGAAGTTTGCTCGTTTACTTCCAAACCCAACCTGTGCATTAATTTCTCTGTCATAACACAAATCTCGGCTCCACCATCTACGTACACATTGGAGACTCGCTGACTCTTAATCTCTGCATCAATGACTGGCACGATATCCTTCATGCCTCTTGCACTAATAGACCCAACTGACTTTGCCTTAGCCCTCCTGGTGCTGACCATCTTAGACCAGGTTCTACGCATCTTTGGGGAAAGGTGGAGGAGTTGCTGCCATGAAATCTTTGGTCCTTGCTTACTCACATCTGCTACCAGGTCGTAAGATATGGATCCTACCCCAAGTGGAAAGTCTTCTACTCCTATGTGCCTCCTTGACCTACTCTTCCTTTTCTTGTCTCCTATCACTTGGGAGGAACCCCCATTCCCTTTATCCGGCTCTGAAGCTTCGATTTCATCAGTTCTTTGTCTCCTAACTCTCTTTATTGGCATGGCAACAACTTCCTCCAGTTTTTCTTTCCCTTTATCCTTACCATTGTCAAGACTTATGACAGAGACAGCCCTGTCCTCCCCTCCCGATGGTAGTGGAGGGATCTCTGCTGGTGCTTGTGGTGGTGGAGGAGGGGGTCTCAATATTTGGATTGGTGGAGCCACGTGTGCATTTTGTCCATTTAGTGGCCTAGCTCGAGGAGTGACTTGCTGGCGAGGAGGCCGTCTTTGATTACCATTTCCTTGATAGCGTCGTGGATGGGAGCAATAATACATGCCGTGACCTACCTCTCCACAGTTGTAGCAAATGTACTCACGTGCTTGCCTTTGTCCTTCTTGTCTATTTCGTTCATTTCCTAGCTGGGGAGCCCTTACACCTTGAACCAGATTGATGGACAGGCTCTCTAGTTGATTGGTGATTTGTTGAAGTAATTCTTGTTGAGAGGACTCTTGGTCTGTTGCTCCTGTCCCTTCTACTACCCTTGCCGTAGGTTGAGCTAGCGGTGGAGGCTCCATTCCCCCTTGTAGTTGAGCTTGGAATTTTAACTTCCTATCCTTCTCCCTTGCATAAGTCATAGCTTTATCAAAGGTGTCTGGGAATTTACCTTTTACCTTTTCTCGAAGGATGGGGTAAAGCCCTGCCAGGAAATAGTCCTTCTTTAGGCATTTTGGCTCCCTTTCTCCTTCGCCTAGTGATGCACACCATTTCTCGCACAGGTTGGAAAACTTTCCTTCATAGCTTCTATAGTCATTGGGTGATGTTTGGCGTAGCTCTAAGAGTTGTCTTCATATCTCCTCTGGAGACTCATGGCGGCGAAATTCTTTGATGAAGGCCATCTTTAAGGACTCCCAGTCTCTTCTTTCTTCAGGTGCCAAAGTTTGATACCATAATTTTGCACCTTCCCTCAAGACCAAAGGAAAGGCCCTTAACTTAGTAGCTTCGTCATCCCTTCCCGATACCAGAAAGGCCATTTCCAAATTATCCAAAAAGTCTGGAGCAACCTCCCCAGGCTTACCATAAAAATTAGGGAACGCCATAAGTGAGAGAGTAAACAATTACACAAACAGCTCCAATTTATTTTAAAATAGAGTATGGTAATTACAATTTGGAGCTTTAGCACAACTTAGCTCAAAATAGGATGAAGATCGACACATCAAAGGAATGGTAATAGTCTAGTAAGGGTAGAATGACAGGATGAGGAGAGCGCAAGATCTCCCCAACTCTCTCGGCTCCAAACAACAGGGCTATTCTTTGCTGATAAAAGATTTTTCTATCAATACAAATATTCACACGGATATGACGCACAAAATGGAAAGGAAACATGCGGGGATAATCATTCTCATTATTGGCATCCATACTTACACACAAGAGCCTAGCTTAGTTGCACCACCTTGGGACCAATGAGCCTGATCAGCCACAGAAGGTCAGCACCTCGGATCACTTCGACTCTTCCTGATGCATCTGTGAAGACGTAAGGCGTGATGGCAACACTTTGTACAATGTTGAGCCTTTTAGCAAGCAACAATTGGATGCTATTACCATAATCAGCATGACGAATGAAAGTGACACCATTAATGTGCAGCACATCATCAACTAAGATAGTTTCCTTAGATTGAGATAACTTCTTGCAAATTAGCAGCAAAGGTAGGGCAGGGAGGCTTTTCACCCGGTCTCCAAAGCACTTTGGACAATATCCAAAGTGATATTCACGCGGACAGGAGGTTGGCTTGGGATTTGTGGTGTCTGGATTCACAAAGTGCACTGGGAGCACTCACAGACGGGCGGCAATCTTGTAGGCAAGCCTTCGCCTCTTTGCTTCAGGAGGATTTAGGGGTGAGAGTCGTGGTTGCAAGTTGGAGGTTGAAGTTGGTTGCTCACTAGCCTTTTTCTTGCCTGTAGTGGTCATATAATCCCTTATTAATGAGATTAAGCCAAATGTTACCTTACGCTTGAGCACCCGCTGCGGCCTTGGGCCACTTAGGTGTAGAGGTGATCTTCCTCCTCTTAGTCAGCTCCTCAGGAAAGAGAGGTCTGGTGATGCTTTCTCTTCCCTTAATGTGTGTCACAGTACCTTCATGTATGTTGATGTAGAATATTTCAAGCTCGTGTGCGTTGGAGGTTTCTGGAGCACTCATAGGTTGAGAGGAGAGGTATATCAAGCTCTTATTCTTACTCTCCTTCGTTGGCGACGATCACGAACAAGGCATGTAGAAGAACTTACTTCTTGAATTTCAATGACACTGCAACCTGGTAACAAGACCTCGATGAAAGCTTTTAAGGCCTCTAAAGCCTCCTCCTCTTCTGTTCTCCAATTTGCAAACTCCTCACGCCATTCGTCCATGTTGTAGATTGGACATCTTCATTGCTTGTGAATTGAAGGTCTGTGTAACCCTCCTCACTGGGGGCACCAAAATGATGGTGGGAAAAAGAGCAGTGCAATCGGGTGGCCTCCATACTCGTGCACACTCCACAAACCACGCCTCATGCAAACAAGCAAAGAACAAAACAAAGGGGGCACCACCCTAAATTAAGAGGTTTAGGGACCTCACACATAGTGCACATAGGCAAGTGAGACTTCTGGCATTATGATGGCATCAAAACATATGGCAAAACACATAGAGACGAAGCTTAGGGACCTTATGTAGCGTATATATACACAAGACATCAGCTTAACAATACAATGGTATCTGATCATACATAACAAGGATATAGAGAAGCAAGCCAAGGATGGCATAATCCCTTGTCAAAAACAATCAACCCAACAAGTAGGTATGATCCTACTAGCAACACATCAATACCTTAGAGAATGATGGCGAGGATGGTGGCCATGGAGCATGAGAGAAGACTCCTTATTTAGGTTTTAGGGCTAGTAATGTAGCATACTAGAGGGAGAGAGAGAGAGATGGAGAGAGAGTAGAGCTCCATCCATAGCTCCTCGTTGTGAGCAATGTCGTCATAGCTTCATTGCTTGGTGAAGTGGGTGAAGTGATCGTTTTGAGTGAGAGAAGGCCTCCTTATATAGGTTTCTGAGAGGGTTTAGGATTAGGGATAAACATGCTTAAATCCGCTGATTGGGGTTACTTTTTGCTTAGGGTGGTCAACAGATTGAGGTCACCTGATATGTCATCATCAAGATATTCTATAGAGTGATGTGAGAGGGGAGGATAAATGCTGATTTTTCTGATTGTGACACATGGGGATAAGGCCTTGACCAGCATTTAAGAGCAGGTAGGTGGCTGTTGAAACTGGAGGTTCTGCACATGTCAGGGGGGGACCTACTGGGTCCTCCTAAATATCAAATTCTCAAAAAATCCTCAACCATGGCTTCTTTTGACATGTGTTCTTTGAAAAAATCAGCATGTCTCTTTTCAACTCAAAAGTCTTTATCCCTGTTGACTCACCTTTACTATAAGATTTTCTGCTTTTCTCCTCCTGTAACTGCATTGTTGATGCCCAATCACTGCTTCTAGTAACAGTGAACTGTTACCTACCAAATACTTATGGTGCAGTAAAAAATATTTACCATGGGTACAAAAAGTTACTGTAGGTAAAAAGTGATTTGTATTTACCATGTAGGTGAAAAATATTTACTGTAGGTAAAAAATATTTACTGTCGGTAAAAAGTGAAAACGGAGTATGTTGTGCTGTGAGTCCACACGAACATCCTCGTGTAAATTTCACTAGAAATTCACACCTAGAATGGGCTATTCTGTAAGATATAGGTTGTAGGCATGCATAAGAGCTCGTTCCCACGTATCCTCTGTCCATGGCACTTTTCACTCTTTGGTGCTTGTGAAGTAGATTTTTCTTCTCTTTCGAGATCCCTTGGACTAGAGTATCCTCATCTCCCCAACAACTGACTGTGCCTTTATTGCATCTTCAGAAGGGGTCCTAAAAACCATGCATCATCTATTAGCATGGAAGGTTTGGTGCAAAGGTCCACCACTTCTCCAACCTACTATCCATTGTGTTAGGGAGTATTCAACCCAAGGTGTTTTATTGAAGGTCCACCACATGTCCAAGCTAGATATATTGAAAGAATCTATCTCTATTGTTTCAAGTTTAGTGAAAGAATGGAGTGGAACTAATATGTTTACTACTATGTATGGTTTGGAGTAGAGGTACACCACTTGTTCAACCTACTAAACATTGTGTTATGGAGGTTTTATACCTAAGTGGTTTAAATGTCCCCCACTTGTCTATTGAAATAATCTATCTCTATTGTTTCAAGGTCAACGTGTGAATGGAGCGGAGCTACTACGTTTACTACCATGGATGGTTTGGGGTAGAGGTGCACCGATTTCCCAACCAACTAATCATTGTGGTATGGAGGTTTTAGCCCATGGTGGTTTGAAGGTCCACCACATGTCCAAGATAGCTCTATTGAATAGTCCTATCTCTATTGTTTCGAGTTGAAAGTTTTAATGGAGTGTAGCTACTATGTTTACTACCATGGATGGTTTGGGGAAGAGGTCTACCACTTGTCCAACTTGCTATCCATTCATGTCCAAGCTAGCTCTATTGAAAAGTCCTATCTCTATTGTTTGAAGCTCAATGTGTGAATGGAGTGTAGCTACTATGTCTACTACCATGGATGGTTTGGGGTAGAGTTCCACCACCAATTGTCCAACCTACTAACCATTGTGTTACGGAGTTTTTAGCCCATGGTGGTTTGAAGGTCCATCACCTGTCCAATCTAGCTCTATTGAATAGTACTATCTCTATTGTTTGAAGGTAAAGAAAATAATGGAGTACATCTATAATGTTTACTACCATGGATGGTTTGGGACAGAGGTCCACCAATTGTCCAACCTGCTATGCATTATGTTATGGATTTTTTAGCCCTAGGTGGTTTGTAGGTCCAGCACCTCTCCAAGCTAGGTCTATTGAATACTACTACCTCTATTGTTTGAAGGTCAATGCATGGATGGATGTCTTGTGGTAGAGTTCCACCACCTACCAGCCTATTAACCATTGTGTTCTGGAGGTTTTAGCCCAAGGTGGTTTGAAGGTCCACCACATGTCCAAGAAAGCTCTATTGAATAGTCATGTCTCTACTGTGATAGCATGGATGGTTTCAGGTAGAGGTTGTAACATCCCGAACCCGCCAATACCAAGATGGGGATGGGATCCTTGACAGGTCTCTAGGCCTGATAAAAATCAGAGTCTCTAAACAAGAAAAATACAAGGAATAAACCTTTACCATTGAGAATGGCTTGGGTCTATATCCTTAGAAGAAGACCTACTCCTCTCTCGCAGCGGAAACGAGACAACGTATTAAAAGTCCAAAAAATTATTTCGGCCCTATAACTTCCACAAATAGGGCTAAGGTATCCTCAACCAACGCTTTTTTTTCCCAAACATATGTGAGGGCACAACCGCTGGTGCACTCCTCTTCCAAGTGAAGATGTTTTCCAAACATTTTTAGTGGGCGGGGATGGATAGTTACCGAACTAATCAGGTCCACCCATCCATGATTGACAACCTTAGTCAATCCCCACTTACCACCCCACACTCACACATGATTCATTTATTTTCTAATTACTATCGCATTGTTTTAACATTTAAAATATTGATTTTTTTAACTTTTCGTCACAGTAATTCCTTCAATCAAGTATTAAAGTTAGTATTGAAAAGCATTCTTTTAACAAATAGACATCTTTAAACTTAAGAGAGGACACTGTCAATCAAAACATTCTCCATAATAACCATGACCAATACTCTTCTTGTGTCAAGACCACCTAAGGGTCAAAAAATGACACCCATTCCTTATTCACAATCCGGGGTGGATAAAACCCCACCCAAGGTTCAGGGTGCCCATACACCAAACCAGTTGCCCATACACCTTGGGTGGATAAAACCCCACCCAAGGTTTAGGGTGCCCATACACCAAACCAGTTGCCCATACAATTGGGCGGCTCCCCTAGGATAAAAATGGTATCCTAACTTATGTAGAAACATCAAGACATGATACTGAGTAGAAACTCATCGTTCATGGGGGTAATCGACTTATCCATGGCCAGAAAGCCATCATTATCATCAATTTATACCAAGGATTCAGAGGTGTCTTGCAACAAGCTATCTTAAGTATGATCAATCATATCTTTCTTAATTCAACCAGTTTTAACCCAAACAGATCTTTCCTACCTCATAAACAAATGCACGTTGGAAGTTACCTTTCGTTTTTGGTCAATTATTCCTTTTCTGATTCTTCCTCACTCTTTACGTATGCAATGCTAACTTATAAAATAACTTAATCTATTTAAAGACTTAATTGAATAATGGGAAACCCACCTGGGACTGATCGGCCATCTGCTGCTGCGCTGGCACTTGAAGACTCTCCTCCGTAGGCCTACTACTAGGCCCAACTTCATCGTCATGTGACACTCTAGTTCCTTTAAGAGCTCTGCCCTCATCATCAGATGTAGGATTGTCTCGGGTCCTTTTAGGTGCCATAACTTCTTATCCTTATAAAAAGGACGTCTAATCATTTGGTAAATTATCCAAAAGCTAGACTTAACCTTTGTATCTAATTTTACCCAAATCTAAGTTAAATTTATAGTTTTGATTGGTAAATTCTTGACCTAGTAATTTATTATTTGCCTATATAGGCATGATAAATTTTTCCACAACTTCCCTAAGGTTTTTGTAAGCTCTTTTAATTTTCTTATAATTTTCTATATCTTTTTTCTAATTTCCCCATCGAATTTTCAGCTTAGAATCTGCTTATTTTGACCTTCATATTACTTCTATTTATTTTCTCTTAAAGATTTCATTTCTTCAACTTTATATCACAAGGTTTACACTTATTATAATTTTCCTAAAAACTTTTGACCACAAAATCTATTTATTTTAATTAATCTTTTGCTAAAAATAAGACTTTTGGTCAATTATAATTTCTAAACTCACTAAATAACTATGTATACTTATCACAAGTAGATAAGGATATTTGTGACCTCTGATAATTATCTTTCAATTTTCCAACTCAAGTATCTAGTTTTCATCTTTAAGTTTTAGCCAAAATTAGTATAATTTGACTTAGATAAATTTCTATACTAACTTTCTAACCTTGACACAACGATCACGGTCTTTTTATCATGTAATATAACTCTGATAAATAGCATGTAATCATATAACATGATTTACTAATTTCTCCCTTTAGTTTTCAGCTAGAATTAGTATAATTTGACTAAACTAAATATCTGAACTAAGTTTCTAACCTTGACATAATTATCACAGCTCCTTGATGATGTAATATAGCTCTCAAAAATAGCATATAATCATCTAACATGATTTACTAATTTTTCCCTTTACTATCTAGCTAAACTTACTATAATTTGACTTAGATAAATATCTATACTTATTTCCTAACCTTTGCATAATTATCAGAGCCTCGTTATCATGAAATCTAACTTAGATAAATAGCATGTAATCATAAAGCATGATTTACTAATTTCCTCCTCTACTTTTTCCTCAAAAAAAGTTTTTTTGAAGTAAGATAATTAGATTAATCAATGTTTTTGTGGCTACGCTAATTATCATGTCTTTTAAATGAGGTATTCTAACTCTCAAAATTATCCCAAAGCTATCTAATCCTATTTACTAATTGTGCCCTTTTCTTTATCTTCAAAAATACGGTCTTTTAACTAAGATAATTAGCTAAATTAAGTTTCTATGGTTACTCTACTTATCTATGGTTAAGATAAATTAATCTAAGTATCCCAAAGCTATTTAATCTAATTTGTTAATTTACTTCTTTAATTTACCCTCCAAAACAGTACCTTTCTACTAAGATAATTAGTTGGACTAATTATTTGTGGTTAAACTAATTATCATGGGTTTATTAAGATATACTTTAACTCTAAAACATATTGCAAATCTATTTAGTTTAAATTGCTAATTTTCCCTGTTAATTTTCTCTTAAAAACAATGGTTTTCTACTAAGAAAATTAGCTAAACTAATTATTTGTGGTTCACGTAATTATCACAGGTTCATTAGAATTTATTTTAACTCTAAAAATTATCTCAAAGCTATTTAGTCTAATTTGCTAATTTTCCCTTAAAAAAGTGTTATTCTACTAATATAATTAGCTATACTGATTAGCTGTGGTTAGGTTATTTTTCACGAGGTCATTAAGATGCATTTTATCTCTTAAAATTAAATCAAATCTTTTTAGTATAATTTACTAATTTCTCTCTTCAATTTATGACTAAAAATATCTAAATTTTGCTTAAATAATTACAAACAATAATCATAAAATTAAAAGAGATAATTTTTCCAGCATCTAAATAGTCTAATAGAGCTCTGATAGTTATCTTATACTAATCTAAGTTTAATTAGTATAACTACAATTAATTTATGACTAAAATGATTAATTTCAGCCCTAATCTAGCTTACTAATTAATTAGATTAATATCCCTAAGCTTAATCTAAATAATCAATAGAGAATTAAGAATTAGGAGAGTAATTTAGAGTGCAAGTAAGTTTAATCTTCTTAATTAAGAAAATATAAGTAAATTTAATAATTTTGCTAATTAAAAAGATTTAAACTAATTACCGTGGACTAATCAACTAGAGTTTTTGTTGTCTAGTGATTTTTGAGTAGAGTTCTCTCATGGTGAGACATAAATGGCTAGGACTCCGAGTCTGTTCAAAATGTGAAGCAAGGGGTCTTATTTATAGGTTTCTCGGCACTCATAAGCTCTCATAGGCTGAAAATGGCAGTTTCTTGCAGCTCAACCAGCCCTATAGCTGAAGATGGTGTCCCTTGCTACTAATTGTGTCCCTGGTAGGTCAGTACTGACCCCTCCCATTACCTGTCAGCTTTAAAAGATCAATTCAACTATATTTTGGCTTATTTTTGCTTAATTGGTAAATATCTGGTAAATATTTGGGAGGCCTTTAGTAAAGTCTATGCTTAAATGATTACTGCAACCATTCAGTTTTTCTTAATAATTTAATTTACATTGAATCTTTCGAAAGGACTAGCGGTGTCAGTTTTTTCCCAAATTTCAATCTAAAACTTTCTAGCCCGGGGTTTACTGTGCGTAAGATTCCAAAAATACCATTTTTAATTGTGTTTGAAATAGCGCTTTACCTGTTTTTAAGTCCAATGCTTTCCCCTAAAACTTTGAGTTCATCCCTCTGCAGCTAGAAAGGTGGGCACCTTACAGAGGTTCAACACTTGTCCAACCTACTCTCCATTGTGTTATGGATGTTTTAGCCCAAGGTGGTTTGAAGGTCCACCACCTGTCCAAGTTACCTCTATTCAATAGTCACATCTCTATTGTGAAGGTCAATGTGTGAATGGAGTGTAGCTACTATGTCTACTACCATGGATGGTATGGGGAAGAGGTCCACCACTTGTCCAACCTACTATCCCTTTTATTATAAAGGTTTTAGCCCAAGGTGGTTTGAAGGTCCACCACCTGTCCAAGCTAGCTCTATTGAAAGAAATCTATCTCTATATTTTGAAGGTAAATGTGTGAATGGATTGTAACTCCCATATTTACCCCCATGAACGGTTTGGGGTAGAGGTCCACCACTTGTCCAAGCTAGCTCGTTTTAAATGAAACTGCCTAAATATAAATAATCCCGTCTAATTTAAAATTAAACCACCCAAATATAAATAATTCCGACTAAATACAAATCAAGCCTCTCAAATTTAAATAATCCCACCTAAATCAACTTCACCATCTCACTTAAATTCAAATTTTCCCATCCATATTCAAATTCAAAGCAAGTTCAGTTAAAAGCATGTCTTTGTCCCGCCTAAATTCAAATCCACCCTTGTTGAATCACATTTTTTGCATCTATAGCCAAACAATGTCCACCACTTGCCCAATCAGTAACACCAAGAAAACCCCCAACATTATACATCCACCAAAATTGTCGATCACATATTTCATATTTTAGCCATTTCAGAAACAACAAACAAAGAAAGTAGCCATCAGAAACAACTCAACAAAGACCAACCATTTGGCCAAACCAATTAAGCAATTGACACAAGTAATTCGACTTGTCATTACTGTTAATACACTATATATTCAATATTACACAAACAATATATTTGCATATCTTTGTATGATTGAAATATGTGTATTTGAATAGTAATAGAGTATGTGTATTTTCATAATAAAAATACTTAACCCTAAAACCCAAAAACGTAAATTATCTCTGTGAAAAAAAGAATGACAGAGAATTGATGAGAGAGAGTGCGAGAGAGGGAGAGGGAGAGAGAGACAAAGCGGGGTAGAGAGAGAGAGAGAGAGAGAGATGTACCTGTTCTGCTGTGTCAACCTGTTATGCTGTGTTAACATGTTTTGCAATAGCAACCTACTCTGCAATAACGACCTGCTTTGCAATAGCGACCTGCTCTGTGATGGTGCAACCTGCTCTATGATGTTGACTTGATCAACGATGGAAATAGTGACTTGTTTTCTCAGATGGTGATGGCGAATTGTTCTACTCTGTTGACCTGTTTTGTGATGGCGTTACCACCTGCAATAGCGACTTGGTTTGCAATAGTGACTTGCTCTATGATGGCGACCTGCTCGACGATGGCAATAGTGACCTGGTCCTCTAAAGATGACCTCTACAACAATACTTGTTTTGTGTTGTGCGTGAAATCGACCCTAGGTTTGTGCTTTTTGTGTGCGAATGCCACATAGGCAGTAAATATGGCCTTTAAGATTAGAAGGATAATGACCTAAATAGTGGTTTGTGCTTATGGAACATATGGGACCTAAACTTCAAATATAGCCTTTTTTGAGTTTTATTATCCTTTTTTAAGTCCAAGTTGCCCGTTTTGTCATAACTTTTGACTGGTAACTCAGAATATAGCAACCGAGGGCTAAGATGAAATCTTGCAAATAATGTACACACCTAGAGGAGTTTCTTAATACCTTTTCCAAGTACAAATGTGTTTAAAGGCGTTTTTGTTTTAAAGGTGTTTCTTAATACCCTTTCCAAGTTAAAACTTTTGGGGTACCCAATTTAAGCATCCTAACCCTAAAAAGTCTAGAGAGACACAATTTTCATATCAATTTCAAAGGCCACCTGCATAGAATTAAAGCACAAAAAGGGACAATTAAGTTGTTCATATTCCCAAAAGCTATCACATGGATCCACTTGAAAATCAATCAAGTAACAATGTGATGAATTTAAGATGAATAGTCAGGGAACACCGTTGTTAGACTTTCCTATAGCATAACTTCTTGGCCAAAAGGGTAATCAAAATAAATACGAATCATGTTAATAAACCGGTCTTAGACTCTTCCATGAGTGCTTTTGTTGCTTTTTGAGCCCTTCACATCGGGAAGCAAGATCTTAGCCCAAAACCTACTTGACTCACTTGTTCAGCATGTAGTGTAACATAGTAGGCCTAGTCCACTAACTGCCACCAGGACCCATCGTCAATTGTCCAACCAGTTTGTTATTTCATTAGTATTTTACCTTCAGCATTGGCCATTAAAACTAAGTCCACCACTTGTCCAAGCTATACTATGGCAATGCCCTATCCATTGCCACCACTTGTTTCGCATGCCAACCACTTTGTTTTTGCATTAGTAGTTCACCTAGTCATGGAGCATTAAACTAGGTCCACCACTTATCCAAGTTGTACTACTCTAACATAGCACTATCCTCCACAGGGTTCCAGTGCCAATTGTCCAACCAATTTGTTCTTGCATTAATATTTCACCTTCAACATTGGCCATTAAAATTAGGTCGAACACTTGTCCAAGCTATACTTCTAGTAGGCCTTGTCCACTTCCACCACTTGTTCTACTCGCCAACCACTTTTTTTTTGCATTAGTAGTTCACCTTAGTCATGGGCAATTAAAACTAGGTCCGCCACTCGTTCAAGTTGTACTTCTCTAAAATCGCACTATCCACGACTGGGTTTCACCGCGAATTGTCCAACCACTTTTTTCTTGCATTAACATTTCACCTTTGGCATTGGCCATTAAAACTAGATAGCAAACCTGGTCTACTATCCACCACTTGGTCCACCAACCAACTCCTTCTTGCATTTGTAGTTCACCATTGGCATTGGCCATTAAAACTAGTCCACCACTTGTCCAGGCTATACTCTTAGTAGGCCTCATCGACTTTCCACCACTTGGGCTTCCCATCAGCCATTTCACGTTTACATTAATATTTCACCTTAGTCATTGGCCATTAAAGCTAGGTCAACCATTTGTCCAAGGTATGCTTGAACATAGTAACCCTCGTCCACTATCTACCACCAACCACTTTGTTTTTGCATTAGTAGTTCAGCTTCAACAAGGGCTACTTGGAGATTGGAAATTGAAATTGGTCATTAAAAGTAGGCCCACCACTTGTCCAACCTTGCTTACATTTTCAGAAGCAATGATTACTTGGACACTAGGAAGAATAGTCTTGCACTAGTTCACCTTGGACACTGAACTTTAAAACTAGGTCCACCACTTTTCCAAGCTATGTCACTAAAATAGGGAGGGGATTCTTGAGCCAATATCCACCATTGCTCAAACCTTTCTTCCATTGAAAGACCTACTTGGACATTAAGATGCAAGTTCTATAGTAGTTTAGTGATGACATTAGAACTAGGTCCATCACTTAACCAGCCTACTACCCGTTATCTTATGGACGCTTTAGCGCTAGGTGGTTTTCAGGTCCACCACCTCTCCAAGCTAGCTCTACTGAAAGAATCTATTTCTATTGTTTCAAGTCAATGTGTCATTGGAGTGTAGCTACTATGTTTACTATCATGGGTGGTTTGGGGCAGAGGTCCATCACTTGTCCAACCTACTATCCACTGTCTCATGGAGGCTTTACCACAAGGTGGTTTGAAGTTCCAACACCAGTCCAAGCTAGCTCTACCAAAACAAGCTATCTCTCTTGTTTCAAGGTTAATGTGTGAATGGAGTGTACCTACCTACTATGTTTCCTACCGTGGATGGTCCACCACTTGTCCAACCTACTATCCATTGTGTCATGGACGCTTTAGCCCAAGGTGGTTTCAAGGTCCACCACCTCTCCAAGCTAGCTCTATTGGAACAAGCTATCTCTATTGTTTCAAGGTCAATGTGTAAATGAGGTGTAGCTACTATGTCTATTATCATGGAAGGTTTTGGGCAAAGGTCCACCACTTCTCCAACCTACTATCCATTGTGTTATGGTGTATTTAACCCAAGGTGGTTTATTAAGGGTCCACCACATGGCCAAGCTTGATATATTGAAAGAAGCTATCTTTATTGTTTCAAGGTCAGTGAAAGAATGGAGTGGAGCTACTATGTTTACTACAATGGATGGTTTGGAGCAAAGGTCCACCACTTGTCCAACCTACTAAACATTGTGTTGTGGAGGTTTTATCCCAAGGTGGTTTGAAGGTCCCTTACCTGTCTATTGAAAGAAGCTATCTCTATTGTTTCAAGGTCAATGTGTGAATGAAGCCGAGCTACTATGTTTACTACCATGGATGGTTTGGGGTAGAGGTCCACCACTTGCCCAACCTACTAATCATTGTGTTATGGAGGTTTTAGACCAAGGTGGTTTGAAGGTCCACCATTTGTGTAAGCTAGCTCCATTGAAAAAACCTATCTCTATTGTTTGAAGATCAATGTGTGAATGGAGTGTAGCTACTACGTTTACTACCATGGATTGTTTTGGCAGAGGTCCACCACTTGTCTGACCTATTAACCATTGTGTTATGGAGGTTTTAACCCGAGGTGGTTCTAAATTCCACCACTTGTCTAAGCTAGCTCTATGGAAAGAAGCTTTTTCTATTGTTTCAAGGTCAATACTTGAATGGGATGGTGGTACTATGTTTTCTACCATGGATGGTTTTGGGAAACGACTACTTGGACACTAGGAAAATCAGGGTCATGCACTAGTTCACCTAGGACATTGAGCTTTAAAACCAGGTCCACCACTTTTCCAAGCTATGCCACTTAAATAGGGAGGGGGTTCTTGAGCCAATATGCACCACTTCTCAAATGTTGCTTCCATTGAAATAATTAAGGATTACTTGAACATTGATAGCAAGTTCTATAGTTATTCAGTGGTGATGACATTAGAACTAGGTCCACCACTTGTCCAAGCTATGTTGTAATATAGTAGGTGGGACACCATTTATCCACTTTTATTGGGGCTCCTCAAATTGAAAGTCATCGCACTATTAACATTCATAACCCTCATGTCTTTTATAATGGAAATTATAAAATTTTTCTAAAAGAGAAGTACCTATGAGTATGAACTTGACAATGTATTTTTTTCACTTGTAGGATGGACTTTGAATCTGGGGAGAAAGTACATTTGATTCTTGATAATGAAATTGTTCGCATTGGTTGTGTGTGTAGAACAGATCGAGATTCCACATGTGGTGGTACAAAGATAGGGCAAGGAAATGTATCTATACCAGTGGAGGAATGTTTGAAGGATGTGGTGCTTCCTTTTCCTGCAATGGTTACTACATCTCTTCAATGTTCATTATGGAATGCGGTTCGATGGACCAACTTCTTTTGCAGTCTTCCATGATAAATGACAGCCCAATTGACACAAATGAAAGCTAAAGTGGCGATGAACAAGGGGATCAACTTGATCCTCTACTTACAAATACAATACATATAACAAGTTTAAAGTTTGAAACATTAATACGAGAATCTTGGAGAAATCAAAGGGTACTTTTAAAGGATGACACAATGATGCAGATTGTACATGAAGGGACCATCTTATATGTATTTCCAAACGATTATGATAACTTCCATGTACTTGGTGATGATTTTGTGGGTGTGGGTATTGAAAAGGAGAATGGAATTAGTGATACCATGCCTGATATGGCTAGCATCACTTTGGTAAAGTGGCCCATCAAGCAGACAACCATGTTGGATGGGATCCCATTACAATGCTTTGTTCCTATTAATGGGGTGCATGCTAGATGTGCAAAATCTGATGTATCCAATGATGATAATGATAGAAAATATGGTGATGGGAATACCGTTGCTACATTGTTAAGGAAGCGGCGCTACACTTTTTTATCAACACATCTCAAAAAACAAGAGCCACACCAACTTCTGCTTTTTATCTTGCAACTGAGTCAATTCAAAGGGTTTGATGTATTGATTGTTGTGGACAAAAGTGCTGTCAATTTGCAGATCAGGATATGGTGACAAGCTTACGGCAAGAATTTTGAGGAGAGTCTCAAAAATCATGCACTAATTATGTTTATAATGTCCTATCTATATGCTGTGAGAAAGAAGAAAAGACGCCATACCAATTCAAGATAAATGGCTCTATTGTTTGTTGTAGAGCATGGTATGAGCTACATGGAATACCAAAGACATCATTTTTCCACGACAAGGTAAATTTTGGAAATGGTGTGCGCCATTATGTGCATGGTAACACATGCACATTGAGACAAGGAATTCAACATACTAATTTAGCAAGAGCATTGCTAGATGAGTTTGTGGATAACAACTTCGAGAAGATTCCACATAGAAGTAGAACACTACTAGATGGCTCAAGAGACACTCAGTTAGTGATTGCATCAATGTACAAATATGTTAACATTTTAAGTGAAATCAACACGACACTTGAACAAATGGGTTATGAGAAGAAGTTATCTCAGTCTCCTTTTGGTAGGTTGTGGAACAAAGAGTATCCACATGTCACTTTAACAAGGACAAGTGAGTTCTCTAAGTGCAATGTTTGCAGTTCAATCAAGGCAAGGCTAGAAGCTAAACCTTCTCTTGATAAGAGATCTCTTATCTTGAGAGAGAGAGAGAGAGAGAGAGAGAGAGAGAGAGAGAGAAGTTTACATGGCACAACAAAAGAGTTGCAGGAGTCTATATTATGCATGGTACACATATTCAGAAACTCAAGCACAAATGTATGTATGCATAACTCATGATAAGATGGATCAAAAGAAGACTACAATTCCTAGATTACGCATTGTTCCTAAGGGTGTGGACTCCGGATACAATTTGCAAGTGGCATTGATAGGTATGATCACTCATGGACATGGAAAAGGTCATTATGATCACTTTGTCTTGAATGGTTTGTGGCCAGCTCATCCAAATCTTACAATTGGCTCAATAGCTAATTGTTTACATAAGCTAAAGAGGATAGATAAGCATCCTCTTGGTGATTTAGCAACCAACAGACTAACAAGGAGCTCTATCTCACTACTAAATTCTTTGAACTCAAGGGATGCTTTGGACTACCACAACTTGAGTGACAAAAAAATGCCCATTGTGTAGACATCAGAAATTACAGAAGAGGAATTGGGGTCATCATTTTGCAAGTTACTAGAGAACTTGTTACTACAATTAGATAATTGTGCAGGGGAGAACAAAAATCGATACTTAATTTCCTATTTGTCCATGCTTGTTGCAAGGGGTGTTTTCAAAACCATTCAACTAGGGATTTTGATGTTTGGGCATACACATGAGGACATAGATGCCATGTTCAGTAAGTTTTCAGAGAAGTTGAGAGCTACACAAACTGATACTTTGCCTCATTTGATGGATACAGCTTGGAAGAGCAATCATATCAGAGGGAGTCTTGTACGAACAATTTTGACCAAAAACGCAAGAATATCATCACGAACAATGCACCACAATGAGCTTATAACAAGGAGCCAAAAGATTCCTAGGTCTTGAAAATAGCTAAATGATCATTTATGTGGTCCTTAACGAGATAGACGAAGGGAGGATTTTGACCCTCTATCTGATGTGCATCAAGGTGACTTTGTTATGCTACTTCCAAGTGACATGGATATATATCCAGTTTGGCTTGCAATGGCTTTATCAAACATTGACAACGAGCCTACATCACCAAACTATAGAAAAGTTTTTATTCAATATTGGGCACCTTGTGCAAGAAAGAGTGGGATGATAGATACTCAAGCTTACTCTAATTGTTGGAAGGGTTCTTGGCTTGTCAACTATATGGACCCGCAAGTGTGACAATCTATAGATGCGATTGTTTGGTCTTGGAGACCCAACAAAGAAGGTCCATTTTCAAGGATTAAGACTCCAGAAAGGCATGCTCTAAAAGCTAAAACTAGCCTTGTTCGTGCACATCATCAACCACACTTGGATGAAATTTTGGACATGGTATCCAATTTGGGGTAGATTATATGGATATTCTATTGTTACTATAATGGTTGTAAACAAGACCTTTGATTGTAGTGATATTTCTTTCTTTTATTTCATTATTACTAGTATTTATTCAAATTCATGCTTTGTGCATCCTCATTTTGGTGTTTATCAACAAGACAATTCTTTAAGATTTCACTCTACCCCATCAGCAAGTATACCATCTAGTCAATTTTGAGATTCCCACAATGAGGTATTTTTACCATAATACCTAATATGGCCTTAATTGACGGAAGGGTTCTTGGTGACGGGTAAGATAAGTATGGTCAACACTCTTCCAACAAGTTGTGCTCCCTGGTATGCCCAAGACTTTTGTCCCAATTTCTAACTAGAAGAGTTCCTGCTCATCCATAGACAACTATGTTGCCATATTGTTGAACAATATGGCCAAAACCTCATTCCCTTGGCTAAAGCATTCAGACGTCACTCTAGGAGCCATTTGTTACTACAAAAACAAACATTCAGAGATATTACAACGACATTGTTTGAACACTTCAACCACTTCACCAAACACTTCCACTCAAGAAGACAAGTTAAACAAGTATCATCAAACAATGTCACTTATAGATGAATCACGCATACAATATCTTTTCTCAAACAACATGCATGAATGCATGCATGATGCATAACTAACCTGCCGACTAGTATTAGGCTTTAGACTATCACCGTAACCTTAAGCATTGGTTTTGATACCAGGTGAGAGATACTCCTCCCCAGCGGTCTATGCACAAAATATACAATTTATACTTTTATAAAATTTTCAATATACCTCAAATTTGCAAAAGCATTTGCATAGGGGAGGAGTTATCAGTGCCTGACCAAGCATGGAGTTTAGGCCATGAACCGGACTACATCTAGAGGTACCTAGCAACTAGTGCTCCCGATGAATGGGTGTTATGAATGAAAGCGCACTCAAGTAAAATATAAAATTGTGGAGGGTGAATATATGTGTACACCGCGTTGCGAGAAGAGATAGAGAGAGAATATAGTGGACTCGGGGTGAAATAGAGTGCACAGAATAGAGAATCTTTAAATGCCCATCTAAATGGAACAAGAAACCATGTATTAATGCAATGACAAAGTTTGGGTATACCATAATATCAAAAATTTTATGACAAAATAACTACCAGAGCATCGTACCCTCTGTAGGGATCGACCGGTCCACCCATCCACTTCCTCTTTACTATGAACAAAGAGAATTTCACTTCGTCGGGAGTGAGCCAGAACACCTCCAACCTACCTGAGCCAAAAATAGGTTGAGGCCGCTGCGCCTCCCTCCATGAACCCGAACTCTGAAAGGATCCCAAGTACCAGTAGGTGCAAGGGTATCAACACCAACCATACCAGTTTAGGTGCCATGCCTCTTCCATGCCCAGCACCGGGTGTTTAGGCAAATCCAAGGCAAAATCCTCAACTCGTTAGCCATGTAGGTCATTCAACCCCTGATGCACTAACCGTGTAGATGAGCCTAACAAAAAGGAGAAGACCTAGGCAGCACCCCCAATCCAACAAAGCCCCAGGTCAATCACCCTTTAGACTAAGGCTAAGCGATGTAGGCGATCCTAGTCTTGTAGCAACGCTTCCATGAGAGACATAACACATGAGTCCAATCACAATAGAACTTCCTATATGCACAAACAATCTTTTCCACACAGTTAGAATGTACAGGGTCTCTACCCTTACACGTCTACCATAAACCATCCAAATCACTTTCATGATCCAATCCCAAAACCATAAATTATAATCAATCACATCACATGGGCGAGCACTCCACCCCACTTGGGTGAGGCATGACCAATCCCGCATAACCACTTTAGAACGTAACATGGCTGCAAAAATTTTGCAGCATAACCAAATCCACAAAGAAAATCATGAGCCACACCCGCTTACACCATAGAAAATAAACCATAATCCATAAGGAAATCTCAGCCCTTGACCATGGATCATAATCACTTTGAACCAACTCCCACACTTGGAGTTTGACCCATCCCCTGCACAATCAATTGGAGTCTACACAGATGTGACCCTTAAGATGCGATTATTTCATGCGTAAAAAGGGTCCGACCAAAAAATTATCATGATATAAAAATCCAACTTTGACCACATCCAACCATGCAAAGTTGATGCATCACATTTTCACTTCACCTCCCTAGCACATAGAGCTAGTTTTGACCTAAAACGGTGGAAAGAGATCACAACGATGCATATGAGGCATCCACATCATTCCATGAGTTCCCATACATCATATGTTAACATTCCATCATCATAAACATGATGCAAAACAGCTTTGACCTTTAGGTCGACCATAAACCATAACTTCACACATATGAAAAAACAATTTTTATGGCATTTTTGGGGAGTATGCAAAAGATACAATTGAAAGTATTTGGCCACAAACCAATGGATCAAGCTCAGCTCCATAATATAGACTATCACTCTATCACATCACTTCACCCATATAGTACTCACACAACAATTGGTAACCCCAAAAGAGAGTCATTTTATTCATATCCTCCTATGCGGTTCGGGATGTTTAACCATACACTCTCACATAAGTTTATGGCCATCTAATAATTGAAATCAACTTACCAAAACAAACCATAAAACATAAAAACAGCTCCGTTAACTCATGGCGTCATATGGTACCCCCCCTTGGTAGCACCCCTACGCGTGTAGTTAAATCCGACGGAGATCTAAATTCATTTATCATCAAGTTTCATCAAGATTTTCAATTGGTTAAGAGTGTTTACCCATCGGGTGAATCTATATAGTGGTTCTCCAAGGATCCTGGAGTTTTTTTACCATATTTCTTAGCTCGTGCGTGTTTTTCACATGACACCATAGAGACAAAATGTTCTAAATGATGTATTTTATCTCTAGTTGAAAGGGTTCGGACTGATTCATAGCAGTATGTGATTTATGAACAAAACAATGTTCCTTCGGTCTCTGTGACGTAAAACAAAAAACACTTTTTATGCACACACGTGACCAAAAACCCATCATGTGCATAAAGCAACGTGTTAAACATGATGAAATAATCATGGGGCAACTTTGTATGTACTCGTTTGATCCATACATGCACTCTTATGCAAAAAAAAAATCATCGAGAAGGTGACTACTCAGAAAAACGACATAGAGAGAGAGAGAGAGAGATGATGGCTATGGATTTTAGAGATTCTCACAGTGCTTTAGTATTGATTAGGGGCTATCAAAAGGCTTCTTGCTTTGCCGCAAGAGTTTGGTGATGAGAGCTTCGTAGAGGTATCAACCACGAAAGCTCCTGGAGAGCACGTACACCGTGAAACGAGAGAGAAGATAATGAGCAAGTAGAGAGAGAGTGTCCTGAGAGAGAGAGAGAGAGAGAGAGAGAGAAGAGCTTATGGAGATGGTGATGAAGATCTTGCACCACTCCGTATAATAGATACATATAGCCTTGCGGTAGTAGACGCAACAGATGACACTCAAAACTGAGCACTAACTGGCAAGTTATAGGCAAGCGCAGTAGGCTAGAGTGTGACCCAAGCAAAAAGATGGCGCTACCTCTCATCCTGAAATAGCCCTTGCTTTTGGGAAAAAGCTGGAGTCTTTTCTAAAAACATTGTACAGGTTTTGGTGGTCAATACTCCCACTTACCATTCAATTTTTACAGCAAAATTGACCATCCGAGCAGTATCTGGCCAACTAATGGAAACCGTAGCTAGACTATGCCACATCCTAATCTCCCCGCATGATTATGACTTTCCCGTACTTCCCCAACGTATTTACGGTATCGCTTTTTATAAAAATATTTATCGTAAAAATCTCGTTTCGTCCCGTTTTTGCTCTAACTGATCATTTTTAAATCCGACGGAGACTAAAATTAATATTTTTACATCTAGGTCATCATAAAAAGCACATTGCTTTTCAAAAATGCCAAAAAACACAAAAAGCTAAAAAATAGCAAAAAAAGAAAAAAAATTATAAAATTGAACCACGGGTTTCCCTCGTCCACCACTGGAATAAGAAAGCGGAGTTGTTTTTCACTAAAAAGCACTAAAAATCATGAGAAACTATAAATAGCGTGGAAAGCACTCAAAAAGATGATTTTTTACAAAATTGGATCATAGCTTCCTCTGAACACATAGATTAAGGATCCGACTTTGCTTTTTGCAAAAAAGCACCTAAAAGCATAAAAACATGAAAAAGCTAAAAATAGTGAATTTTTCCAAAGCAAATGTCCGTCTAACCTACTGGAACATGGAAACTGTTAAGTATGGAGCCTGATTTACCCTTGTAATTTTCTGTGGTAAAAGCGCACATTTGTAAGGCCCCCATTATGAGGAGAAGCCATCGTGAGTGAAGGTAAATCACTCACCGGAAACCAAAATTTTCACAGTCAAAAATCAGGGGCACCTTTAGGGGCCTTGGGGGCGGAAGCCCCTGAGACTTTTTTTTCCCTCGTCGGAATATTCCTTTTCGCCGAAATATTATGGCCAGACGGCGGCAGGAAAGTGGTCGGAAAACAACCATCGGTTGGCCGGTGGCCGGTGGCCGGTGGCCGAATTCAATGGTCGGTGGCCAAATTCAAAAGCGGACTTGTCTTCTCAAGGGCGGCCGCGGATTGGAGGGTCCAATTTGGACTTATCTACACAAGGGCCGCTACACATGGCTGCCTCTCATGAGAGAGGGCAGCCCTTTTGGCCTATAAAAGGAGGCCATTTCTACACACATTTGATAGAGTGTGAAGTTGATGCAACAAGGTGAGTGTGAGGTGGTGAGAGTGAAGCAAGGCGGGAGCTCTATTAAGGATATAATCCCTTTGTAAATTACTTCTTGTTTTGAAGTACTAAAGCCATTGAGTGGCTGCTTTCCCGTGGACGTAGCCCACATTGGGTGAACCACATATATCATGTGTACTCTCTCTCTCTCTCTCTCTACTCTATAATCTCGTGTATGTAAATTTTTCTCTCTCCATTAAGTAATCTACTCAATTATCTATTTAGCTACCTCTTATTTCCTAACAACTGGTATCAGAGCAAGGTTTGCTCGTAGCTAAATTATCTCAAGGAAAGGATTCCTTGAATTGAGTGGGAGTTATGGCGGAGGAAGGGAAGTTCAAGATTGAGAAGTTCAATGGCAAAAACTATCAACATTGGAAGATGCAGATTGAAGACTATCTCTACCAGAAGGACCTTTATTTGCCACTAGGCGGTCTTGCAAAGAAGCCCGCAACGATGGCAGATGAAGCATGGATTGTCATTGATCGAAAGGCACTGGGAACAATCTGGTTAAGCTTAGCGTCAAGGGTGGCCTTCAATGTTTCAGAGATGAAGACCACGGAGGACTTGATGAAGTCACTTGACGACTTCTATGAGAAACCATCGGCATCCAATAAAGTATTTGTTATGAAGCGCTTGTTCAATCTAAAGATGGCAGAGAATGGTTCAGTTGCAAAACACCTAAATTATTTTAACACAAACATAAGTCAACTTCGATCGGTGAAATCAATTTCGATGATGAAGTGCGAGATCTCCTTATACTATCATCTCTACCAAATAGTTGGGACAGCCTTGTGATGGCTGTAATTAATTCTATTTCTGGCACCAATACTCTTAAGTTTGATGATTTTGTGGGTGTTTTCCTAAGCGAGGAAATACGAAGGAGAAGCACAGAAGAATCATCAAGTGCTGCACTGTCAGTGGAAACAAGAGGAAGGCTTAAGGAGAGGTTCAAAAACCAAAAGGGTCGTGATCGCTCAAGGCGGAGCAAGTCACGCACAAATTCAGTTTTTGAATGTTGGAACTACGGCAAGAAGGGCCACGTCAAGAAGGATTGTTGGTCCAAGAAGAAGAAGGAGATAGAGTCTCAAGACAACAAGCCAACATCGGAGGCCAATGTGGCAGGTAAAGTAGAGCAAGATGCTCTAATTCTCTCATTAGACAATGTGTCTAATTCCTGGATAGTAGATTCCGAGGCTTCATTCCATGCGACACCACAGAAGCAACATTTCCAAGACTACACCAAAGGTGATTTTGGGTATGTATACTTGGGAGATGATGAAGCTTGTGAGATTGTCGGCAAAGGTACAGTTTCTGTCAAAACTGCTAACAAAAATGAATGGAAGCTTAAAGATGTTTGGCATGTTCCTTCTCTTCGCAAAAATTTGATCTCTACAGGACAATTGGACGATGAAGGTCACAACATTGCATTCGGAAACAAACGGTGGAAGATCTCAAAGGGATCTTTGGTGGTTGCCAAAGTCGAAAAGGTCGGTACACTTTACTTGTGTACTGTTAACACGCAACCTTCAGCTTGTGCATCAACTACAGAAGTTGATAGTGCGGTGTGGCACTACCGGCTTGGGCATATGAGTGCCAAAGGAATGAAAATCCTTCAAACAAAGAAGCTTCTACCAGGTTTGAAAGAAGTGGACTTAGAGTTCTGTTGTGAGTAGGTTCATGGACAACCCAGGTAAAGAGCATTGGCAAGCTGTGAAGTGGATACTTAGGTATCTAAAAGGGACAACAACAAATGCTTTGTATTTTGGAGGAACTAATATTTTTCTAGAAGGGTATGCTAATGCAGATATGGCAGGTGACAAAGATACTCAAAGGAGCACTACTGGCTATGTATTCACGGTTGGAGGCACAGCAGTAAGCTGGGATTCAAAGCTGCAGAAAGTGGTTTCACTTTCTACCACGGAAGCAGAGTATGTAGCAATGACGGAGGCAAGCAAAGAAATTATGTGGCTTCACAGATTATGTGAAGAAATTATGTGGCTTCACAGATTATGTGGCTTCACAGCAAAGAAATTATGTGGCTCCACAGATTCTTAGAAGAGCTTGGATTCAAACAAGACAATTGTGTCTTGTGCAGTGATAGCCAAAGTGCTATCCATCTTGCAAAGAACTTAGCCTTTCATTCAAGGACAAATCACATTGAGGTGAGATATCACTTTATACGCACTCTTTTGGAAGAGGGACAGCTAAAGCTAGGAAAGGTGCATACAAGTGAAAATCCTGCAGACATGTTTACAAAGGTGGTCAACAAGGAGAAGTTGAGCTTTTGCTCATCTTCAATCGGCATTCAAGGATAAGAAGCCAGAATGGAAAGCAATCACAGTTTTGGTTTGGAGATCAGTCTCCAAGTGGGAGATTGTTAAGTATGGAGCCTGATTTACCCTTGTAATTTTCTGTGGTAAAAGCACACATTTGTAAGGCCCCCATTATGAGGAGAAGCCATCGTGCGTGAAGGTAAATCACTCACCGGAAACCAAAATTTTCACAGTCAAAAATCAAGGGCAACTTTTTTTCCTCGCCGGAATATTATGGCCGAACGGCGGCAGGAAAGTGGTCGGAAAACAACCGTTGATTGGCCGGTGGCCGGTAATCAATGGCCGGTGGCTTTGATGAGAAGAGGTCGGAATATTTCTTTTCACCGGAATATTATGGCAGGACAGCAGCAGAAAAATGTTCGGAAAGCAACCGTCAATTGGCCGGTGGCCGGTAGTCAATGGCCGGTGGTCGGAAGTCAATGGCCGGTGGCTTTGATGAGAAGAGGCCTTGCTTGGTGCATTTATCTCTATAGTCTGCTTCACTTGAACCTTCCCTGAATTCCCTCATGGTGGAGCAAGGGGTCGACTAACTAGAAACTTCATGCTAGGGATGCGATTCGCGACCTCCCTGAAGACTCCCATTTCGCATGTCCCTCTCTCTCCCTCTCTCTCTCTAGAGAGAGAGAGAGAGAGAGAGAGAGAGAGAGAGAGAGAGAGACGTCTTATTAGTTTGTTAAGCTCAAGATACTTGCAAGTGTAACCATCTAGAGATGCTATCATGGCTCCCAAGAAGGGCAATGAGGAATCAAGCATGGAATAGTGGGTGGCCCCGGGGGATTCACCATGGAAAACTTACCGCACCACGTAAGTGCAAGGGAGGGGGGGGGTTTTACAAGTAACATAAGCGTATAAGTTAGGGGTAGAGCCCCAATAATCTATATCCCAAGCTCAAAAATAATGGAGGGGGGTATCATATCTATGGGGAAGGGGGGGGGGGGGGGGGGGGGGGACTGCCCCGTGTTCATTACTTGTAACCATTGGTCATTGTGTGCACTAGAACTCGGTTTAATTTTGGGGAAGGTACGTTGCCAATCACTCTTTGATTAGTTTTACTCATTTAGATCATGTGAGACCTAAATTTTATATGTAAGATAGGTGTATTAGAGTTTTCTTCATTGATTGTCGTATAAGCGTAGAAAGGGGGGTCATATTCCCTCATATGAGTCGTATATAGGGGTTTTATCAAAGTTGTCCGCTTGTAGGTGGCGTCCCGTTTTGTATATAGAGTGAATCCCCCAGGTGGTTGGCCTATACGGTGGCTGCGTCGTAGTGTGGCTGACTCCAATGAGAATGTCCTTCTATCCATGTGCTTCTACCTTTCTGACCTCCAATCTACCTCCTCCCATTACTCACATTTCACGGAGAATTGGTATCACATTGTGAGATTAGAGTAAGGCCACCATTATGAAGACGTTTTTTTGGAAACTTAGAGAGGGACTGCAAATTGGGAGCAATCATCCAGCAGGTGCCTACATTGTAATGGCAGGGGTAGGGCTTCTTCTGTCCAAGAAGATTTTTGGTGAGAAATACCGTAGGCCTAGCTTGCATCTTCAATAGAAATGGACAATGAGCATGTCATGTTTTCAATTGTTTCATCGATTATGATTGTTGTGCAACAAATGATGGAAATCTGTGAGCAGGATGCTCAAAACACAAGTTGAGAAGGATGAAAAAAAAACAATCCACCTCGTCATGCGCACTCTACCGCTCACATTGGCATCCACCCTTGTCTCAATGAGGTCATGCTATGTTGGAGGTCTACTCACACCAAAACTTGGCTCGTATATCAAGCCGAGGTCGGCCATACACTGATGGAACCACTTTGTGTTCCATGCACGTGGCGACGAGATGAGAGGTGAAGGAAGATGTTTTGCCTTCCGTATCACCTATTCACAAATCTTGTACGGTTGGTGCGAGATGATATTGCACAGGGGAAAATTCTAGAGGCACTTTGACATATTCTTGGTCGAGGTTGGTCATGTGAAAAGAAGGTTGGTCTCGCCATCATGCAACTTTCTTCTGGCAACAGCCAATGCACCATGTTTCCACCTACTTTGGTTGTGGCCATTCAATAGTTTTCATGTCGTGGCACGTACATAGTGTGAAATAAAAACATTCACCTCACTTTAAACACCTTTTGATGCATGGAAATAAAAGAAATCATGTACATATTGTGATATATGCTGGAGCAGCTACTACAGTTGCTATCATGTACATACCTATCCTGGGAGTCATGGCTCTGCATGGGGTGCCTTTGCATATTTTCCCACTTGATAAGATGCCCAATTTCATTTTGTGGTGTACATATTTCAATCATTTCATGGTGGAACACTCATCTTGCCTATAAAGATTGATGTGGACAAAAATTGAAGAAAACAACAGCTAACAGGCGCCGTCGCAAAATTGCATGGAAAGTGATCCAAAATGAAATATTGATGAAAAATTATGCATATCTATTCCTTTCATGCTTATGCAAGTGATCCCACAAATTTAGGTATTTTTCTGACTCCGTTTGGGATTTTTCGCATAAAAAATGAGCTGAAAATGGGCTAGTTTTGGTCCAAAGTGGAAAAATGGCCTTAAAATTGAGCCATCAAATGAAATTCCGTGGGAAAGAGAGAGAAGGCTTCTTTTAAGTGAAAAAAACTGCAATTTCTCTTTACTGGGCAATAGCTTCCATGGCTGCCCAATCTATGTGTGATGCAATCCCGCCTCTTCTCAATCTTGTATCTAAGCTTGTGAGGGAGTGAATTAGGATTTCCCCTTATCAAAATGGTGTGTGGGTTTCAATTTAGAAGCTCATAAATCTCTGAAAAATAAAAAAATCATCACCATGAAGGTGGAATCTCGTGTATTCCTTTCATCTGTTTGATAACATTACGACTATGTAATTGGGGGCGAGGCTACATGTTACCATGAAAGAGGTTTGGGTTTTGATTGGGATTTGTGCTTGTATGAGACTTGAGATTTCATGGCTGAGAATTTAGTGTTCTCAATTTATCTTTTTAAGTGAAACTAAATGTGAATTTGTGAACCTTTCATCACGAACTCGCCTACGAAAGCAAGCAAATCCCAAGCAGAGTAGGAGAGAGGGTTTGTAATTGTCTTGTCATGAACGCTCTTAGATTTTCATTCATCTTAAAAAATAGAGTTGGTGATTTTCCATAAACGCTTTTTCTTAAAGTGTTTATGACTCTCATCACAAACTCTCATAGCCATAGGTTCTGCACCTTCCCAGCTAGACCGCACACAACCCGACACCGTTTCCAAGTTTTTGCATCAATTTATTAGTGCTCTGATAAAGAATGCAGGTTCATGGATCTATTGACCAAAGATTGCAAGCAAGATGGGAGACGTGAAAGAAGTTTTCTAGGTAGTGCGTGGTCTTGCCAATTGTTGTGGAACCATCGTCGCAACACATGTGAAGATGCATCTCCCAAAGAATGAGATCAATGAGGCATGGTATGATCGCTATGGCAATGACAGTATGATCGTTCAAGGTACTGTAGATGATAAAATGTGGTTCTTGGACATCAATATTGGCTGGCCTGGCTCTTGCAATGACAAGCAAATATTGCACAACTCTAGATTTTATAGATTGTGCCAAGGACGGGAACGCCTATTGGGCCCACCTTACATCCATGACAACCTTAGCATGCAGGAGTACATTGTGGGTGACGGAGGATATGGTCTCTTTTCATGGCTAGCGATTGCATACCCACGAGTGGAGCTTACTTCAACCAGCCATTGTAGATACAATTTCTTGCATTCATCAAACAAGGATCGTGGTGGAGCAAGATTTCGGACGCTTGAAGGAGACATGGAAATTTGTCAGTGGCACGATCAACTCTCCCAATCTTTTGACATTACCTGCTACAATACAAGCATGTTGTATCTTGCATAACATGTTGATGGATCTGGTTCAAGAGCGGGATCTTGAGGGTTGTCAAATAGATATGAATGATCCATTGTTGGACAACCCATGTGTACACGATGTAGGTGGTGGCCTAGATGACACACTAGAAGGTGTAGAGTTGCGAGAGACCATGTGTGAGTACTTAGATGCACAATGCATAACAGACTGACATCGTCTCATGGTGGGTACTACTCTTTAGTTGTATAAGCTTTTCCATTCAGTCTTATTGCACAACTTAGGACAGACACTTTTCTTTCGGTCTGTAAGCTTTTTTCATCCAATCACTTAATGTACCCAACTTTGCACCTGCCAAGAAAGTTATTTGCATATGTTATTTTCACAAGTGGTAAATGTGTCTTTGTTCCAAACTATGTGAGTTCATGTCATTTGTAATCCGCATCACTCTTATTATCATCTGTTCCACCTATTTAAATCAACTAATGTGGCTCTATTCCTATGCTTTTCTTATTGACATATGATCCACCGGACTGTATCACGTGTTTTGTATTCAAAATGGTCCACAAACAACTTCAAAACCGCATTAGGATGATGCAAGCTTTTGAAATCTAAAAACACAAAATTTGAAACCTAACAAATTCAAAATTCGACCATATCAAATTTAGCCAGATCGACAAGTTTTTAGATGATCACTAACTATTGTTAAGTACATGGCAAGATACTAGACTGATGTCGAGGGGTATATGCTCAAAATGTGAGCTGGGTCAGCACTGGTGGGTCAGCACTGGGCTGCTAGCTGTGGGAGAAGAGGGGAAGAAAAGATGCACTACACTGCAAAAGTATCAAGAAACCTCTTTGAAACAGAATCAAAGTGCTAAATTAATTGATTTTTTTTATGATGCCGACAAAATCCGATGCACGTTAGCCAAGGTGGTGCTGTTAACAGCATCGTCGACTTAATTAACTGCAAATTAAGGAGTTTAAGCTCCCATTTACAAAATCTAGGCCAAAGTAGTTTAGCCTGCAATGATTTAAGATATCTGCAGGTGATCGGTGTTGATGAACATAAGACTAAACCTGGCTGAAGCTCAAAACTCCCAGATGGAACACCGACCAAGCGGATCAGACTAGTACGAAACCGGCCCCCAAGGAAACTTAAACGGCCAATATCTTGGCAAGGGGAACTCCGATCACTGATCTGAAAAGACCGACACGCTTCACAAAGTGATAAATTCAAGCCCATGTATTCACTTCATTTTTGTCCCCTCAGCTGCAGTTGCCCAACCTGGTACGGATCTGCATCAGCCATAACTTTTGCACCATAGCTCCAATGGACGAGCCATAAAGATAGACCCATAGAGCATAAGCACTATAGTTCTAGATCACAATCTCTCATATGTGCTCTGTTTGAGGACAGATCAAACAGGCGCCCAACTGGTCGAACACATAGCCGGACACCACATTTGTACTCAATTCCCTGAGTTGTAATGATGTCATGATAACTGTAAAGGTCCGTGTGAGTCGGCCACACTGGCCATTTAGAATGCCCTAGGTATAAAGGTCAATAACCTTAATGTGAAAGGAGGCTTATCTTGAGAAGAAGTGGGAGCTCAAAAAACATACGCTCAAGCTACGAGCTGCTCCAACCTTGTAATCATCGTAGTTAATGAACGGGTAATCAATTTTTAAATCCGAAACTTGCATTGTGTTCCTCTTTATTCTCTCTCTAAATTAAGTGTAAGCATTGTCAGTTTTGTTGTGGTTCATGACTACGCGTCCCCGCCAACTATAATTGCATATTTGAGTGCTTAAATCGCTATTTTTAGTCGTTTTGATCATAGGAGAGTGTTCTTAGACCATAAGACGACAGTTCTAGATAGTTCTGTTGTAGTTTTCAGGACCTTTTTCATGATGGATCATGATTTTGTTACCTTGTTGGATTGCGATCAGGCTTGCTAGGATAGTGCCCCTAGGTGTCCTACACCTCCTCCTAAAGTTTCGTTTCATTTTGAGTCCATTCGAGTGCCGAAATGGTGTGATGACCTAGAGCTGCGAGAAAGGACATAGGTAGATTTTCTTGATCATTGAGTGTTGGTTTGCTTGTTGAGCTAGTGTGTTTACTTGTTAAGGTTCACTTCGTCAGATTGACAATCTCATAGAGTCTCCGTGCCCCATCCGAGTCACTTTCCCTGAGTATTGACATTATGTTAGTGCTAGAAAGCTATGTTGCGGACGTCCGTCGCGGCAACCCACTAACATGATCACTTCAACCATACTCATTTTTAGCATCATTAAGGCATCTTTTGGCCCTATTAGCCGCATCTGGCATACTTTTAGCATTAAACTTGTCCTGTTACTAGGCCTTGAACACTGTTCCTTAATCATGTAAGCTTCAAACAAGCTCGACATGCATTTTTCAGGTATTTTTCTTGGCATGGTAGCGGAGCTGCACGACATCCACCCCCTCTGAACTTGCACAACCTCCGGTCTGTGCCAACTGCACTTAACACTAGGTTGGTAATGAGACACTTTTATGTCCTGGGACACTTTTATGTCCTGTGAAGTGACCATTTTCCTTGAATTATGTCAAGAGTTTCAAAATGGATTTTGAGGAGCTATCTGTCTAGAAAGTTGTCTCATGAGCTGAAAAAAACTCGACATTTTTTTGGAATATCAATTCCATCTTTAACCTTGTCCTTGCACAACATTTCACAACCTAAACTGTGTGAAAAAACGGGTCCTCTTTTTGGCTTTTTTCAACTTTTTGCAACTATACCACTCTAGAATTCATGTTTGTGAGGTCTATAATGCTAGAGAACTATCTTTATTAGTCCTCAACATGTCCTGATGCTTCTAGGGAGAAATAAATGTTAAAGTTGTAAGTTATGACCAAATTACAAAAATTGTCAAATCCTGTTTTTTAGCCAATTTTAGCTCTTCTATGATTTTTTTGGTGGCTTTCATGATATCCAAATGCAGTTTTGATTTTCTATGTCGCATATCGTAACATAAAGATAATATTCCTTGAGTTTTGGGGCACCTAATACCCTTTTTTGCATAGTAGACAACGATGGTTGATTTTTTCAATTATAGAAGAAAACGAAACATTCTAGTATATCAAGTATAGCTTTTTCAATATTGTTAGTTTCTTGTGACATCTACATGCATTTTGTAGGTAGTAACCATATCTAGTCATAAGGATCAAATTTGGCTAGATATTGAATAGTTTCTATGGGATTCTACAACTCATAATGTTGAACCCAGTTTTTTCATGTTTGTTGTATTTAGCACTTCATCTTTGTCCCCAAGATTCCCCTTGGTAAGAGATGTATTATTCTTTTGACATGCTCCATGGCTCCTTATGAACCTAAAGGACAATAGGGGACTAAGAAAACATGCATATATTATTTGTATTGAGCGTGGCTATAGAAACTTTGATAATAGGTTTGCAGAATGGTAAAAATTCAACTTTTTTGTACCTATTTCTTTTGGCAAAACAAAAAATAGTGAGTGAGAAGCAATCATATGTTCTGATCACCAACCCATTGAAGTTAACTAGGGAATTTATCTCAAGTCCTACAAAAATCCCTAATCTTATTTTTATGCAACAAAACATAAGAAATGACTGTTTTGATGAAAATGTACTGGTCCATCAAATTTGGAGGCTTGGTGTGACCAAAGATGAGAAATTTTAGAAGTTTCTTATTTTTTCCATGTGTAGTAGGCCTTGAACTATAACCTCATGAAAGGATTTTACAAAATGAGTGGATCTACTATGGTTTTGGAGGTTTTTTTCAAAACCCTGAAAGGACACTTTTATGTCCTGTTAGGTTACCAACCTAGTGTTAAGAAGCATCATCAGAATCATCGTCTGATGCATACATAACGGTGTCTTTAGGAGGTTGATAGGCGTTGAAACCTTCAATGTTAATCTCTCCATCTTGTTGCTTAAACAACTTAACTCTTTTCCCTGCAATAGGCACCTTGAGCTCAGTGCCATCAAGCTTGCATAACTTATAGGTCGCATTATCATAAACATGAAGTACTACATATGGTCCAAACCATCGTTTAACCATCTTCCCACATTGCAGTGTATTGGTTCTCCAGACTACTATCATATACAAGAACCCAAACCCCATCTTTAATAGCATGAGATCGTAGTCTGTGTTTACCATCAAATGTTGCTTTATTTTTCAACCTTGCTTCCTTAAGCATTACTTTATCTTGTTCAATATCTTCTTGATGCATTTCAAGTTGGAGAATGGACAAGGCAAGCAAATCTTCTGTAGACATACCTTCTTCCCATGTCATTATGGTCCAAGAAATAACCGCTTCTTCTATAGGCATAATGGGTTTTGCCCCATACATTAGCTGGCATAAAACCTATAACAGAACTATGTGTAGTTTGATCAGCCCATAAAGCAAATGGTAGGAGTTTAGGCCAATCACCAATATGTCATTGGCATGCCTTTGCTAAAGATTTAACAATAGGTGGATGCCCTCTTTCACTTTTACCATTACCCTCTGGATTGTGTGTTGTAGTGAGAGCCAATTTAATGCCCAAGCAAGGAAAGAAATCTTGAGCTTCATGTGCATCCAGCTCTTCTCTATCAGCAGTGATTCTACCAACACATCTATACCTAGAAATAACATCCTCAAGCAAGAACTTGCATACAAAACTGGTAGCTTTGGTACGCAAGGCTCTACCTTCTACCTTATTAGTAAGATCTTCTCTGGCAAGAACAATTTACCGCATCTGCCAAACACCTACTGGCATAGTAATCAAGTCCACCACCCACTTGTAATGCATAGCCAGTGGATAGGTGGGATGCAATCCGTCTCAATGTCGTACATAGAATATTGCTGGCATTTTAAGCATGTCTCCACAAACTGAGTCACATCTTTATACATAACTTTCCACCAGTAACGATCCTTAATCTTGCCAAAAGTTGCCCAGACTCCTCCGTGTCCAGCCCATAATCTTTCATGAAATTCTTTGATAATCTGTTGTTGAGTCGCTTTATCACAAACAACCTGTTGCGGTACCCCTCTAGAGCGCTTTGGTTGCTTCCATAAATTTCCATCCTTCAGAAAATATCCATAAGCCTTCTTTTTTATCCTTTTATACTCTTGATTGGACCACCCTTCATGCTTACTGAGAGTGCTAAGGTAGCGATTGATCAAGAGCCATTCTCCATCATAGAACTCCTCAGAAAATACCTCAAAAATAAGAGCAATATTACCACAATTTGCATGTAGATAAGAAGACATATAGAACTTCAAGCCAACACCATCACTTGTGGTCAGCATCTCTTCTTCATCTTCAAACCTAGCTCTTGATAACATATTTGCAATAGGATTATCTCTACCTGCAATATGACAAAATTCGGGGTTAAGAGACTTAATATAGGCTATCCATCACAGCATAGCAATATCCGGAGTAGAGCAGTTTGCAATCATCCCTATCAGTGGCAAGCAATCTGTCTCTACCAAGACTGAAGCTCCAATAAAGTATTCTTTATCAGATCTTAAATCAGTAGAAACACCCCAAAGTTCTCTCTTAACCTGTGGGTAGCCTCTTTCGCAAGCATTGAGCACTTTTGCTGCAAATGGAACTGCATACCTATTCCCTTCTTCATCATCTTAACCTATAGCTCATCCAATACCTGTTGTCGGGCTAGTGTCAATTGTTAAAATTACTGGCCTTCCTCATTTGTAGTCGACTTTCCTCAAGGTTGGAGCCTCAAGAATCATCCTCTTTAATTTCCTGATAGCTTATGTGTGAACTTCTTCCCAAACAAATCTTTTAACTTTTCTCAGTAGTAAAGCAATTTTGCAACATGAGCAAAATGTGGAAGCCAAATAAGATAGAATACACGTGCACCCAAAAAATGACAAACTTCAGTAATCGAAGAGCACGTTTCCTTCATCTTTTGAATAGCTTCAACTTTAGCCAAACTTGGCCTTCTTCCTTCTGGACTACACATATGCCCCACAATTAGAACCTCTTTAGCATCAAATGTTGATTTTTTCCTTGAAAGTGTTAACTTCTTCAAGCCTGGATAAAATATCATCTTAGGCAGTAATATGTTGAGCAACAAATTGTCAGCACCCCCTCTGATCTTTTACCTCGTCTTTTGAGCCTTCCTCACAACCTTTAATTGGTAGATCATCAATGAAAGGCATAGTAACATGAGGGATAAAGTCCCTTAATACCTTATTCATGACGTTCATCATATGAGCTACAGAATTAGTAGCACCCTGTGGCAGAGTGCACATCCTTACCAACCCGAGAGGTGTACGCATCGTAGTAAGATCCGTGTTGTCCAAAGCTACCTGGAATTGATCATATCCATAATAAAGATCACCCATAGAGTAAATCGATATACCTGCAAAGGCTTCAGAAAATTCATCCACAATTGGGCAAGTACCCACATTGCGGATTGTTACTTTGTTCACTGGATGCATATCCTGTATGAACCTTAAAGTACCATTTTACTTTGGAATAGTGAACCATCAATTAGAGTATGGCGCATACGATGGCTCCCAAATTCCCATTTGTATCTTCTCATTAAGCAAGTTGATAAGCTTTGGCAAGTGAGCTTTAGGAACTGGAATGGGACGTAAGCTCCATGGCATGTGAGGAACAGTGAATATAACCATAGGTGAAACAACACTTGGATCCACACACCCAGTCTCACTTGGCTCAAAATAAAAATCTTTACCGTGTTTTTCAAGCATACCTTGAAAGCACTTGATTTCCTCTTCATTGAAAAAACCATCTTCTCACTTCAGCTGCTGCAATGTCTCCTTAGTGAATTTATGCCCAATGTTCTTAGGATTCCTGAGCATAGGTTGGCAAGAAGCTTCTTTAATCACCCCATCACTTCCTTCTGGTAAAGGTGTAGCCACTGGTCTCACTTTCTTTGCAACTATCTTATACTTCGTCTCTACATGTGCTTCAACTGCTTTACCCAAGTCATCCTCAATATGCATAAGTGCCTCGTATATGTCCAGCTCTTCATACATGTCCATTGAGTTCACATTAACAACTTCAGTTCCACTTTTTAACCTGTTTTGCCTGATATCCTCAAGCTCTGACATAGTGTCATCATAAGAAATCTCTTCAAAGATTCGTGAAATCACATCATCCGGTCCCAGCACATCATATCCCTACAATTCACTTTGAATGCTTGAAACATATCTTTTCTCCCATTTAGGTAAATCATTAAAATTTTCTATAAAATAATGAACCCTCACATGTCAATCCCAAAAATCTTGAAGAGAAGGTTTCTCTTTGTGAGAACTTCTCCTCACTTGTACCACCATAGTCCCACTTTATAGTGGCACCACAAGAAAATCCTGAGCAAATCTTTGTTCTTTGAACTCTTTGCGTATCTTTGGCATTGGACGATCACGTAAACTATCTTTGTTTCTAGCATGGTCAACACATACAGTTAAAATTTGAACCTCTTTCTTACCATCTCGGGTTCGAACTCTGGCATAGGTCACCATCATCTAGCACCTTAGTTTCCATCCGCACAGTAGGGATGTCCCAGAATCAATGGGTAGGAAGAATGCTCCTGTATAAAGAATTTTTACTCATCATAGACATCCCCCGTAGTTACCTTGACATTTTCAATGCACCATAAAGATCGCCTAGAAGCATATTGGCAGCTCGAATTTGCCACCCATGGTCCACATGAATAGTCCACATCCCCTTTTGGTGCAAATTCTTCACCATCAGATTGATTTCTAAACCATGGTCTATAAGAGCTAAGACCGGCTCCTCAATGTTGCCAAGCTTTACCACAGTTTTTGTCGTTGCTCTTGCCCAGCGCGTCCTTGAAAAGTGACTCTTGGGTATAGTTTCTTCATCTTCCCCATCATCAAAATGCATGTTTCTTACCTTGGGTACAGTCGGGTTTGAAACCACCACAAGCTTTGACTCTTCTTCTTCAAGATCTACTAAATATTCTTCATAATCATCTGCAATGACTTCAATGTGACGAACCACTTGGCTCTTAACTGATTCTAGCTCTTGCTCACCCGGTATCTGTCTCTTCCTTTTTTATAATGTTGATTATCTCCTCATGAAACTCACGCTTGGCAATTCCCAGAATATCCCCCAATGTGAGATCCACTTTACTATTTAGGATACGCTCTTCAAAAACATTCTTCAAATCTGTAGCCAATTCAATATCAGATTTGAGTTTATACGAGGGCCCTTTAGGCTTACCTTGCTTTTTGTCCTTCGGAGCCTCCTCCATAACCACTTTAGGAGCAAGCTTAGGAGCAGACCCTTCTTCTTTCTTGTTGTTGGATCTCGTTGGTCTTTTCAACATCCCAGCAACCTCTTCATCCCTTTTCCGCTTCTCTTCCACCATAGCTTCATTGGCTTGAGCTTTAGCAATATATGCAAATACTGAAAGAGAATCTACTCGATTGGTCCACCCTGTAGTTTCTCGAATTGAATTCCCCACCTGTTGTAACTTCCCATACGTTACCTTTCCTGCTTCGACTGTCTTTAAAGCATACGGCCACAGCTGTCCCTTTGCACCTATACCTTCATCATCTCCCTTACCACAAACCTGTAACCCATATGTAGTTGCTTCCACAAGAGCAACATTATGTTGTATTTCTTCCACTAGCTTCTTCATACCGCCCCTGCCAAAGTTTAAGCGGAGCATCTCACTTGTTGCCCTCAGATGAATCTTTCCAAAAAACCACATTCTTCTTGTAAGATTCATCAAACTCATCACACTCTTTCACATACCTATGGTCTTCACTATCGCACCACATGCATTGATTATCTTAGTTTTTACGTGGTGGTTGTTGCTGCTTAGGTTCAGAAGTAGATGCTTTTGCATCTAACCCTTCAAATTTAACAGTTTTGAAATTTAAATTTAGCTCTTGAATACCTTTTACCAGATCGTCGAGAACAGGCCCCTCCACCTTGGGTACTATCGAGGGTGATTTCTCTTTTATTTCTTCTTCAACATCATCTATTACCTCGACCGTGATCTGCTTGTCAGCTCCCTTCTGTCGTTTTACAATCATATTCACCGCTTCAGAGACTATTTTCCAATCTGATGTCAACCCCAATTCTCCTACCGGGTCCTCCAATAATTGCACCAAATTCTTTTGAAGTCGTGGATCAGCAGCTTGAATAAACAATTCCACCTTCTGATCCTTCAAAGAACGTTGTTTTGCTGATAACAACTGATCAAACTTCTTTTCAAACTCTTGTAACAGTTCTTTTCAAACTCTTGTAACAGTTCTTGTGCCATGTAACAGTTCTTTACGAATCCGCTCTTACAGATTATGTTGCTGTTGGGCAGCCTGTTGTTGCATGTACGCTGCAAATTTACTGCATCATCTGTTGCATGGCTGCCTCTTGCGGTGTAGACATAGGCTTCAACTATTTTCCCACCCTGGCTCAGTTTCGCGTCGGGTTCACCAGGTGTTGAGGGATATGTGCTCAAAATGTGAGCCGGGTCAACACCAAGCTGCTAGCTGGGGGAGAAGAGGGGGAAAAAAGATGCACTACACCGCAAAATTATCAGGCAACCTCTTCAAAACAAGATCAAAGTGCTAAATTAATTAATTTTTCTTATGATGCCGAGAAAATCCGACGCACATTAGCCAAGGCAATGCTATTAATAGCATCATCGACTCAATTAACTGCAAATTAAGGAGTTTAAGCTCTTGTTTACAAAATCTAGGCCAAATTATTTCAGCTTGCAATGCTCCAAGATGTTTGTCGGTGATCGGTGTCGATGAACATAAAACTAAACATGTCGATTTGCCACAAAAAGTTTCTCTGTGCGCTAATTCTAGTTCTTTCTACTTATTATCTCAGTTTTCCGCTCCGTTAGGGAGAGAAAGGATCCCTCTTTGCTGCACTTTAACCCTTTGGCTTCTACCTTCGACTCCTTGCTTGTCTTCTTTGCCTTGCCGAGAACAAGAGGAAGGGAATCTCCCTTTGTTTTGCTAGCCAAGGACGAGTGAGAGAAAGAGCAAGCTCGCCTCATCTTCTTGCTTTGATAGCTGACCTTATCTCTTTGCTTTGATTGGAGATTTAGAGAGAGAGAGAGAGAGAGAGAGAATAGCTTGCTTTGATTGGAGATCAAGAGAGAGGATACTCCTTGCTTTGCCCTTGTTCAAGCGAGAGAGAGAGAGAGAGAGAGAGAGAGAGAGAGCATACTCCTCGCTTTTCCCTTGTTCAAGCGCAAGAGAGAGAGAGAGAGCATACTCCTTGCCTTGATTGGAGATCGAGAGAGATGGTGCCCCCTTCCGTCTCTCCTTGTTACCCTTCGTATGCTCTACACGCTTCTCCTTGCTCCTTTTCTTCCACACTCATTGATGCCCTAAAAATAATCCCCAAAATTTTTCCATGCTCTCTTTTTCCCCTTTGGTTCACACTAAAGACCTCTCTTCATTTAGCTCTTTTGGGTGGCCTTGCCTTTTTAGTTCATGAGTTATATTGGGTGGACAGTTAGCCCATCTCCTTGGATGCCTCATTTGGCATGCATATCTTCATGTCGACCAAAGCATTGCCAAGCATGTTTGCTCTAGTTCCCCTGAAGGACACCCCATTTGGCATACATGCCAATCAAGGCAATGCTAGGCACCCCGTGCAGCTCACCACATTTTGTATAGATATCGGCCAAGGCTCCGCATTGCACGGCATTTGGGACATAAAGCTCATTAAAACCATAATTTCGTAAGGCATTGCATTTAACTAAAGAGTGTCAGAGTTTTATTCTTGCTAGCACTATGCATTTCCAATCACGACTTTTGCCGGCCAAGCACTGCATGAGATGACATCTCGGACATGAGACTCTTCAAGCAATTACCGCTCCCCGGGGAAACTTAAACGGCCAATATCTTGGCACCAGAACTCCGATCGTGCTGATCTGAAAAGACCAGAATGCTCCACAAAGTGAGCACTTTATGCCCATGCATTCACTTCATTTTTGTCCCCTCAGCTGCAGTTGTCCAATCCGGTACGAATCTGCATCAACTTAAACTTCAACCTACCATAACTTTTGCATTGTAGCTCCAATCGACGAGCCGTAAAGACAGGCTCATAGAGCACTTCAAGCACTGCAATTCTAGATCACAATATCCCATTTGTGCTCACCTCAACCACATTCCTTTTTATCATCATTACGGCATCGATTGGACCTTTAAGCCGCATCTGACATACATTCAGCATTAAAACTTCGCCTATTACTAGGCCCTAAACACTGTTTATTAATCATGTAAGCTTCAAACAAGCTTGACGTGCATTTTTCTGGTATCTTTCTTGGCATGCGAGCGGAGCTGCACGACACCGCAGTAAAACAAATTCTCAGATGCCTGCATAAACAGCCTTAAGACACATATGTAGTATCGAAATGACATCACAATACTGCAATAAACTCTGAATTTGACGAGTCTTAAAAGCACAAATTCTCAATTGTCTACTTATAGTGCCAAAATGAAACAAACTACAACTGTTGTAAGACACGAGTAACAAATTCATACAAGAAATAATACCAAACTACTCTTCCACCTGAGTAAGAAGCCTGCATTACGACATGGGAAATGACCTTTATTAGCAATCTTTTGAAATATGAAAATAACATTGATCAGCAAGTTTCTTGAGTCTGAAAGCTATAATTCTCATCTCTACTGACATGTAGTGCCCAACATGTTCTATTATTGCAATAAAATTTGAATCTCACAATATTTTTTTTAAATAACGCAAAAGCCATTGTATGATACAAGTAACCAATATGTATAGAACATGATATGAAACTCTGTAGCCACCTAAGTAAGTAGTCCACATTGTGACATGAGAGATAAAATCAAAGTACAACCTTCACCATCAATCTCCTAAATTTGAAAACAACAGTGATCAACAAGCTTCTAAATTTTGACAACTACAAATTCTCAGCTCTGTCGACATGTAGTATCCAACATGACACACAAGTTCTACCCAGATGACATTCCTTTATCATAGTAAAATTTGAATCTCATAAGATTTTTTTGAAATAAGAAAAAGCCATTGTATGACATAAACAAAGTTCGTGCACGACATGATAAGAAATAGCATAACCACCTGAGGAAGAATTTTGCATTATGACATAGGAAAATAAAATCAAAATATGACTTTCCTCAACAATCTTTTGAAATTCAAAACACAACATTGATCAGTAAGCTTCTAAATTCTTAGTTAATAGTATGTAGTACCCAATGGCGCATATATAGTATCCAAATGACATGCACTATGGTAGTAAAATCTGAATCCGATGAGACTAACAAATTAGTAAATGAACACTGGCACCAAAACCGCATTGAAATGACACAAAAGCCAGAATATGACGGAAGTAACATATCAGTATACGACATGATGCAAAACTGCTTGATAACACAAGAAAAAAGTCCGCAATATGACATGGGAAATAAAATCAAAATATGAATTTCATCATCAATATTTTGAAATCGGAAAACGACATTGATTGCATTATGACATTGATTTGAGCAATGAATACATGTCACAACATATGTAATAAAATAAAACTACAACATTTATCAACAACCTTTTGAAATCTAAAAGTGGCATTTATCAACAAGCTTTTGAAACAGATTCTTAGATACCAACATGTACTACCCAACATGAAAACAATATCTATTTCTACGATGAGATACCAAGAAATCATTCTACACATGGACATGGGAACACAAATAAAACAAGAAATGTAAAAGCTTTTGTAATCGCTTTTAAAGTCGACCATGGTCTCTAAATGACAACCAATTATTCTGAGGTGGTGGTTGAATACCAACTAACAAATTATGAGTGTTAAATTACTTTTTTTGCCAAATGGTGTATTTCCCTCCCAATCAGAGATCTCCTTGTGGATGAAAACAAGACGTGTCCACTTGTCATCATAATCAGCCTTCCAATTAACCAGCGCCCCGTACCCTACCATGATTGCTATTATTTCGCACCAATGTTGTAAGATCCCCAACCCACCAATACCGAAATTGAGATGGGGTCCTTGACAGGTCTCTAGGCCTATTAAAAGCCAGAGTCTCTAAGTAAGAAGGGTATAGGGAATAGACCTTTAGCATTGACAATGGCTTGGGTCTATAGCCCTAGAAGAAGACCTAGTCTGTCTCACAACGAAAACGGGACAACATCTTAAAAATCCAAAATTGTTTCATCCCTATAACTTTCACAATTTGGACTAAGGTATTCTCAACCAACGCTTTTTTCCCCCTAGCAGATGTGAGGGCACAGCCACTGGTGAACTCATCTTCTAATTGGAGAAGTTTTCTGAATGTTTTTGACGTGCAAGGATGGATAGTTACCTGACTAATCAGGTCCACCCATCCATGATTGACAACCTTAGTCAATCCCCACTTACCACCCCACACTCACACATGATTCTTTTGTTTCCTAATTACTACCACATGTGTTTTAACATTTAAAATAATGGGTTCATTTTTAGTTTTTCCCCATAGTAATTCATTAAGACGTCATGAAAATTAATATTAAAAGACAATCTTTTAGAAAAAAAACAACTTTAGACTTAAGACAAGGTACGGTCACTTATAATATTTATTGACAACCTTGAAACGTACTTGACTTGTCTCAATTACACCTTTACATGGGTGAAACAAACAACACCCTTCCTTATTCATAATCCCGTGAAAACCCATCACCCAAAGTTGGGCGTCCATACGCCAAACCAGTTGCCCATACAACTGAGCAGTTTTCCTAGGATTAAAATGGTATCCTAAGTAGTATCCACAAACATACACATGTAGGAGGTACACACTCCATGTACATGGGGGAAATCGACTCTTCCATGGCTAACAAGCAATCATTACTCATCACTTGAAGTGAAGATATTCCAAGAAATCAGAGGTGTCTTGAGACAATTTGTCTGAAGGATGACCAATTATTCTTTCTTAAGTCAATCAGTCTTAACCCAAACAATTCCTTCCTAATTTACAAACAAGTGTACGTTGGTTTCTTGGAAGATGTCTTCCATTTTCAGCTAGTTTTACTTTTTCTAATTCCTTACTCCCTCTTTTGCGTATGCAATGTTAATGTTTAAAGAAAAACTTGAATTATTCAAACTTAAATTATAATGAAGATCCACCTGGGATTGGTGGGGAATTTGTTGAAGTGTTGGGGGTCTGAATGCTCTCATTAGTAGGCCTACTGCGAGGCCTAGCCTCGTCGTCCTGCAACGCTCTAGCCCTCTTGATAATACTACCCTCGTCATCAGATTCAGGGTTTATGCAGGTCCTTTTTGGTGCCATGACTTCTAACCTTATAAAAATGACGTCTATTTATTAGGTAAATCATCCAAAAACTTGACTTTACCTTTGTATTCAATCTCATTCTTCTTTTTATCCCAACCAAGGTTAAATTCATAGTCCTAGATGGTAATTTCTTAATCTAGTAATTTCTTATTTTCTTATATAAGTAAAATAGTTTTATCTTAGATTTCTTAAGGGTTTTGTAAACTCCCTTAATTTTCTTGTAAATTTTTGCATCTTTTTTCTAATTTTTCCTTCTTTATTAAGCTTGAAATTTGTTTATTTTTTTCTTAATATTTATTACATTCATTATCTCCTAAATGTTGAATTTCCTTAGCTTTCTATCAATGGTTTATACTTTCAGTAATTTTCCTAGAAATTTTTAACAATAATCTCTATTTATTTTAATTAAATTTTAGCTTAAAAAAGATTTTTGATCTATTCTAATTACTTAAACTAATTAAATAATTATTATATAATAATCAAGACTAGAAGATGATATTTTCTAATGCTCATAATTACCTTGTAATTATCCAAGTTAGTTATGTAATTTTCTCTTTTAATGTATAGCTAAAATAGATTTATCTTGGTTAAATAAATAGCTAGATTACCTTCTCGGGGGGTTCACCGTTCAGTACCCCCCTATATAACGTGCAATCGTGGGGTATTAAAAAAGACCCCTCTTTTAACATGTTTGAATGAATAAAATGACCCCTTATTCTAGAATTTTTTTTAAAATTGAATATAAAAACCCCTTATTTTAATGTATCTCTGGTAAATTGCCTAAAATTTTTGCATTTTAAAACCCCTCCTTTTGAACTCGCTTTATACATTAACATGATTACATAGTGCACCCCGCGAGATTACCTTTCTAGTAATGAGATAATTACCCCGTGTCCCTAACAATTTTTTCTAACTTTGATAATTATCTTGTGATTTGTTAAGTTGTTTTACTAAGTTTTCCATTTGTTTTATAGCTAAAAATAGCTAGGTTTTGTCTAGATAATTACAGAAATAATTCAAGAAAATATGATATAGTTTTCCTAGCTTATTAGCAATATGATTAAGCTTTTATAATTATCTTAGAGCTAACTAAGCTTGATTGATATAATTCTCATTAATTAAGACCAAAATTAATCAATTATAGTCCTAATTAGGGCTAATAATTAAGTAGATTATTAGTCTTTAATAAGATTAAGTAATCATTATATAAATACAATATAATAGAGTGTTTAATAATAGAGGATAATCTAATATTCTTTAATTGATAGATTAATTAAAGAAACTAGATATAAATGGATAATTAATTGAGATTAGCATAATTACCTCACTTAATCACTTATATTCTTCTCTCTTAGTGATTTGTTTGAAGTATATCTCTCGCATGAGAGAATTCTGGCTAGGACCTTGAGTTTAAGTGAAAATGAGAAGCCTAGGGTCCTATTTATAGCTTTTCTTTGGCATTCACAGGCACTCATGGGCTGAATCTAGCACTTACTTGTAGCTCAAGCAGCCTCCATCCTCAAGAAGGCGCCCCTTGTTGCTAAAACAATCCTTGGCAGGTCTAGATACTCTCTCCTACTCTGAAAATTAAGCCTACTAAATTTTTGTGCTATTTTTTGCTATTTTAATATTTATATCTAGGAAAATATCTAAGGGTTATAATGAAATTCCTAAGCTTTAAGGATTACTAAAAAACATACAATTATGTTTATAATTTAAAGTGCCACTGATTCTTTCAAAAAGGATAGCGGTGTCAGTTTTTATCCAAATTCAATTCTGAGAGTTCCTAGCTATAGGTTTGTTGTGCTTAAGATTTTAAAAATACCAATTTTAACTACTTTTGAGATAACGTTTTACATGTTTGTACGTCCAATGCTTTCCCCTAAAGCTTTGAGTTCATTTCTCTGCAACTAGAAAGGTGGAAGCCTTACAATCTTCCCAACTTAGGAATGTGAGATGTCCTCATCTCAACCGAAATTGATAAAGTCTTTGAGAAAAGAGGTTTCATCTTTCCAAGTGGCATCTTCAATGGGATAATCTTTCCACTTTACCAAATGCTCCTTGATCACTCTATATCTAAGAGTTCTTTCTCTAGTTTCAAGGATACAAAGTGGCTGAAGTGCAAGCACTCCTTGCTGTTGCATTACAATCTCTTTGTCCTCCAATGCATGATTGGGATTTGGGATGTAGGCTGATATAAAACATATCATGAACTTTGATATGTTCACAAAGCTTCAATTCGTAGGATTCATCACTAAGGACCTTGATTATTTCATAAGGATCGTAATACCTGGGACTAAGCTTTTTGAATTTTTCCAAGGATAGGTTACTTCTTTTTGGACACACTCGAAGAAAAACTTTGTCTCCTTGCTTGAAAATTCGATCGGATCATTTTTGGTCCGCATAATGCTTTTGACGATCCTTAGCCACTTGAATATCTTTTTGTTTGGCTTTGGTTTGGGCTTTCATTTCCTCCAGCATTTTCTTTGAGGCCTCTACCCTTATAGTAGGATTAGATGCTCTATATGCATTCATGTCCATATAGAGCATTAAAAGGTGACATCCCACCGCTTTTATGGAAAGAGGATTTGTGAGCAATTTCTACCAAGGGAAGAAATTGAATCCACTTGCGGGGTTCTCTACTACAACAAGCTTGAAGGATATCTTCAATTACTCGGTTTACCCGTTCTGTCTCCTGGTTCGTCTGAGGATGATATGCTGAGCTAAAGCATAGTTGTGTTCCTAAAGCTTGAAATAGAGCCTCCCAAAATTTGGAAGTGAACTTTGCAACCCTGTCACTGATGATTCTCTCTGGAATCCCATGTAGTCTAAAGAACTCTCTAACAAAGATCCGGCTTATATCTGATGCAGTGTAAGTGGTTTTTATTGGTATTAGGTGAGATGCTTTAGTGAACATATCCATGACTACCATAAGGGAGTCATACCCTCCCTGAACCGTGGGAAGACCCATGAATAAATCCATTCTAATGAATTCCCACTTAATTTGAGGTATGTCTAAGGTTTGCATCTTTCCTCGCATCATCACTCATTTAGCCTTGTTTCTCTGACAAGAGAGGCATTGTCTGATGTAGCAAAGTACATCCCCCTTTATTCCGGTCTAGAAGTAGCTTTTTCTCAAGGTATCAAGAGTTTTTGCATATCCTACGTGTCATGATACTAGGATATCATGACCTTCATGAATATTTAGCTGCTTTAGGGAGGTATCCTTAGGAATGTAAAGTCGATGTATGTAGTAAAGAAGGCCATCCTCCATAGAATGGTCCTTAACTAGGGTTGTTTTCTTTTTCTATTGCATCTTCTTGGCTCAGGATGTAACATTTAATGGCCTAAAAACTTGTGTGTAGCGGAAATTAGCATGAACATAGTGGGCATTTCATTAGAATAGATTCCTAATGAGAATTACAAGAGTGCTTGGGTGGAGAGAGAAACAACAAGGATAACACCTAGTTAGATAGCATCAACAATACTTTCAAAAGAGAGAGAAATTAAGCTATTGACAACAGTTGAGGACCCGATTTGCATGGAGTCGGTCCCCCCTCCAAAAGGCTTTGTATTATGGTTTCTCCCATCAAGAGAGACATTGTACAATACAATTCTTTGTGTTCCTTCAAGGCTAGCTAGTGCAATGAATATGAAAGCTTCATGCACTAAGCAAAACACTTAGCAAACACAACTTTAATTATCCCCGTTCTCAGACCCAAGACCTCACACACCTTCGAAGATGGTGAGAGCTAGCAGGGTATGCGAGTAGATTGAGAGGAAGAAGGAGTACCGATGTACATCTCCTCACATAATCACTCATATTAGCATAGCTTAGCTTAGTAATTAGCTTGGTAGAGGAGATGAGCATGCATTGAAGCTTGGCTCTTGGTTGGATTTGCATCCACATGCCAAGAGTGTGTCGATGTAGGCTTCTATCTCACAAGCTTGGAGTAGGTGATGAGCTCTCCATTAAAGCTTGGGAAGAGATAGTCTTCTCTTTCTTCACCATGAGATTGTGTGAGTGTGTGTGTGATAATTCCTTGCAAAAATCAGCCCCCTCTCTCTCTTGGGCGAGCCCTCTTGCTATTTGCTCTTGCTTTTCCCCCATTGGACCTCCCGAAGTCAAGCCAATGGCTATTAAGCAGCATAAGTGATAGCCTTCTGACATGTGTCCCCCTTTCCCCTTTTGTGAGAGCTTTAGGTAATTTAATAATTAAACTAAACTCTCATTGGACCCCTTTGCCTCCTGGCCAATAGGAATCAGGCAAGCCATTGGGCTCCTGAATGCTCATTGGACCCCTTGGGAGACTGTCCAATAGTCTTCTAGGATTTTCATTGGCTCTTTTATTAAGTGTTTTTAAATTAATTAAACTAGATTTACTCTAGCCTAATTCTCATTGGTCCACCTCCAAGGCCATCCAATAGAAATTAGGCACACCTTGTGGGCATCTGGGCTAGGGATCTGACATGTGTCCCTAATTCCCTTTTTGTAAAGGGCGCCTGTGTGTGTGTGACTTTCTCTCTCATCCCCTACTACCAAGGCTCGCCCCCTCCTATGTAGGGATTTGAAAAGACATTTTGGTCACACACAAAACATCCAATTTCCCCTAGGGTTGACCTTTGGACATAACCTTTGAATTTTGGAACCTTAGCATTTTGGAAGTCTTAATGGGCTGAACCTTAGGGTCTTTTTAGCCCATTGTTTCACATGGCTCTTTTGCAGATGGGCCCCCCTTTGGATCCCTACTGTGGCCAATCTGCTAGCTTAACCAATATTCTAGCTTTTTCTCCCCTGGCACTTCCCCATATTAAATGATCAATTTAACATGAGAAAATCATTTAGGAGAATTAGATATTGATTATTATGACATTACCTCTCTCTTGAAATCATAGTCATCCTCGAGTATGGTGTAGAGAAGATAAAGCATATTCATGAGTCCTTTTCTTAGCGGGTAGAGGATCCCTATGTTACCCTACGACATCATTCCACAATGGATGACTAGTCCATTTGGCGCTTGAGAGCCTGAGGCTGCCGCAAGCATCTCTGCACATTAGCCCTATCAATCTTCCATAGTTGAGTGACAAGCTCTACTTGGTGTTTGGGAGACGTCGTCTCCGCAAACTTGATCTAAGCATGCATACTACTTCATTTTTGTGCATAATAAAGAAAAAGAGAGTCTTATAAGACAAAAAACTTTGTTCATTTTTAACATTTTGTACATTTGCTTACTCTTGGGAAGCATTGTAAGCATTGACAAGGTTTAGGTTATCCTTTAATTGTATGCCTTGCATCCATCTAGCATCCTCAAAAGGATAATTCGTAAACTTAATGAGATATCGTCGGATAGTCTTACCGCCTCTTAATACCTTGTCTTCATGTCGGAGAATGGACTCAGGTTGCAGCACCTTCTCTTGGTCCTCGATCTCCGGTGGGTCTTCAATAGTTGGTTCTTGAGGTGGCTCTCCTTTGTAAGGCTTTAATAGGCTCACATGGAAAGCATTGTGTATGAGCCAATGATTGGGCAACTTGAGTTGATAGGCCATCTCATTGATTGGCCTAAGAATCTGGAAGGGACCATAGTACCTTTTTGCTAGTTTAGCATACTACTTTTGGTGGCCCGTAGGATTCTTGCCCGTCGTGTGCCTTAATCGAGCCTTGGGAAACTTTAACAAGACCCAATCGTTTTCTTTAAAGGCTTGGGCTCTTCTGTGCTTGTCAGCAGCAGCCTTTTGCCTTTGCTGTGAGATAGAGATAGCATCCTTAATCTTTTGAAAAGATTCTAGTAGGTCTCGGCTATACTCATCTGCAGCGAAGATCTTCCCATGTACTTTAAGTAGGAGGGGACTTTTTAATCTTCCCTCAATTACCTCGAAAGGTGCTTTTCCCGTGGAAGTATGTACAGTGTTATTGTAAGCGTACTCCACTAAGGGTACGTACTTCTCCCGTTGGGATCTTTGATCTACTTCTGTTACATAGGCTTTTAGTAGATCGAGAATGGTTAGGTTAGCTATTTCACTTTCGCCATCCGTTTGTGGATGATAGGCCGAAGAGAAGTTTAGCCTTGTCCCTAAATTCTCAGAGAGACCCTTCCAAAAATTATTGGTCATTCTAGGATCTCTATCCGACACTATGGACATTGGCAAGCCATGGTACTTGAAAATTTGTGAAATGAAGAGGGTTTCCATTTGATGGGCTTTGATAGTCTTTTTGACAGGTATAAAATGAGCTTGTTTATTGAACCTGTCTACTATCGTCCATATTCCCGTATTCCCATGGATAGACTTAGGCAATCCAAAGATAAAATCCATGGATATGCTCTCCCGTGGTGAATTAGGGATTGGCAAGGGTTGAAGCAATCCAAGTTGCTTCCCTCTATCAAATTTTGTCTTTTGGCATACCACACATTTAGAAACCTACTCTTGTATGTTCACTTTCATGGTAGGCCTATAGAAATATGTTTCAATTCCCTTTAAGGTAGACCGAATCCCTCTATGCCCCGCATAAGGTGGAGCATGAGATTCATACATTACTTTTTCACGTAGTGAGTTAGTAACACATAGTCTATTGCCATAGAGAAGATAACCATCTTGTAAAGTAAATGGTTCTTCTTTCTTCCCTAATGCAAGGGCTGAAATCACATCTCTAAAATCGGGATCAATAGCGTACTCATCTATCATTGAAGATAGATCATTGTGAGTGGCTATGGAAACCGCATTCACTCTCGTTCGTCTTGAGAGTGCATCAGCTACTTGATTATGCTTGCCAGCAATGTGAGCAATATAAAAATGAAATTGCAAAAGGAAATTTGCCCACCTCATTTGTTTGTAGGAGAGCTTGGTCTGCGTCATGAAGTACTTAAGACTTTGGTGATCCGTTCGCAGAATGAAAGGAGTCCCCAATAAATAGTTCTTCCATGAGTCTAAGGTATGTAGAACTGCAAGGAGTTCCTTTTCATATATGCCTAGATCTTGCTCAACAGGGTTGAGCCTTCGACTCTCATAGCCTATGGCGTGCCCTTCTTAGAGCAAAACAGCTCCAAGGCAATCACCACAAGCATCACATTGGACCTCAAATGGTTTTGAGAGATCCGGTAGTGTAAGCATAGATTGAGAGATAAGCTTTTCGAAAGCATTGTTCTCCTTAGCAGACCATGTATACCTAACGCTTTTCTTTGTTAGGTCATGTAATGGTCCCGCAATTTGTGAGAACGTTTCTATGAAGCGTCTATAGTATGCACACATACCTATAAAGCTTCTTAGTTCATGAAGATTCCTTGGTTTAGGCCATCCTTTTATTACCTCTAACTTTGATGGATCCATTTGGATGCCATTTTGAGAGATAATGTGACCTAAATACTGAATCTCTTGCAAGAAAAAATCACTTTTCTTTCGATTAACATAAAGTCTATTCTCTCTTAAAACTTGAAATATTACCTGGAGGTGTTGCTTGTGTTCGTAATGAATTAGAGTAGATGATAATATCATCAAAGAACACTTCAGTGAAGGTTCGATGAGGCCTGAACAGCTTCTCCATCAAGCGGTTGAATGTGGGTGGTGCATTGGTCAAGCCAAAAGGCATGACAATGTATTCGTAAAGACCAAATGTGGTGTGAAATGCGGTCTTTACAATGTCTTGATCAACTATCCTTATTTGATGATAGCCACTTTTTAGGTCAATCCTACTGAAGTAGGTCGATCCTTGTAGCTTATCAAATAGGTCTTCTACCCGTGGAACAGGAAACCTATTCTTGATAGTGATCCTGTTTAGTGCTCTATAGTCGACACACATTCGATATGTGCCGTCTTTCTTTTGCACTAATAGCACAGGTGAGCAAAATGTAGATGAGCTAGGCCTAACCATGCCCTTCTCAACTACCTCATGCACTTGCCGCATAATCTCCTCTTGTTGAGCTTGAGAAACTCTATAAGGAGGTTTTTTAGGCGGTGAACTTCCTGGAAGAAGTTCAATTGCATGGTCATCATTACCTCATTTAGGAGGTAGCTCACAAGGGATGTCGTCAATAAAAACATCTTGAAACCCCTTGAGAAAATTGGATAATTCTAATTCCTTTTGGTTGCTTTTATTTTCTTTTGCTAAAGCATTAGGTTCATTTTGAGAATCTTTAACAAAAATCATGTACACAGAAATAGAGCTCTTTATTGACTAGTTGAAAGCTGGTGTATGTACAATGGGGATAGTGTTACCCATTTCCTTAGCATCTATATACATGTCTTTCTCACTGAACTTAAAGGAGATTCTCCTTTAAGGAAATTTAACATCAGCATCCAAGCGGTCAAACCATGGTGCCCCTAGGATTACATCCTCATGCTTGAGAGGAGAGATAAAGAAGTCCTCTTTGTCCACATAGCTGTGGACATGAAGCCTCAATTTCCCGATTAAGGGAGTGACTGAAGCTTCTTGCCCCTTAAAGGCACTGTCTGCGGGTAGGACATCTCCCATCTCGTAGGCTTGTATGCCTAGCTTGGTGGCCAACTCTATAGATATAAAATTGTGAGTAGAACCAGGGTCAAAGAGAATAAAAGCATCATGTTCTCTTACCTTTCCCCAAGCATGGCATAGATGAGATCCTTTGTGGTGAGTTTGGTGAGTCTCCTCTTGGATTTCAACCAAGGAAGCTCTAGGAGAATCTTGGCGGTTGTTCTTTTGGGGACAAGCGCGGTATGCATGACCTCGTTCGCCGCACTTGAAGCACCGGTTATCCTTGCGATAACGCTCAAGCTCTTCAGGAGAGAGTTTGTTCTTACCTTTGTTGGAGTTGCCCTTAGGAGACTTTTGGACATTGTCCTTCCCCTTAGGCCCATTGGAACCCTTGTTTTTCGGGGGCTTATTATTTCTTTTAGCCCCCGTTTGGAAATTGATTCGAGAGGCCACCATAGTATGGTGTATTACCACCGATATGGTACGTGGCCTTTGGCCAAGACTTTGTCTGTAGCACCAAAGGTACCATCATAGGTAAGGAAAGAGATGCTCTTCCCTCCCTCTTTGAACTTCTTTAGCTTGGATGACCTCTTCCATGCGGCATAGGATTTCCTATGGCCTCTTCTTTTTTATGGTTCAAAGGTTGCACCATCACTTTCTTCAGAAGGTGAAGAATTTGAAGAAGGTGGAGAATTTGAAGAAGGTGGAGAAGAGGGTGACCTCTTTCTCGCCTTTTTCTTGTCTTGATCTTCGTTGTCTTCACCATCACTTTCATAAGAGGAAGAGGATGAAGAAGATGGAGAAGAGGGTGTCCTCTTTCTCGCCTTTTTCTTCTCTTGCTTTTTATCATCCCTCTTTGAATTATGGCGTGGAGAAGGGTGCGATGGTCTTCTCCACTTTGGTGGTGATGGAGAGCTTTTAGCCTGCCGTCTTCGTGGAGCCATCTCCGTCGAGGTGACGGGAGACTCACTTCTTTCTCATTCCTTCAGTGGAGGCTCTTGAGTTCTCCTTTGGGAAGGAGATGCATCATCAAGAAGTAAATTCTTGAGCCCTTCGTATGGATTCTCTTCTTCTTCCCGAATCGGAGAGAGACCTCTTTTGGGAGTCTCACAAGGAGGCTTCCTAGGTGTTCTCTCGTCATAGTGATGAGCTTGGAGAATCCGATGAGCACGGAGCTGCCGTTGCACTTCACTTTGGAGAGATGGATTGCCCATGGCTTGTTGCAGCCTAGTAACAAGATACTTAATTTGCATCAGAGCATCATTAGTAGCTTGCTCATTAGCAAAATCAAAGTTATCAACATTAATTTCACTCTCTTTACTATTGTCAGCCATTCTAACAACTTTTAGGTGTAAACTTTTTAGGTGTACTTTCGCACTTCAAGCCCTAGTTGCTACTCCTCTTTACCCCTTTAGAAAAAGCACTCAAGCTACTGTACCCGCGGCTTGAATACCATTGATTGCAAGGAATAGAAGAGAGGGTCTATCGACACCAAAACAGCACCGGCTCTTGTCAACATTCTAATAGCTCAATAGTGGTTAAGCCATAGGCAAGCCCCGTAGGACTCCACTATTAAGACCATAGCTCTCGATGGTGATGCCCCGTTAACTGCACGAAGGTAGGCGCATTGCAAGGCTGAAAGATCCCTATTCTACTTACTCATAGGCAATTAATAATACCAACCATTTATAGCTAGCTTGAGGACCTCCCTTCTTGAGCAAGAAAAGAGAAACCTTGTGCTCTGATACCAATGTAACATTTAATGGCCTAAAAACTTGTGTGTAGCGGAAATTAGCATGAACATAGTGGGCATTTCATTAGAATAGATTCCTAATGAGAATTACAAGAGTGCTTGGGTGGAGAGAGCAACAACAACGATAACACCTAGTTAGATAGCATCAACAATACTTTCAAAAGAGAGAGAAATTAAGCTATTGACAACAGTTGAGGACCCGATTTGCATGGAGTCGGTCCCCCCTCCAAAAGGCTTTGTATTATGGTTTCTCCTATCAAGAGAGACATTGTACAATACAATTCTTTGTGTTCCTTCAAGGCTAGCTAGTGCAATGAATATGAAAGCTTCATGCACTAAGCAAAACACTTAGCAAACACAACTTTTATTATCCCCGTTCTCAGACCCAAGACCTCACACACCTTCGAAGATGGTGAGAGCTAGCAGGGTATGCGAGTAGATTGAGAGGAAGAAGGAGTATCGATGTACATCTTCTCACATAATCACTCATATTAGCATAGCTTAGCTTAGTAATTAGCTTGGTAGAGGAGATGAGCATGCATTGAAGCTTGGCTCTTGGTTGGATTTGCATGCACATGCCAAGAGTGTGTCGATGTAGGCTTCTATCTCACAAGCTTGGAGTAGGTGAAGAGCTCTCCATTAAAGCTTGGGAAGAGATAGTCTTCTCTTTCTTCACCATGAGATTGTGTGAGTGTGTGTGTGATAATTCCTTGCAAAAATCAGCCCCCTCTCTCTCTTGGGCAAGCCCTCTTGCTATTTGCTCTTGCTTTTCCCCCATTGGACCTCCCGAAGTCAAGCCAATGGCTATTAAGCAGCATAAGTGATAGCCTTCTGACATGTGTCCCCCTTTCCCCTTTTGTGAGAGCTTTAGGTAATTTAATAATTAAACTAAACTCTCATTGGACCCCTTTGCCTCCTGGCCAATGGGAATCAGGCAAGCCATTGGGCTCCTGAATGCTCATTGGACCCCTTGGGAGACTGTCCAATAGTCTTCTAGGATTTTCATTGGCTCTTTTATTAAGTGTTTTTAAATTAATTAAAATAGATTTACTCTAGCCTAATTCTCATTGGTCCACCTCCAAGGCCATCCAATAGAAATTAGGCACACCTTGTGGGCATCTGGGCTAGGGAGCTGACATGTGTCCCTAATTCCCTTTTTGTAAAGGGAGCCTGTGTGTGTATGTGTGACTTTCTCTCTCATCCCCTACTCCCAAGGCTCGCCCCCTCCTATGTAGGGATTTGAAAAGAATTTTTGGTCACACACAAAACATCCAATTTCCCCTAGGGTTGACCTTTGGACATAACCTTTGAATTTTGGAACCTTAGCATTTTGGAAGTCTTAATGGGCTGAACCTTAGGGTCTTTTTAGCCCATTGTTTCACATGGCTCTTTTGCAGATGGCCCCCCCTTTGGATCCCTATTTTCCCCCTTTGGATCCCTACTGTGGCCAGTCTGCTAGCTTAATCAATATTCTAGTTTTTTCTCCCCTGGCACTTCCCCATATTAAATGATCAGTTTAACATCAGAAAAGCATTTAGGAGAATTAGATATTGATTATTATGACACAGGATTTGAATGATTTGAAGATAGGCTTCATCTTTCGGTGAGCACTCCCTCACCTTATTCAATATTGGATTGTTGGCCATGGAGATGGCTCCAAGGACGGCTTTTCTACTAAGGGTATTGACAACCACATTTAGGCTTGTTGGGTCTGTATTTATTTTAAAATTATATTCTTGTAGAAATTATATCCATCGTCTTTGTCTCATGCTAAGAGTTGGTTGGGAAAATATCAATTTTAGATTCTGGTGATGAGTGATCAACTGAAATTGGTGTCCCAATAGATATTGTTTCCATAGCTTTAGGGCATGAATAACAACTGATAATTCTAGGCCATGAGTTGGATGATTCAACTCATGAAGCCTTAATTTTCTGTAAGTGTAGGCAACTAGTCGGTCTTCCTATGTTAAGACTCCTCCTAGAGCGAGTCCACTTGCATCTGTTTACCACCTCAAAATCTTGAGTAAAATTGGGTAGCTTGAGTACGAGAGTGGAGGTGAGGTATTGATTCAGTTGTTGGAAACAATCTTCTTGTTCTCTCTCCCATGTAAGCTTGGAGGATTTCTTGAATAGCTGAGTCAAGGATGCAGCAATGAGTGCATAATCTTTAACGAACATTCTATACCATCCTTTAACACCTAGAAAATCTCGAATTTCACTAATAGATTTGGGTTGCGGCCATTATACTATGTCCTTAACCTTTGCATCATCCACTAAGATCCCTTTAGAAGATATGAGAAATCCAAGATAACTAACTTCAGGAGTGCAAAAGACACATTTTCCCATCTTGGCAGATAGTTGATGTTGTCGAAGAATACTCAAGACCTTGCATACATGTTCCTCATGCTCGCTAGCATCTTCAGAACATACAATATCTCATCAAAGAATACTAGAAAAAAATCATCCAGGTATTCTTGAAATATATACTACATGAGCCAATTAAAATTTGTTGGCACATTTGTAAGGCCAAAGGGCATAACTATGAGCTCATAGTGCCCATATCGAGATTTGAATGCAGTCTTGTATATGTTCGCTTCTTTGATCCAGATTTGATGATATCTTGACCTGAGATCAATTTCTGTGAACATTTCCGCCCCCTGTAATCTATCCAGAAGTTCATCTATGCGAGGGATAGGGTACTTGTTTTTTACGGATACCTAATTAAGGCCTCAGTAATCTATGCAGAGGCGTAAGGATCCATCCTTCTTTTTCTAAAACAGAACAGGTTCTCTCCATGGAGAAATATTTGTTCGTATGAACCCTTGCTCGATTAGTTGTCAAAGTTGTTATTTGAGTTCTATGGCTTTAGGCAGAGACATCTTGTAAGGTGTTTTGGAAATAGGTTCACTACCTGGAAATGTTTCTATCTCATGATCTATGTCCCATGGGGGAGGTAAATTTGAGAGGTCCTCTGGAAACACATCTGAAAATTTCTTAAGCCATTCCAAAAGTTGATTGGCCTTTGAATCCTCATGTTTGTTTAGTTTTACCATGAAGATTTGTTGTCCCTTACGTAGACCTTTAATAAGTCTACTAGCCTTAACTAGATGGGCTTTTGGTTTCCCATTTACGTCCTTGAACTAAAGTTCCCTCCCCTAACTCATTCCTAAAGGATAAACTACCCTTGGCACAATAAATGTGAGCTTGTTTTATGATTAGCCAATCCATTCCCAAGATACCATCATAGATTCCAGTAGGTAGGGTGCGAAAATAAGATGAGGTAGAAACTCCTCCTAGTTCAAATTCTACTTTCTCAATTGAATATTGAGAAAGAGACTTCTTTTCCATTTTCTAATTCCACTACCATTTTTTTTTTAATGGTGATTCAACTTGAGTTTCCTTAAACATTTTGGAGAAAGAAAAGAATGGGTGCTACCACAATCTATAAGTAATTCAAACGTTTCACCTCGTCGGTTTGTAGTAGTTAATGACCGCGTATTGTTGGCATGCTCCACAATTGTCAATTTCCGCAAATAGGGTTTCTCTTTCATCTTCCTCATTCATTAGAGTAGGGTCTCCTATAGCTGCATAAGCTTCGGCTCAATTTCTCTTCCCCTACCACGTCCTTCATTTCTTCCTCCTCTTTGTACGTTACCCTGGTTGACTTGAGGTTGGCAATTAGTCCTAGACGTAGCTCTACGATCTAACTTTCAGGAACAGTTGCGCTTATAGTGTCCCATCTGACCGCATCCATAACATCTCACATCATGGAAGGTTTGATTCAAAGTCGTTGTAGCAGTTATTGTACAGTGTTGACTTCCTTGGTTAAAATTTCCTCTAGCTCTTCCTCTATATATGTTATAGCTATGATAGTTGTGGGGAGGGGGGGGGTTTGTTTTTTTCAACTGCAAGTTGCTTGTCCCTAAGAAGGTCATCCTGAATTGATATAGGTTTTTAGACGTGTACTCAGGGGCTTGTTGAGACCTTGACAGAATCGGGCAATTTGTTGTTCCATGGTCATCTGAGGAGCATAACATCGTAAAGACACAAACAATACTCCTCTAGTGAAAGTCCTAACTGGTGTAGACCAAAGAATTCATTTATCTTGATGGCTTGGTGAGCAGGAGGAAGATAACATTTTATAATGCCCTGCTTCATCTTCTCCCAAGTTGGTTTATTGATAGGATTATCTCTGTAGTGTTGTTTCCACCACAGCTTGGCATCTCCGTTGAGATGGAACATACCCAAAATTGTTTGGTTTTCCTGCGGCTATGAAATAATCATCCATAGCCTCTAACCATGGTTCTGCATCCCGCTCTAGATTGGGCCCTTCTCCCTTGAAGATAGGTCGGATTGGACCTACTTTAATAGTAATTTCTTTTCTTGTGTAACAGTGTAGAGGCTATTTATGCGAGGAATTTAGGGATATTGGTGTTATTTATTTATTTTTCTCTACTTTGTTTCTATTTCAAAACGTTTAGCACTTCATTCACATTGCAATGATCCAACAATAATCTACTAGTCTTTATTCCAATAAACATGACATACAATATTCTAGGAAAACTCATGGTATATACAATGACTGATACAAGAAAACTAATATGTACAAGGACATTAACAGTCCTATATAAAAATCCTATGCACCATGGGTGGGTGGGATACAGGATCACAAAATACAACATCTCTTGGCTCTCTAAAGCTAGGGCCTACACCCATGGGCCTAATTTTTCCTAGGTAGACTATGGTAGTTACTTCATCAAATAGTTTTGTGACACTATAATACCATCTACTGCCAAAGTTACATTTGCATCCTCTCTTCCTATGAGAAAGTATAATTCAATTACTCGAAGCTCCTCAGCCCACTTGAGTCTTTTGAGGTTTAAAGAAAATCCTTCCATCTATCCCACATCTATGAGAAAGACTCCACCAGACTTTCCCCAACTAATTCCCCAAGTGGGTGGGAAAAACATGTAGTCCAACAGCTTCATTATACTCTTTCGTAATGTGTATCTTTGGGATGTGCATGCTCCCATAAACATGATGTTGAAGATCAAAAACTTGCGGAAGGCCCCGGGGAGGTCACCTAATAAATATGTAACCTATCACGTGAGTTCAATAGAAGGGTATTTAAAGTTCTTGAAACTTACAAAAACATATATACAGAAGGACATTATTTTTTCAAATTTGGAAAAAACTTACAGATTTTAAAAGAAAAGGGTACATTATATTCCTTAAAAAATTCACAGATAAGGGGTTTTACAAACATGTCTTGAACGCACGTGATATGGTAGTTTTACACATAGTGAACCCCACGAGCGGAAGGCCTAATGGAATTCTTCCTGCACATATGGGAACAATATTTCTCTTTTCTCTTTATCTCTCACATTTCAATTACACACATTTTTAATTTCTTTTGTCAAAACCCAATTTCCCCTAATATCTTAATGTTTTTCCTCTAGGTCCAAGACCTTAATTAACCTTGCTCTGATACCAATTGTGAGATCCCTAACCCACCGATACCAAAATTGGGATAGGGTCCTTGACAGGCCTATTAAAAGTCAGGGTCCCTAAGTAAGAAGGGTCCAGGTAATTGACCTTTACCATTGAAAATGGCTTGGGTCTATAGCCCTAGAAGAAGACCTAGTCTTGTCTCACAGCAGAAACGGGACAACATCTAAAAAATCCAAAATTGTTTCAGTCATATAACTTCCACAATTTGGGCTAAGGTATTCTCAACCAACACTTTTCCGCCCTTAACAGATGTGAGGGCACAGCAAGTGGTGAACTCCTCTTCCAATTGGAGAAGTTTTCTAAATGTTTTTAATGTGCAAGGATGGATAGTTATTGATAATCAAGTCCACCCGTCCATGATTGACAACCTTAGTCAATCCCCACTTACCACCACACACTCACACATGATTCTTTTGTTACTAATTACTACCACATGTGTTTTAACATTTAAAATATGGGTTCATTTTTAGCTTTTCGACAAAGTACTTCGTTAAGATAAGTCATGAAATCAGCATTAAAAGACAGTCTTTTAGAAAACAAGCATCTTTAGACTTCAGACAAGGTACGGTCACTTATAATATTTCTTGACAACCCTGACACGTACTTCACTTGTCTCAAGCAGGCCTATACATGGGTGAAACAAACAACACTCTTCCTTATTCAGAATCGGGTGGAAACTCATCACCCAAATTTTGGGGCGCCCATACGCCAAACCAGTTGCCCATACAATCGGGTGGTTTTCCTAGGATAAAAGCAGTATTCTAAGTAGTATCCACAAACATACACATGTAGGAGGTATAGACTCCACGTACATGGTGGAAACCGTGGATGACAAGTCATCATTACTCATTACTTGAAGTGAAAATATTCCAAGGAATCAAAGGTGTCTTGAGACATCTATCTTAAGGATGACCAATCATTCTTTCTTAAGTCAACCAACCTTAACCCAAACAATTCCTTCCTAATTTACAAACAAGTGCACATTGGTTTCTTGGAAGATGTCTTCCATTTTCAGCCAGTTTTACTTTTACTAATTCCTTACTCCCTCTTTTACGTATGCAATGTTAATATTTTTTAAAAAATCTTAAATTATTCAAACTTAAATTATAATGAAGAACCACTTGGGATTGGTTGGGCTTTTGTTGCACTGCTAGAGTCTAAATTCTCCCATTGGTGATCATCATTATGTAATGATTATTTTATAAATATCATGATTAGGTGATGATGTTTTCTAATGCTGATAATTACCTTGTAATTATCCAAGTTAGTTGTCTAATTTTCTCTTTTAATTTATAGCTAAAATCTATCTATTTTGGCTTAATTAAATAGCTAGATTAACTTTCTGTTAATGAGATAACTACCTCGTGTTCCTAACAATGTTTTCTAACTTTAATAATTATCTTGTGATTTATTAAGTTCTCCATTTGTTTTATAGCTAAAAATACCTAATTTTGTCTAAATAATTACAAAAATAATTCAAAAATTATGATATAATTTTCCTAACTTATTAATAGTATGATTAAACTTTGATAATTTTCTTAGAAATAAATAAACTTGATTAATATAATTCTCATTAATTAAAGCCAAAATTAATCAGTTTTAATCCTAATTTAGGGTTAATAATTAAGTAGATTATTAATATTTAGTAAGATTAAGTAATCAATAGATAAATATAGTATAATAGAGTTTTTAATAATAGAGGATAATTTAATCTTCTTTAATTAATAGATTAATTAAAAAACTAGATATAAATTGCTAATTAATTGAGATTATCATAATTACCTTGCTTAATCACTTAGATTTTTCTCTCTTAGTGACTTTTGTGAATTATATCTCTCGCACGAGAGATTTTTAGCTAGGACCCTAAGTCTAAGTGAAAATGAGAAGCCTAGGGTCCTATTTATAGCTTTTTCTGGCATTCACAAGCTCTCATGGGTTGAATCTGGCACTTACTTGCAGCTCAAGCAGCCCCCATCCTCAAGAAGGCCCCCTGTTACTAAAATAGTCCCTGGCAGGTCCAAATACTCTCTCCTAGTACTTGCCTACTCCAAAAATCAACCCTGCTAAATTTTTGTGCTATTTTTTTCCATTTTAATAAATATCTGGGAAAATATCTAAAGGTTATAATGAAAGTCCTAAGCTTTGATGATTACTAAAAACCAATCCAATTATTTTTACAATTTAAAGTGGTAGTGAATCTTTTAGAAAGGATAGCGGTGTTAGTTTTTACTCGAATTCAGTTCTGAGAGTTCCAGCTATACGTTTGTTGTGCTTAAGATTTTAAATATACCAATTTTAAATGCCTGTGAGATAATTCTTTACCTATTTGTACGTCCAATGCTTTACTCTAAAGCTTTGAGTTCATTTCCCTGTATCTAGAAAGGTGGAAACCTTAAACCTGCTCTTCCAAAGTTTTTGACCTTTCTCCAACCCCATTGGGGAACCTGTCAATCTCATGGGATCTCTTTACCTCAATCAAAATGGTAGTGCTCCTATTATCCCTATCAAAGCGAGTGTTGGATTGCTTGGCTACTGATGTAGGATCCTCTTGTGAAGCTTTCTTGTTTCTTCTTGATGTGCGATATGCAAGATGATTCTGTGTAGGTACAAGGTCCACCTCTGACTGCATGGGAGTGACATCCAATGGGAGTTGGCTATCATAAACCACATCTTCTATCATAGTGTCATAGTTGAGGTCAACAAAGTGCGTTCTTAGAAGCTATGGTGAATTTCGTGGGTTCGAATATGGAGACTAAAAATGAGAAAATTGATCTCCCCCATTTTTGAGTGCGAGGTTTCCTTGGAAGGTTTGTTGGACCGGCAGACAAAATTGAGAAATGGGAAGGAAGAATGACATTTCTATCTTTTTTTTGGCACCTACATTGTTACACAAAAGCAAGATGAAGGGCAAAACCAGAAGCACATTAAACGGTAGTATTGCTAGTAGTAAAATAACCAAAAGAGAAGAAAGTGTAATGTAATGCTCAAAAGAAGCCAAGCCAGTTCAAAAGGAATCCTTGCATGTACACTCCAAACTGATTTCTATATTTGAAAGATTGAACAATTACTATCAACATATATTTGTGACTTTGCATTGAAACAAACGCAGGACATGTAAATTAGGCAAAATGTATAAAACAAAAACTTATTTCGGATGTATATTTTTGTTGAGTTTGTGGCCTTTGGCCTAACGCCCATAGCTGGTGTGAGAAAAGCCAAACACTTTCATTTGTTGGGTTTGTGGCCTTTGGCCTAACATCGATAGCTGGTTTGAGGCCAAACACTTTCATTTGCATTTCGGCAACATATGTGGCACATGATTTACACAACATTCCAAATTGCAATCCCTGTCACCATGGCTTTTCCACACTTTATGGAGCCACTCTTGACCTTTGGAGAGTTTCCCCTTGACCCTTGGGACAAGGCACATGTGACCCTTGAGAGGTGTATCTAGCCCCTAGCAGCTACTATAAAGGTAGCTAGTTTCCTGTACACATTTCCAACCCATTATCATTGTATGCATCTTGTTAGTTTATCATAATCAAGTTATATTTTGAGTCTACTCTCTCTCTCTCTCTCTCTCTCTCTCTCTCTCTCTCTCTCTCTCTCTCTCTCTCTCTCTCTTATTACTAGTGTAATCAAGAAACGCTATCACCATGAATCCTAGTCTTGCCCATCCACCCTAGTCCAACAAGTGGTATGTTAGAAGCTGGACACACCCCATGGCATCTAACTACTCGGAGGACTATTATTTTTGTAATTATTCATTCATTGAGGAAAACCCGATTTTTCACCTTGTAAATATTGGGACTTACAGAAGTTTCCAGATTGTATCCCAGTTTTGATAGTTAGATTGAGTAGATGGTTGATTTTGGAACTTTAGGGTTTGAGACATTGTAAGGTATATATACCACTATTTGACCTTAATGAAAGACCTTTTGTCATTTTAAAAACAAGTTTGAAGTCTGTGAGTGAGCGTACTGTGTACGAGAGAGAGATTGTGAGCTTCATCTTGACGCTACGTGTGCTACGGTGGTCGGAATCGAGTGCAGGGAAGTGCAGCGTGTTGCTCCCGACTAGAGCTACGAGCCGATACCAACATTGCGCGACTACGGTCTGGCTTTGCGAGCTCCTTCTACGAGCTTCATCGGTTGTTTGGGTGAGCATACGTTGTCCGATTTTGCATTGCAGCATATCCACGCGTTCACATTGAGTAGAACTACACATTAGGAACTTTAGATTTCGGAAACGAAGACCTGCAGATTTTGGCCAGACATCCTACGTGTTTCTGCACCAGGTGTTTTGGGTCGTGATTTTGGTGCATAGAACTTAGGGAGAGTGGCCTATTGGTATTAGTAGGGTCTCCTTCAAGTTCTATGGTGTTTCGAGATTGTTTGATGGGTGTTCGGCTCTAGAAAGCATTGTAGGAAGTTTCCTCTTTTGCACTCTTGAAGGCTGTGACTTAGACAATTGGTAGAGACCTCTGTAGGAATTAGTTAGGAGTCAGTCGAGTGTAGGTTGACACCTTATGCTTGCTTCCACGCGCCTGCAGGTCGAGCTTCGTCCTTAGCTACCATTACATGTTAGGTGAGTTCTCGTTGTGCTGACGTCCGTCGCGGCGTATCCGTCCAACATTGGCGCCGCTATCGGGGACAAAAACCTTAGGTAGGTGACCGAGACTAATCCTTGAGGATTGGGATTTTTGGCTTGCCAAGAGTCTTGTTTTACATTTAGATAGGATCAGAGGGTGGAGGACTCTCTAGGTCTTAGAGGGAGTCTAGGAAGTGTGTGTCTGGCCTAGATCCTTCGACTTAGGTAGATGAGGTTGACTTAGGTAGTAGTCGAGTTCTAGAGTAGGAGTTGGAGTGATAGAAGCGGTGAGAGGAGAGCTTGAGAGTCCGGAGAGGCCAAAAAGCAACCAAAAACACCATTTCACATGATAGGTAGGAGTAGAGTAAGTAGGACATCATGATTCACGATCTAGAGCATTTCATGCATGTACACTTGCTTGGTAGAATCATTACAAGTTTGTAAAGGACGCAAAAGTGCGTTTGAAAGCCTAATTGAAGTCCAAAAGTTACTGTGAGTGTTTTTGATAGATCTACAGAGCATCAAGAGCATTCCTGTCAGAAAAAACTTTAATTTTAAGCCAGAAGACATCCTACGCGTAGGATGTCTACAGGCTAATCTGGGAGGAATTTTGGGATTTTGAGTTGACTAGTGTGTTCAGGAGGTAGGGTTTACCCTAATTTCAACTGGAAAGTGTAAATTTGGCCATATCTTGACAGGATAAGGCCAGATAGACTGAAATTGCAAGACATCCTACCCAAATAGTGCCAAAACATTATTTTGAGACCAAAACCATAAGAGGGATGCATGAGCATGTCTTGCATGATATATTGAGTGACTGAAAAGGGTTTCACCTCATTTGGGTAAGAAAATTGGATTCAAAGCGGACTTTAGCACTTTTGACTGAAAAAGCAAAAACAGCTGAAATTTTGGACTTTTGACATCCAAACCAAAATCTAAGCATACCATTGGGTTACTGACATCAAGGGGAAGCTGTGGGACAAATCTGGGGTCAAACAGGCCAAAAAGACATCCTACGCGTAGGATGTCTTCTGAGTAATTTTGGACTCCAAACTAAATTCTGAGTATACCAAAGTGATCAGCAACTCAAGGGGAGCCTGGGTTTTGAGTCTGAAGCCATTCTGATGAAAAAGACATCCTACGCATAGGATGTCTAATGCAAGAAAATGAAGCCAGACTTTGACTTTGAGCATAGTAAGGGGTTATATAGCCTTAGGCAAGCCTCCTGGTCAATTTTGGTCCAATTTGGAGTTGATTAGACTGATCAATACCATCAACAGACCGTCGGAGCAGATTTCTGACTCATTGACCAGCTAATAGGTGTCTAAGTCAAAAAGTAAAAGCAGCTGTAAGCTCAACACAACAAGGGAAAACAGCAGTGCAAAAAATCCAGGCAAAACACAGCAGGAGACATCCTACGTGTAGGATGTCTATCGGGGCACACTGCAAGGAAAACTTGACCTGGCATAGACAGTGAGATTCCATTTGGCTTGAGGGTTCCAGAACTTCTTTCAGAAGTGAATTTGGACCTTGTTTGCCCATTGACGAAGCAAAGACTGAATTCAGACTTTTTTACGTAAATTGACCAACAACTGAGGGAAGTATTGTTCCAGATTAGCAAACCTAATCTAGAACATCAGCAGTGTATAAAATACAATAGTGTTTGAGATTAACTCTCAAGTTATACCAATCATTACTAAGATAACCTCTAGCAGATAAATGCTTTGATTCGATTGCCGAAATTAAAACACTTGTGTACAGGTATATTCAGTAACAAAGCAAGAAGTTGTGTAGAGATTGACCCATTGCCAGGTGAGTGGTTGAATTTGTGATAAATTGCGTTGATAAGTTTGATGAATTTAAGATCAGGAAGATACATTGTTATAGACCAGAAGGTGGCAGGTGACCAAGGTAGCTTAGTGTCCATTGAAGAGAGTGTAACTCAGGTAAGGCTAGATCCACTAGCACCGATTATTGAGGAAGGGAGTGATACTGACACTTCGTCAGACAAATCTTTCTTCATGATGGATAGTCAACAACCAGGAGGTTTCACCTATGATGGACCTATGCGAGGAGGAAGCACCTCCCAAAATCCTTTGAATGATTCTAGTCTCACGGTGATCTTCTTAGAGGGAACAAACTCGAGAGGAGCCCTAGTCTATTCAGACTATCGAGGCCGTAAGTGCATTTGTATCGAAGAGAGGCCAGCTCAAAGATTGGAGATAATCCGAGTATATGATGATGGAGATAGATTCCGAGACGAAAATGGGAACCACTATTTAATAGTTAGTAACCCTTACGATTACAACAGATATGGAGATAACGTGGCGAAAGGGAAAATGGTTTCAGAAACTCAAGAACCGCCACCAAACATTGATAGGCCCGGCACTATTTTTATGAATGATAAGAAAACAACCAGGGTTCCAACTTATAATGAGAACGTGGGAATCTACAAGCATGAGAGTGAGGGTATAGTCTCTTACTTTTGCAGCAAAGAACCATACGTAAGCGAATTAAGCAAAGATAAGGTTCTTTACTTATTCTCTTATGAAACTGCTATGGGGAAGGGCATGGTTTTTGTTCATAAATACGGGCGATAATACCAATGTATTCTCCCAGAGGAAGTAGAGAGAGCAACAGGTCCAGGAGCATCAGCATATGCCCCTGAGGAAGGGCCAAGAGCCGCCCACACCCCAAGCAAGTCAACGAATCCTTTTTCAAATGAGTATGACATTACCTCACATTCCACCCGACCGCAAGCATTCAACAACCAAGACCAACTAGCAAACCAACCATCATTGCAGGCATGGCTTCGACAGAGTGCAACAATGGAACCAGACAGAAGCAAGTCTTCTAAGACAGCACCGAAAAGAGAAATAGCGGTAAACCAGGAGTAGCTCATAGATGAAGTGCTAAAAAAGATCAACTTGTACGCCAAACCCCAGGCTAAACAGCCCAAGTGGTGTGCTATTGAACAAAAATGGACAAACCATGGGACCGAGGAATGTTATTATAACAAGGGATATGTGAGGGAGAGACCTTACGCTCCCCAAGCTCCAGTAGCTTCCCCTCAAGTTCCATCGATGCCTAGATATAAAGTAGGCAACTTACCAGGACCTGTAGGTGTAGAAAGACCACAACTGGTGTTGGGGCAACAACCACCCCTACCAGGATTACGACCAGTTGGTATAGGATACACACCAACAATAACTGAATCAGAAGAAAAGTCTTTGGTGCCTATGCATGCATATTATGAAGATCCCAATGGATATGCAGCAAACCCTATCTATTATCCATCGTAAGAACCCTCAACACCATAACCATGGAGCATGATATGGAATCAAGGACCACCAACTGCTGCACCAGCCGCAGGAGAAGGAAGATATAGCTTAGATGAACGAACACTAATGTTCATAGCCAATGGAGGCATGGGTGGACAGAGACATGCTTACCAGCAAAGAGGAGCTCAAGGAGCACCTCAACAATCCAAAGGACCTTGCTACAAGTATGGTGGAGACCATTGGTTGAGAGACTGTCCTCATGATGAAATCATAAGAGTCAATGCGTATTGCCCAGAATGTGGAATTACTCATTTGATTCTCGAATGCCCTAAAAACCCGAGCAAAGGAGCAAAAACCACCTTGAACATGTTAGAAACAGTACCTTCCAGTGGAGGATCGGAAAATGAAACAATCATACCTATTCAGGCGGTAACACGAGCCCAAGCCCAGAGAAGGACGAACGAACCCATAGTTGAAGAACCAAAAACCGATGCTCAAAGTTCAGAAACGAAAAATCAGAGAAGCACTTGGAATGCTAGAAAGGCACGTAGGAAAGCCAAGAAAGAACAAGAGCAAACAGCCCTATCCGAGGAGTTGAAACATACAAAGAACAGATTGGAGCGGTTAGAGGATCTAGCTAGCTTAAGCTCACACACCACAGAAGTCATAGCACCCAAGGAAATAGCAGAACCCAAAAGTGCAGGATCAGGAGGATCTGTACTGGCAGACAAGGTAAACGAGCACTTAGATGCGCTTCTAAAAGCTTATGAAGCTCGACTTAAAAAGAACCAAACCCAGGAGCAAAGGTGGATGACTTATCCATATGCAAAAATAGAAAAACAGGGGTTGGATATGTGTAAAAAGATGATTGAGACGGCTCAATCATTGATGGAAGAACCGCTGGGTAAATCTGCAAATTGTCATGAAGCACCAGCTCCAACCCCTATCCAATCAACATTAGAGAAACATGAGGAAACAGAGGAAAGACTCACTAATGACTATGAGTCCAGAGGAGAGCCTATCATAGTGCCAAATACCACCGATGGGGCAAGTGACGGGTTCCAACCTAAAATATTGGCAGAAATGGGTAAGGACAGTAACGGTCTAGATGATCTGTGGAAGCAAATCCGTGAGGCCAACGAGGCTAATAGGATGAGTAACCACATGAATAGAACGAGAAAAGAAAAGAATGTGATCTTACCTCCTATTGAAGAATTTGAGGCAAGATCGCAGATGAACTTTGAGATACATTCACAAGGGGGAGACCAAGGATCTATTAGTTCGGGGCATAGCCAACCAGACTCTTTGAGAACTTTACCGTCTTACCTGGGAGAGTACGAAGCCAAGTCGGAAGTGAGAGCAATCCCATCTCAAAAACTTTCTTCTAACAAGGTGATGGATTCGCAAGGATTGATTGAGTTGTTATCCACTCCGGTGGCATGCATAATCACGTTAGCAGAACTCCTAAGGTTAAGGCCAAACATGTGGACCACAGTAGGAAAATGCCTATAAAAATTTGGAGTGAAAGACCCCACCTTGAAGCTACAAGAAGGGATCAGAGAGTTGGACAGGCCTCAACTAAACACTAGGCCAGTACCATTGAATAAGGTTGGAGAATATTGCGAGGGAGAAGACGGAAACACCACGCTACCGGTAGAATTCCAAGGAGTAGTTTCCAAGGCTATTCTTGACAGTGGAGCGGGAGTTGCTATCGCCACCAAGGAAATCTGGAAAAAATGGGGAAAACCAGCTTTGAGGGCTACCAGAATGAAACTGCAATTGGCAGATGGGTTCATGGAAAAGCCTCTAGGACTCTTAGAAAAAGTAATTGTCACTTCGTGCGGAATCGAGTATGAGCATACGTTTGCAATAGTCGATTTCGACAAAAAGAACAATTATGAGATAATCTTGGGACGACCATTCATGAGACAATTGAAGATGGTCCAAGATTGGGGTTATGACCACAAATACCTCAGACATGGCAAAATGACAACTAAAATACACCTGAAAGACCATAGTTACAAGGATGTAAACCAAACACCGGTGGAAGAGTTTGATTCGGCTACAATAGCAGGATCAGAACTACCAGCATGGTTAGGGCAACCAAAAGAGTTATGGATGTGCGGAGCTTCACATTGTGGAAGCTTAAGAAGAGAGGACTGTGTCTTAGAAAGAGCAATTGAGGACAAGGAGTACATTCCGGAACCTTTCCTTGAAGATGCCTTGGAACCTTTAGAATGGGAACACATACTGGCAACATTGGATGTCTGTACCATTACCGACAGTCCAACAACAAAATTTTGCGATAAGGATGGCTATGATGTGTTACCCTATTACATGGTAAGCGTTGTACCAGAAAAAGAGACAGTGGAACCTCCAGAACAAGAAGAGTTTTACAAGTCCTTTGAACATTTGGAAGTAAATGATGATGCAGATAATGAGTGTTCAGACACCTCAAGTGAGCGTGGAAATGAAGCCGAGAATATCAAGTTTTATGATTTTGCTAATCAACACCCTAGACGCCAAGAACGCTATAGGAGGAAACGAGCAGAAAACAAAGCGAGAGAGAACCTGATTCCCAAGATAAAAGGTAAAACTCACTATTTGATGCTTGTAAAAGCAGAGGATTGTGTAAAAGATCAAATATCAGGAAAATTCTCAAAAAGTCGAATAGAACGAACTCGAGAAGAAATAAAACAAGTATGAAAAGCTAAAATCAAAACAAAATCATAAATCAAAAAAAGAAACAACAAAAGACCAAGAGTGGACCAAACTGGAGCGTAAACAGAAATACCAAGAACTAAAACGGTCTTTGAGAGAGATATGGACTACTGAAGAAGATAGTGATGGTAAAGGGGAGTCAGAAAAGGGCAACATGAACGTACCATCACACTATCGGAAATTTACTATCCAGGACAGAAAAATCATCATTACACCACCAGTCAGGGAAAGAACCAACCAAGAATCTTACCATGGGCCTGAAAATGCAAAAAAGATAGACCTCGCAGAACCAGGTGAAAAGCCTCAGCCGGTCTATATAGCTAACGATTTAGAGCCTAAGGAGGAAGAACAACTAACCCAACTTCTCAAGAAGTATAAAGATGTGTTTGTTTGGTCCTATAAAGACCTCAAAGGAGTTGATCCATTGATATGCCAACATACATTTCCTTTGAAAGCGGATGCAAAACCTAGCAAACAACGTCCTTATACATATAATGACACATTTGCTAAACGAATCAAAGAAGAGATTGATAAACTGATGGAAGCGGAATTCATCTATGAGATTGAACATACAGATTGGGTGTCACCCATTGTGGTAGTTCCCAAAAAGAATGGAAAATTGCGATTGTGTGTAAACCTCAAGAAGGTGAATGGAGCAACCATAAGGGATAATTATCCCTTACCAATCACAGAACATGTACTTGAGCGAGTGGCCGGGAAACGGGCTTATTCCTTTCTGGATGGGTTTTCAGGATACAATCAACTGGCAATAGCAAGGGAGGATCAACACAAAATAGCATTTGCCACAGAATGGGGGATTTATGCGTATCGAGTTATGCCATTTGGCTTAACTAATGCACCAGCCACTTCCCAGAGGTTAATGACTCACGCATTCAAGGAATACCTAAGAATATTCTTAGAAATTTACATGGATGACCTGTGTGTACACTGTCTTCTACGAGAGGAACATATAGACCATTTGCAAAAGGTCTTTGAAAAGTGCAGGACATATCGAATTTGTCTTAACCGGGAAAAATGTGTATTTATGGTTAAGCAAGGACGAATCTTAGGACACATTGTCTCAAGAAATGGCATAACCATAGACCTAGACAAAGTCAAAGTCATTGTAGACCTGCCCAGGCCTACTAACGCGAAACAAGTGCAATCCTTCATGGGAAACTGCGGATATTATGAAGATTCATATACATGTATGCGGTTATCGCACAACCTCTGTATCGTTTGCTAGTCAATTTCGAGTGGACCGAGGAGGAGTGTGAAACTTCATTCCAAAAGCTGAAGGACAACCTTATATCAGCACCTGTACTAAAGGCACCAGATTGGGAAAAGATATTCCATGTGCACATTGATGCTTCGGTATATGCCATTGGAAGTATTCTAGCTCAACCTGGAGACGGAACAATGGATTTTCCGGTTTGCTATGCGAGCCGACAGTTAAACAGTGCAGAGAAGAACTACACAACCACCGAGCGGGAAGGGTTAGGAATGATTTATGTTGTAAAGAAATTCGGCATTATTTGCTTGCAAACAAATTTGTGTTCTTCACAGATCATCAAGCTCTTTTGTACCTAGTAAATAAACCTTGCAATACAGGGAGAATCGTACGCTGGTTTATTATATTGCTAGAGTTTGACTTCACAGTGGTGGTCAAAAAGGGTAAAACCCATCTACGAGCAGATCATCTTTCGAGGATACACAACGGGGAAGCTCCTGAAGGAGTAGATGATGGCATACCAGATGCTTACCTTTTCAACATTGAAATGGTACCCAAATGGTCTCAGGAAATTGTTAGCATTCTTTCCTTCAGAAGTAGGTTTGATCATACGGAATGCAGATCCAAACAGCAAACAATTTGACAAACAAAAGACTTCCAGTTGATAGCAGGACGACTATATCATCTTGGATCTGACCTAATCCTACGATTATGTATAAATTCGGAAGAACTCGAGTGCTACCTTGAAGAAGCACATATCCAGGGTTGTGCATTTCATTGTTCAACAGTGAAGACACACCAGAGACTGAAACAGTTAGGGGTTTATTGGCCAACTATGTATGCGGACACACATTCCTATGTTACCAATTGTACTATATGTAGTGCCAAACGACCAGTGGATCACGCAACTTTGTTTCAGGTAAACATAGCACCTGCATGGAGTCAATATACCATTGACTTCTTAACCACCAGAACATTCCGTGAGAACATCACGAGAGCACGGGAAAAAGCTATAGATTTGGAAGCTCGTGACTTTCAGTTAATTGGGAATCAACTCTATAAGCGGGGAAAGGACAATCAACTTAGAATCTGTGCAAGTGAAAGCGAATACCTGTTGATTCTAGAACATGCACATAGCAGAATAAGTGGAGGCCATTTTTCGGGCGATAAGACGGCAAACATTGTCTTAACCGCCGCAGGAATTTGGTGGCCTACATTTCACATGGATGCCGAAGAGTTTGTAAAGCGTTGTGATACATGTCAACGTACCAAGATGCCAATAAAAAGAGATGAGATGCCATTACGGCCAATGATGGGAGCAAGAGCATTTGCAAAATGGGGCATTGATTTTGTGGGACCTATATCACCCCCTGCATATCACACCCACACCTAATATATCATTGTGGCTACGGACTATCTCACAAAATGGGTCGGAGCCAAAGCAACACAAAATGCTGATGCACGCACCACGGCACAATTTTTGTATGAGAATGTTTTTGTACGTTACGGGTTACCAATAGAAATTGTCAGTTACCGTGGCACACATTTTCTCAATGAAGTCATTGAATATCTTCTAGAGGAATTCATGGTCATACATAGGAAATCCGCACCATACCATCCACAGGCCAATGGGCAAGCTGAGGCCACAAATAAAACACTATGCACGGTTCTCACTAAAATAGTGTCAGAATCACGAACAGATTGGGATCAGCAGCTATACTCAACACTATGGACATACAGGGTAGCTTACAAAACATCAATAGGAACAACACCATACAGCATGGTATTTGGGCTACATGCTATACTACCCATAGAGTTTTTAATCCCAACTCTACGAGTAGCAAAAAGCTTGGAATGGACAGGGCATGAGCTCTCTTCAAGGATTGATAATCTTGAAAAGCTAGATGAACTCCGCTTACGGGTTGTCGCATCAATCTATGCTAAAAAGAGAAGACAAAAGGAATTTTTTGACAAACTTGTGCGTACCAAAGAGTTCAAAACAGGTGATTACGTACTTGTTTATACCTTGAAGCAACATGCCAAAAAACTTAAAAAGCGAGGGATGGGACCATTTGTGATTAGTGATCTATCACAAAGTGGAGCTGTCAAGCTTGCTACATTAGCAGGTGAAGAAATGCCATACTGGATTAGTGGATGTCGACTGAGGAGGTATCATCTACCACTCACACAGGAGATGCTCCAACAAATTCATCAAGGAAAACAACGAATGAAGGAAAAAGAGAGAGTACGGGAGGAAGCTCAAGCCGAAGCACAAGAACGCATTGCAAAAATATGGCTTCTGCGACAACAAAAACAAAGTGGAGCACCATTGCGAATCAATGCCATTCGACTGACTAAGTTGAAGGAGGAAACAGTGGAGCCAATAATTGCGGTCAAAGTGGGCAACAATCAAGTTGAATCAATAGCTTTGCTTGATTCGGGTGCTCAAGCAAATTTGATCTCTTACGGATTATACCAACAGCTCAAAGTCACAGATCAACTTCATCCTACTCCCCAAGTGCTGGAAAGTAGCACATCACACCCATTGAAAACATTGGGATGGACTATATTGCATGTACAGATACATCAATATATTTATCCACACAAATTCTATGTGATGACAGATGAAAGCACACAACACCCAATGATGCTAGGGCAAAAAGCATACAATGTGCAGATAGATTGGAAACAAAAGGCGGTCAACATTCAGCATGAACATGAACAACAGATGATAGCTTTTGCTCAGCATTACCATCATGAACAACTACAAGCTATGCAATCACTGGAAACAAAGCCAAAAGCACAAATGCCATCAAAGAACAACAGGAAACCCGAGGCCAAAAATCAGGTAAAAGCCAACCATACTACTTACAGACAAATGAAGTCACCGGCCACATTGCAAAAATCTAGGCTACCAAAACCAGGTAAACAAGTATGGATGCGGAAGGATAGAAATGCAATGGCGGAAAAACAACAATGTAGCAAACGGATTCCAACAAAGCAGACGGTTCAACCCCAAAAAAAGGTCATAAAACAGATATGGATCCCAAAGAAAATGCTTAGCCAAAATCCAAATGTCACTCACATTTGGATACCAAAGCAAAAGCAAAAGGACCTACCTGGCGTACAAGCAACAATGGAAAGCAGACAGCTACAATTCAAAAAGGGAAACCGACATATGTGGATGCCGATGAAAGACAAACTAGTGGCAAACAAGAAAGTGTCAAACCATCTACAAAAATCGGCAGCAACAAAATACCAATGGAAAGCCAAGGCCATAAAGCCCGTAGCCATTACATCCCAGCCAATTCTATCCTTAAACACAACTATCTACGACTCCATCAACAGTGCCGGCAAAGCAAGTGCCTCTTGCCAAAAAGACAATTAAACAGAGAGCAGTAGAGTTACAGCTGCTACTTGCAAAGAAAGCAGAAAACCTCGACAGCGAATGCCAATAAGCATCTTGCTTATTCCCTTCTCTTGCACCGCATTAATTTTTCCATGCATTGACCGAGTATGCATAAAATAGGGCCACATTAATCGGCCAAGCATTAGCACAACTTTTTCAACCTATGCACGGCACATACTCCAAGGAGAAACCTTATCGTCCAGGAGGACTCCGGCTAGGAGGGGGGGAGGCATTCTAGAGGCACTCTCAAATGCGGAACCAATGACAGAAACAGCAAAAAAGGGCATGATTTACGACTACTTTAAGGGTTGTTGTTTGCTTGTAAAATTTTCTCGAGTAACCCAAGTACATATGCCCTTATACATCATGAATCTACAGGTATATGGGGCCAAACACCAAATCAAGCCCCTAAGTGTGTGTATATAAGTAGAAATAGCCATTTTTTAGGAAAAATATTGATAAAACGGAGAAATCCGGCCATAAAAATTGCATGTGAGTGTATATAATGTGTTGCGGTGATGTTTGTGATTTATTATGATTTTTGGGGATTTTTTGGGTTTGATTTGCTATTTTCCTTTTAATTTTGCTAATTTTCGGCAGAAAAACTTCAAAAATACAAAAAGCAGATGGAAAACAGTCGTAATGAAAAACAAAAAATATGGTGATGATCAGTGGCTATAGGACAACCTATGGTACAGTGGGGGTGCAATTATGAGACCGGAGCGAAAAGCGTGTTTTGACCAGGTTTTGACCGAAATGCCAAATTTCTAGTAAACAGAGAAAACGGAGTCCAAATCAAGAAATTTTTGAGCCTAAGCCACATCTCGCCAGAAGATAGGAGCACATCTCAAATTTCATGAAAAGTGGTTAGGGGACCTCCATTATAAGAAATTTTCACCCCATTTTTAGCTCATTTTCACTATTGACCTTGTGGAGAGAGCTTCTGCCACCTAGAGCGGATCGACCTTCCAGCAACTTCTACGACGCGCACGACTACCCGACCAGCTCCAGACATGAGAGGTATGCTCACCACCTTGAGCTTTTCGCGCATGTTTGTCGTTATGTCGCGAAAACTAGCGTAGGGGTCACACACAAAGCGAGCGGTAGAGACCTACAGGTAGAGACGGCGGCCTAACGGCTAACCCGAAAGCAACGAGACTTCATCGGAAGCTTACCCTAGTCTAGGGGACCAGTCCTGGATAGCCAAAGGCAGTGGGAAACCATCGGGAAAAACCCTAATTTCGAGAAACCCGCAAGAGCCACCAAATGGGAAATCAGCGAAACGGCAACCAAATGCTACCAAAATTCATGGGTAGGAGCATCTCGACATGCTCGACAAGTCTATATGACCCGAATGACCAAAAAGTGATGCGAAGAGGCACTAAAACTCAGAAACGGCATCAAACACACAAAGCGTCAAAATGCACTTGCGGCCAAACCGCAAGTTTGTTTGCCACCAAACTTCACGAGCGGCTTTCCTAGACCATCAACAACCAAGTCCTATGGTGGTAGACCACCACAAATCATCAAAGGTATGTAAACGCAACCACGGGTGCTTCTAGAGCGACAAATTGCCAAATGGAGCTTCGATAAAGCTAAAGTCGACAAAAACCATACGGCAAGGATCCTCAAGGGATCGGGAAGCTATGGAGACCAACATCGAGAAATTTCATCGCCAAAAAGCACTCCAAAAGTCAAAAAACGGCTCGGAGGCTCTGAAGTCCACACAGGGAGTTGTACTCTATCCATTTGACTTTTTTGTTGAAATTAGGCTCAAAAGGGACTTAGGGGAGCAAAGGGCAAGCACTGGGAGCACTAGCATTGAAAAAATCACCAGGAGACATCCTACTCAAGTGCACTTTTTGGCACAGACACCAACATTTTTTATCATGCACATGTTCTGAATGACATTTACAAGCCATACACCAAGTTTCATCACATTTGGACCAAGTTTGACCTCATATGCATGGAAAAACGTAAAGTTACGGCATAGAGGCAATAATGGGCCAAAGACTTACCAAATCTTGTCCAAATTCATGAAACTTGCACAACACATTCACCAACACATCAGCAAACAATTTGTGTGGTAAGGGAGAAAAAATGATGAAATAGACATCCTACGCGTAGGATGTCTAATTGACCTTTTTGGCATACAAGGGATGTTTTATCATTCCAGATCCAATTACCTCATCATCAAGAGCCCATATGTCAAGTTTGAAGCCATTCTAATCACTTTTGATCCCCAACACCTTCAAGATACACTTTTTGAGCCCTAAAACACCTCACAGAGCCCTACAAGCATCAAATCATGTCCAAATTCAAATCCAATAACATGCCCATGCTCCATAGGCCAAGGACAACCCACAAAACAAGTTTCATGCCATTTTGATGAAAAAGACATCCTACGCGTAGGATGTCTCCAGCATAAATTTAGCCTTCTGAGCAAAGAATGACATCATGGGAGCCAAAACCATAGTGCAATGAGCCCATATACCAATTTTCAACCCATTTGGACATCAATTGTTACCTATGATGGACATTCTACCCAAATTGTCACTTAAAGCCTGAATCAGCCCAAAAAATCCACTTTTTGATAGCTAAATTCAAATCCAAGCCTATAGACATGTTCCATGAGCCTTACACTACCTGCATGTCAAGTATGAACCAATTCTGATGAAAAAGACATCCTACGCGTAGGATGTCTAGATGAAAATTTTTGGCCAGATTTGCACTGTGAGCACATGCACAGCTTCACAAGTTCCTTTTAGGCTGTAGAAAGCTAACTTTGGACTACTGATTGCAACAGGATCTATGGCAGCCTCGAAGCCACCGGCAAAGAAGAAAAGAATGACAATCAAAGATTATCTGGACGAGGTGGAACCTTTTGTCATTCCAGAGGGAACACTAAAGCCCACCAGCACCTGGATACAAGAAGATCTGTTAGAGTCAAACGACCTAAAGATCTACCAGGGATTGTTCAAAGACAATGAAGGCAATGTAATAGAGCTACCAATGCTGCCAAGAGAGCTCAATGAATTTGTACGAAGCAAAATGGCCGGCTACTTAGAGAAAATTGACCTCCATAACTACTTCGAAGCAATACCAGCAGGGGTGGACATCAAAAGAGTATGGGAGTTTGTAACAAGCATCAAGGAGGATGGAGTGGCCAAGGTGAAAGATTTACAAGGGAGACCAGATACAGAGATCATAATCACGGAGCGGGTTGTAGCCCATGCACTTGACCTCTCCAATGAGGGGGACAGTGTAACAAAAAGAAGGGATGAAGTCAAGGTGTACAAGGAGAAAAAGGTGAATTACACTTTTGAAGACATTGCCAACCCAAAGGTGGCAATTATGAGCCAATTGTACAACCAGTACTTCCACATATGCACTAAGAGGCCACAGAAGTATAGAATGCCGCCAGGTGCAATTGCCACAACGTTTACTTGGGCAATGACAAAAGGCACCCCAAAGATAATTAACTATGCTGCATACATACATGACAGCTTAGTAAAGATGGGCAACAAAAAGCCAACCTACATAGTGCCAGGAGAGCTGATCACCAAGGTGGTTTATGGGGCACTACACGCTAAAGGAAGGTGGCCTGAACCCCCATCTCAGAATGATTGGCTAAGAGTAAAAGAAGACAAGGAAGATGAGCCGCAAAGGGCACCAAGGTTGGCTACGAGGTTGAAAAGACGGCTAGAGCCAGTTGAAGAGGAGCAACCCGAGTAGAAGAAAGGAAAGAAAGAGTTTGCTCAAGTGCCGGCCAAAGAGACAAGGTCACAAAAAGTGGCAAGACTCGAGAGGCTGATGGAGAGTTTCCGAGCAGAAAGAGCCCTCAAGGGGGATTTAAACGAACTCTGGAAGCCATCTCTCGAGTCTATGTCCAGATCTTCCAAAAGAGTGCAAAGGGACCGCTTTGAAGATTATATCAAGAATTTTGAGATTCTTGATGCGGCAGTGGAAAACATCCCCCATGTACCTTTCACCGAGGAGGAAGTGGAGCAGATAAGGCAAACACTGCTAGATGAACAAGAAAGCCAAGAAAGAGAAAGAAAAACAAAAGCGGACAGTGACTTAAAGGGCAAACCGGCAGCTTTACCAGATAGCCCTAAACCCAGCCCACAGCCATCACCACCTCCCAGCAGCCCTCCACAAGAAGATAATGCAGCTGAGGACAAACAAGACGAAAGGCAAGCAGAAGAGCAAGAGCAAAGGCAAGAACCTGAGCCAAAAGAAGAGGCCAAGCCTGAATCTCAGCAAAAAGGATTAGATGAGGCCTATTATGCATTTTTGGACCTGCTAACTTGCAGGCTATACAAAGGAAGAAACCGCCACAGTCACATTTGACTTGGCGAGAACAGGGCATAAAGAACAGATGCAAGGCATTCGGCTAGTGGAACTAAAAGAAATTGCTACCAACACGGTAGACTTGCACCCGCCCTCCAATGATTGGGACGTGGTGATGACAAAGCTAGCTGGATTGAGGGCACAATCTATGGCTTCAGAGGAAGAGATGATAACTCTCAAAGCCACCGAAGAAAAGACCAAAAGGGAAAGGGATTCTCTGCAGGCACAAAGCAAAGGGCAAAAAGAGAGAGAAGCTGACCTCCAGGCCAACTTGGCAACGACTCTACAAAACTGCCAAGCAATGGAAGAAGCAAATGAGGCAGCAACAAAAAGAATACAAGCAGCTAAAGAAGAGTGTCTGCAACTCAGCAAGTCATTGCGAGATGCTGAAAAAGAACAAGATAATCTGACACTACAGTTGGCAGAAGAAACAAAAGAAGTTGAGGCCATGAGGAATGCCAAGGAAAAAGCAGAGATAGAACAAGAAGCAAGCCTGGATGAAGTCCTTGAGCTCAAAGACCAATTAAAAGTCAAAGATCAAACCATCCAGAGGCTGCGAGCATCACCTGCTAGAGTCAGAGCTACGAGCTCGACTCAAATCATTTCCGAGAGTCAAATATATGAAGAGCAAATGCAGGAACTTCAGAAGGAGATGACTCTCGAGAAAAAGCAAAGGTTAATGATGGCTGAAGGTTCTATCGTAATGCAAACAAGAATGGAGGAGGGCCAAAAAGCCCTACAAGAAGAAGTGGAAAGCATAAGGAAAAAGCTCGAGGAGGTGGAAGAGTAAACGCTGAACTTAATGACCTCCTCGTGAATATGGGCGAAGAAGCTGAAGCGGAAAAGCAAACACTCCTCAGGCAAATTGAGGAGTTGAAAAGCCAGCAACAAGCAGAGGCAGAAAGCTCAGGGCCAGCCGCCAATGAGGGCATCGACCTCGAAAATGTGGCAGATCCTGTGGACACACACATGCAAGAGGAAACCATAGCAGGATCCTCTCAAGAGCCACAGGATCTAACACAAGAAGAGGAGGAAAAATTGTGTAAGGCAATAGAGGAAGAGCTAAAAGAAAGCACGAAGGAAGCCTTGGAATGGGAGTAGAGGGTCTTCAAATCTATGACAATTTAGAAGATCGACGCGAGCAATCTTAGGCGCGAGTGGCTTCAACCCTCTCTCCTATATCCATTGCTGAAATATGAGGCAACAACAATCAACAAGCGGATCAGACAAGAGCCAACGGTACCTCTCTACAATGCAGACACCTCGAAGCCAGAAGGAGTTAAGCTTATAGTAGATTCTCAGCCAAAGTGGAGGAAGGCTTGGCTTACCAAGTACCCACAATACCTAATCCACTTGGTAGAGGCACCTAAACATATCTGAGACAACCTCAGCTTCTGTCCTCTACCAAGAATTAGGACGTGGAAGGCACAAGAAATTTTGCAAAGAAGCCAACCCACTTGGCTGAATTACCCAAAGCTGCCAGGCGTGAAGGCAGGTGAGAGAATAAGTGTCCAATACATGGTGAAAACCCTAACAGGCGCATAAAGTTGTTCACTGGCTCATCTGACCTTACATGCATTATGATGAGGAAGATTTGCAGAACAATCTTAGCAGTGTTCAAGACCTTCAAGCCAGGCTAGGTGACCGACAGCATATTCTTCTTCCAGGATACATACAGATGTGCCTATGATCTGTCAGGTCAGCCTTCCAAGGAGGTGATACATGCGCTGTATCAAAGAATCATGTTTCTACCCTCCTATCACCTCCAGGCTTTTGAAGAAGCATTCTATACGAGGCTCTTCACCATGAATACAGATATCTTTGGCCCCACAATGCTGAACCTACATGCCAGGTACGAATCAATGCTAAAGATGCGGAAAACGATAAGATGAAGCAGCTGATCAAGGCCATGTCGGGGACGACATGAACAAGGAGGGGGGGATGCTAGAAGCTGGACACACCCCACGGCATCTAACTACTCGGAGGACTATTATTTTTGTAATTATTCATTCATTGAGGAAAACCCGATTTTTCACCTTGTAAATATTGGGACTTACAGAAGTTTCTAGATTGTATCCCAGTTTTGATAGTTAGATTGAGTAGATGGTTGATTTTGGAACTTTAGGGTTTGAGACATTGTAAGGTATATATACCACTATTTGACCTTAATGAAAGACCTTTTGTCATTTTAAAAACAAGTTTGAAGTATGTGAGTGAGCGTACTGTGAACGAGAGAGAGATTGTGAGCTTCATCTTGACGCTACGTGTGCTACGGTGGTCGGAATCGAGTGCAGGGAAGTGCAGTGTGTTGCCCCCGACTAGAGCTAAGAGCCGATACCAACATTGCGCGCGTACGGTCCGGCTTTGCGAGCTCCTTCTACGAGCTTCATCGGTTGTTTGGGTGAGCATACGTTGTCCGATTTTGCATTGCAGCATATCCACGCGTTCACATTGAGTAGAACTACACATTAGGAACTTTAGATTTCAGAAACGAAGGCCTGCAGATTTCAGCCAGACATCCTACGTGTTTCTGCACCAGGTGTTTTGGGTCGTGATTTTGGTGCATAGAACTTAGGGAGAGCGGCCTATTGGTATTAGTAGGGTCTCCTTCAAGTTCTATGGTGTTTCGAGATTGTTTGATGGGTGTTCGGCTCTAGAAAGCATTGTAGGAAGTTTCCTCTTTTGCACTCTTGAAGGCTGTGACTTAGACAATTGGTAGAGACCTCTGTAGGAATTAGTTAGGAGTCGGTCGAGTGTAGGTTGACACCTTATGCTTGCTTCCACGTGCCTACGGGTAGAGCTTCGTCCTTAGCTGACATTACATGCTAGGTGAGTTCTCGCTGTGCTGACGTCCGTCGCGGCGTATCCGTCCAACATGGTATGAGAGCTTTGGCATGATTAGCATTCACTAATTATCTACCCTAATTATACACTTTATTTCTCTCTCTTTTATCATGTGCTAGTAGCGAATAAGCTACACAATTGCGGTGCAACTCTCATGGATTTTGGGCACGTTCATGGCGATCCACTACCCTCATCCATGAGAGGAACTCCAAATTAGTGGCATTAGTGCATTTTTATTAGATTGTAGTGTGCACTTTTGGGATTAATTTACATATTAGACCGCCTTTTGTGTCGATTTTTAGCTAATCTGTCTCTCCAATTGATTTCATCAACTTCACCCTCTCTTTGCAGCACTTACATCAACTCAAAGTGCTCATCGCAAGCTCTACATAGAGCCTTCAACCACTCCATTCTGACACCAATAGCCCATTCAGTTATTTTGCTATATTTAAGTGTGTATTGGCCTTTTGTTTTTTGTGTGTGGGTGTGTGTGTGCGCGCTCCCTGCTAAGCTTGGAATATAACCTAACTTTTGGGAGATCCCACCATCCAAAGGCATTGGCCTTGTTGGCTAGCTGAAAATTTGGTAAGGCACTAGACTCCGTGAGGTCGTGGGTTTGATTTCCTAATTTTAGCAAACGAGCAACTCGGACAAATGTGTTAGTGCTCAATTTTGGCTTATATCCCTGGCATGTCTATTGGGCCTAGTTCCCACCTGCATGCATGCGTCAACTTTTGCTTGCCCATGCTCGGACGTCAAAGAAAATCAACTCTGCCTTCTTCTTTCCATCGCATCCGTAGAAACGATTCCCACGGCCGCTACTCGATTGCCCACTCTGCCTGACATACAAGGGCTGCGCTTAAAAGGAATCAAAGAAAAAACATTCAACGGCCTTAATTTTTTGAGAATTCAAGCAAAGGAGATAATTTTCTCTCACTAAATGAGTTTAATTCAAAATTTAAATTATGCATCACTGGCACGACACATTGCAATGTAAGCACATCAAGGAAAGAAGGGAAGCTAAGGAGGAAAATGGAATGTGAAGGCAAGGCTCATAAATGGAGCAGTTATTGAGATGTGAGAGGGCATCTTTCTCATACGAATCTAATGGTAGGATTACTACACCAAGGTTTTTGTTGGTGTGTTTTATGATTATTGAAAGATCCAAGGAGAGGCTAGATAAAGCTTCAATGACAAAACGGGATCGCTTTGAAATGGGGAAATTGCAAACATTCAAAATGAGGTTAACGTTAAGCTGGATAGTGGACAAAATTTGGCTAAGGTAGGGATTTATTAGAGGTGGTTTCCAAAGAGGGTTGGTCTCCTTAAAAGGAGAGGGGGAGGAAGGTTTAAGGTCTTTGAAGAAGAACTTAAGGTTGAAATTTCTTGATAAATTGTAGTATGAGTTGAGGAGTAAGAGAGGGGAAGGTTTTAGAGGAGGAGGGATGTATTTTAAGCCTAAGGCCAAGCATCACCTTAGAGAGAGAGAGAGAGAGAGAGAGAGAGAGAGAGAGAGAGAGAGAGAGAGGTGCCAAATTGTGGATTTTAAAGTTAGAGATATCATGCTCCAAGGTTGAAACTTGACATTTGCCAAAGAGCAAGAGTCTGTAGCCTTGTGATTACTGAGTGGGAGCCACAAATTTCTTCTTGTTCTTCCTTTGTGAAGTGGGGGCTCGGGAGTGGCTTTTGAAATCCATATTTGTGGGGGGTGGGGGGGAGTAGAGGTGTACCCAAGTGTATGGGTGGCTAAACCCTAATCCCTCCTCCTTTTGTCTTTTCCCGAGTGGTTTGCCTTCTTGTGGTAGGTGGTAACATTACGAGAGTGGTCTTTATTGTGTATGGGTGGCTAAACCCTAATCCCCCCTCCTTTTTTCTTTTCTCGAGTGGTTTTCAATGTGGTAGGTGGTAACATTACGGGAGTGGTCCTTATTGTGAGTGTGGATAAGGGTGGTTGAGGATTTTTTGTGGTGGAATTGAAGAGGAGGAACCAAGGGAGGCGGGTGCGGGTGCAGGAGTGAGGGTTTAAGAGGGTACAAAGGATAGGTGAGGATGTTGGGGGAAGAAAAAAATTTAGGTCTTTTAGATAAAGAGAGATAATTTTCAAGAGAGGGTTTGGAGGGTGGTTGAAGAGGCCGTTTATTGGAGGTTACGTAGGAGGGTGGGGGACGAGGGTGGTGGTGTTTTAAGGGAACGGGGGGGGGGGGGGGGGGGGAGGGATGTACTTGAAGGCAAAAAAAATAAAAAATTAGAATGGAGGTGGACGGACGTTCTACAAGTTCTTTGATGGTTTGCTCCTTGGGGAGTGAGACAATTCTTCTTCAATGTTGTTGATGGCCTTCTTGTGGGCAAGTTTAGGTACATCCTCTTTTGTAGTGGCGAGGTGTGCAATTACAACATAGATTTGAATATGCAAGAGGAAAATTTGGAGGGATGAAGTTTTCCATTGTTGAGCTTGAGGCCCCAAGCATGTTCGGAGAATAAGGGGAATCTGGAGACTTGGAAGAGCTTAAGAATGAGATCGTTGAACCATTCTTCTACTAAAGCATGATAGTCATCAAGGTAGGTTTGCAGATTATTTATGAGGAGGGTTTGTGCTTGTGCAAGTGCTTTTGTGCAATCCAGTTGATATTGTGTAATAAGTGAGGTAAACTTAGCATTGAGAAGGGCTTGAGCTTGTGTATCCTCTCTTGGGTGGCTTCATACATAAGATATTAGGTGCTCTTTGATTAATAAGTAAAATTTCATTGAGGTGCTTTTTGATTATTAAGTAAATCATTAGGTGGTTAAGGAAGCTTTTAGCTTTACCTATTTTACCATGAAGATTCTTATATTCTAGAAGAGAGTTGAAAATAATCAACTCAAAGTTCTAAGGTTGCTTGAGATGTGGAAGCACCTCTTCATTGGTATGGGGGTCAGTCAAGGGTACGCCACAATGTTGAAGGGTTGAAAGTTTGCTGGCTTGGAGAGGATTGGTTGTAGGCAAAGAAGGGATGCTTTCATTATGATCTAGTTTGCAGCTTCCTTTGTGAGTACCAAAGAGAAATCAATGGACTTCTCCAGAAGACACTCCAAGTCTTCCGTGATGTTCTCATAGGGGTTGGTTGTAGTGCCATCCTTGTTTATCAAAAGTGGAATCATGGTGATCGGGTGAGAAGCCGAAGCCTCTACTCTTGCATAAGGGGTAGATGAAATGAACCCAGGGAGCAAAGGGCCAATAGCCGCAGAGGAAGGGATATCCAATGCGAGGTTGGCTTGCGATTGTGGCAGAGCTAGGGTGTTGGTATACATTGCAATAGAAGGGGTATCCAAACATTGTGTAGGGTGTTGAGCTAAAGAAGGGCGTCTGAATGTGGAAGTCTCGAGGGGTCAGAGGGTAATGATGTAAGGGTGAACAAGTGGTATGAGAGACGATCTTGCACACTGTGTAGGGGAGTACCAAAAGAAATGTGGGTAATAATTATGTATGTGCACGCACATAGTGTGTCACGTAAAGTTTTGGCCAGAATATAGAAATGATGGGGAGAGAGAGCTCCATACCCGTGAAAGCATAGGTAGAATAGGTACAAGGAGAGAGCTCTGTACCTACGAAAGCAGAAGGCACTTGTTGAGCTCACAACTCGCATGTGGAGATGGCGGTGAGCAATGGCGATGTCCATGTTTGAGCGTTTCACCATCTTCGCTTGCAGGGCACCAAGATTCGTGTCAACAACCTTCAAGATTTGTGTCGACAACCTTTCTGCTACGCACAATCACCGATTTTGCCCTACCATGCGCTACAAAAATTCAGCCAAAGGTCACTTTTGAAGGGGTTAGAGGGAGAGTGTCGCCCCCCCATGCATTGTAAGCACCACATGGGATGGTTTCAATTAACTTTTGTGGCACTTTGAGCCCCTCAAAATGCTTCATGGGACTCAACTCTTAAGGGTGGGTGGGTTGCAAAAATGGAGTGTGGATACTCTTCAATGAGAGGAATGCCTTTTTTTTTCCTATTTCAGTATACTTGAGGTCTTTGGCAGATGTAGGTAGGTGAGGCGCTTTATAACCCAACATTCACACATGGTTTGAAAGATAAAACATTAAGGGCTTGTAATCTATTGTACATTGTAAATTGTAGTACAGAGAGAGGAGGAGGAGGTGTGTGCGCGTGAGAAATATTTCTATTGAGTGGGAGATTGTCCTCTACATTCCATGATGAAAAGAAAATGAGCGGGTGATCTTTCACACGCGCTTAGGTCGGTAATTTCACTTGTTGGGCATTCAACTCTCTCTCTCTCTCTCTCTCTCTCTCTCTTGTAGCAACGTGCGCACACACACCCTCACTCTCTTCATGCACACATACATGACACTTGGCACCATGAGAGTTATAACCAACCAACGTAATTGCACTCATCGCTTCTTCCCACAAATACTCCCTCATCACTCAATTGACCTTCCACGCACTTACACTGGCAAAACCTCCTGCTCCAAGTTCGAAAAGAAGTATCCTCTCTCCTCGCACGCAAACCTTCTCCTACTCTCTCCACTATACGATCACTTTTGTAGGCTTGAATGCTTCCCCTCACGAGCAGCATCTCCAACATCGACTGAGCATTCACCTCTTTAGCTCCATCTTTAACATTAATCAGAATCACATTGGCATACAAAGGTGAGCTTCATAATTGTCCAATCAATTATCCTTTGCTTTCTTTGCCTCCCTTTTCCAAGTGAATTCTTCACTAGGAGGCACACTCCGGAAAGCATCATTGTGTATGTGTGTGTATGTATGTGTGTGTGTGTGTGTGTGTGTGTGTGTGTGAGCGAGAGAGAGAGAGAGAGAGAGAGAGCGCTCTCAATTCATGGTTTCCCACACTAAAAAATATGTGTGTGTTTGGGTACGCTCTTCTCGTTTATCCAACTCCGAAACAAAAATCGATATGTGTTTCTGCGTGCGTGCTTACAGACACACACTCACTCACTCACTCAAGCAAATGTTGCTTTTCCCATGACAAAATTTGATTTTTTCCATTTTTCAATGATACCTTCAATCTCTAGGTGGCAATAGATCCGTGCCAAGCTCATGTTGTGATTGCTTCAATGTAGGCCATAATAGCAGCAATCATACATATGTGGGAGATGATGAGAAGGAAACCAAAATCATTTCGAAGAAAGTACTATTTTCCTCTTCTACTTCTCCTATGGCGAGCTTCTTTTGCAAGAAGAGTGCCACATTTCCAAAGCAATTCAATGAATTGATTTTTCAATAGTACATCAAACCACGATCTTCCATCAATTGGTGGAATCATTTTGTGTTTTACACACAAGAAGATGGCAAGTGGTGGAGGGAGCTCTTTCGATCGTCGTACCAACTTTTCCAGTAAATAGTGGAATTTATACGAGATGACATGCAAGTTGCAACAAAGGGATACCCCCCCTCAACTTGGGCAACTAGTAGGGGAGGAGTTTTTTAGTGAAAAAGAAATTGCAATCATGCTTTTGGCATCCTGCAATAGCCAGTACCATATTGCAAACACATTTGGGTGTGGAAGGTCAACGGTTTCCAAGTTCTTGCATCAATTTGTGGGCTCATTGTGTAGAAATGCAAGTCATCATCTTTGATGGACAGAGACCCAAGGTGAGTTGCAAGAGGTCGAGGATGGATTCCAATCATTTCAAGGTCTACCAAACTTCTATGGTGCAATTGATGCAACCCACTTCAACATGACCTTACCATTCAAAGGGAGGAATGAGGCTTGGTATGGTCGAAAGGGCAACTATAGCATGGTGATGCAATGAATAGTCAACCACAAAATGCAATTTATGGACATCAATATAGGATGGCGAGGCTCATGCAATGACAAAAAAAAATTAGCGAAACAATGAAATCTACAGGATGTGTCAATTAGGGGAGAGGTTGTCTGGAGCGGCATTTCAATTCCTAGATATGTCAATACCTGAATATATTGTGAGAGATGGAGGGTACATGCTTCTCAAATGGATGATGATACCTTATCCTAGGTCAATGTTGATCTCCACATAACATAAGAACTACAGCTTCATGCAGTCCTCCACTAGGATGGTAGCAAAGTGCACTTTTGGGAGACTGAAGGGAACCTGTAAATACCTAGGAGAAACCATCAGGTCTCCTAGCTTGGCTACTTTGCCCTCAGTCATCCACATATGTTGCATCTTGCATAACTTGCTTATGGACATCAATAATGAACCCAAAATGGAGCAACAAGCAATTGACATCAACGACCCTTTGGTGGACAATCCATTTGCTCAAGGACAAAGGTCAAATCTTCTAGATACAATAGAGGGAGAGAAGATATGAAGCGAGCTGATGGAGTAAATTGGCATGCAATGTGTTTAATAAGAATAAGGCATTTGTCCTCTTTCATTGCAAGAGATAGATGCCACTATATAATTGTCTAGCTACTTTATCTGGCTCTCATGTTGATTATCAACTCTGGCAATTTAATGTGATTATTGAATGCAATGTAGTTGTCGTGTCCATTGTCATCTCATGCGGTTTAATGTGATCTAGCTTGGAAGTGTTGCGATTGTCAATACTGCTGGTTTTTTCTAGATTTATAGCTACTTCTCGTTATTTTTTTATGGTTGCTTCTATTGGTGGTCTCATGCAATGGGCTTGAAAGTGTTGCATTTCTACTACCGCTAGTTGTTTTTGTGTGAATGTAGCTAGTGGTGGTCGCTTTATGGAAGAGTCTTGAAAGCGCTGGAGCTATTGCTACTGTTGGTTCTTTTTATGATATGTAGCTATTGATGGTTGTTTCTAATGGTTGCTACTGCATAGTTGTTGTTGTTGGTTGTTACATGCCATGAGCTAAGAGGTTTTAAGGTCGTAGCTATTGTGGTTGTTTCGGATTTTTGCAATTGCTGATTGTTACATGTACTGAGCTTGGGAGTTAATGTATTGGTTGTTATATCAACCCAAACCACAACATGACAACGATGAGTACATCAAAAAAACACAGCTTCACATAGAGCAGTTCAAAAACAATGTGTCCCTAATAAGGTCTGATTTCACAAATGGCTCAAGAATTCATGATGCTCCACACAGGCCTCATTCTTGTTGGCCTTTGTGTATCAAGACCCATCAACCTTTGAGGATGTCTCGAGTAACTCAGAGCACAACAAAACACAACTTCCAATCCCGGGGGATTCACCATGGAAAACTTATTGCACCACGTAAGTGCAGGAGAGGGGGGTTTTCTTACAAGTTACATAAGCGTATAAGTTAGAGGCAGACCCCCAATAATTTATCTCCCAAGCTAAAAATAAGGGAGGGGGTATCATATTTGGGGGGGGGGGGGGGGGGGGGGGGGGGACTAACCCAGGTTGATTACTTGTAATGATTGGTCATTGGTGTGCACTAGAACTCAAATGAATTTTGGGGAAGTTTTTTATCAAGTCACACATCAAATTTTGCATCGAGTCGATCATAGATAAGCTTGATTTGGTGCAGGTCAAGGGTTGATTTACACCAGCTTTGGATGGGTCAGAATTAGACGAGTAGCCAGAGTGCATGCTAATTAGGCACATAATTTGAAATTCAAACTAAGACACGTTAACGGTACATCTAGTTATCAACAGAAGTGGTTCTTTTGGCACGTTGTCGGGGGATATATGTTCGTTACGTGAGCCGGGCAGGCACCGGGCCTCTGGCTGTGGGAGGTGTGAAAGAGAGAGAACAAGAACAACTAATAACTTTGGCAATCACCGCAATCAACAATTAATTGAATATTACTTTGATCACAACTTAGTCCTTAGCCAAGGCGGGATGTTAACAGCAATGTCACTTGGATCAGCTGCTAACTAGGAGTTTAAGCTCCCATTTACAGGATTAACCGGGCCGTTAACGACAATGGACTTAACAAAATGCTAATTCAATCTTTAACGGATGACGGTGATGGAAATTATCTCTTGTCGCTTTATCTACTTCAAGTTCGATTAGATTCTCCAAGCTTCAAGTCAGTTCGCTACCTCAATCATCAAGCCTCAATTATTACCAATTATCCTGCAACTTCCTGCTTTGTGTGTTTTGCATTGCCTTATCTGTCGTTCACGACCTCAACTTCTCCTGTAATCAACTTGAGTTTTTATTGACTTCAAGCTCCGACTCCCTTTCCAAGCCGCTTCAATCTTCCTTTCTTGATTACCTTCTCCTGCTTGAAACCTTTCACTCGTTAAATTTTCTCTTCTTAGTTGAATGTCAAGAGCAAGAGAGATAAGAGTCTTCTTGCTTGTGCACGAGAACAAGTCCTTTTGCTTATCCGAGAGAGAGAGAGAGAGAGAGAGAGAGAGAGAGAGAGAGAGAGAGAGAGAGAGAGAGAGAGAAATTAACCCTCCTAGCTCCCCTATGTCGCCATGGCAGAGAGAGAGAGAGAGAGAGAGAGAGAGAGAGAGAGAACCCTCTCTTGCTTTGATTGGAGATGAGAGAGAGAGACTCCCTTCACCTCCTTGCCTTGGTCCTCCTTTACCTCCTCGCCTTGGTCCCCATTTGCTTCCAATCCCCTCTTGCCCTCGTTTTTGCTTGCTATCTCCTCTCATGCAAAAGGCATCCTCCTATTATTAGCATGTGCCCTCCCTTAGTAGTAGCGCCGGGCGTCATTGACGTGGCGTGGGAGTCGGCCCAATGACGTGGTAGGAGACAAGTCCGACCCTGCTGAAATCTGCCTGGACTAGTGCCAAAAACATGCGCCCTGGCGGCCTCATCATTTCTCGTCTCTGGCTTGCGCTCATCGGAGCATCACCGCAGCCTCTACATCTCTCCTTCTCCCAACACGCTGCCTGCGCTGTTCTCCCTGCCCGCCATGCTCCTTTTTTGGCTTCACACCTCCTTTATAAAAAATAGGGTTGCCCCTTTTTTAGTTTAGCATGTGGGCGGCCAAATTCATTGGGCGGCCGATCTTATTGTATGGGCGGCGATGCCATAAGGCTATGGCTTTGGGCTTATCATGAAGAAATATTGGGATCTGCAAGCCTAATGGCCTCAAGGACACCAACATTAACGGATGCATCTACCTTCAAAGACATACCAGAAGACCTCGACACCACATCCATTGAGCTGTCAATATTGTACAAGTTCGGCAAGGTGAGCATGGAAACAATCCACAAAGTGTTGGACAAGATTCTCCTCGAGCACTTACTCTGTTTAGTTCAAAACCCTGGCTGCTTCTCAAATTCCAAATGGTACTCCGATCGAGCAGACCGGACTGGTACGGAGCCGGCCACCGATGAATCTTTAACGGCTAATATCTTGGCGACCGGGACTCGGATCACTGATATGAAAAGACCGACGTACTCCGGTATGGATCTGCAATCGACTTGAACTTTAAACTGCCATAACTTCTTCATTGTGGCTCCAATCAACGAGCCGTAAAGACAGACTGGTAGAGCACTTCAAGCACTACAGTTCTAAATCATAAACTCCCATCTGTGCTCACTCTAAGCATACTCCTTTTTGGCATCATTAAGGCATCTGTTGGCCCTTTTAAGCCGCATCTGTCATACATTAATCATTAAACTTGGCCTGTTAACAAGCCCTCATCACTGACCATTAATCAAGTAGGCTTTTAATAAGCTTGATATGCATCTTCTTGGCATATTTCTTAGCATGGGAGCGGAGCTGCACGACATCCACCCCCTCTGAACCTGCACAGCCTCTGGTATGTGCCAACACAACTTCAATCTGCATCTGCTACATGTACCTTAAGCTCCTTACCATCATCAGACTCGCGTAACTGTATGAAAAATGAAATAAGGCTTATACCATATCATCAATGTTCTAGCTTAATCATTAGATAGCTGTCCATCAAAAATCTCTGAACTGTATATGCCGTATCTTCAAAGCATTCAATCATGGATAACTTGTTTAGTGAACCCCGCCAGACTCAAGTGCTCCAGTTAATGATGCACACGGCTTAACCATTAAGCTCTCTTTAAGGAACCCTGTCAAGCTCAAGTATGCCTTACTCTGTCTGCACATGGAATGGCCGTCAAGTCCTTTACCTCAAGTTCTGTTAGCAGAACCAACTCAAAAGATGTGAAGATATTTTATCAGTTGTCCAAATAAGTTAGTTAGAAGCCAGCCATGTTATCTTATTGAATGCATAACCAAACACACGTATAACTTAGCATAATCTAGAAAACAAAACCTAGCATCATGCAGCCTGCTACATCAGGCATCTGGTATCCTCTGCATCTGCAACTTGCACTTTAGTAACCCCTAGGATCAAATGGGATAATAAGGAATTGCCCACACATTGGGGATTCATAATATCCACATGAGCATACATTTCATGTATCAATCAACATCAAGCATTTCTAGTGCAGATATGCTACCCCTGGTTCAAATAGTACGCAATTAGTATGCATACTGATCAATATCCATCCATATTGAATTTGCTTATGAATATCCTTAGAATCTCTTGGATCAAACACCATCGAGATCACATAGCATTGATGGGCTCCATAATATACTAGAGCTTCACCTGAAGCATAGTGTAGCACCCACATACTGTAAACTGTTGGCAACTTAAGCTCGTTACCAGAAAGCATTAAAGAAATCTGACTCCCTTTTACTGGCAGCCAAGACATCACTGACATAAGCATCGATAGGAATAGCATCCAAATCTAGCCACATCTGGCACATTGTCCAAGAAAATGACAAACCCTGTGCATTTTATGCAGTATCAAGGATGATTTAGCATCATCACCCCCTCTAGCTTCATAGCCATCAAGAAAAACTTTGGGAGTCTCTCGACCTGTATCATCAGATGAATTTTCACCTATTGGGACTTCAGCTTGATAATGAAAAACAGCTTTATCATGTAGATCTTCATCCATAACATCCTCCGGAAAATCACCCTTGGAAGTCTCAACATTAATCGAAACTGTAGGAGTTATCTCCTCATGCAGTCCATGTACAAGCATAGATGTAAAATCCCTGTCTATAATGTGTTCACAATCAACATGATCCGAGCAATCTTCATACTCATCCATATCATCCACTACTTCCTCATCTGCACTTAGCAATACATTATAGAACTGTAAAGGCTCATCTGGCACCCCCTCTGAAGAGGCATACGCATCAGAAAGCTCTTCTATACTGCCATAAACATCTCCTTCAGATCTAGACAAAAATTCATCGATTATAGCATCCTCTTCTGTGATAGCAACATCTGCAAGCATATTGTTAGTAGCAATCATAGGTTCATTGACATCCTCAGGCTCATCCTGTGCTGGGTCCACAATCTTGGTCACTTCATCAGCGACGACTGTGTATATAATAGCTTTGTTTATGCAATCATCTGTAGCAAACATGTTGTCTTGCTTGATTATAGTGCTGATAGTTTTAGAAATATCTTGTAGAGGCTCATCTGCTTGATGAGCTCCTTCAGAATAACCCATGTCAAGGTCAGCAGCTTGTGAACCACTTGCTGTACAGTCTATGTCTTCACTGGAACCATTATTAGAGGTAGCGTCCATGCAAGCAATCTTTGAAAAAAAATCATATAAATCTATTCCAGCATTAAATTCATTGTTTCCCTTTTCTTCGTTGCTCAAATTAAGCTCCTCTAAAACTCAATCTGCTACTTCCAACTTAGCATTCTCTTTGGCTTTACTTCTTGCAGAAATATGCTCCCAGAATTCATCATAGTTTGAGGATCTGCATCTGATCCCCTTCACCTTTACTGAAGACAACCTTATTTCGTTCATTAATCTCCTTTATGTCCCGATCTAGAATCCTTGACATTTCGTAAATAAATTACTCTGCAAAATACTCCCACCGTGTGGGATATGCTTCTGCCAGTTCTTGAACCTGCTTTTTAAAATCCGAGTTTACAACCTCCTCAAAAGCTGCAATCATCCGATCTTCTGGAACATTTCGGCTCTTCATCTCAGCTTCGTAACATGCCATAAAACCTTCTGGGTCATATTCCTGAAAAACATAATACTGCTCACATACAGCATCAAGTGCTAGCTCTATAGCATCATCAATCTACTTTTTTATCTGCATGGCTTTTGCTTCCTGCAAATACCCCTGAACCAATTCCATCATTTTTGGCAAATCTGCAACTGCTAGATTTTTATCAAATCCATTGGCATTGAAATCTTCAATAAACTGCTTTAACTGTTCTGGCATCTCCATCTTTACCTCCCACCCCGGCTCGTTTCGCGACGGGTTCACCAAAGATATAGGGGAATTTGTGTTCGCTATGTGAGTCGGGCAGGCGCCGGGCCTCTGGCTGTGGGAGGTGTGAAAGAGAGAGAACAAGAACAACTGATAACTCTGGCAATCACTGCAATCATCAATTAATTGAATATTACTTTGAGCACAACTTAGTCCTTAGCCAAGGCGGGATGTTAACAGCAACGTCACTTGGATCAGCTGCTAACTAGGAGTTTAAGCTCCCATTTACAGGATTAACCGGGCCGTTAATGACACCGGACTTAACAAAATGCTAATTCAATCTTTAACGGATGACGGTGATGGAAATTATCTCTTGTCGCTTTATTTGCTTCAAGTTCGATTAGATTCTGCAAGCTTCAAGTCAATTCACTACCTCAATTATTACCAATTATCCTGCAACTTCCTGATTTGTGCGCTTTGCACTGCCTTATCTGTCATTCACGACCTCAACTTCTCCTGTAATCAACTTGATTTTTTATTGACTTCAAGCTCCGACTCCCTTTCCAAGCCGCTTCAATCTTCCTTTCTTGATTACCTTCTTCTGCTCGAAACCTTTCACTCGTTAAATTTTCTCTTCTTAGTTGAATGTCGAGAGCAAGAGAGAGAAGAGTCTTCTTGCTTGTGCTCGAGAACAAGTCCTTTTGCTTATCCGAGAGAGAGAGAGAGAGAGAGAGAGAGAGAGAGAGAGAGAGAGAGAGAGAGAGAGAGAGAGAGAGAGAGAGAAATTAACCCTCCTGGCTCCCCTATGTCGCCATGGCCGAGAGAGAGAGAGAGAGAGAGAGAGAGAGAGATAGAGAACCCTCTCCTACTTTGATTGGAGATGGAGAGAGAGAGAGAGAGAGACAGAGAGAGAGAGACCTCGCCTTGGCTCCCTTTACCTCCTCGCCTTGGTCCTCCTTTACCTCCTCGCCTTGGTCCCCGTTTGCTTCCAATCCCCTCTTGCCCTCGTTTTTGCTTGCTATCTCCTCTCATGCAAAAGGCATCCCCCTATTATTAGCATGTGCCCTCCCTTAGCAGTGGCGCCGGGCGTCATTGACGTGGCGCGGGAGTCGGCCCAATGACGTGGCAGGAGACAAGTCTGACCCTGGTGAAATCTGCCCGGACTAGTGCCGAAAACACGCGTCCTGGCGGCCTCGTCATTTCATGTCTCTGGCTTGTGCTCATCGGAGCATCACCGCAACCTCTGCATCTCTCCTTCTCCCTACACGCTGCCTGCGCTGTTCTCCCTGCCCGCCATGCTCCTTTTTTGGCTTCACACCTCCTTCATAAAAAATAGGGTTGCCCCTTTTTTAATTTAGCATGTGGGCGGCCAAATTCATTGGGCGGCCGGTCTTATTGTATGGGCGGCCATGCCATAAGGTTATGGCTTTGGGCTTATCATGAAGAAATATTGGGAGTTGCAAGCCTAATGGCCTCAAGGACACCAACATTAGCGGATGCATCTACCTTCAAAGACATACCAGAAGACCTCAACACCACATCCATTGAGCTATCAGTATTGTACAAGTTCGGCAAGGTGAGCATGGAAACAATCCACAAAATGCTGGACAAGATTCTCCTTGAGCACTTACTCTGTTGCGTTCAAAACCCTGGCTGCTTCTCAAATTCCAAATGGCACTCCGATCGAGTAGACCGGAGTGGTACGGAGCCGACCCCTAATGAATCTTTAACAGCTAATATCTTGGCGACCGGGACTTGGATCATTGATCTAAAAAGACTGACGCGCTCCACAAAGTGAGCACTTCAGGCTTGTGCATTCGTTTCATTTTTGTCACCTCAGCTGTAGTTGCCCAATCCGGTACAAATTTGCAATCGACTTGAACTTTAAACTGCCATAACTTCTTCATTGTGGCTCCAATCGACGAGCCATAAAGACAGACCGGTAGAGTACTTCAAGCACTACAATTCTAAATCATAAACTCCCATCTGTGCTCACTCTAAGCATACTCCTTTTTGGCATCATTAAGGCATCTGTTGGCCCTTTTAAGCTGCATCTGGCATACATTAATCATTAAACTTGGCCTGTTAACAAGCCCTCATCACTGACCATTAATCAGTAGCTGAGCATGGGAGTGGAGCTGCACGACAACGTTGCCAGTCACTAGGCTACACAGTCTTTGACTAGGTTTACTCAGTTAGATCACGTGAAACCTAAATTTTATATATAAGATAGGGGTATGATATTTTTCTTCATTGATTATCGTATAAGCGTAGAAAGGGGGGTCATATTCCCTAATATGAGTTGTATATAGGGGTTTTATCAAAGTTTTCCGTTCGCAGGTGGTGTCCCATTTTGTATATAGAGTGAATCCCTCGGGCTTCCAATAGATCACCTGGAATGACACTACAACTTGTAGAATTGAAGAAACAAAAGCAACACCATTTGTTTTATTTATGTAGATAATCATATTTTTTTTAGCGTTACAAGGCCCATGGTTGAGGTCATCTACAGAAATGGCAACTAAAATGTAAAACATCGGAATCCTATACTTTGTATGCTATCATGCTTTTCTTCCTCGCTTTGCATCATCCATGACCTTTGTCATGTGCCACGCGGCCTCACATAGCCCAACATCTAACTGATGTGTCCTCTTCCTAGACTTCTTAGGGGCTCCACGGTCGGTCGATGTCCTCTCAAATGAACATGTCTCCTCGCCTACATCCATGAAGGTTGATGGCAGAGGAGAATTTGCAGCATTTACATTTGGAGCTGATGGTTGGTTTTGTCTTCCTTATGAAACTACAAGGTGGCTCAAGTCGAAGCTCGATATTCCATTGAACATGTAGTAATTTCCATATCATGCCAATGAAGAACAAAGTGTAAGACATGTTTGAATACCATTGGATGAATCTAAAATTGATGCTGGCGGATCAAGAACTGGATTTTACATCTCTCAATAAGCTCATACAAATCTGCCTCAAAGTTGTTGTGAGAAAATTTCTTCTCCAACACCCTCTCTTTTGGTGACATAGCCTAGTAACTACTCTTCCTGGATGGCATATTCCTTTCGCAATCGTTGATGTCCTTGTAGATTGGTAAAGGCACCTCCACTTATCATAAGCGGTTTTCCAATCAACATGAAAGTGTCATTGAGTGCATAAACCAAGAATCTGTTCCCATTGTTCTTCTATGGTATTGGATTTCTCAACAACCCCAACGTGAAATCTTTTGTCCTCGTACTCTGCCTTTGCCTCATTTTGGGTGTCCCAATGAAACCTCTCTATGGATGGCTTGTTGACTACTTGCTAGAGGCCTTCCTCTTCATTTTGACGAAGCAACCGCTATAATCGGTGGTGCATCACTAGCCTCCACCCTGAGATTCCTTTCTCTAGGCGGGGGATTGGATTCCACGACAAGGAGATGCATGGATGATGGCTCTTGAGAGTTGAGATCAATTGGAAGGCTGCTAGTTGACTGAGAATCGAACATCACTTTTTGTCATCAAATGCGGGTGGTGTAGTAGGACCAATAGTTGGACTAGCGAGAAAGTGATGATGTAATAAGAAGGACGTGGATGTTGGCATTGATCCAAATGGAACAACCATGGATCCTCGTGGTGGTGTCATGCAAACAATTGGCATCCCAACAAAAGAGAATGGAAGAAAGCAAGATCCATAACCTGCAAGAGACTCTCTCTCTCTCTCTCTCTCTCTCTCTCTCTCTCTCTCTCTCTCTCTCTCTCTCTCTCATGCACAACACAGACAAACGTAATGTATGTCCCACTGTAATGTCACAAGAAGAGAAGCATGTCAGAATAAAAAAATCAACGGTGTACAACCACATAAAGAGTAGCATCACACACAAAAATAATTTGACAGTCTCACAATCATTGTTCCACAGGACATGGTAGATTACAATAGCTTTACCTGATGGGCCATTTCCATCTTGCACCATGAGGCTTTTTTCTTTCTCATTCGTTAGACTACCAAAATTCCTATGAAAAAGGGAGCACTTGTTGTGCTACACGTATTGTGGGATAATACGACTAAAACTTCAGAATTTGTGTGTGGCCACATTTTAGTGGATTTTACATAATACGTTTAATTTCCTTGATGCATAGTGGGACACAACTCTTCGAGAAATTCTTCTGGCTAGAATTTCAAATGTGAGAAAAGGCAAGTCTTAAAGGTGGGTGGGTTGCAAAAACAGAGTGTGGATACTCTTCAATGAGAGGGACATCGTTTTTTCCTGTTTCGGTATACTTGAGGTCTTTGGTAGATATAGGTAGGTGAGGCCCTTTAAAACCCAACATTCACACGTGTATTGAAAGATAGACATTGAGAGCTTGTAATTTGTGGCACATTGTAAGCTGTAGTATAGAGAGGAGGAGGAGGTGTGTGTGCATGAGAAAGATTTCTACTGAGTGAGAGAGTCTAGAGAGAGATTGTAAATGAGCGACTCGTGAGTGATCTTTCACACGCACTCATGTCACTTGTTGGGAATTCAAGCGTCTCTCTCTCTCTCTCTCTCTCTCTCTCTCTCTCTCCCTCTCTCTCTCTCTCTCTCTCTCTCTCTCTCTCTCTCTCTGCAGTGCACACTACATGCACACACACACCCTCACTCTCTTCATACACACATACATGCCACCTGGTGCCAAGCATTATAACCAACCAGCGTAATTTCACCCATCACTTCCCACGAATACTCCCTCATCACTTGATTAACCTTCCACGCACACACACTGCACTAGTAGTCTAGTACACTCACTCTCCGAATCAATGTGTGTGATCCAAACTGAAGATCCAGAGGGACTGTGGAGGGCAAGTAGAGGCTAACTCTACAAGCGGAGAGAGTGAGTGAGGTGTGGAATGGCTTTCTAACTTTATCTACCTTTGCATGCAAGGCCACCTCAAGTTGAGTTTTCTTTACCACCTGAAAATAGAATTTAATGTTTCCATATTGTTGTGTATTTCAAAAGAATTTAGTTGTAACTCTACGACTACTAGAGTTTAGGCACATGTACATACATTACCTCCTTTTTTATCGCTATACATGGTAAGAATATTCTCTATAGGCGTTGAATGACCGACAGGTTCAGGGTCTACCATGCTAGGGTTCTTTGGGTTCGAGAGCAAGAAGGTTTCAGAGATGGAGGCTTTGGCTGCTCTTGCCTGGCCTGGCAGGATGGGGTGGCTCAGGAGAAGCTCTTATTTTTGTACCTGGGTTGTGTGTCTGTCCGCCCCTCTGCAGGGACTAATCATTCGCAAGGTTCGGTTGGGGATGACTTGTAGGGATGATGTTTGAGTTCGTAGCTTGAGGTTGTGTTTGGTGCCGATCACCTAGCTTCTTTTCCACACCGCTGAAGGTTGGTGGTCATCTGTGATGTTCTTGTTGTGGCACGTGATGCTGCTGTCGATCCATTGATCGTGTGGCTTCTCCGGTTTGGGAGTTATGGTTGTGGGCCTTGATCCAGTGGGCTTGGGAGTGTTCTACCTGCTAGTTGCAACTCGATGGTGGTTTTTTGGGGTTTGACATATGTAGTCATGGCGATCGGGGCCATGTTTTCTTTCGGTGACAGTGGGAGTCTCATGGTGGCAACCCTTACCTACCTTTGGTGATGGAGGCTCGGATTCCGTCCTTCTGTGACTGTAAGCTCTTCTCTTCGCCCTGTGCTTGATAGTCGGTCTTGTCTTGATGCGATGGGGTGGCTCCCCTTGTTAGCCGATGTATCTTGAGTATACTATGGTTCTCATGTCTGGTATGTCTCGGTTGGTGGCATGGCTCGGGTCGAGCAGGTTGGGTGCTGTATTTTTTTTGGTGATCTTAATACAATCTTTCCACCCACCTATTGTGGGTTTTGCGAAAAAAAAAGAATATTCTCTACTAGTAAAGATGAGATAACTAGAATGACACTAGCACTCATATTGAGGGGAGGGAGGACCACCCTAAACTTCTAGTGGACTCCACCTTGTGTAATACGACTTCTATATTGTCGTCATTTATGCAACCATCTGTACCCGAGCATCATACTAGACTAGGTTGAGTTTTGGCAGGCAATCTTGTGCTGCAAATTTCACAAAATTTACCTATTTCATTGTAATTTTTTGCAAGGTAGCTCACCTTTGCACTGGTAGAAAATGGGCAAATTACACAAAAATGGGTAAAATGATCAACAAAAAGAAACCTTGCATTGGACACCCACTTTGTAATCTCACAGTAGGGATAGGAGTTTAGAGCCTCGTCACACCTAGGTGTTGTGGGGGCTGCAACGCTTGTATGCACTGTAAAGTTGGCATCATGCACGTAAAAGTGAGCACTTAAAGGGGATGTAGTTTGCATTGCAACCACTGTAAGATTTTTGAAAGTAGCGAATATTTCTAGCGCTTCGAGTGGCTCGCTTGCATGCAGCAGGTGAAATGCTTTTTTTTATAGTTTTGAACGTGGATGATAAATGACACTTGTCGGTTGTAGGGGAAGAAAGTGATGCGTTGCTTCATAGCTACAACGAAATAGATGCGGGCAATGAAGCTCTTGCAAGTGCATGAGAAACAGGGCTCTTGAGTCTTACAATATTCTGGTGAAATTTTGCAGGCTAGAATTTCAAACGTGAGAAAACGCAAGTCTTAAGGGTGGGTGGGTTGCAAAAAACGGAGAGTGTGGATACTCTTCAATGAGAGGAAAGCCTTTTTTTCCTGTTTCGGGGCTTTGGTAGATAGATGTAGGTAGGTGAGGCCTTTATAACCCAGCATTCACACGTGATCTAGAATCCACACTCTCCGAATCCGTTTGTGAGATCCAGAGGGACTGTGGAGGGCAAGTAGAGCCTAACTCTTAACTCTACAAGCAGAAGCAGAGAGCGTCAGTGAGGTGTGGGCTGGCGATGGCAGTCTCTGTGAAAAGCCTGCTGATGGTGGCCTCTTTGCTGCTGGTGCTACAGACACATGTAGCGGCGCAGGCGCAGGCCCAGGCGGGAGGACAATATTGTGCCACCGTCGGACCCAACTTGAGTGATGTGTGCAAGGATTTTTTGGTGGGTGGCTATCCCCCCACTCCATTCCCCACCAGCCCCTGTTGCAAAGCCGCTCGCCAGGCCAAAGCCAACTTGTCTTGCCTCTGTAAAAGCATCGACTTCTCCAAAGTCACCAAGGCCTCCGTCCTCCGATTCAACACCTTCTGCGCCGTTCGGCTCAATTGTGGTCTCCGCCTCTAGGTGCTTTGCTCTGCCCTGCTTCTATTCTGTCTCCATTGTTTTTAGCTCATGGTCTAAGATGGCTATTGCAAGTATGCTTTCGTGCACACTCCCTCAATTGCCTCTTTGCATACACACATGTTTGCTACTCTTTTATGCATACCAGGTCGTGACTCTGTGAATAGCTTGCATTAGCACATGATGGTGTGTGTGTGTGTGTGTGTGTGTGTTCGTGTGTTAATGTGGTTGATATGAACTAAACTAAAGGCAAAAATTTGAGTGCATTAGTGTGTGTGTGTGTGTGCGCGGATTATGCTTTTTGAAGTACTTTTTGTATAGAGACCTTAATGCAATATGGGTACTTTCTTCCTCATTAGTGTGTGTGTGTGTGTGTGTGTGAGAGAGAGAGAGAGAGAGAGAGAGAGAGAGAGAGAGAGAGAGAGAGATGTTATCCGAAGGTGTTTGCTTGTATAGAGACCTCAATGCAATGTGGGTACTTGGCTTCCTTTTGCAGGTGATCTGAAAAGGCTGGGCTTTTGTTGGATTTGAGGTCTCTCTCTACCTGGACTCGAGTGCCATTCTTTTGCTTTTCATCTGCCATGCCTACAATTGACGTGGTAGCTATTTGTTTGTTGTCCACCATCCAAATGGATGAGCCATTTTTATCATGTCTTCTTTCTTGAACTCAATTGTAGATGCTCCCAAAAGGGCCGTACAATTCTCCTCCTTTTTCTACTTTTTGATTTTACAGGTAAATAATTCAACTGTAATTGCTCCTCCCGAAAGGGCCGGACAATCGTCCTGCTTTTCTACAATCCAATAAATGTTAGAGAGAGAGAGAGAGAGAGAGAGAGGCCTCTTATTCCAGAATTTGTACAGTGAAGGTGTATTAGACGTGGTTTCACAACCTACTTTAGTTAATCCAACTTGTAAGCTCCAGCACCTCAAGGCTGTTTTATGTTGTGCTTAATCCCTAGCAATGAGATCCTAACAACAATGAGATCCTAGCGGGCTTAAAATGTAGTTTTATTAGTGAAAGTGACTGCCCTATGCATGTTTTTGTCCAAGCTGGCATCATTTACAACAAGCCAAGGGATGAAAAAACCTTGAAAAAACCTTTCAATGAAGGCAACATGGTAATAGATCCTCCCTCGGGGTGATGCAAGCATAGAACACGTGGGCCCAAGGGCCTCGATTATGAATGAGGAATGGTCATCCAGTGACCATTCCCTGGCGGAAAGGGCGACCACATGGCGTTCGGTGGATGTTGGGAGCCGTGGTGGAAGCACTTTTTGAAGGGCATGGTCAATGAATGACCATTCTTGGCCATCAAGGGAAGGGGGGACCATGCACTTCTTTGGGTCAGTGAATTCTGAGCTCTCAAGTCTCTAGCGATGATCAACAGTTAACGGTCAATTGCTAATATTCTTGCCGTTGCAGTTTGTTGTCGTAGCGCACAGTTGTTGATGCTGCTACTGTAGTGCATAGACTAATCACTTGATGAGTTGGATGCTCCTGGGAGACTTTTCACTTGCTAACGTGCATAATCATTCGCTATCCCTCGGAATTATTCCCTGTGATGATGTGGCGCCCATCCAATGGTTGCAGCACCTAATTCTGCAATAGAAACTACACTAGATGTAGGGTTGCGATGTGTTGCCCCTGACCCACGACCTTGATGGGGGTGGGGAATGTCCATTCCTCATAATACTTGCAACCCCTTGCCTATTGGCAGAGGTTGGGAGCCCTTGGGGAGCATGTATTATGGTGTAGGTAATGGTCCTACAGTGACCATTCCCCGTTTTGAGTGTGACCTCGTGGAAACTGGCGGAGGTCGGGAGCCACGTGGGAGCACTTATTACAAGGGAATGGTCACTTCAAGACCATTCCCGACTGCTAAAAGTCCAAGGGAGGAGGGCCGTTAACAATGCAGGTTACAGTTCTCCGTCAATAATGCAGGCTGCGAATAGTGTAGGTGACAGTGCCGTCAACAATACAGATGACAAATTCCAGGCATTGACTTTGCATGCAATGATTGGCCCATCTTGCACAAAATTATGGTTGCAGACATGGCATGCAATGATTGCTTCATCTCATAGAAAAATCATTTTTGTCGCTTTCAACATTCCGTTTGCTGATGTGTCAGCACTACAGATCATTCCATGGGCTGATTTGTTTGCAGGATAGAGGTTGTAGACTATATTGGCTTCTATGTGTTTCGGTTGCTAAGTTGGCAAGCAATTGACATCAGATGTGTGGTTGCAGGTTGTTGCCCTCCGATCGATGACACTAAGTGACTCAGCGGGGCACGTGGGGGTGGGTAAGGGGTTCGAAAACGAAGGGGCACTGGCAGGCATCTCTAGGTGGACAAGCCCACCCAAAAAATGGGGGCGTCGTTGAGAAGCTGGGATTGGAACCCAAGATGTCATACACCAATGCATGTTGAAGCATGGGCTAACCACGTCGCCCGCTCGTGCACATGTGAAAGAACTCCTATAAACGATAAACGTGGACTTGCCTAGAACTAAACCCGGATGGGGCCCTTGATTGGGTTTAGTTCTTGGTCGGGTTTAGTTTTAACAAGCCATCTATGACGTAGTGCGCCTCGACGACCGTGCGTGGAGTTCTTGTCCATTGATCCCCTCAACCCACCCCCCCCCCCCCCCCCCCCTCTCTTCTTAAATACGTTGTCACTTAGTCATGAGGCCTTTGACCCTAGACTTTGACGATGGGGGAATGGGCAAAGTGTCCATTCTTGAGTCGGTGGGAGGCGGGCCAAGAATACTGAATTGCAGAGCTATTATAGGTTGTCCTCACACTATTCTTCAGTGCGTGCACTTTTGATTTTCCCAATGCCAACGTGTTGCACATTGATGTTACTCCCAGTGTTGATCTAGCAAAAGATCATCATTCTATTAAGTAGATGACAATTATGTTGGTTGATGCGGCATGTACCCAAGTCTTGCAGCGCTCTATTTTGCAAGCAAACCAGCAATGATTGCACAACTCAGAAGATTGCCTATCCACCACCTAACTTGACGATGGTGGAAATACTCAAGTTGAAATACATATCAATCCAAATGCAAAACATAGTTGTCTAATTCATGAGTTGCCGGAACAAAAATCCTTGGGAAAATACAAGTAATACAGTGAGCAACCCAGCCTAAGCTTAAACAAGGTGAAAGTCCACTATGGTTTACATAAAGCTATCGAGAGAGGAATCGCAATTGTAGTACGCTCCTTGAACAAGTGGGAAAGGTCTTCACAAGCCGTTCTTCATTGCGATATCTATCTGGACCAATTTCCCTAGCAAGGACCTTCACTCTAGTTGGCATGGCTCCCCATAGCACCTTCCAAAGAAGACCTTCATCCTATTCGGCCATTGAGGGCACCAAATGTTCTTGATGACCGTTTTCCACTTTGACTCTGGCCAATTCTTTTGGCATTGTTTATTGAGCGGGGAGAACCATTTCTGTGATTTCATAAGAGCGAGATACACATCCTTTGTTTAGGGTTTTATGAAATTTCTTTTCCTAGGCCAGTGCTGCGCTTTCCACTCAAGCTTTGATTCACAGTCTGATACCACATAGTGAGCTGTTTAAGGGCTCTGCTGATCAGCAATCTTTCTAGCCCACTGAGGCTATACTCAGAAGTTAGTTGATTGGTTCCTTTCCAATAGCCTCTATTGTAGTTCCACAATTGGCCTCTTCGTCGATTACAATTGTCATTAACTTTTCTAGCAACTTCCCTCCAAAAAGGGGTCAGATGGAAGCCTCCAACCTTGGAGAGCCAAGGGGACCAATGACATAGAGAGTTGTGAAAGTACCTTGATAACTCCCCTTTCCAAAGACCCCTTTGCTCTTACGGGTAAGATCACTTGTCGTACTCCCAAGTTTTAGGATGGCTCGTTGCGGGGTCAACATCTTGCTGTGTTCCTCCACCCCTTTCCACTATCTGCCTTGCGAGCTATTTTGGAGTTGTCCATCATATTCTTAGCCATAGTAGCCCAAGCTTGGTGTTCCTTAGCGAGGGCTACTAAAAACTTCGCACATTAAGCCTCTGCGTGAGTGTTGGGGTTAAGAATCCCAAGCCCACCTTGCTCCACAGGTCTCACAACCATCTCCCATTTTTCCCATTGCCAGGGTGTTGTGCCTTTAGTGCTGTTCTTCCAAAGAAATCTCTTTATTGGTTTCAAGAACTCTTTCCAGTTGCATTTAGCTAGCTTGAGCAGCGGATCATTGAATTCTAAGAGGCTACTTTGAGAGAGAAAACGAGAAAGTGCCTATTTTAAATGTTTGTTGTCACAATAATATATTATGTTTTTGAAAATAAGTGTAACAACGAACTATTTAAATTACAATATATTCCCAAAAGACAGAGGTAAGCAAGTGTCAACAGCCTCTAGGCCAACATAAGATGATGCTTACTTGACACATGTGGGTGAGTGGGCACTATCCCATAAAACTAGTCGAAGCTTCGGCTTCGAATGACAAAAAAAAAAAGATGATACATACTTAAAATCACCCTCCCACTTCCTCCCTTCCGCATTGAACACAAAGCCCTACCAAGAGGGATCACCTTCCCTCCCTTAGTGCCATCTTTGTCGAGGTTCATACTAATGTAAACCCACGAAGGGAGGTGAACCCCCCCCCCCCCCCCCCCCCCCCGCCCCCCCTCCCCAGCATCATTGCCTTTGAATCGTATGCAAACACTACCAATCCTAAAAACATTTTAAAGCCTTCTCATTTGGTGCTCGTTCATAAGCAAAGCAAATATTGCACGATGCAATAAGGTGTAGTTAGAACAAATCTGAAGAGGGTTACGTGCTATATGTTGAGTTTAGATCGGAGGTAGTGTTGCAAAGCTTGCAAGCTTGACGACTCAAAACCTGTGCTGTGGGAGTGGACTATAGCTGCGACCAAGAACAGAAATGAGATATGACAGTTTATGACGGCGGGAAAAGGTTTCTATGTGGCAAGGTGTGCCTCAAAGCAAATTGCTCGGAGCTGGTTATGAAAGGGGAAATCTAGGGAGCCTCCCACTTCGCTTATGTGATGCCTTGGATACTAGAGTTCTGTCCAAATGAAGAGTTTATGGAATTTTTTTCAGTGTGGGTAACGCGAAGGGCTTCCCTCTCTCGCTGAACGACTTTGTGGACTCCATTCCTGCTATGTTGGGCAAGGTGCTTTTCATTGTGCAAAATTGCAGCAAGTAAGATCGGGCTTGGACTTTCATAGAGGTTTCTGAAGAGAAGACCGTCTAATGGAGAGTCAAGCAAAGAGTCATCAAGCTCATTTGTAGAGGTGCAAGATAAACTAGAACCACTCATCATTCTCGTTGGAGCAGACGATTGATACTAGCCATCTTGGCTCAAATTTAGGTGGCGATTATAACCTAAAGTTTGATCTCATTAGCCATGTTGTTCGTATTTGAGCACTATGACAAATATTATTAGTTTACTTAAACAAAAGAAAAAGAAAAAGAAAAAAAAGGTTCTAGCGGCTTTTTCTCTCAGTGTCATGTCTCTTGTGCCATGGCTTGGTGGTCAATGGGAGTGCTAGCTCCTTGGTGGCAACCTTGAGCCTTTGTTCCCTTCTGTTGTTAATGATCTCAAGGTGGCACTCTTTATCAATCGATGTATGTGGTGGATCTGACGGTGTTGTATGGTTGTTGGCAGATGCCATGGCTTGTATGGAGAAGGGTTCCCTATGTAACCTTTTTTGGGCTTTCAATACATTTATCACTCACAATTTGTGAATTTGGGGGGAAAAAATCCCCCTCCCACAAGAAAGAGTTTTTCATCATTAACTTTCCATGTGGCACTACTGGCCAAGCTTTATCCAATGGTCCACAATTGCTCCCAAGATGCCAAACTTTACTAAGGCCTTATGCAATCCAAAAAGCAAGCAAATCTGATAGCAATGATGTAATGGAAATGGACTATGAACATTGAGAATAGCGGAATTAAGAAAAATGTAGTCAATATTTTATGAATTTACTTTGAGAAAATAGAGGGTGAACTTGATTAGAGGTAGCAACCTAACCCATTATACCTAATCAACTTGGCATGAACAATACTTTAGAGAATTAGAGAACTTGACAACAGTTGAGGATCGGATTTGTGTGGAGCCGGTCCACCCTCCAAAAGGCTTTTGTATTATAGCTTCCCCTATAAAGAGAGACTTGGTACAATACAAGCTTTGTGTTCCTTGAGACCTTGATGGTGCAATGAAGATAGAGAGCTTCATGCACCACAATTCTCAGGGGGTTCACCATTCAATACCCCCCCATATAACGTGCGTTCGTGGGGTATTAATAAAAACCCTCTTTTAACATTTCTGAATGAAAAAAATGACCCCTTATTTTAGGATTTTTTTTTCAAAATTGAATATAAAAACTCCTTATTTTAATGTATCTCTATTAAATTTCCTAAAAATTTGGTATTTTAAAACCCCTACTTCCGAACTCACGTTATACATTAACATGATTACATACTGGACCCTCCGAGACCACGAGCCACACTTATGTCCATAACTTAAACTAAATGAAAGCATTAACTTGTCCCCGGCCTCAGTCCCAAGACCTCAAATACCTTTGAAGGTGGAGAGAGCTAGTAGTTAATGAGGATAGGGAAGAGGAAGAAGAAGTAACTCACGAGAAAGAAATAATCTTCTCACTTGTAGTAATCTTGTAGCTTAGCATAACATTGTAGCATAGCAATGGAGATGAAGAACATGGCAAGCTTCCACTTTGGAGCATGGCTCTTGGTTGGATTTGCATTCCTCCATAGCCAAGAGTTGTTGGTGTAGGCTCTCAACTTTTGAAGCTTGGAGAAGGAGATGGAGTTCTTGCTCAACACACCATGAGAATGAGTGAGAGAGAGAAAGAGAGTATATGGTCAAGCTATCCCCCTCCTTGCTTGGATCGACCCCTCTTTCTAGCTCAAGCTTAAAGTTGATTGGACCTTCTCTAGACTAGCCAATCACATGCATTAGACATATCAAGCAACCATGGTAGCATTTGGACAAGTGTCCTCATTTTCCCTTTGAGAGAGAGGGCTTGAAAAATGCTCAAACAGTTAATTAAATATATTAAATTCTCATTGGACTCCTTTAGAGGTCAACCAATAGGCTTTAGGCACTACATGAGGGCAGCATGTGTAGGTGCTTGACATGTGTCCTTGTTGCCTCTCAGGTCTTGAGCTTGCCTTGAGTGTGTGTGTGTGTGTGTGTGTGTGTGTGTGTGTGTGTATTTTCTCTCATGCCTCTAGCTTTAGGGCTCACCCTGCTTCTTGTAGGGATCATGTTGACGTTGGAACACCTCACCCCTTGAACACCTTAGTCATGAAGCCCCTTAAGTACCTTAGTTATAAAACATGACAAGCACCTTAATCATCAAGCACAACAAGCATCTCAAGCACCTTAGTCAGCAAGCATGACAAGTACCTCAAGCTTGGGCCGAGTTCCCACCTCAAGCTCAATCCTAGCCTGCCTAAGGTACTAGGTCTAAGGACTTTTAACACTAACCTTTGGAGGTCTTTAATGAAGCTAACTCTAAGGTCTTTCAAGCTCCATTAGCTAGCATTGCTCTTTGATAGACCATCTCTCTTTTGGATCCTTTGATTTTTGTCCCGTGCTGAGATAGATCCATAAGCACATGTTTATATGCTAACTCTTGTTCCCATTTATTCTCCACATTAAATGATCAGTTTAATATGAGAAAATCATTTTGATTGGTTAGATATTAAATTTTATGACATTACCTCTCTCTTGAAATCATAGTCGTCCTCCACTATGAGGTAGAGGATATAAAACTTTAGTCATTATTCTATGTTTCTTAGTGGGTAAAGGATCCCTTTTTACCTTACGAAATCATTCCAAAATGGATGACTAATCCATTTGGTGCTTGGGAGACTTAGCTGCCACAAGCATGTCTGCTCTTGAGTCCATATCATATTCCCAAAGTAGAGTGACAAATTCTACTTGGTGTTTGAGAGACGTCGCCATCACAAACATGATTCTAAGCATGCATAGTACTTAAATTTGTTGATAATCTTACCATGTCTTAGTACCTTGTATTCATGTCAAAGAATATTCGGCTAAAGCACCTCTTCTCGATCTTCGATCTCGGGCAGGTCCTCATGATTGGTTCTTATTGTGGCTCTCCTTTGTAAGGCCTAAGTAGGCTCACATGAAAAGCATTGTGAATGAGCCAATGGTTGGGCAACTTGAGTTGATAGGCCATCTCATTGATTGATTTTAGGATTTGAAAAGGACCATAGTATCTTTTTGCTAGTTTAGCATAATACTTTTGGTGGCCCGTAAGATTTTTACCCGTAGTCTGCCTCAATCGAGCCTTGGGAAATTTGAGTAGGCCCAATAATTTTCCTTGAAAGCGAAGAGTCTTCTGTGCTTGTTAGCAGCTTCCTTTTGCCTTTACTGCGAGATGGATATGGCCTCCTTAATCTTTTGAAAATATTCTTGTAGATTTTAATTTATGTCTAAGGGTTGAAGTTTCCCTTAAGGTTATGGTTACAAGTATGGTTATGGTTGTGATAGGTAGTTATGGCTCTTGAATTATTTTTATGGATATGGTTATGCTCGTAAAATGTAGTCAAAACTTCCTTAGCCATGTGATGTACTAAAGTAGTTTTGCATTGATGGTTGTTCACCACCCCTCTTTGTGATGTTTTTGATGGATTTATGGTTGATGGTCCTATCTCTTGGCCATAGCCAAGGTATGGTGGTATGAACTGTGAGAGCTGTACTTACGATTTAAGATTCATACCAAGGGTAAAGAGTTGAGACCCAAGATCATTGATTCTCTTGGAAGGAATTGTTTATGCATACTCTTGTTTATCTTGATATGCAACATCATTGGATAACCACTTAGAAACCTGCATTGCATAACAATAAAAGGGAGGTCTATGTGGGTCGTCTCCATTGTGTTCATGTAGGGGGAATTCTAAGGTAGATCTTTGAGATGGACCTGCACTACTCAACAGCCACAAAGATCTATGATAGGTCCGTATGGATCGTTTCATGTATGAAGGGTCTGATATGGCACTCAATGTGGTCTCCAAATACACGTGGCATCTAAAATTGTATAACTGGTATTGATATTTGACCACTGGTAGGGTATTTAGAATCCTTATAGAGTTCATGGAGGGAGGAAAAACAACCTCATTCGTAGTGTGACACCTGAGGGTCTTCATCTGGAAGGATTTTCTCCATCTCATCAAGTATCGGCGCCCTTTAACAAGGCCTTCATATCCCTCTCTCAATCCATGCATGATACTTGGCATATTCATTGTCCTTCATCTACTATTTAATAGCAACTAGACGTTGTTGTAGATCTTTGACTCTTTTGATGGAGTAAATGGAATTCTCCTCTTGATTTCATTGTATTAGGTAAATGCCACCAACATGCCAAAAATAAAATAAAATAGGATAGACCAAAGTTCCTCACCATCATCTTAAGGTTCTTGGGTCTAAATGACTATCCCAACTTGAGATATATGGTAACTAAGCACACATGTGCGGGGAAAACACTGGGATGGATGACCTCCCACAAAGTTTGTCATTTTGGATTTCCTGCATGATTGTCTACATGATAGTTTTCCTTTCTTGTGATTATGGACAAGGTGGCACCAAGGGGGGATGCTGGGTGAAATGTTGCCAACATGTGACAAGATTCAATTTGAATTGATTAGAGGTCCCCATCACCTTAGGTTTTGGAATCTAGATGGCTAGCCCAATTTAGGAAATCTTTCAGTACAGCACCCATGTGCGGTAAAATTATAGAGATGGTTGACAAGTTTGTCTCCCTAAATTTCTTGAATGATTCTCTACACTCCTTAAGCCAATAGGATTAGCCCTCAAGGCTACTTGCCTTGATGTGCTCGTTGACTCATAGATGTCTTTCAAGTTGTCCCGAGTTTTCATTGGAGTCTTGACTGTAAGTGAATGATTGCAAGTGTTAGCCTTGACACTAGCTTCATCATTGTCCCATTTGGCCATGTTCTTACTGCTTATTTTGATTATAATTTAGTCTCTCTTAGATGGGCCCTTAGAGAACCATCTCACAAAAAATCTTGAAAGAAGAGTAGTGACTCCATCTTTACCTTCTAAATTTCATTTGCTAATTTGCTTATAATGTAATCTCTCTTAGATGGGCTCTAGTAGAGAACCATCTAACATCAATGTTGAAAGAAGAATAGTGACTCCATCTTTATTTTTCAAATCTCATTTGGCCATGTTCCCCTTGTTAATTTGCCTGTAATTTGGGCTCTCTTAGATGGTATTTTGGAGAACCATCTCATAAAAATCTTGAAAGAAGAGTGGTGACTCCATCTTTATCATTGAACTTTTCAACTCCCTTCAAGTTTTTTTTTAAAGACTTAAGTGGTGTCATCTTTGACTTTTAGAAGATAATGTAGTCAATGGGAATTTTAGGTCCGATTCAAGTTATATCTAGCTAGGTTATCACACTTGTGATATTGAGAAGGAGAGAGACATAGAACACAATATGTGGGTGGAGTAACTCAACACAATGTGTGTGAGAGAGCCCCTTATTCTTCTATCTAGTAAAGAATAAGGTGTGTATGTACAAGTGATGGGCGGTTGGACACCTCTGGCATGTTTGACTAGGGTAAGCGGCACACCGCTTTTACCCCAGCAATCTTCCATGTGAAGGAAAATCTGCCAATAAGTGGTACTACTGTTGGACCTAGTAGTATGTACATTAGGTATAGGGATGAAACTCATCTCAACCTATGTCCAATGACTCTCTCACGCATGCTATTATATAGACTCTGGCAATGTGCAAAACCATATATCCTTGCTAGAATCAACATGCATACCCTACAGGTATCCTGTAATGACCTGCATTTCTCTATGATACATCATGCTAGTGTCAGTCATTGCACGACTAACAACCTCTACTACAAACGCTCCCACTGTAGCTTCTATGTCAGATCTTAACACTAAAAGGACGCACATGAGAGTCCCAAAGGCTAATAAAAAATGCATAATCTCTGCCACCATATCCGTGCAATCGTATCAACACCATGTGTAGTGACCTCTATCAATCTATCTGCAATAGGTATCTCAATGCTCACTACATCACCACTAGAACTAGTCACACATGGATGTGTCAATCCTAACTCTAGGCTAGTCATGAATCCATCATCGTCCATAGGGACTATATCTAAATGTCTTGGCATCACCATATCAAACCCCTAGCATAAGCATGTCAAAGAAATCCATATCCATCATCTCCATGGTAGGAGGCATCTCTCTCCTAAGAGAATAAATCTATTGTGTCTCGCAAGAGCATGGCCGCTCTAACTTTGCATCTACAGAAATGTTGTGCATAGCTCTAGAGCTCATTCACGAAAGATATGTGTCTAGTCTCTCGTTGACATGACTGTAATGTAATGGAGACTGTGTTGTCTCACACCTCAATACATGCATAGGGTAGACCAAGCCAATTGTGGCTGCTCTCATAATGACTATTGAACTACAATGCATATGAAGGAATTTCTCTCTAAGAAGTACCTGACATCCACTATCTCTCAATTGTCTCACCAAGATCAAACTCTGTGTAATCTCAAGAACATAATGCACATGTTGTAGCATATAAGATGCAACATTCGGTAATGACAAACATACATCTTCTGCACCCTCTATGTCGTATGTTAGATGCAGACGACCAAGGCTCCCACTAGCACAAGTGCTGAACCACTCTAGACATGATGTGATGTGGAATGCTACATACTCATCTAGCAACCATCGAGAGCAAGTGGCATCTCTATCAGACATAAAAGCAAGAGTAACATTAGAGGTAAATGTGATATCACCGTCACTAGCATACAAATCCACCTCTCTAGTGTGTGTCAAAACGATTCCTACATCATGTATACATTTGTGTTGTTGCCTCATGCGTATAAAGCAACATTATCTAATGTGCCCTATGTGACCACAATGCCAACATTTCAAGTGTCTATATGAACGAGACCATTGTCTGACATGAGTCATCTTCGTGCACTCTGAATTTTCACACATATCAATTGCCATAAGTGAAGCTGTGGCTCTATAGAATGTACAAGCGCAATGTGTATAAACCAATTCTGAAGAGAAGTGCACCAAGCTTGGAACAAAAGGAGCTTTGTGCAGGGAGAAAAAACTCTTAAAAGAGCTCACCAACACTACTTGTGCTCAAACGCATCAACTTGTAAAATCTCCCACAATAGTGTAACCACACCGTGCTATAAAATCATCACACTGACGCAAGTCTTAACTGCCAAAAGTACATGGTACCTATAACTAGTGACTACTTGTAAATTGTATACAGTAGACTCATGATCAAAATGTTTGTAGATCACAAATAGTGTATACCATAAGTCTACCTATAGCCACTACCAGCATACACAAATTTCACTCGTGTGATAGTGGATACAACACCAATCCGTGTTCACAAACAAGCATATGCTTGTCAATGTGAGAGAAAAGTCGACCACAACAAAAGGAAATTACCGTTTCAATACAATGACTGAAAATGCATTAAAAAGTTTATGGAAATCAAGCCAAAAGTATGGCGAGAAGTCTAGGGAAAATCCGGTAGAGTCTCCCGTGCAAAATGAGCAAAATCTCAATGCAAATCTAACCTCGAGGGGTTCATCATTCAGTACCCCCTATATAACGTGTGTTCGCGGGTTATTAAAAAACCTCCTCTTTTAACATGTCTGAATGAATAAAATGACCCCTTATTTTAGGAATTTTTTCAAAATTGAATATAAACCCCCCTTATTTAATGTATCTTTGTTAAATTGCCTAATTTTTTTGCATTTTAAAACCCCATAATATCGAACTCACGTTATACATTAACATGATTACTTAGTGCACCCCCTCGTGAGATCTTAACCATAAACTGCTTCTAAGATGTTAAAGTGAGAGAAGCTCTTGACTACTATGAATTGACCAAAATCTATTAGCAAAAGATATGGCAAAGTAAGGAAACCTTGACCACTACAATCTCTGAAAGAGGACTCAAAACCGTAAACCATAACACTATTCAATGCCAATGAGTAGAAATGGCAAAATGGCTCCACAATGTCACATACAATGGCATCTACACTCAATGTACATAAATGGAGTAACCACACATAAACAAGCGTCGAAAAAAGTGCAGTCCAAAAAATTGATCAATGTGGAAATAATGTTCTCAAGAGAGCTCATTGGCACTTAAAAGTGCTTGCCAGAACGCATGCACAATGGGCATCAACCATGCGCCATAACCATATACAAATCCATCCACAGAGACCATGAACCAAAGCAAAAAATCACTACCAAAGTATCCTAGGAAAACATGTGAGAGAAGCTCCATATGTAGTGCCAATACCGATAACTTTTCCTTAGCCAGAAACGGGTATTCATCGGCCAACTCTACCCACTTTTTCTTTATCTAAATCTACCAAAAAACCTCAAACCTCAAGCTCTTCACAAGCGGAAATTGCATCTTCAATCTCAAAATTTAGGCACCTAACTTTGAGCACCTATTGTACTTCCAAAAGTGTATTAAACTCACACACTGTGTGAAAATAGAAAACCTGAAATTTTATATATAGTCAGTCTGAGCTGAATATCAACAAAATGGTGAGAAATTTGTGAAAACTTTCTTTTGCAAAGTTTAATACCACATTGAAACAAAGGGGTAGCATGAGTAAAATTTTCAAATTTGCTTTCTATAAGGAGAAAACCGAGTTTGAAAACAATGATGCAATGCACACAATTTTTATTGCAGCACCTTCACATACACACAATCTTCCACATTGTCTTCTGAGCTTCCACAAGAGCATACATCAGTCTCAACTAAGCTCACAAGCTTCCATTGCATTCTCACAAAGCTTCCAAGATTTCTTGATCTCTCCACCACAGAGAGCAGGCAAGTTATCATTTCAAAGCTCTTGACATTGCTGTGCTCTCCGCAATCACCATATGCTCTAATACCAATTGAAGAGTGCGTGAATGCGATGCATGTGCAGAGAGAGAGAGAGAGAGAGAGAGAGAGAGAGAGAGAGAGAGAGAGAGAGAGAGAGAGAGAGAGAGAGAGAGAACACATGATGTGGACGGAGCAACTCAGCACAATGTGTGTGAGAGAGCCCTTATTCTTATATGTAGTAAAGAATAATGTGTGTAGAAGTGATGGGCGATCAGACGCCTCTGGCATGTCCAACCAAGGTAAGAGGCACACTACCTTTTCTCAACATATACCATTTGAAAAATTCAATAATCTTGAACCAAGGTAATGGATAAGATTAAAGGAAGGTTTTATGAGAAAGAGACACTCAATAGACACAACATGTAAGGAAAAGTGAAGATCTTTATGCAATTGAGAGTATAAACTATCATGTCTAGACTTGACTTGACTTGAATGATGGATAAGTACTAAGATTAATGCCAAGACTGATGAATTCAATGATCTTGGATATACAATGCACTCAATATGAGTGTATTTCCCAGTCCTACAACACTGAGTATCAATATTAGTATTACAACTCTCAACTCACATACTAGAGTCCAGTGCCTCACCTGCTCTCTTTATCTGTTTGCAATCCTACATAATATCCTATCTTTATATACACGTATCTCAATGATTTTAGCATAGCTTATGGAATACATATTCTCCTTCAGATGGGAAAGAGATTTTTCCCACTTCATCAAGAGATAGCGGTTAAATCTCCATCTAGAAGGTCTCTTAAGCAAGTGGATTACTAAGTGTGTGGAATCAAAAAAATTTGCAGCTGGTAACCAACTCGGTGCCTCTGTAACTTGTGCTAGATTATAAATATGAAAAAACCCAATAAAAAAGGATTTTTTCATACTTAGCTAAGAAAATAATATCTTTACACCTCCAAAACTTGAAGGTTATACTGAGAAATATCACGGTTCAAAAGCTAGTGTTGGACAAGGCATTCACTTGAAGCTAATCCTTGATTGAAGAATAAAGTTTCACATACATGTAAATTGATGCCATAAACCATCGTGTGCCATCCTTTCCATGGTCCATCATAGAGGCATGATGAGAGCTTGTTCATGCCTAATTGAGGTAGATGGTTTAAACTTGCACATTTCAACAAGGATGAGCATGATAATTCTCTCTATGATTTTGGAATGGCTGTCAATAACTCATATGGATATGAGATGCCTCATAGTTGATATCTTTGCTCATAATTCAGAATTTTCATTTGCATCAATCTTAGATGTTAATTATATTCTCCAAAATCTATATTCTTTATCCCAATTATTGCTGGAACTCACTAATTTGACTTTGTGATAGCGTGGATAGGTCGGCTTTTACAATTTCATTTCTTTAACTTATGAATAATGCTCATAAAATAAGTCATAGTAGAAATTTCCTTCATAAGTCGTTGGTGAAATAAGAGCAAGGCTTGAACTTTAGAGTGTAATTTTAAAAATTATGGTTGTATTTATTCGGAAATCGTTACATGCTATGGGTTGGAATCATATACTTTAATAATCTTTTCATACTTGGATGCATATGATGTATATTATTGTTGTATGAAAGAACTATGACAACTCTTATGTTAGCTCATTGGTATGTGACATATGTCAAGTAAGGTAGCACTCAAACTGCCAGATGGAACACTTAGGACAAGGGTTTATGTTGTCTACTATCATTCGTGGCAAACGATGGTTGGTTAACAAAACTTTGAACTTGTTTGATTTTGGGATAGAGCACTGGCCCCCAAACCCATGGAAACTTTCATTGCCACTTGAAGTTTCAATAGAAATCGTGCAAAAAATTTTAAGCTCTTGACCCCCAGAAAAGAGAAGAGATCTAGTGACCACCATCTCCAAGCTCATTCGTTGCTTAGCAGAGTGTAAATTTTTTCTTGTGCAATGTCCTTCCCCAATGTGAACCTTTGTAGATATGCAGCTTAGTTGTTGATATGCTCTCCATTATCATTTAACAATGGATGCACAACATCAATTTTGATGTTCAAGAAGGAAAAAAAAAACTATACTTTCTTTATAGAATATGGTTAACTCTTATTGCAACAAACCATTGTACATTTGTATTTACGAAGGCCATAAGCTTCATAGCAGGTCTTCAAGTCTACCAAGGCTTGAATCAAATTATTGTAGTGAGTATGTTGTGCATATCTTCTCAACATATGTTGCTCCTTGCGCTCCAACTTTCAACCTGCTGTGCCACAATGTAAAATATGCTATGAGATATTGATATTAGACAAGAAGTTAGTAAAATTGAACTAACTATTAGCTTAAGATTCTTTTCATGGACTCAATCTATAGAACTTAAACATAGCATATGGTGATAATGTTGTGTTACACCATGTACATTTTTGTTATGCAAGGTTAACAACTTGCGAGAAACTCTCCCAGGCCAGAGAGAGAGAGAGAGAGAGAGAGAGAGAGAGAGAGAGAGAGAACTTTTAGGGTATAAAAAAAATAGATAGAAGTGAGACTCATTTAAGAGGCATCACTTTGGTTGAGGATATGTTTTGGGCGCTCCTCTTAGCTACCGGTAGAAAGTGCATCCATGCTTGCTCTCTTTTCATCACATTGGGGGTGGACTCGGTTCAAATATCCATCCACACTGGCAAGGTAGGTTTGATCAATCTCGAGATTGGAGACATGAGAAGGCTACTTGATTGTCTGGCTCATGGACCGTATAATTTGCAGGAGCATAAAATAATGCTGGCTAAAAGAACCTTCCATCAACTCCATGCATGCGGCCATAATCTGATAATTTCAAGTTTTTGTTTGAATAGAGGTTAGAATGCTCTTCATAAAAGTTTAATAAATTTTCCATTAAAAATGGGAGGTTTTGATGAGATCTCACCAAAAAAACATTATCCAACGAGTGAAGGAAAGAGGCACATGAAACTCTTTCGGATTTTATATAAAAAATTGAAGCATTTGCCAATATCTACATGAAAATTTGTCATATCTTGTGATTTTTTTTCGAGAGGTTTTTTCTCGGCCTTGATTTTTATCAAAGAGGGATTTACACCTAAATGGAGGGTAGTAATCACTCATTTACCACAAAAATGTCTTCCCCTTTACATTTAAGGTTTAAGGAAAGCATAACCAAGATTTTTCATTTCAACTCGAAAAATTTACACTACAAATTGGAATATTTAAGGATTTAGCCAATGATACAATCATTCGAATGGTGAAGTAGACATTTTCCATGTTGTGGATTTACTCTTACAAGGCTAAAACTTAGGGATTGATAATATTGGAATAAGTACCTAGACTACAATGCTATAAATAATGTTTTCTTAATTTATGAATTAGCGGTAAATTTCAGAATTTTTTTGATGAATTACACTAAACATATGTTTTTGTGGAACACTTGTAGACAATCACACTTGCTCCATGTAATTATCTGTATGTATTAAGCTATAGGTTTAAATTATATTATCTTTGTAACATGCACTCAATGGCCTACTTTTGTAGGTTTTTGGATTGGCAATCTCAAATATGAGTGTCCATTGAAATTCTAGGGTGCATGTCAAATCCTAACGCTAGTGTTTTGAACCCCTTTTAGGGTGATTTTTTAAAAAATAACTATATCTTCTACTATGACCAAGGAGGCAAAGAATAAATGTTATGAGACAAAGTTTTGACTATGTATTTGCTATGTATAGCACTTTTTTTTAATGATTTGTTATGCAATGTTATAGAAATTTTATGCAATATCTTTTTATCATTGGTTTTGTAGGGTTGTAGAATCTAGTTTCTTTTTAAACAAGGTCAAAATTCACTATGGCCTACATAAGGCTATTGAAAAGAATTTTATAATAAGAGGCTTCTTTGTGATTGACAAAAATAGAAAGTGACACTAGAAAACATGTGGTATCACAATAGAATATTATGTTTTTTGAAAAAAAGTGTAACAATGAACTATTTAGAATATAATATATTTCAAAAGCATAAAAATAATTTTTGAAAAACACTTGGAAATTGTAGGAAATTAAACAAGGTGACGAGTTACGAAGGCCTATTAAAGATAAGACCCATCATAAGGGGACATGAGAGTTATGAGGTGCACCTATGAATGAGTGCTTACAATTACATGTCATTTTTTTATGTTTTAATATAAAAAATGGCTTATATATTACGTAGGGCCCCAGTTAAACAACAAGTTACTACACATGGAGAAGCTGTCAAAGATCAGTGCTGAATTATTTGATACTCTCAAAGCTGATAAATAACTTTAGGCCCCACTTAAACAACAAGTTGAAAGGTTCACATTGGTATTCTAAAACAAAATAAAATGAAAAGGAAGTAAATTACATATAGAGACCCATTGCCAAATTAAAACAAACAAAATTTTAATGTTTTCATAAGAAAAGATAGGTTCAATAGACATAGGATATAATAAAATTTAATAAAGTTGATAATTTTCATATTTTGTGAAAAATTATAAGTATAAAAATAATAAAATAAAAAAACACATTTAGAATTAAACAAAAGAATATTTTAATGTTTTCTTACAAGAAAAGATAGATTTAAGAAGCACGGAGAACAATAACACCATTTTTAGTGAAATGATTTTTTTTGAAATCTTTAAATGAAAGGACCTTTCATCAATACCTCACATCATGGGATCAAACTTCTATGAATATATTGTTTAATCTTTTGTTCTCTAAAGTCTTTTCAAGTATGCTAAACAAGGTGAAGAGGCACAAAGGCCTCCTAAGTTAAAGCCGGAATGAAATTTTTGAGAAAGTAAGTTTAAATGAGGCCTACAATCACATAAAATTTTTCTTGTGTTTTAAAATAAAATTATATTATCCATTAAAAATATATAATCACAAATGGTTTATATATTAAAAAAGACCCCACTTAAATAATAAGATGAAAGATGCACATTACATATTATCATTTGAAAACAAAATAACTTAAAAGTTAAAAGTAAAAATATATATTACATTATTCATTACATATGCATTATACATACACAAAGTTAGATTCACAAGAGTCGACAACAAAAACCTCAGACTCTTTCTTCCACCTCTCGCTCCTTTCACAAGGGATCGAGGTAGTTTTCACTACAACACTAAACGAAGATATCGACGCGTCTATATCGACGGCCATGCCTTTCCACGCGTATATCGACGACATTAGCGGGCATCGCTATACGCGTCGCAATGAGCGTCGATATACGCGTGGAAAGGCTTTATTTGCGACGCGTATATCGACGCCAAAAAAATTGGGGGAAAAAAACGAAACCCGCGCGCAGGGGCCATTTTCGCCTGCTCGGATCTTGGCCGAAACCTTTTGTGCAGGTATTATGTCCATCTCCACCCTCCCCAACCCCTCTCTCTTGCTCTCTCTCTCTCTCTCTACCTCTACATCGTGTGTGTGTGTGTGTGTAGGGGAGAGAGAGAGAGAGAGAGAGAGAGAGAGAGAGAGAGAGAGAGAGAACGGTGTGTGTGTGTGTAGGAAAGAGAGAAAGAGAGAGAGAGAGAGAGAGAGAGAGAGAGAGAGACAGAGAGAGAGAGAGAGAGAACGGTGTGTGTGTGTGTAGGAAAGAGAGAGAGAGAGAGAGAGAGAGAGAGAGAGAGAGCGGTGTGTGTGTGTGTGTGGAGGAAAGAGAGAGAGAGAGAGAGCGGTGTGTGTGTGTATGTGTGTAGGAGAGAGAGAGAGAGAGAGAGAGAGAGAGAGAGAGAGGTGTGTAGGAAAGAGAGAGAGAGAGAGAGAGAGAGAGAGAGAGAGAGAGAGAAATGTGTGTGTGTGTGTGTGTGTAGGAAAGAGAGAGAGAGAGAGAGAGAGAGAGAGAGAGAGAGAGAGAGGATTAATGTATGCTTAGGAAATTAAAACTAAAGAAAAAAAAATTAAAGAGAGAAATGAAATGAAATGTTATATTAACGTCTTCGAAAGGCCCAAGTGACCTATGAGACATGAGACAAGAAAGTTACAATGTGTTGGATCTGATACAAAGTCAGAGTAAGAAGATGAAAAAATAAAATATTATGGAATCCTAAACTGCTGGGTGTGGACTAAACGGCTAAACGAGCTAGTTGGGATAGGTAGATCTCCTCCATGGTCAGTACTCTGACCGGACGTTGTGCATGTCGAGCCAAAGTGACCTAGCTAGATCCTCTGATGCAGCCTCTGTCGATATTGTGTAGTCCTCCGCAGTCGTGGGCGTCTAGATCTCCCTAGATCAGTCGCTCGTTCGATCATTAGAGAGATAGGGAAGTAGAGAGAGAGAGAGAGAGAGAGAGAGAGAGAGAGAGAGAGAGAGAGAGAGAGAGAGAGAGAGAGAGAGATAGGAAATAGAGAGATAGAGAAAGAGAGTTATATATATATATATATATATATATATATATATATATATATATATATATATATATATATATATATATATATATATAGAGAGAGAGAGAGAGAGAGAGAGAGAGAGAGAGAGAGAGAGAGAGAGAGAGAGAGAGGGAAGTGGAGCTCCAGGAGTTATGGTAGAGAAATAGGAAAATAGAGAAATAGAGAGAGATAGGAAAATAGAGAAAGAGAGATAGCGAGAGCGAGATCGAGAGAGAAAGAACGAGAGATAGGGTACGTAGACAGAGAAGAAACTATGGAACTAAAAGAGGCAAAGGGGTTTTGCCTGCTACATGCATTGCCATGTACACCTGGGAGTGCACGTATGTGTCTACCCATATAGGATTTGACCAATAAAGATGAGATTTTGACCCGGTGGTCCTGATCTTCGTACACCTCTGGACCGAGGTGTACGGAGATTGGGCAAGACTAGAGAATGCGAGGTAGTTTACATTGTGAGGAGTATATATATATATATTAAAACAATATTCATAATCATTGTAGATGGCAACGTCATCAACTAACATGGAGGAAAAGATTGCATGCTCGTGCACGCTCTGCAAGTATCAAATCCTGTACAAGCGTAGGATATGTAATGAGCATGTGCACAAGTACGGAGAGTTTGCTAGAGAAACCGTACAGAATCTGCGATACGACTCCTACGGAACGGGCATTGATTTCTGCGACATAGCACCTACATCTGAGAGAGAGAGAGAAAAAAGATTATGCGTGAAGGTTCGACCAATATAGAGCCACGGATGGAAGCAGAAAAGGGCTTACAGACAGAAGACGACGGCATGGAGGAGATACTGGATGCCTTCTTCCAGACAAGCGAGGAGAACGCGAACGAAGCAGCACCAGAAGCCGTGCGCCTATCTCCTGAAGACATGTTGAGAAAGTTGGCACGTCAACCAATCTATGAAGGTGCCAAAATATCTGTGCTTCGTACTTGTCTGGCGTTTTTGAATCTTCGGTCAGTGTACGGGTGGTCAGATGCAAGCGTCACTGCTTTGTTTAGGTACGTAATTTGCAAAAGAGATTTTCCGATTGCAACGGTGATGTGCTCGGAGAGCTTTAATTTTAATTTAATGTGGCTTAAACAGGTTATTACGGGAGCAACTTCTCCCGGCTGGCAATGAAATGTCCCCCTCCAGGCCAGACGCAAAGCAACTTCTGACCTCAGTTGGCTTGGACTACAACAAGATTCATGCATGTCCAAATGATTGCATTCTTTTTCGCAATGAATTCGCAGATTGTCTGTCGTGTCCTAAGTGCAGATCAATGCGCTACAAACAAGATGCAGTTGGCGAGACAGTGCCAGCTAAAGTGTTGCGGCATTTCCCTATTATTCCTAGGATAAAAAGCATGTTTCGTTGTGGTTCCATTGCAAAGTTGATGCAGTGGCATTCTACGAATAGATCCACTGACGCAACATTTAGGGTGCCCGCTGGAGGCTTGGAGGCACATTGAAGATACCTGGCCACATTTTAAGAGTGAACCACGCAATTTGCGTTTGGGCATGCAATGGATGGAGTCAATCTATTTGGCTTGAGAAGCTCGTCATGGAGCACTTGGCCTGTGTGCCTTATCAATTACAACCTCCCGCCGTGGCTTGCTATCAAGAAGGGTCATTTGCTTTTAAGCTTGATTGTACCTGGTAAGTTCAAAGCAAAAAACATGGATGTTTATCTAGCTCCACTAGCTAACGAGCTCCAGGAGTTATGGCATGGGATCGACGTAGCAGATGCGGTTGAACCAGTAGGACAACATCATGCAAGGATCCATGGACTTCTTATGTGGACTATGCATGATTGGCTAGGATACGGAGAAGCTTCTGGTAATGGTTATTGATTTACAAAATTCTCGCTATTCGCAAGCCCTTTCCCTTGCCCTGATTCATGCTTTGATATATGCAGGACTAACAACTTCGGGATACAATGCATGTCCAATTTACGGGCAGTCTTTGGATGTGCGCTATTCTACCTCTCTTCGAAAGACAATTTATCAAGGCTACCACCGTTATCTTCCAGATGGCCATCACTTGCGCGAAGGCCAGCTTGGTCGCGTCGAATGTCGTCCTATGCATGTACAAGAGTGGCGTCGCCGATGGGAGCAACATGAGGGGCAACCTGTTTCAGGAATGAAATGTTTTTCCATTCTCCATACGTCGCCGTATTGGGGTGATCTACTAATTAACCATTTTCTGGATCCAATGCATATATTCAAGAATGTGGGAGAGCTCCTCTGGAAGACAATCATGGGAATGAAAGACAATCGAGCTTCACGAGATGATTTGCAGTCGGTTGGAAAGATGCCAGAGCTGTGGCCTTTCACCAATGCAGCTGGTCAAACAAAACTTCCAAGAGCGCCATGGGTATTGCTAAAAAACAAAGAGCGACAAGTGAAAAGGGTGATTTCAGAGTTCAGGACGCCAACAGGATATATGCGATGTCTCAAGACAACATTCACCCGTGACGATCAACTGTCAGGGTTGAAATCGCACGACTCGCATAAGTTCTTGCAATTCATTCTTCCAATTGTGATCAAGGGGTGTTTAACGGAGGAAGTGCGGACCTGCATATACAAGATTTCAGAGCTAGTGCGGTGGATCTCTTCCAAGGAGATATGGGAGGAATCTATTGCAGTCGCAAGGGCTAACTCCATTGAGGTAGTTTGCATGATTGAGAAGTATCTACCCACGAGCTTCCTAACTATCCAAATGCACTTGCTCGTCCATGTAGTAGATGAGGTTGCAGTGGCAGGTACATTCCACAGCCGTTGGATGTTCTTTCTAGAGCGGTTCATGAAAACACTTAAGGGTTTTGTTCGCCAAAAAGCGCGTCCAGAGGGGAGCATGACAGAAGGATGGCTGGTGCAAGAGTCTCTTGTATTGACGACCGAATTTCTATCCGTTTCTGACCCAGAAATGCCTCGACTGTGGAGCGATGAGGAGGATGCAAGACTGGTGGGAGAGGAGCCGCAAGGGCAAGGGGTGTCGAAGAAAATGAACCTGGCCATGCGAGAAAAGATCATGAAGTTTTGTATACTAAATTCAACACCGATGCAAAAATGGCTTGAAAGGTACGAAGAAGAGAAAGAGAGACGCAATCTAGAGCGACAGGATTTCAGGCGAAGTCGAACGACTAGAGGCTTACCCTTGCTAGACTATCTCGCTCCTCTACCTGAATTCCCTACAATGGCATGGTTGGACAAGATAGTGAGAGCAGCTTGACAGATCGGAGAACCCATATCTCTAGAAGAGGAAGAGCTGGCTATTGGATGTGACTGGAAGAATCATACATAAATGGCACTGTGGTCGCATGGAAAGCATTTCAGAACACAACAAATTGACAGCAGAAGAAACACGTTTGACAGTGGGGTAATGGTTAGCTCCATGCAAAAGAGCAGGGCCAGTGCTAGAGACACGAATGAGAGCACTAGCAACCTAGATTACTGTGGTCTGGTGTCAGATATCCTGAAAGTAAGCTTCAAGCGGTTTGAGATGTTTTTGTTGAATGTGAAGTGGTTCAAGGTGATTACTTCTGGTCGCAATGCAACGGTACGCAGAGATGGAAACAAACTTGTGCAAATAGATTCTACAAAGACTTGGACAGATGCGAGCGACACATTTACTCTCCCCGAACATTGCGAGCAAGTGGTCTTCGTACCGGACCCTCGAGAGCGACAATGGTGGTTTGTGATTTAGGTTGCTCCAAGAAATAAACAAGTATTTGAAGGGCAAGATCTCCTGGAGGAAAGTCAGTCAAACGACAACGAGTTGGGGTAGAGTTATGTTTGCAATTAGAGATAGACGATGATACGGTGCAAGATCTTATCGATGATGCCTCACTCGTCGAGGCCTAGGCCTGTAAGTGTTTGTGTGAAGACTTTGATTTAAAATTAAGCTTAAAATTAATTTAAACAACTGTGTTCTGACGCTTTATTTTACTTTCTTTGTGCAGGACTTTAGTATGGCAGACGAGATTCCAGATCCCGCTTCCATGAGTGCAGATGCATTCATGGGCTTTGTTACACGGATGATGCCTGCTCAGATGGTAGAGGCTTCTGAGTACTGGGTAGCCAGAGGCACGGGTACTACGCCTCCGGGCTTCATACCCGAGGGTCCGACGCCTAGGGGGAGCATGCCTACAGGGTTCAGGACGCCTATGGGTACGACGTCTTCTTCTCCCATCACGGCCGCTTTGACACCTAGGGGTGGGGCAGAGGCGGGTACGTCCTCATCTCCGCAGCACAGGCGCACTCGCCGATCTCGGCGATTGTCAGGTGGAGGTGGTGGTTGTTGTGTAGGAGGGTCCACAGATGCTTCGACCCCTCCTCGCTCACGACCCCCGTCTTACCCAGGCACACCTCTCGACACACCTCTTGGCACACCTCGGACACCTAGGGGGGCACACGATCCTAGTGCCTCCAAGCTCTATACTGTACGAGGAGATGGTTCTGGTGACATGGATAGAGTTGGGACTGAGATGCGACAGCGGATTCGTCAGCTCGTGGAGCTGCAGTTTTCGACTAGCATTCTGACGTCTTGGGATCAGCAAGAAAAGAAAAAAGTCACTTACATAGTGGAGACCATCCTGAGAGAGTACCGGCCTGCTCCGGGTTCTTCCGTTGTTTCGGCGCGGTGGATCAAGGGTGTTGCACGAGACACCATCAAACATCGACGAGATGCAGCTCGGAAGGCTTTCAGGACCGGCTCGCCGAAGCCTTCAGGCATCCCACACGAGACGTGGCTACAGATCAGGGAGGATGAGCGGACAGCGGCCACGCGGTTCAGACAGCAGCGTGAGGCCGCGCAAGTACGACAGATGACTAGGGGGACATCTCATCTTGGCAGCGGAGGCTTCGACACCTTTCGCTATGAGTTTGTGAGTTTCTAATCCAATCTTAACTATGGCGTTTTTTAAAACGCGATGAATCATGTATTCTTATTACTTTGATTTTTGTATAAACGCAGAATCTTGCGATGAATCGAGATCCATCACTCGAGGAGGAGTCAGATGGATATCGCAGAGGTATCTATGAAGTACTGAATGATCTTGAAGCTTCAGGAGAGCCTGTAGACTGGGAGGCCTTACAGTCTCGCTGATCGCTTGAGGTGAGACATTAATATGTGTGAGTTGATTTAATTAAGTCAGTATATGTGAAGTAATATCAATACTAATTTTGTGAGTTGTCCTATGTGCAGGTTGCGATGCCTAGTCATTAGTGGACCAGATTTCATCTATATGCTTTATGAGACACAGACACGCTTCTGTGTCTCTGTTTTGTACAAATAGTTAGTGTTCAGACAGTTATTGTTTCCCTTATGGTTATGATTATTTTCATTGTCATTGTATAGACAATTATTGTTTCTCTTTCTGGTTATGCTTATGGTTATTGTTAATTTTGTTTATGGTTATGGTTATCTGCATTATGGTTTTGATCAAAGTGGTTATAGCCGGTTATGGTTTTAAGTTATGGTTATGGTTCGTTATGGTTATGCTTTTAAGTTATGGCTATGCTTTTCAGTTGGTCGGTTGTCTTTCATTGGCCTTAAATCTCATGTGAGATCTTACATGGATAGCATGTAGGAGGCGTATACATGATATGGTTTTTCTTGAAAAGTTTATGTAAAAACAAAGGGAACTCTGCCGAAATTTTTGCGCGCGGAAGCATGGTTGATATTTTGGTGCTGCTCGCTTTCTTGGGTAGAGGGCAGGAAGTCTGGCTGTGGCTGTGTCCATCTTTTAATTGGGCACAGGCCAGGCTACCTGCCCTCTGCCCAAGAAAAAATTTTTCTGCTATGTGCGTCGCTAATAGAGACTGGTTTCGCAGCGACGCGCATAGCGACAGGCCGCGTCGATAACACGTTTTTTTGTTGTAGTGTTTATAAAATCTATTATGTACGATTTTGACATCCAATGAGCTGTAGTGTAGTAGTAGTGTTGTTCAGTATGTAACCATCTCACCACACCCACTTGCTTGTACAAGAATTGACGTTCTTTAAATTCATTATTTAGCCCACGTTTGTCTCTCTTCACAGAGTCACCCCATTACTGGTACCATATCTTATGGATCAAACTCCTATGAATCCTATTTAATCCTGTGTTGTTTAAAGTCTTTTTAAGCATGCCAATTTTCTTTTTTGAAATCAACATTAGAAAATGTTATTTGAAATTGAAAGGAAATGATTTCTTTCTTTTCAATTCTTAAAGGGACACATGCTACTTTCATTGGGAAACAACATTTGAAAGGAAATGCTTTTTTTCTGTCACTTTTTAAAGGGACATATGTCAAGCAAATAAATTTGAATGACCTTCACCCATATGGATACTAAGGCCTTTAAAATGCTAAAAAGGAAATGTAACCTTTAGAGAATAGCATTTAAAAAGATATGAATTCTTTCTATTCACAAGACCTTGAAGTACTACTCCTAGTGGGTCTATAGTCCCTATTAAGGCGAATCTACACAGATGCCGCTACGTCCACGTAGGCTTCTGCTCTCAAAAAAAAAGAAAGGCAACACAATTCCATCGCAGGGCCATGGCCGCCTCTGCATTCGCGATGCCGCAGGGTACACCCCCAACCTCGTCCTTGCTTCTGCTCCTTTCCATCGCACAGCCATGGCTGCCTCTGCTTTTGCGATGCCAGAGGGTACACCCCTCTTGCTCACACCTCACCTCCCTTCCTTACTGCGCCTCATACCCCCCTGCAACCGTCCGCTCACTATCGCCCTCACTCGATGCGTTCCTGCAACCAGAGAGAGAGAGAGAGAGAGAGAGAGAGAGAGAGAGAGAGAGAGAGAGTGAACGACCTTCACCCTTGAGTACTAAGACCTTTAGCATGTGAGGAAAAAAAAAAGCAAAGTGAAAGAGGATTAGAAAGATTGTGTTTGACACAATACTCAATGCCCCTCTTTCACCTCTTTAAGGAGATAGGTACACAAATGTAGACACACCCTCTCAAAAGGACCTAAAAGAAAATTTTAAAAAAAGTTTATTACCATTAGCTTGCCATGTGACACTAATTGGCAAGCTTTATTCATTGCTACATAGCACCCAAAATCCAACCCTTTACTAAGGACTACTTATGGAGTCCAAAAACAAAGGACTTTGGTTTAAAACCCTCTTAAGTGAGTTTTTTTGGATTCCATAAGTAGTCCTTAGTGAAGGGTTGGATTTTGGGTGCATATCTGGACCATTGGATAAAGCTTGATCAATGGACCATTGGATAAAGCTTGATGATCAGTGCCACATGGCAAACTAATGATAATAAACTTTTTTTTATTGCTTCTTTTAGGCCTTTGTGAGAGGGTGTTGACATTTGTGTACCTCTCTCTTTAAAGAGGAGCATTGAGTATTGTCAAACATTATTTTTTATGCTTTTGAAATAATTGCAATCTAAATAATTCATTGTTACATTTTTTACTAGTGTCACTTTTTATTTTTCTCTCTCACAAAAAAGCCTCTTATTACGAAATTCTTCTCAATAGACTTATGTAGGCCATAATGAATTTTGACCTTTCTTTTTTGGCAAATATAAAGTGATTTTCATACATTCCATTGATTATAGTTCTAACATCTTAGAACAAGCACACCAAATCTATTTTTGATCAAGCGGCACAACCATCTTGAGCGCTATTAATTTGCATTCAAGATGTGCCTATTCAATCGTTAACTGATATAAGTTTTCCATCTAGCCATGAAGTTTGTGGAGGTTGGATGATAGGGACACAAACACACATGCATTACTCCATAATTCTACAAACAACTTCTCCAAGCTATTGAAGGAAAGAAAGCATTGGATTTTGGATGTTGGAAAGAGAGAGAGGGGGGGTCGGGGGGCGAGAGGGGTTATAAAAAATTACAAAGTGACATGTACATAAGTTACATCCAACAGTGAGTAGCTCCTAAATAGCTACAAGAGGTGCAACAATCTCATGGAGCTTGATCCCATGTTGGTAATCCTTGTTGTGTAGTTGATTTCCGACCAAATAGACACCACTCCTCCATAGTGTATTCTCTTTTTCATCTATTTATATACGTCCACCACAAGTTATATATGGACCAAAAGTGCGCTATTCTATATTTTAAAATTTATATCCCATGGCATGTCTAATTTAGATTTTGTAAAGTACCTTATTGTCCACCAAACGAATATTGTATGACATTTGGTATATTCATCAAATTAAGTGAGGCATGTCAAGTGAGATAGATTATGGACAATTATAGACCAAAGAAGGCCTTATGATAAATGATTCTTAAGCAGAGTTGCATTACTTGTGATACTTTTCATGCAACCCTTTGTCCTTTCAAGGTGTAATCAAGTTAAAATTTTGAGAATAAAAGAACTTACTTTTCTATTGAATAGCTAGGGAAGTTTCTTGTAACGTCTTATTAATTCAAGTTTGTCACCTTGCTCTCTCCGATTTCCTCTTGATATGGGCTATTATGTAGGCCACCGTGAAATTAACTGACCCATGACTACAGACGTTTCTAGAGGCAAGCAAATGTGTAGCCTGCGGAGAAACGCAAAAACGACGTTTCCAAGCCTTCAGGCAGCATTGTGCCACAAGAAAGTTGTGAGTGAGTGCGCAAGCTATAAGATGCAGTTGACGACCGGTCCGTTGGCCGTACTCTGCAGGGTCGATGAGTAGCGTGTGGGTGGGTTTGCGAGAAGCCAGCAAAAGAAACGTATTTTTTAATTGGTTGCAAGAGCTAGGTTGCTCGGACTCGAGAGCTTGATATGTATGCTCATTGTGAGGCCCAATTGGCTTGCATGAGCTGTTTAAGTACAGTTATGATTGGAGAGGTTGTTATGACAAAGTCCTAGTATGTATGACATGTATGGCCTTGATAGTGGTCATATTAATTATGAGGCATAGAGGCTCATTTACTGCATGGCCTGTTCACTCTTAGAAATTGTAAGCCATGAAAAATACATCCAGCCTAGATTGCGCTTTGGGTCTTTGCATTGCATTTCCATTAGAGGGAGAGTGCCTGCAAAAAGTGGCCGTTTGCAGCTATTATGTAGTTGTTCTTGTTTGCAATGTGCATACAATTAGTAGAGGGAGTCCAAGCTTCTTAGAAGCAAGCTCCAGAGAGAAAGTCTTGGCTATGTCAAGGTGAGCGTGATTTGAGAGATAGAGCAGCCAAAGAGGCCCTTTATAGGTGGTTGTGAGCACATGAAGTATGCCAAATGTGGTCATCAAGTACCTGATGAGCTTTGTGTCTAGATGCTGGTCTTTTGGATGCATCGATTGAGGAATATATTTAACAGGGGCAGGCTAGTTAGCTCTTGTTTGGTTCTAGAGGACATGGAGCAAGGGCCTTTGCTTGCCTTTTCAAGGCATATATATGGCATTATGCAAGCTGTTGATGTGGACATACATTTTTATGATGAGATTGCTCATGAGTGGTTCTTGCAAGAAAATGTCTGTAAGATTCTTGTGCTTGATAGACATGTATGCCAAAGTAGTGTACATGATAACATGTAGACTTGGCAATGCTTGGGTTGATAATGTATGTGAGAGTGTACTAATGAGATTCCTCTCTCGGTTGTGATCTCTTAGAATGCTTTGACATCAAAATATGCCGATCAAGGAGAGGCCGAGAAGCTAGAAAAGATCCTTTCTAGCATATGTTTAGTGGTGAGAAAAAAGACTCTGTTTACACCTTCTTCCATAAATGGAAAGATTTGCATAGTCTTTCAAACACAAGTACCAGGTGTCAAAGCAAGTCTGACCTTAGGCCCTCAGCCTATAAATGGTGGATGAGCCTAAAACAAGTTGGTAAAATTCCTGAAGATTGTGGTATAGCTTGATTGAAGGATTTGCTAAAAATGGCCAAGACCAACTAAATATTGATTGTTTCCCTCAAATGAAATGCAAAGGCATCCTTGGACTGGTTGACATGTCCGTCAACTATGGTATAGTTTGAAAGAAACTGGGCAATGATATGAGCAAACAAATTGAAGATCAGATTATTGATTAGAGGCTATTTGATAAGGACACCATGCTTGGAAATGCTTTGGACAACATGATGAGATTATTGGTCAAGGGCTATATATCGGGAAAAGATGTTATGCCTAGTGATGCGTTAGCCCCTTGAATTGCACTTTTAGGTGGATGCGGTGCTAAGCAAAGGGCTATCCAAGGAAGGTCTAGGGGGATTTCAATGGATGCAACATGAGGCATCTGGCACCTGTTCAAATGTACTCAATTTAGGTGACATGGCAACCAACCTAAACTAAAGTGATGAGCTACTACAGTATGAACATGGGTTGGATTTGGTATAAGCAATAGATATGTGGATCAAGATAAAGACAAAAAAATGGGTGATGGTGGGATCTGGGAAAGCAACAATACGCACTTCCCTTAAAACAAACTTTATCACAGAATCATCTGCAAGAAGTAGCTAACAATCAATGGATGCACAATGAACAAGCCAAGAAGCAGCAATTAACCTAACTACTATCGAGTTGTTGAGTCAGTATGGTGCCACCTCTGCCAATATATGTGAGAGAGAGAGAGAGAGAGAGAGAGAGAGAGAGAGGATGCAAACGTACACTAGTTAGCAGGAAACGGTGAGCTTGCAAACGGAGCGGACGTTGGAGATGCCCTTTTGGGAGATGATACTTTTGAAGTTGGCGGGGATGGAGCTGCAGAGGCAGGAAGCGCTGGAGGACTTGAGAAGGGTGCAACAACTACTGGAGGCGGTAGGCATAGGAGGATTGGCACCCACCACAAACTTGCTGCATGCGCTTGCTAGCTGCCCCGTGCTAGGGCAGGAAGCCGCCTCCGCAACCGGCCAGCTGGTGCGGCCGCTGCTCCACATCACAAGCAGCAGCATGCAGGCCGTAACCACCTGCATCGTAGTGAAATTCATGCGGCTGAGCCCTGATCCTTCCATCTTCCTGTCTCTCTTATCTCTCTTCAATTCCCTCTCGCTCGTGCACATCTATCCGTTCTGCCCCCCATTTTATAGCTGCGGCCGTCAATGTCATCTCCATTAGCCAGCCAGCGCACTCGCTGCTATAATTCATACGGTGCCTGCAAGGTTTGGTAAGTATAGCCTTTAGGAAGTGCGCTCGCTTGTTGACAAAGTTGCACGCAACTTCCAAAGCCACTACCCAGAGTGCCCTCTCTGCCTCTATTAGGCTACATCCTTTTTTTTTTTCCTGAAAATATGTGAAATTATATTAGGAAGAGAAAAAAATTTGCATATTCATGAGACGGAGTTCGGTCAGATAAAGGTGGGTAAGTTATCTCTCCACTAAAATGACAACAACAATCACTTCTCTTTCTTTCTCCAATGCGCTTATACTATTAGCCTACAGCTTGGTTAAAGAGGTGTTCATCTATATCTATACTATCATAAAAGGGGGAGGGATCCCCCTCGACACGTGTTGTGAGTTCCTTGATCCGGCTTGTGTGCCTTGCAGCTTCGACGACACAGATGACAACACGTGCAACTAGAGAGAGAAAGGTAGAGAGAGAGAGAGAGAGAGAGGCGCGACCGAAGGCAGATGGCCATATTAGTATTTCACTAATTTGTTAATCTCAAGGAGCTTTAAAGAAAATGTATGTATTCAAATGATTAGTTTTTCATCATTTTGAATGTCCTTGGACCCTCCCTCTTCTTTATACATGTAAATTTACAAGCCTGGGTGGGAAGATGGTTAGTTATTTGTCTTATCTAAAGTGGATGCATGTTGATATGATACGACACTATGTGTCTGAACACACTTAAGACTGTCGGGACACTTTTTTCCTCGCTAGGAGGTTTTTTTCATGCATCTTTATCAAAATTAGGGGCGCCTACTGACTCATTGCATCTATTCTTTTTCATCCATAAGGGCACCCAGAAATCATAATTGATAAATTATACTTTCTAATGTCTTTAGTTTGAACTCTAAACCTTCTACATTTCTTTGAATTATTTTCGTAATGCCATATGTTCTCTCTTTACAACTAATTTAACACCAAAAGTCGGTTTCCTTTCTCAAAGCACTTATGCTACTACGGCAAAGGAGCCAGTAACAGGATTATTACCAGAGGATGGATGAACCACACCAATCAAAAGAGACAAAATTTGAGAATATGTTTAGAATCTTGCTTAGGTGGTCCTCATGTGATGCACTAAAAAGTGTACAATTATTGTGTCTCTAATGCGCTCAAAAATAAACTTTCTCGTATAGAGAGCATTGAGGGAGGAAAAATCAATCTTAGCACCATCTAATTCGTCATTTCATGGGGAATCTAACACATTCTCCATATTTTAATATTTCAAATTAGGTAAGATATTCGAAATCCCCCCAAAATGACTACTTTTTCCTTACGTGGCCTTCTATTACTGGGCCCTTTACCCTAGGTAGCAAAGTGGATCTAAATCTACTTTTCATATGGACAAGGTTTTGTTTCACCAATAGTGAGTGTACTCAAAAGTGACACGGTTGGTGGAAAGTTACATCTAAATCTATAATGGATATGCAATAAAGTTGAAGAGTGTTCACACAAATGTAAGAAGTGTGAAGACAAATGGACTTGTAACGAAGTTGCAAAGCGTTCACACAAATGGACTTGTGACAAAATTAAAGAGTGTTCGCACAAATGTAAAAAGTGTGACATTACTTGCTTTACTCAATGTTATTGGTCCACTTTGAATATCTCCCCAACAAAGCATGGCAAGCTAGGTTGATGATGCTAGCTAGAAAATTCTTTGGTATCCTTCATGCTCCACCCATTGTGATTAGCCATGCAACATGTCATTTTCCTCACAACTTGACATAAACAATCCCGACACGTATATCTACATATTACCTCAAAATACAAGGCATATATCTCCTCAGCAAGCATACCAAGGCAAAACAAATACCTTCTCGACAATAGGTAAATTACCTTTTCTAGTAGATGACGTGACGCACTGATGATCATAGATTACGTATGCAATTTTGACTGCTGACTTGGTGCACTATATTTGAAGGCGTGTATATTTTTTAGAAATTACTCATGGGACCGGTTGCATTAGTTTATTGTCTCAGGGAAAGTAGTGCTGATGGCTGACGGAGAGGGTTTGCCATATAACCCCCAATTGTGATGGATGCATATTATGCAACTTCTAATCACCTTATTACATTGTCAATGGGGATCCATTCATAGGAGCTTTTAAATAGCCAGCCTAGTTAGCATGGTGGGTTAGCAAGGCAACCAAAATAGGGGAAAACTCATTTTGTACCGGAAGAGAAAATGTGCAATCTTTTAATATAAAAGGGATAGTAGTTGTTTTCCCTCCATTACCAAAGACATAGACATCGTCACCCATCCTTCACCATGATGAAAGCTACCACATCACTGCTAGAAGTTTCAAATTCAAGTGATACAAATTTCATTCAGCATGAAGTTGTTGTTTCACTATGAGAGGTTCTTCATATTAGCGACGCTAGCAGTGTGACGCTCAAATGTGAAAATCCACGATGTTGCTATGAGCGTCTCTGTGAGTGTTGCTATGAGCGTTGCAATGATCGTCGCTATGTTGTTTGTTGCATAGCGACGCTCATAACGACGATCAGAGCGACGTCGACAAGGTAAAACAAATTTCCAGAAGCACCAAAAACTCAGATCTCAGATCTGAGTTTCGACGCTCTAGCGAAACAGGTATGCCTGCCTCTCTCTCTCTCTCTCTCTCTCTCTCTCTCTCTCTCCCCCCCCCCCCCCCCCCCCCCCCCCCCCTCAACACACACACACACACACACACACACACACACACACACACACACACACACACACAAGGAGAGGAAGGAGAGCCAGGTATGCTCCTTCCCTCTCCTCCCTCTCATGTTCCCTTCCCCTCTTTCCCTCTCTCCCTCTCTCCCACAAACACACACACACACACACATTGCATAGTGTGTGTGTGTGTGTGTGTGTGTGTGTGTGTGAGAGAGAGAGAGAGAGAGAGAGAGAGAGAGAGAGAGAGAGAGAGAGAGAGAGAGCAACGAATGTACACACACATGCATAAACAAAGAACACATAGACACACACATTAAGAGAGAGAGAGAGAGAGAGAGAGAGAGAGAGAGAGCAAAGAGAGAAAGGGAGAAAGCTTCCAAATGCTCACACACGCCCGCATGGATCACCCATGTAGCACCACACATGGGGGATGGGAGGGAGCCATAGCCCTCTCTTTCCTCTCTTGGATACGTTATGGACCCTCCAGTATATATACCAAATGTCTTTGGCCACACACAATGAATATGGGAGAATCTGGTAGCCATGTGGCATGTGTAGGTTGAAGCTCTCCTTGTGAGCCTTAAGAAACCTCCAAAATCACAACCACATACCCACCTACATGGAACACAACAAATTAGGGCCATACTTGCTCAATCAAAACCTACACTACGCATGTTAGTGTTTTCATGTTATCACTTCTCTATGTTTTGGATACTTGAGAGGGATTTTGATGTTGTTAAGACTTATGATTTGGATTGCTTTCAGTATGATGTATTTGTTTCTCTTATACTGATGGATCTGGGTTAATAGAGATTAAAAGCACAAAACGCTTGATTGTGTTTCAATTTGTACCTATATGCTTATGGCTTGGTAGCTAAACTATAATACACTCTAGAATGACAATGAAAACTGATTTATTTTGATAGATTTTGATTTGAATATGGAAAAAATCTGAAACGCTATTTTGACTTGGAACGAGACTATGGTAATTGATGATTGTCTAAAAATTTGGACAAGGTACAAATAGATTGCTTGCAATGTTGGTTTTAAATTCCAAAATGAATGTCACTACCAGCTTGCCTACAACCTCATGTGAGGATCTCAATGGGAGATGGCATTGACTACAATTTTTTGAACATAATAAGCAAATACAAAGGAAATTTTGCCAAACCTTTTACACCTTGATTTGCCTACATGTATTAGAGACGAATTTCTCAAAGTACTCTTCATTGTGATGCTTTTGAGGTTTTGTGGGCTCGGACCTTGAGTGTACACACATCGATGACTCGTTTTAGAGTACTGAAAATATCTTTGATCGATAATGCAATAACTTATGAATTGCTGGCTTTTGCAAACTTTAGAAGACTAATGCATGGAAGACCAATTACACGCAAATCCACTCGAACCGTTCTCAGTGTTTAGGGTACAATAACCCAATTTGATAATCTGGAACATGGTTTTTTTGCATGAGTTAGGACACATAAATAGCATGAGAAGAGATTGAGATGCAAAGTGTAAGCTTTGGCACTGAGATATTTTGGCTTATATAATTGACGTATTGTAGCATAAAGATCAATTTGCTGGCCTTTTTTGATGGATTGCTAGTCGGTTTTTTATGACCGGTTGATTGTCTAGATTGTTCGATTAATTGGATAATGACTCAAGTTCGACTACATAGTATTATGGATTTATCTATCAAGCATAATGCCTCTTGGTTTTTTGAGGATCCAACACACCTTGTTGCAGTAATAGTGATGTTAACCACTGTAATAAGCAATGGTATACTTTTCATGTGGATCTATAAAAGGACTATAAATATCTTGAATAGCTTGGTGGTTACCTTTTCAGATGTCAGACATGTTTTTGGGTTGGGAAGTCATGGTTTTTTGTAGCTAATGCTAAACTTTTTTCTAACTGAAGCCTTATAGTTGTAGTTGATTATATGCACATTAGTGAGTTTGACACTATGAACTACTCTTTAATGCTTTTCTTTTTTCCGGGCAATAGATGCATAACTTTTGAGATTAGTTCTAGAATTTCACTCTAAAATCACTTCAATGTTTTTAAAAGAGTCATAATCCTCATGTGCGGGTCTTGGATGAGATGGCATTGGATTAAAATTTTGAAAATTGATAGGAGACACTGCTTGTTTTTTTTTAAGATGCAAATAAATGACTCAATGTCTAAACATAACACTTAGATCTACGCTAGGTTGTTAGTTTTTGTTGTCATTTTTGACACTGATAACAAGGGGAGGGGGTTGTTGATACCTGTCTTCCAATTTATGACCAAGTACTGATGGACTTGCATTTTTTGGATGGTGGTAGGTTCCTTCCTTAGGATTACAAAAACAACTACAGCAATAGCAGGAGATCATCCATCACTCTATTTTTTTAATGATTGATAGATAGACCTTGTATACACCTCTTTGATAATTGTATATATTCACCAGCAATACAAATTGTGTCATATTATTAGGTCTTAATGTAAATTGTAGGCTTATCTTTGTAGAATCTATAGATTACTATAAAGGAAAACATTTATGTTTTATATACATGTTATGTATGGTTCAATAGTTTGTGAAATCAAACTATTGTTAGATAATCAATCTTAAACACACACACATACTTGTTTCTAGGTAGCCTTTAGTCGGGTTAGCACCATACAATGGGCATAGACTAGCTACATATATCTTGACTTGACCTACCTAATCCAAGGGGATGGGTTGGGCCCATGGCTTTTAATCTAGTCAAGCACATATAACATGTAGTTTCTCACCATAGACTAGAAATTTCCCAAATGCAGTTTTTCCTTCTTGCATACTCTATCCTTCCTAGTATAGATTTGGACCTTTAGGTCTAGCATATGACTAGCAGTATGTATAACCAATAGGATGTAAAATCTTCTTGATTGTACTATGCATATACAATTATATCGATATCTAGAAGGTTTTTATCATTGATTACCTCCAAATATATCAACCTAATATTTAGTAGGTTTCAAGATATTGGATGATTTCTATATACAAACATTGGAAACTATTTTTGTGGACATGGATTAAGTTAGCTATGGTGTACAATGGTAAGAGATTTTCTCTTAACACTAGGTTGGTAACCTAATAGGACATAAAAGTGTCCTTTCAGGGTTTTGAAAAAAACCTCCAAAACCATAGTAGATCCACTCATTTTGTAAAATCCTTTCATGAGGTTATAGTTCAAGGCCTACTACACATGGAAAAAATAAGAAACTTGTAAAATTTCTCATCTTTTGGTCACACCAAGCCTCCAAAGTTGATGGACCAGTGCATTTTCATCAAAACAATCATTTCTTACGTTTTGTTGCATAAAAATAAGATTAGGGATTTTTGTAGGACTTGAGATAAATTCCCTAGTTAACTTCAATGGGTTGGTGATCAGAACATATGATTGCTTCTCACTCACTATTTTTTGTTTTGCCAAAATAAATAGGTACAAAAAAGTTGAATTTTTACCATTCTGCAAACATATCATCAAAGTTTCTATAGCCACACTCAATACAAATAATATATGCATGGTTTCTTAGTTCTCTATTGTTCTTTATGTTCATAAGGAGCCATGGAGCATGTCAAAAGAACAATACATCTCTTACCAAGGGGAATCTTGGGGACAAAGATGAAGTGTTAAATACAGCAAACATGAAAAAGCTGGGTTCAACATTATGAGTTGTAGAATCCCATAGAAACTATTCAATATCTAGCCAAATTTGATCCTTATGACTAGATATGGTTACTACCTACAAAATGCATGTAGTTGTCACAAGAAACTAACAATATTGAAAAACCTATGCTTGATATACTAGAATGTTTTATTTTCTTATATAATTGAAAAAATCAACCATTGTTGTGTACTATGCAAAATAGGGTATTAGGTGCCCCAAAACTCAAGGAATGTTAGCTTTATGTTACAATATGCGACATAGAAAATCAAAAATGCATTTGGATATCATGAAATCCACCAAAAAAATCATAGAAGAGCTAAAATTGGCTAAAAAATAGGATTTGATAATTTTTGTAATTTGGTCATAACTTACAACTTTAATATTTATTTCTCCCTAGAAGCATCATGACATGTTGAGGACTACTAAAGATAGTTCTCTAGCATTATAGATCTCACAAACATGAATTCTAGAGTGTTATAGTTGCAAAAAGTTGAAAAAAGCCAAAAACAGGACCCGTTTTTTCACACAATTTAGGTTGTGAAATGTTGTGCAAGGACAATGTTAAAGATGGAATTGATATTCCAAAAAAATGTCGAGTTTTTTTCAGCTCATGAGACAAATTTTTAGATAGATAGCACCTCAAAATCCATTTTGAAACTCTTGACATAATTCAAGGAAAATGGTCACTTAATAGGACATAAAAGTGTCCCAGGACATAAAAGTGTTTCATTACCAACCTAGTGTTAATCACTAATTGAAAAAGGATACTTGATTAGAAAATTTTTCTTAGGAGTGATGATGCTTATATATATGCTCTGTCGGCACCACTTTACTGAATGGTAACCCATCTACATACAATACCTCTTCGAACACTTCATACTAGTCACATGGAAGGTTTTTGTCATACAAATGTTCAAACTTGGTTGGGGGTAGGGCTCCACATGGTGGGCCCTACCTTTATTTTTCTAATTCTTGACATTCTCAATGTCAAGTCCACTTTTAAAATTGTATCAAACATAACTTTATCGAATGGTGCCCTTTGACAACATACTTGTGAATTCCTTTTTGAACACTCAATCATATTTTATTTAAATGTTATAATCTCTCATTTGATAATACTCGGATGGGATAGGGTTCCACATGATTGGCCCTACCTCGCACCGTGTGGACCTTCTCCTAGGGTTGGGGGAGGGTTACACACAGGCGCATGCACACGCGCGCGCACGTACACACGCACACATACATTTTCACACAGCAATGTATTGACCTTTGATAACTACCTAACCCATATATAAATACATACACATATTGAAACTCTCTCTTCCTCTCTTTCTCTCTCTCTCTCTCTCTCTCTCTCTCTTTGACACACACACACACACACACACACACACACACACACACACACACACACACACACACACACACACACACACACACACACATCTAAACAGAGAAATTTTGTTGCGAACCCTTGGTCGGCTTTGGATCTCTACTCGCATAGTGGCACATCCGGTCTTAATGTTTCCCAAACTGTAATACTCTCTCTCTCTCTCTCTCATACATACAAAAACAAAAACGCTTTCTTGTGTGCACTTGCTTTAGCTAGGTTGAGCTATCTAATCCGTTCCTCCCCCCCCCCCCCCCCCCCCACACACACACACACACATTCAAACACTGTTTGTAAAACGGGAATGCATTGATGGTGGTGGTTTTTTCACTTCAAAATAAGGGTTCTAACCTCTGGGATTAACAACAATAGAAGGATAGGAAAATAAACAACACATGAAAGTTTGTTCACTCGACCATGCATCCCTCTATGATCGTCAACATCCAAATGGCAAAATTAACCATTTCCAAGGTGCTCCCTTGCCGGGTCCAGATTGGCATACAGGTAGGTGCCGAAGCACCTACTCAGTACATATGTACTTTTGTATTTGCTCAAAATTGCATGTAGATTTGAAGGACTTGAGGCATATGGTACTGTTATTCCACAACATGACACCTCAAAACTATTTTTTAAACAAATTTATTGTCTTGAAACTAATGTTCTCATCTTTTCTACTGGGTTTACAAACATTGGTTACCATAAGCTCTCACAACCACATACCCACCTACATAGAACACAACAAATCAAGGCCATACTCGCTCAATCAAAACCTACACTACACATGTTAGTGTTTTCATGTTGTCACTTCTCCGTGTTTTGAATTCTTGAAGATTTATGATCTGGATTTCTTTCAATATGATGTATTTGTTGCTCTTCTACTCATGGATCTGGGTTAATAGAAATTAAAAGCACAAAACACTTGACTGTGTTTCAATTTTGTACCTATATGCTTATGGTTTGGTAGCTAAACTATAACACACTCTAGAATGACAATGAAAAATGAGTTGTTTTGATAAATTTTGATTTGAATATGGACAAAATTTGAAAAATTATATTGATTTGGAAGGAGACTACGGTAATTGATGATTGTCTGAAGATCTGGATAAGGTACAAATAGATTGCTTGCAAAGTTGGTTTTAAATTCCAAAATGAGTGCCACTACCTAGCTTGCCAACAACCTCATGTGAGGATCTTAATGGTAAGGTCATTGATTGCAATTTTTTGAACATAATAAGCAAATACAAAGGAAATGTTGTTGAAATATTTACAGTTTGATTTTCCTAAATAGATTAGAGATAGAGTTTTCAGAGTACTCTTCATTGTAATTCTTTTCAATTTTTGTGGGTTCAGACCTGAGTGTACACACACCGGTGACTCGCTTTAGAATACTAAAAATATCTTCAGTTGACAATGCAATAACTTATGAATTGCTGTCTTTTGCAAACTTCAGAAGACTAATGCATGGAAGATCAGCTACATGTAGATCCACTTGAACCGTTCTCGATGTTTAGGGTACAATAACCCAGTCTGATAATCTGGAACGTGGTTTTATTGCATGAGTTAGGACACGTAAATAGCATGCAAAGAGATTGAGATGCAAAGTGTAAGCTTTGGTACTGAGATATTATTGCTTATATAATTGACATATAGTAGCATAAATATCAATTTTCTGGACTTTTTTGAAGGATTGCTAGTCCGTTTTTTATGACCAGCTGGCTAGATTGTTCGATCAATTGGATGACGACTCAAGCTCAGCTACATAGTATTATGGATTTATCTATTAAGCATAATGCCTCTTGGCTTTTTAAGGATCTAACACACCTTTTTGTTAACAATGATTTTAACCAGGGTAATAAGAAATGGTATATGTTTCATATGGATTTATAAAAGGACTATAAATATTTGAACAGCCTGGAGGTTACCTTTCCAGATCTGAGACATGTTTTTGGGTTGGGAAGTCATGGTTTTTTGTAGCTAATGCTAAACATTTTTCACATTCATGGTGGCAAGAATCATCTATAGCCTTATAGCTGTAGTCGAGTATACTCACATTAGTGAGTTTGGCACTATGAAATGCTCTTTAATGCTTTTCTTTTTTGGGGGAATAGATGCATAAATTTTGAGATTAGTTCTAGCATTTCACTCTAAAATCACTTCAATGGTTTTAAAAGAGCCTTAATCCTCATGTGAGGGTAGGATGAGATGGCATTGGATTGAACTTTTGAAAATTGATCCATATTACGAAGAAGATGCTACTTGTTTTATTTTTGAGATGCAAATAAATGACTCAATCTTTAAACATAATACTTAGATCTATGCTAGATTGTTAGTTTTTGTTTGTAAGTTTTGACACCAATAACAAGGGGAGGGGGTCATTGGTACCTGTCTTCCCAATTATTTCCAAGTACTGATGGACTTGGATTTTTTGGATGAAATGGCAAGTAAGAGGATCCTTCCTTGGGATTACGGCAACAACTACAGCAATAGCAGGGGATCATCCATCGCTCAAATTTTTTATGATTGATAGATAGGCCTTGTATACACCTCTTTGATAATTGTATATATTCACAAATAGCACAAATTGTGTCATACTATCAGGTCTAAATGTAAATTGTGGACTTATGTTTGTAGAATGTATAGATTACAATAAAGGAAAATTTTTAGTTGTTACATATAGATTATCTGGTCTCTAGTCCCATTCTATAGTTCAATAGTTTGTGAGATCAAAATATTGTTAAATAATCAATCTTACACCCCCCCCCCCCCCCCCCCCCCCCCCCACACACACACACACACACATCTCCTTCTTTCTCATTGTATAGCTTGCATAACCTTATAAAGTTTGACATATTACATCTTAAACACCACTTTTTCTCTAAAACAACCATTTTTTGTTATATCTTGTATGTGAGTGCTTTAAATCCATGCTTAGTAGAGGTGGGCAATCTCATGATACTAATGTATATTCTAGCATTGTTTATTCTAAGTTGGATGAAAATACTTTCATATTTCTATAGCATATGCTTAGCAAGTGAGATTATTATACATCTTACAAATGTTGAATTCATACATATGTTTGTTTGAGTAAGTCTCTAATGTGTCATGGTACAAGGTGACCTTACACTATGTTAGTCGAGTGGTGATGTTTGCAACAATGGATCAAGAAACTAGCATAGCATGAATCTTTTACGACAACAAAAAGATCTCCTCAAGAAATGTGGCTCCCACTACACCAAGAACCATTATGCTAACATGGAGAGATCTCTATTAGGACAATTGAATAGCTTTCCATAGCAAGACATCCTTTCCTAGCATGAGGGCACCCCCACCAAATATATTTTTATGTGATAGGTCACCCCATGAGTATACAATTTCATGGAATGGATGCAAGAACTATGACCGCACTACCCCTTGAAGTCTGTTCATGAATGTATGTTTATCAAAGTCAATAAGAAGAAATTTGGACTTTTTTGTCTGTTGATGTGAAAGAGCGCTCTAGCTCTGCCATCTTTGGAGCTTGTTTGGTAAGTCAAATAAGATTTGTAATCATTTAAAGTGTAAATTTGTTTTTGTTTGGTAAGATTGCACATGAGAAGACACGCTAAAGTAAAAGAGATCTACAAATGATTTTTATGGAATAAATCTCGATGATATTCCTACGATGCGCTTGTGACATTAAAACTTAATAGTATCATGTGTTGAAACAATTGTGTTTCTTGGGCATAGGCCAAGGTCCCATTTTCACCATATCTCTCCTTGAACCCTTTGATTTCTATTGTTGTGGGGGTCCAGGAGGGGCATATTTTCACAATTTTAGCAATAACTTTTGTTTGAAGGAACTTTTGGTAGGAGTTTATTTTGATTGTTTTCCTTCAGCTTCAAATTTTGTTCCAAGACACTCTTTGGAAGCCACTTTTGAAGGTTTTAAGATCAAATATTGAGAAAGTTTTGTATGTAGGAAATGTAGCCCTTAACACAAGGAAAAACATTGGTTTTTTGAGTATATTTAAATTCCATAGTTTTGATGCTCGTTGAAGCCAGTAGATTAAGGAAAAAGTAAGAAATGTTTGTTTTACATCATTTTTGTAGAAATTGCCAACTTGCAGGTTGATTTTTGGAGAGTCCAAGCAAGATATGACTTTTTTGCATCACAAGATAATTGAAGAGCACGAGAAGATGAACTAATTCATGAGAGACAAACCTGGGTAAATTTGAAGACAATTAGGCACTACAAGCCATTGAAAATAGCTTGGAAGTTCAATACTTCAAAAAAAAAAAAGCCACAAGGATGCGCAAAATGGCCAAACAGGGAGCCCTACCATTCTACGTGTTTTTGTGGTCCCTCTCGTTAAGGGGCGTGGGGGCCTAAAATAGAAAACAGGCTCCTTTTTTTATGCATAGCCATGAGATAGAGATGCGGGGTTTGATGTACTGAGAGCAAGAACTCCCCCCCCCCCCCCCCCCAAATTTTGCTATGTGTTCAAAGGCCTCACAAATCATATGCACCAAACACTCAGCACTAGAAATTGGCCAAACAAGGAGCCAATTTTTACTCACTTATGTCCACCCCTTGTTCTTGGGAATGTTTTTTTAAAGCCATCTCTTTGGTATATAAAACCACATGTGACCCCTATTGTTATAGTATCCAATGATTAGTAGTTTACATAGGCTTGAGTGACACATATCTTCTATGTTAACAATACATGCATCTATATTTTATATTTACATTTTCTCTATCCAAGTGAGCTACATAGAGAATTCAAATCCACAATTTAACATAGGTTCAAGTGACACATATCTTCTATGTTAACAATACATGCATCTATAATTTATGTTTACACTTTCTCTATCCAAGTGAGCTAAATAGAGAATTCAAATCCACAATTTTATAGTTAAGTTCACAAGGGTGATAGGTACTGGTATCATTTTCAACAACAAACAAGCCAATGAATAGGGATATTTAAGAAGATTTTATACCAAAAACTTGTTAACACTTCTCAAAAGAAGGTGGAAACTCAAAGTCTTTATGATATATGTATGATGAAACATTAATTGATAATAAGTTAATTGTGCACATATCAATCACAGCTATACATCGACACCTCCATCTCAAGCTGTCCTTTCTCTAAGCCAAGCTTGGCATAGGCATACTAGTATGGAAACAATAACACGTTGGAAAGCAAGACTTTCGATTTCTCAGCTTGTGAAATGTTTCTAATGAAGCCAGATACATTCAACATCACCAAAAGATGCCGTCTTGACAAAGCTTATGATCCACATTAATAAGAATAACCATTAATATTTAAACTGCAAGCAAAATATTTCTTGAATTTCTTCATGGTGGAGTGATTGAGGCTGGAAACATCTTAGAGGCAACCAATAGCAACAAATCAAAATATCCATAAAGGTCAACAATGTTTTTCAAATCTGTATGAAACTCAAGTAATCTAAATTAAATACGCTCACTCAATACGACACCATTTAAGAAATCACACATTTATATTGCACCAAAATGAGTATAAATACAAAATAATTTATAGAGGATTCCAACCTCATGAAAAAATTTACAAAGGGAGAACATGTTGTTGTTGCCAAGCTTCTCGTACAAGTATTTGTCTTTGTAATCTGGAGATTCATATACAATTGAGTAATTGTGTGTCTATGACACTAGGGAAGATTGTAGTACTTTATGAAGGGCTTTTGTGAGAGATCCTAGAAAGTACCTATTGGTTCAAGATTCTACACATGTCCTACTCATCTTGTAAAAAGAAAATTAACATTGTATTGTAAGGCTCCTCATGACTAAGAGTAGAGTGTTCTCCATCTTTGCACATGGTTGCTTGCTCATGTCCTCTCAAAACAAGTTGACTCTATAAGTACACTCCAATTTTTGTGAGCACAAAGGGATAAAGTACAAAATGATATCATTCTAGTAATCTAGTGATGAAAACTATACAAAAGAAGAAATTAGAAGAAGAATCTTTGATAACTCTTCATAGATGACATAACTTACTTGCATTGTGAGTCTCAATTACATGCTATGCAATCCTAGATGGTGCACCAAAGCTATCAACAAAATATCACACCCCTATGTTATGAGGATCTCTACTTATTCGAGCCAAAAAGTGGGAAAAAAGAGGTCAAAGTGGTCCCCCATACCCATCCATTTCCTTTAGCCACCTCCCTTACCTTCTCACTAGGTAAGAGGCCATTAAGAGGTGTAAGGCTACCTTGTCCCTTTACGTTTTTGAGGGTATAGAGTGTGTCCACCACCCTCTTTCTGTTGGCTGGCCTCTTATTAACATTAATAAAAAAGGGCCCTTAGAAGGTTCATATTTTTCCTAATGTATAAAGTACCTTGGAACTACCACATAATACCCAAATTAGCCATGCCAAAAAAGAACCCCAAAATAGACAAAACTACTATGCTAGGTACCCTGGGTGCTCAAGACCATAACATAAATAACTATAATGGTGGGGTAAAGACAGTGTGCCTTTTACCCTAGCGATGCACTAGAGGCACCATACATACCTTATTCTTTACTAGATAGAATAATAAGGAGCTCTCTCACACACATTATAATGAGCTACTCCACCCATATCTTGTGTTCTTTGTCCCTTCTTCTCTATCTTTTCACATGCACCACATTGAAGCGCACTTCAATTGGTATCAGAGTGCATGGCAATCGCAAAGAGCACAATGGTCCAAGACTAGCTTAATAATTCTTGATGGTGGAGAGATCAAGATAACTTGGAAGCTTTGTAAGAATGCAATGAGAGATTTTGAGCTTAGCTGAGAGTGATCTATGCTCTTGTGGAAGCTTAGAAGAGAATGTGGAAGATAGTGTGTAAGTGAAGGTGTTGTCCCAAATCTATGTGTGTACAACATCACTATTTTGTACTTTGTTTTTCTCCTTGTAGAATACAGATATGAAAATTCTACCCCTATTGCCGTCCATTTTCACGTGATCTACAACTTTTCAGCTTTTTTTTTTGCAATTTCCTCACCGTTATGCTGATATTTTGCTTAGGCTGACTGTATACATGAAATTTTAGGTTTTTTGTTTTCGTACAGTGTCCAAGTTTGATGCACTTTTGGAAGCACGAGAGGTGCTCGAGTTGAAAATGAAATTTCATCTTATGTAGAGATTGAGGTTTAAGGTGTTTGGTAGATATGGATAAAGAAGAATTAGCGGGTGGTTTGGCCAATGATTCGATAGCCATTTTTGAGAAAGGCAAAGTTGTTGGTATTGGCACTATAGGTGGAGCTTCTTTCACATGTTTTCACATGACACTTTGGTAGAAATTTTGTTCTTTGGGGGATGGATTTTCATATGGATATGGTGCATGGTTGATGCCCATTGTACATGCATTTTGGTGATCACTTTTGAGTGACAGTGAGCTCTCTTGAGAGCATTGTTCCCTCATTGATCAATTTTCCTCTTTGCACCTATTTTGGTGCTTGTTTATGCGCAAACACTCCGTTGATGTATGTTGAGTGCGTGTTGCAATGACATTGTACAGCCATTTGGGTGTTTCTACTCATTGGCATTGAGTAGTGTTATGGTTTATGGTTTTGAATCCTCTTTCGGAGACTATAGTGGTTGAGGTTTACTCCTACTTTTCCATACCTTCTACGGATAAACTTTGGTCATGCTATAGTGGCCGAGAGATTCTCCCAGTTTGGCATCTTGGATGTAGCTTATGGTTTGAGAGTTTGCCTTGATATTTTGATCAATTTATAAGGGATACGTTGTCCAATTTTCCCTAGATTTCTTTTCATAGTTATGCATTGATTGCCATACACTCGCATTGTCAAGCATACAATTGTTTTGTATACAGAGAAGTATTCATGTACCCCACTCATAGGAGTGTATATGAGATGTATTTTTGTGTGCCTCTGAGTTACATATAGTCAAACCTAAGCTTTGATAGTGGTTGTGTTGTTCTCTCACTCGATCTATTTCCAAGCATATTTTCCAGTTGAGACTTGCATTATTGCAAAAATTGCACAACACCATGTGGTTACACTAATGTATAAGATATTAGCATTGTTGCACTTGAGCACCATGGGTTCTAGTGAGCTGATTTAAGAGTGTTATCTTTCCATAGGGAGCTCCTTTCTTTTGAGTTTTGGTGCAATTTTCTTTGGCATTGGTTTATACACATTGCCCTAGTACATGTTGTAGAGCCATAACTTCACTTATGACAGTTGATATGTATGACAATAGTTTTGTTGTTCTCTCACTCGCTCTTTAGATTCTAGGCATGTTTTCTAGTTGAGACTTGCATGATTGTGACAATTGCATAACATAGTGTGGTTACACTGTTACATAAGATTTTATGCATTGTTTCACTTGAGCACTATGAGTTCTAGTGAGTTATTTTAAGAGTGTTTTCTTTCCATAGGGAGCTCCTTTCATTTGAGTTTTGGTGCACTTCTCTTTGGAATTGGTTTATACACATTGCCCTGGTACATTTTGTAGAGCCATAGCTGGTGATAATTTTGAGTCCACAGTGATGAATCGTGTGAGACAACAATCTCGTTTGTGTCAACACCTAAGATGTTGGCATTATGATCACACAGGGTACATTAGATGATGGTGCTTTAAACACATGAGATATCTACACAAGTGTATACATGATGTAGAGATGGTTTTGACACAGATTAGGGTGATGGATTTATATGCTAGTGATGGTAATATCACATTTACCTCTAATGCTTTTCTTGATTTTATGTCTGATAGAGAGTTCCACTTACTCTCAATGGCTACTAGATGAGTATGAAACATTCCACATCACATCATGTCGTGAGTGGTTTAGCACTTTTGCTAGTGGAGCCTTGGTCTGTTGTGCATCTAGTTGACAAATCAACATATGACATAGATGGTGCAAGAGATGTATGCTTGCCATTAATAGTGGTGCATTTTATATCCCACCACATGTGCATTATGTTCCTAAGATTGTAGAGAGCTTTATCTCAATGAGATGCTTGAGAGAGTGGATATCTAGTACTACTTAGAGAGCAGTTATTTCAGATGCATTGCAGTTTGCTGGTCATTCCGAGAGCAATTTGGAGTGGCTTGGCCTACCTTATGCATGTATCTGAGGTGGGAGATTGAAATTTCAATTACATTATAGTCATGTTGGCGAGAGACTAGACACATATCTTTCACAAATGAGCTTCAGAGTGTTGTGCATGACATGTATGGAGTTTTACCATACACCAAGCGACATTTTTTGAGAGAATAAAAATCCGAGTGAATATGTATACCGCATGGGCCCATGTTGTCCTATGTGATGCGGTTTGAGCCCCATTCTCAACATCAAGGATGAAGCAAAGGGAGGTATGCCACCTAGGGACCATGTCTAAAGTCTCTTTCTATATTCTCTCTCTCTCTCTCTCTCTCTCTCTCTCTCTCTCTCTCTCTCCCCCCATAGCATACACAGAAACACCTTCAAATCTTAATAGAGCAGTGATCTATGTGTGCCAAATCTTATCTTTGTGTCCTTATTCACGAGACTTGACTTATGAGGCTTTGACTGAAGAGTTATAGGACGCAAACATGCCACATGCTCTCTATCTCTCATCTCACATCCTGTTGCTCTTTATGTCTTGCTACAAATGCACTCTCTTCTCTCTTTTACCATAGTGCACAAAAAGGTAGCTCCTCTCACATGCTCTCTCTCTCTCTCTCTCTCTCTCTCTCTTTGCACATTCGCTCGTGAATGTAGGCTTAGATGGAAGCTACTAGAGGTGTAGGGCAAGCCCCAATGTGCAACGATGCACAAGTTAGACAAAGCGTGCATGTGGGTGAGGATTATCAGTTATGCAAGAAAATGAGGGAGAGAGAATATTTATAATATGTGTAGTATCTAACTCTTATAATTGAGAGAGACAGGTAATGGGGGCTTTGAGAAGTGCCATGTATCAAAAGCCTAATTAGTGAGTGATATTGAATTTCAAAATTCACAAAATTTTAACATTCCTTGAGATGGTGTCTATTCATATTTGAGACTCTTAAAATTGTTAGAAGCCTAATTGTTGAGTCCTCTTCTCCATGTGTGTGTGTGTGTGTGTGCGTGTGAGAGAGAGAGAGAGAGAGAGAGAGAGAGAGAGAGAGAGAGAGAGAGAGTTCATAGTACTTTTGAATGAGAAGAGTGATTTTTCTTAGGTCCATGTCACATTAGGGCAGGGAAGTGAAGGCCATGCGGAGGTGAAAGCCAGCCATTTGCAAATGAAAAGGAAAACTTTGGCCTCCATCCCTTGTCAAAGGGATGGCCTCATACCCTTGGCCAGTTTTTCCAAGCAACGGCCAACTGCAAAAAGTGCACGCAAGGTTTCATTTCAGTGGTGTTGAATCTTGAGAGATATTGTCTAAGCCGAAGGTTTAACCACTTGAGCTACTCTCATTTGATGAGAAGGCGCCCTAGTGTAACAAGAGACTTAGAAGCCATTCTAAAATACAAAATTGAATGGATTAAAAAAAAATAATCTCCACTGTATTTCAAGCGACTAAAATTGTAAAATTTGGGCTAGATTTTGAGCTTGCTTTAAAAAAAAACTAAAAACTTTACACAAGTTTTAATGTAATTAACGACAAAAGCTTCAATTTTTCATCTAAAAATGAAAAGAAATCCAAGTTTGCCCTTATTTTCACGGGTTAGGAAAATTGTTTTTTTAAGCCATACTCTCTCTCTCTCTCTCTCTCTCTCTCTCTCTCTCTCTCATGCGCGCGCGTATACACACACACACACACACACACCCATTTTGTAGTGAAAAAAGAAAAATCTTGCTCAAAAGTTGTGCGAAGGTGCACAAAGGGAGTTTTTGTATTAACACACAGAGACACACACACACACACACATTTTGTAGTGAAAAAAGAAAAATCTTGCTCAAATGCTGTGCGATGGTGCACAAAGGGAGTTTTTGTATTTAAACACTTTCAAAAAGCAAAGTATTAAAAAGCCTTACTGAAGGATCACAAAAAAGATAGTGAGTTTATTATTAGAAAATGACCCCCCCCCCCCCCCCCCCCCCCCCCCCCCCCCCCCCCCCCCCCCCCCAAAACCCCCAACATGAAAAAAGAATGGTACCACCCTATTCTACTATTCTACTAGGTTTATTATAAACTTTTACATTAATTAAACAAAAAGATTCCCCCAAGGGACTTTACTAAAAGGAAAGGCCACTCATTTGTTGTTGTTCCTACGCACCCCCCTCTCCTTCCGCCTGTGCCTTCATCCGCACTACGATCGCCCTCTTCCCCCTCCCGCTCTTTGTCCTTTCAATAGCAAGATGTGCCCATCCAGATCGTTGTCTCTCACTCTCTCTCAACTATTTAATCTGCACTCTGCTTATACTAAGATATAAGCTAAGCAATACACTGGTCTAGGACAATGGCCCATGGTCTGCAAGGCATCGACGAGTAGAGCTCTAAAATAAGGGAATTTGTATATATGCAACAACTAGATTTGAGTACATTCATTGCCATTTCTAGTTGGATTATTGAGCTACAACTATATAGACAACTCCTAAGTGTCCACTCTATACAACTTCTCTTCAAAAAGGAACCTGCTATTGGAGATGGTGACATCATCTGTTTAAGGGTACGGAAAGAGAGACTGTTGCTCATCAATGAGGCCTCCCTTGTTTGCATACCTTGCCACCTACCACTTCTTCATTGCATTGTCCAATCGTGATACATAGAGCAGACTCATTTTTTGATCGATACTTCGAAGGCATCTTCATTTTAAAACCAACCACCATCTCACTTCCCAAAGCGGCCAAAAAGTGCATGTAACTTTCTCTTACAAGGGTTTTCCACCACACTCTTTGCAATTGAAAGAGAATGCCCCAATTATGCTTCTTCACAACTTGGATCCTCGACAAGGTTTGTGCAATGGTACAAGGTTGATATGTAAGCAGTTTCACCACAGGATTATTGATGCAGAAGTAATCAGTGGGTCACATGCTGGAGAAAGGGTATTCATACCCAGAATAGACTTTATTGTAGGGGCTTCTCATGGACTACCTTTTGAAATGAAGCGTAGACAGTTTCCTGTGAGGCTTGCATTTGGAATGACAATCAACAAGGCACAAGGTCAAACACTCGAAGTTTTGGTTTTGTATCTAGCTACACCAGTTTTCTATCATGGTCAGCTATATGTTGCAATGTCCCGTGTGAGATCTTCATCTGCCATCAAAATAGTTCTTGATGATGCTCAAAGATTGAATATAAGTGAATCCGCAGAGCCACCAATGATTTACACTCGAAACATTGTGTACAAAGAGGTTTTACAACTAACAAATATATAAGGTTTGATACACAACATTGGACCGTGGGTATTCCACGTGTAAGCTTGAGTATATTTTGGGTCTTTGTCATTCTATTTTTTGTTGTCTCTTATTGAAGGAATATAATTGAAATAATTGAGGGAATTGGAAGAATTTATTGTGTTTTACTGATAGCTTTTGGGAATGTTCTCTTCTTTTTTGTTGCCTTGGTGGCTCCTTTGTTGTACCAAAATGTGATCACAAATAATCGTCACAAACACACACCCTTGATTCAAACCAAATCATGTATGCTCTGGCTAGTGTGCCCTATGACCATGATGACATTGAGCACTGCACGAGAGAGAGAGAGAGAGAGAGAGAGGAGAGAGAGAGAGAGAGAGAGAGAGAGAGAGAGAGAGAGAGAGAGAGAGAGAGAGAGAGAGAGAGAGAGGCCGCCGGAGGCGGCCGGCCATACTAGTCTATATTAAAAGGAGAGGAGTGAGCGCCACGTGGTTGCAAATCCGTGCCTCACTCTAGTCTCCTTCTCTTCTCCATGTTCTCCAGGTTGGCTGCCATCTTGGCTTCCTACCTTGAGTTGTAGACACAATCAGGTGCCCTCCTTTTGTATCATTGTGCAATGTGCACCTTGAGGTGAGGGAGGAATGGGTGCATCCTTATCACCTTGAGAGTGCAAGACCCCATCTCGAAGTCGTTGTGACAGTACACACCTTTATTGCCACCTTCAACTATAGGAAACAAGATTTTACCCCTCTTCTCTCATCTTTGCACAATCCTACAATTATGGATCTCATTTGTGCATGCACTACTCTTGCAACACAAGGGCGAGATGCAGGCTTTGCGATACCTCCATCTACTCTCCTCCTAGCTCTATTGCTTCCCCATGTGCAAACGTCTATGTTGCGTGTGTTCCTCTCCTCCCATTGACTCAGTGGTGATCTTGGCAATGATGGCTATGCGCATCCTCAGTATCCCTCCATCTACTTTCCTCGCAACTATGTTGCTTCTCCACATGCAAATGACGTTGAGCCCATGCTGCACACTGTCTTCTCCCATTGACTCGACTGCGACCCTACCTCTGACGGATCCTTTATCTACTCTCCTGCAGCTATGCCGCTTCTCCGTCTGCAAATTAATACTAGTCCATGATGCATACGTTCATCTCCTCCCATAGTCGACTCAGCTGCAACATGGTGTTCAAGTGCCTGTTGCGACCTTGATGTTGGTGGTTTTTTTGCCTCCTCAGCAATTGTGCGGTAGCAATTCTCTACAAATCAAAACCGTCATCCAGGTAAGTGAAGCGCAAACATTAGTGAGTTTTTTAATATAAAAAATTAGCTCAAGTATTGTTTGAGGTTGAAAAACCGTTTTTCCTTGTAGACAGTGGCGTGAGCCCATGATGGAATTACTGTATAAATGGAACCCATGATGGAACCACTATGTAAATGGAAAAGTAAAGGTCTAAAAGGGAGAAATACTCGAAGAGAGAGGAAAACATAAAAAAGTAAAAAGTAAAAAAAAAAACTGCTTGCACTCACACACACACACACACACACACACACACACACCCTGATGAACTCCTTGATAGGGATTGGAGCACTGCTTCTCGATGCACGCACACACATAGATACGTGCAACCTGCTATATGAGAGAGAGAGAGAGAGAGAGAGAGAGAGAGAGAGAGAGAGAGAGAGAGAGAGAGAGAGAGAGAGAGAGAGAGAGAGAGAGAGAGAGAGAGAGAGAGAGAGAGAGAGAGAGAGAGAGAGAGAGAGAGAGAGAGAGAGAGAGATCTTTTTACATCTATTAGAGTTGAAGTTGGTCTATGAGACAAATCTAATATATATGCGAGTGCCCCCATCAACTATCGAGAAAGGACAAAAGTACAAAGTACCAAGGTGTGGTTGTGTGGGTAGGAAAGAGGGCTCAAGGGTTGTTGAAAGAAATTTTGTGCTTGGCACTCTTTTGGTCGACATGTATGCCAAATGTGGTGCAATCCATAAAACACAAAGAGTGCTTGAGGAATTTTGTGTCCGAGATGTTGTCTCTTGGAATGGGCTGATTGTGGGATGTGTCCAACTTGGGTAAGACCAAAAAGCTCTGCCTGATCTCCTATAGACTATCATCAAGGGACAAGGGTCGGGAGGGCGTGATATGAAGGGTCACACAACAAAGTGCAAGTAATTTCAATGGGACAATCAGAGACAACGAGTGGCACCCCGCGCTCTTCTTTGTCAATTCAGTGGGCATGGTGGATGCAAGGCTTGTGATCTATGAGCAAAGGGGATGGAGAGGTAGCCTTCCTGAGAAAGAGCAGGGTATTTTTCCATAGAGTCATCAAATGCATGATGCACATTGAGAGAGAGAGAGAGAGAGAGAGAGAGAGAGAGAGAGAGAGAGAGAGAGAGAGAGAGAGAGAGAGAGAGAGAGAGAGAGAGAGAGAGAGAGAGAGAGAGAGAGAGAGAGAGAGAGAGAGAGAGAGAGAGAGTCACATGAGAGAGAGGGAGGTTTTTCACATGCAAACAGAGGGATTCTAGAGTGTTTTTTCATTGCATGCACAATGAGAGAGAGAGGGGGAGGGACTAGAAAAAGTGCATAACACAATTCAACGAATTTAATAAAGATTCTTCCTTCCAAGAAAGATGGACTAGAGACAAGCATGCAATAGTCGATGCAAGACAAACTTATTGCATGCAATCAAACTCAATTTTGTCTTGAGGGATCTTGGTAGATTCCTCATAAAATTTAAATAAAACTCAATGAGGATACTGATATTGGTCACCAAATAGCAGCAAATAGTCACCAAATAGCAACAAATAGGTGATGATCTCAATTTGTAGCACCCAAAGATACTTGTGATAGTTGGTTAATAAGGTTAAATCCGTGAGAAAAGAGTTGAAAAATACTTAGGTATGCTATAATTAAGCAAAAAGTTAGTAAATACTTATATATAGTTCAAAAGTGGGGGGCGGGGGGGGGGGGGGTTCTTGCAAGGTCAAGCGATGATGCATAGAAAGGCCTGTAGAAAATGTGTCAACATTGTTTTGGACCCATGTTTGAGAAAAATGATTTTCACAAAGTTACAAAATTCCTTTGGACAATGGAAAAGCCTCGAGGTTTCATTTACTTGCTAGCAAAAAGCACAAGAAAGAACAAGATTAAGAGTTCTCAAATGTGAGGCTTGCTAGTGCCTTCCTCCTTCATATCCATTCTTAAATTTAACCGCGATCTTTAGGAGGTCTAGGGACAATTTATTTAGCCTCTCAAAAGAAGAAATGACTGACTTACAAGAACTCTTGGCTATGTGTGTTTTGATAAAGTGACTCTCATTTACTCGCTTGATTTTATCATCTCTCAAAAAAATTCGCTAGGAGTTTGGGATTACTCCATGTATGTAGATGCAGAGTTAGAGCATCCATGCTCTATTAAGACATAGTGGATTGATCCTCTTAAGAGATAGATTCTTCCTACCACAAAGATTATGGATATGGAGTTCTTTGAAATACTCTTGTGCTAGAAGATAATCCCTATGGACGATGAGGGAGTGATGGCTACCCTGAGTTAGGATTGACATGTCCATACGTGACTAGCTCTTATGGTGATATATGAGCTTTGAGATACCTAATGTGGATAGATTGGTATCTAGGTCACTGCACATGGAAATGATGCGATTGACATGGATATTGTGGCAGAGATTACAAATTTATCATTAGCCTTTGGGACTCTCATGTATGACCTCTTAGTATTGATACCCAACATAATAATTGAAGTGGGAGTGTTTGTAGTTGGGGTTGTCAATTGAGCGATGACTGACACTAGCATGGTGCATCATGGAGAAGTGCACGTCATTATAGGATACCTATAGGGTATGCATGCTAGTTCTAGTAGGGAATACGCTCTTGCATACTGCTAGAGCCTGCCATGGAGGCATGCATCGACTTTGAGAAAGCCAATTGACATACATTGAGATGATATTACTCCATATACCTCATGCACATACTGCTAGGTCCTATAGTAGCACCACCTATCGGCACATTCACCTTCAAGTGAGAGATTGTTGGGATAAATGTGGTGTGCCTCTTACATCGGTCAGACACACCAAAGGCATCTAATCGTCCCTCACTTGTACACACCTTATCCTCTACTAGATAGAAAATAAGGGACACTCTCTCACTCATTCTGGTGAGCTGCTCCAGCCATATTGTAAACAATGGGAATACTCCCTAGGAGGGAATCCAAACAAATGGTTGTACTAGTAATTACCAAGCCAATTATTGTAGTAACTACAAATGGAGAATCAATTAGAGAATGTTGGAAGATTCCAATAGACATTCCTTGATTAACTCTCTATTCCATGTAACTACAAGTGTAATCTCAAGTGATGTTGATTTCTTCCACAATCTACATCTATACCCAAATGCAATGTGAAGTAGAGAATGTGGGTTTTGATGAGATTGTAGAAAATCTTGCTTTTGTACCATCAAACCCCGAGCCAGGGTATAAATGGCAATCTGTTTTTGACATGATAATTATTATTACAAAGAGAAGATAAGGTTTTGGATTGTACGCCATGTGTTCTCTCGTTCATTGTATTTTTGAATTGCTCACACCGCACTACACGGTTATCATAATGGAATTTCAAGGGCACGATTGTGTTTGTCTTGTCAAGATCTTTGTGCGGATAACTACATTTCAAGCATCATACAAAAACCAATTTTCCGGGTGAAAATTCTCTCTAGCCGAGTGTCATATTGAGATTTTGTGAGCTGCATGTGATTCCTGGTACTTACCCAATAGGCACATCTACATTCTAAAATGTGAATTTGCACCAAGCTGTTAGAAGAAAATGGCAATTTTTGTAGGAGTCATTTGGTGGTACAAAAAGGACTGTCCTTGACAGCACCTTTGACAAACTTTTAGCTACAATTTCTACATGTCACATGAAAAACTACCTATCATACTATATATCAATGGATAGATCTTCAAAAGAAGAATCTAAAAACACAAGGTCCGAAAAGTTTTGACCTAAACTACAAAAAATCTACCAGTCCCCACTTTTTCATTGGTAGAAGTAAAATAGGTCCTTTTTTTGTACCACCAAACCATGCTTTCACCTTATTGCTAATTTGATGACCTAGTCTTCTTTCACATAGTCCCAATATGTTGCCTATGAAGTTTGGAGTCAGTTGGAGATGAGTTGTTCAAGGCTTTGCATGTAGTTAGGTGAGAGATTCAAAGAAGAGGATCATAGATTTTGGTGGATTGAGTACATATTGAGTGTCGTGGTGGAATGTTTTGTGCTCAAACAAGAGCCTTACAACATCTTGGCATACCCCATGCCCCACTTGATTCATTTGCTTCCCAGGATTGACATTTTGTCTTGGTTCCATCTCTTTCAAAGATGTGATAATTGTTGACCAGTATGGACCCCAAGACATCGGTGCCATTTTTGGGGAACAAGTACGTAGACTAGAGTGAACACAACCAAGTCCAATAGAGAGGCCTTATGTAAACTCTTAGGTTAGATATGTTAAAAAAGGAGACCAGGGTTTTTGTGGTCAATGTTTTGTAGATGATTGTGGTGAGTATTTTGCTACAAAAGTGTTATAGAGGCTAGAACCAGTGCTTTGAATATGGCTGGAGCCTGGTGCAAGGATTTTTCAGTGGGTAGAGTGATAAAGCTTGTAGTAGGCGAGAAAAATGCAAGAAAACATGAAAAGATTCAGCATTCACTTAGGGAGTGTAGCTTAAGCACTTTGAATCCATTTATGGTTTGTTTCTATTGTTTTAGGAGTAGAGTAAGTAAGCAAGACAAACAAGTAATCTATGCATCTCATGGATTTGCATATCACTGAAGAGATCCTGCTGTCAAAGGTAGGGAAAGATTGAGAATGATAGCGCCTCCAAGGAAAGGAGAGTTTTTGGGCTTCAAATGTGTGAAAAATAGTGCGTGAAGGCACAACCATTACCAAAATCCTCAAAAAGCTCTAAATCAGCATTTGTGAGAGAAAATTATGATTTTCTTCTATAGGTGAAGCTAGAGTCTAGGAATGTGCATGATACCTCATCAGTATCTTTGACTAATGTGTTTAAGCTATTGTGTGAAGTTTGTTACAAACTAAACATCAAGAAGTGAGAGTTGAAATAGGGCTTAGGACCAATTCAATTGCCCAATTATGATGAAAATTGGCAAAAGCACTCTTGAAGAAGGATAGAACACTTGGGACTTTTCAAAATTTTGAAAAACTGGCCAAAAGCAGTGAGTGACATAAAATGGTAACCATCTTTTTGCAACATTTGTCAGCCTACTCAACGTCCTCTTCCTCATATGTGTATATATTTTTCTACGCTATTAAGTTATCTAGAGTAAATTCCCCCTCTTCGTTTAACCTTTGTGGCGACACATACATTATACTCTTCCCAAAAATGTCACCTTAGTCATATATTTATATTACCACCCTTTTCTTTTTTGCTTTGTAAATAGAATAAGCATACAATAACCAACTATATACCCCCAAAATTTCTTACCTCTTGTGAATTAGTAGTAGAAAAATAATATATCCATCTTCCACCCCATATAGATAAATTCCCATGGAAATCAACTCTCCACTTGTCTTTACCAAAGATTATGGTCCCTCTCTACAAGTCTTCTATGCCCCCTACATAGGTGGCCCAATATCTCTTAAGAATATACATATAGTTTCTCTCCTTTCAAAAAAACTCCAATTGTATATTCTTTTCACAAGAAAATAATATTGGGCCCTCCTCTATTTGTTTAATCATCATAGCCTTTTGAGAAAGCATGATTCCCCTTGGATGCATAAAAGCAAAAGGCCCATACAAGAAGACTTGGAAGCAAAAGGTTCCCTAGACTAGTGTGGACCTTCCAAACCGAATTCCTTGGAGAATGGGTGTGAAGAATAGTCCAAATTCATATCAAACATGTTGATAAGGTCAATTTTTCCTTTTGAAGCATGCCATTCCGAGCTACAGGTAAAAAGTTATGGTCAAAATAGTGTAAATCTGTCAGATTCGCAGCAAAAGGGAACTGTAAATCAAGTAAATCAAGAGGGTGAGATCTTATTTTTCCCCCACTCATCTTCTAGAAGAGCAATGCGTGTTCAAGGTCACTTGCATGTGATGGGACCAACCTAAAGATGCTTTCTAAATTCCAAGACAGACAAGTTGAGATACCCCGCAGGAGCCACCCGTAGGGCCTCATGGTGGGGCCCACCTACATTATGCACCCCTATGGAGCCTTCACGGTCTAAAATTATATTTTTGGTGAATAAATAATCCCTTTTATCTCCAATATTCAATGAGTGGTAAAAGGACACTTAATTAGGTCTAATCACTTACTCTAATTAAGTTTAGCACAATCCCACTCCTAGGCAACTATAAATAGCCCCCCTTGGAGAGACTCAAGGACACACACCTATATTTTCAACTTCATGTTGTTTCTTGATCAATAGTAGAGAAAACCCCAACTCTCCCTCTTTCACATCCTCCCTCCTAACCCTCCTCTTTGGAGGAAGTGCAACTCTATTCTCCACTCTTTCCATTCTACAATCTCTTACTCCATCAACCCAATAAATCATTTGTAGCACCTCAATAACTTGTAAATACATCATGATCTCTCTCATGGTTATGTTAATGATCATGAAATCATCTTCAAAACTTTCAAGTGTCGCAATTCGTGATGGTTAGCCAGCGTTTGTCCTCCCCTTAAAAGGTGCGCGAGAAATCAAGTAAGTGTTCTATTCTCAATTTACCATTGGTTTGTTTCTCCACACTTATTCAATTGTTCTAAATAAATTTCTCACTCCAACTTTTTTTTGCTTCATTACATATGCATGTGGCTACCTCTCATGGTGATTTTATTTGTGTCACGGCATTGCATAGATGGAGATGAGCTCTCTATGCAAAGTGTGTTAGTTTGATGTAAGTGATTCTCTTGTGTGTTTTGAGAGGCAAGTCTTGTGCGCATGATTTTTTGATGAGTGCTTGAGAGAGAAAGAGTTTGGATGTATTATGGGTATTCTTATGGGGAGAAGGTGAATTCTATTCCACAAATTGCATATTTCATTTTGATGCACGGCATTGGGTTGCATAATCGTTGATGGTGTTCAAGTGTCCAAAGTGTATATAGAGTAAGGGGGTTTTCAAAGTGTGTTGCTTGAGTGGGTGAGTGCAAGTGTTATTTTGATTGGTTTCCTTCTCCACTCCCAAAAGAAGGTGGTGCCCCAAGTAGTGTGCGTACCTCTTTACAAACATTTTGTGAGGGTAGGCCCATTGGTTTGGGTTTAGAGGCCCCATTTCAAAAAGCTCGCCCTCATAAAGTGGTGCCGCCACGGAGGAACATATTTCCAAGTTACCTTCAAATTTTTTAGTGATGAACAATGGAGTTCCCATCTATCCATTTCATTTTGCACAACACATTAGAGTAAATGTTCACATAGATAGAAAAGTCTTTTTCCAGCAACGCATTGTTTTTTATGTTTGGTGCAGAAAGACTTAGAGAAATACTGGCATCACCCAATCAATTATACTTCCAATCATCAATTATGAAACTTCTTTTGATGTTCACGTTTTCATTTTGTTTTAAAGGCAGGAACAAGGAGTGGTGAAGGGGTGCTCAAGGGCCATATGAAGGAACGAGGTCTTCAAACCAACAACGAGGAGTAGCACATGAATCACGATCAAAACAATGAACCTTTTAGGCCTATTGCTCGGCAATCCATTCATATAGTCATTGCAACTAAGTTTAGGTTTCAATCTATCATAAGGAGGATATTTGGATCCACTCGCCTCAATGAAATAAATGCTTCAATTAATCCATTTATTCTACCTATGATAAAGTACGAATTAACAATGGATGTGTACATCTTCATTTTAATGTAATCAGATTTATAGTGTCAATAATCTTGTGCGGCCCGTAAGAGAAAAGTTTCTTTAAAAAAGAGAGATTTCAAAAATTCTAAACAAAATGTCAAGTTCTTTTCCCACGTTCTATGCAAGAAGTGGGGAAGATGCGCAAGAGTTTCTTGACAACTTGGAGATGGCACATCTCATATCCGGGAGAGATGAAGAGGAAGTAAAGCTACGAGACTTCCCGTTGGTTCTAAAAGCAGAAGCTAAAGCATGGTATGAGACCTTGCAACCCCAAATCAAGTCCAATTGGGAGAGACTGCGAGCAAGCTTCCTCTCCAAGTTCGGGCAAGGTGATACTTCTGAAGGACTATGGAAATGTCTTATTGGACATAAGCAGGTATCACTTGAAGACTATCCCTCTTATGAAGCAACCTTTGTCAATCTATGGGGTAGGTGGGAGGCTACATTAGAAAATCATGGTGGTGCACCTAACTTTCTAAAAAAAGAGAGATTCATGGTTGGCTTGTATCCACTTTTAAAGGCTAAAGTAGAGCTAAAATTCCCATCCACCTTTGAAGAAGCACGTGAGGTAGCCCTCATCAAGTTTAAAAAACTACACTTCCAAGCACATAGAGCAAGGGGTTTGAATGAAGTGAGTGAGAGGGAGTCTTCACAAACCATGGAAGCACCAATTAGGGCCCCTCTTGCACAATCTTCACAAATAGGAGATAACTCTCAACAAGAGGTTTTACAAAGGCTAACTCAACAGCTTGAGAACCTCACTCTGAATCTAGTACAAGGTCTACCTCAACAACGACAACCAAGAGAAGGGAATCGCAATCAACGAAGACAAGCTCAAGAGTTGCGGTGTTGGAATTGCAATGAAATGGGCCATGGCATGTACAATTGTCCACATCCAAGGCGACTTCCGAGAGACATATATCCCCCCAGACCGCCTCCTCTCACTGTGCAGCAAGAACAAGCTCAAGGCCCACAAATCCTTCATCGACCACCACCACCAGCAAATATACCTCCCGTCCCACATGAGGAGGAAGAAAGAGGAGTCAACATCATCAAGCTAGAAGAGGTAATAGATGAGCATAGTCTAAACTTTGATGTTATGCCGGCAGAAAAACGCACAAGAGCACATGATAAGGATGAAGACATGAGAAGTGAAGGAACAAATTCAGCCAGAAGGGACAAAAAGAAGAAGTCAAAGATGGAAGAAGCTGAAAGTAGCAGGAAGAAAAGATCAAGGCGAAGGGAAATTGGTATCAACGACTTCCCATTGGGAAAGGAGCTAGAGCCCTACAACATCCTGGAGGATTTACAAACCCAAAAGCCAAACATTTCATGGCCTCAACTTCTACACCTATCAGCCAAAGTAAGAAGGCAATGGCCAAAGTTGGTAAGTACAAGAATTCCAAAAAAGAAAGCAAATCTTTCCATTAAGGTTGTGGCCTCAAAGCTACAAAAAGATGTGGAACCCATTGTGGATGCTTACATAAGGGGTAAAAAGGTGTCTAATGTATATGTTGATGGTGGAGCTCAAATGTGTGAGATCACAGAAAAATCAATGAACAGGTTAGGGCTTGAAATTACAAAGTCCTCTAATTGTCAAGCTAGGCTATCCAACAACTCAAGTGTGAAGTGTTTGGGGATCATTGAAAATGTAAAAGTCTCTGTATGTAACATAGATGCACGAGTGGATATGTATGTCCTTCCAGCTAAGGGGGAGGGCTATCCCATCATCCTAGGGAGGCCTTGGCTCATTGCTGTGAATGCAGATCAAAAATGGGGAAGTGGTCATTTGCTTCTTAAGAAGGGTCAACCGGTGGTGTATGATTGGTGAGAAGGAAAGCAACTAGATATCAACTATGAAACCACGGCAGATGAAGAGAGCGAGGAGGAGAGTCGTTACTCAAGTGATGAGGAAGCATCAACCAGTGCATCAACCAGTGAAGAGGAGTCTTCTTTGGAGGTAATGGGAATTGTATTCAACGCCAACACTCAAGATGTTCCAGTAGAAGAAAAGCCAACAGACAATCACACACGAGGGGATGAAAGATGCCACCACCTTGAAGAAGGATTTGAGAAGATTCTTGCAAAATATCTTACTTGTGAGGAGAAGAGGTCCTACATCAATATGTTAAGGAGGTATCCCAATTTGTTTATCACTGACTACTCACAAATAAGAGGTGTAGATGTAATAGAACATCGAATTGAATTGAAACCAGGGACCAAACCCGTGGCTCAAAAGTTAAGGCGACTAGGATCTGTGCAACAAAAGGCTCTCCTACAAGAAGTGAATCAACTCTTGAAGGCTGGTTTCATCTATCTAGTATCCAACTCCGAATGGGTATCACCTATTGTAGTCACTCCCAAGAAGAATGGTAAGTGGAGGGTCTGCGTGGATTACAAACCCCTCAACGCTGCGACAAAGAGGGACCACTTCCCTCTCCCTTTCCAAGATGAAATTTTGAATGAAGTAGCAGGTCACGAATGCTACACTGTGTGTGATGGGTATTCAGGATATTTTCAAATTAGAATAGCAGAAGAGGACCAACCAAAAACCACCTTCATCACACCTTGGGGATGTTTTGCATTCAGAGTAATGCCTTTTGGGCTCACCAATGCTCCTAGCACCTTCATGAGATTCACAATATTTGTATTTCAACCATTCTTTGAAAAATCTATAAGAGTCTTTATGGATGATTTCTATATTTATAGTTGTAGATCACTTCATTGCCAAAAGGTTGAAGAGGGGCTTAAGAGGCTCCATCAATTTGGGGGACAACTCAACCCAGAGAAGTGTCATATCGGTGAATCTTAGGTGGTTTTGCTAGGCCATGTGGTTTCTTCACAAGGAATTCAAGTGGATCCCTCTAAAGTAGAGGCCCTTTTGTCATTATCTCCACCAACAACAACTAAGGAGGTAATGACCTTCAACCACAAAGTGAGGTACATGTCTCGCTTCATCCATCTCCTAGCAGAAGCCATCGCCCCTTTGCATAGGTTGGTAAGCCAATCTACATTTGAATGGGGGAGGGAACATGCAAAATGTTTTGAGGCAGTGAAGGGCATTCTTAGCTCTCTCCCAATCCTAATGCCACCAGATCCAAAGGAGACCTACTATGTCACTCCAAGTGTAGGTTTCGAAGCAATTGGTGTTGTTTTGATGCAAAAAGATCCTAAAACATCATACATGAGGCCGATCTATTTTGCAAGCAAGGTGATGACTCCGGCCGAGAAGGGATACACTGAAATGGAGAAAGTGGTCTTTGCAATCTTGTTAGCGGTAAGGAAGTTTCGATCGTATCTTCTCCCTGTGCCATTTTTTTTTCTCACCTTAGAGCACAATCTACCATATGTAGTACAACACATGAGCTTCTCATCTAGAATAGCAAAGTGGGTGCTTGAACTCCAAGAATTTGAATAAACTTTCCTTGTAGAAGATAGCACAAGAGCAGGACTTGCAGACATTCTCACCTACAAAGGGAGAGAAAGGGAAGGATCACGACTACAAAGAGAGGAAGGCTCAAAACAGTTCAAAGTAAAGGAGATTGATAATGCCCATACTTTATGCTTTGACGGAGCTTATCAACGCCAACAAGACAAAGCAGCAGGGGGAATCATCATTTTGAACCCACAAAAGGAGGTAATGGTTAGAAAAGGTATCACTCTACCCAGTGTTCACTCTAACAATGAGGCTGAGTATGCTGCTTTAACCCTTGGGTTAGAAGAATGCAAAGAATTAGGCATACAAAGACTTATTATAAAAGGTGATTCTTTGCTAGTGGTCAGGCAAATCCAAGGGACTTGGAGGTGCAAGAATCGTACATTGTTTGAGTGGCTTAGTAGTGTAAGAGCTTTGATGAAGGGTTTTAAAGCAACACAGGTACAACACATTGTGAGAACTCATAACAAGGAAGCAGACTTACTCGCAAATGAAAAGCTTCAAATGGTGGTAGGAGGTGTGAAACTATATGAACCCAAATATCAAGGTCAAGAGGAGCTAAAAGACATTATCTTCTTTCTACAAGCAGGTGAGTGTTCCAAACACTTAGACAAGGTGCAAAGACATAGACTAGTTAAGAAGGCCACACCTTACCAGTTGATCGGGGATGATTTATATCACAAAGGGAAAGATTTGGTCTTGAGGAGAGTACCAAGTGTGCAAGAGATAGAGAAAATTATTCTTTCATGTCATGATGATGTCTGTGGTGGTCACTTTTCTCAAGATATTACAAGTAGGAAGATTTTACAAGCAGGGTTTATTTGGCCGAGCTTACATCGTGATGTCCAATATTGGTGTAAGGCATGTAAGCCATGCCAAATTTCTGGGGATAGACGACTAACATATGAGCCTCGAGTCCCAATAATATCTTATGGCCCTTTTGAAAAGTGGGGTGTGGATGCAATAGGTCCCCTACCTCGTACTTCTACAGGGAAGGTTTTCATCATTATGGGTGTTGACTACATGACACGATGGGCGGAAGCAACAAGCACAACCCGAATCACAACTGAAGAGGTATCAAAGTTTATTTTTGATCATATTTGTAGTAGGTTTGGAACACCGCTAGAAATCTTATCAGATGGAGGCCCGGGTTTTAGGGCTGACCTTCTGAATGATCTCTTGAGGAGGTTAAAAGTGAAACACCTGCATTCCACACCCTACTATTCTCAATGCAATGGATTGGTGGAAAAAGTGAATGGAATGATATGTAAGATCATTTCTAGGCAGGTTGTGGACCGGCCTAATGATTGGGATCGCCATTTGACGGCTGCTCTTTGGGCGTATAGGACATCTTTCAAGGTATCTACCCAATTCACCCCTTTTCATCTAGTTTATGGACAGGAAGCACTTCTCCCCATTGAGGTAGAGCTCTCAAGCTTGAGCGTTCTTGCAAGAGTGGCAAAAAAACCAAAAGAGGTTCTACATGAAAGGATCTTAGATCTCCAACGACTTGAGCTAGATAGAGAAGAGTCCATTGATCACTACATCACCAAAGCGACAAGCCAAAGGGATAAAATCAACAAGAAGCTCAACGGGAAAGGATTGAAGGAAGGTATGTTGGTTCTTCGGTATGATAATCGACTTGATACTCGACTTGACAAAAAGTTTTTGCAAAGATGGGAGGGGCCTTTCATGATAAAAGCAAAGTTTGGGAATGGTAGTTACAGATTAGCAGATTTATCAGGAAAACTCCACAAGACCAGAGTCAATGGATGGAGATTAAAGCCCTACTTTCAACGTATCAATCCGTTGATAGGCAGTTATCTGCCTACATCGTCTAAGCTCCAAATTGACATGGCTCCCTTCGGCTTGGCAAATGCTCCACCTATTTTTAAAGCTTCGATGTGCAAAGAAGAACCAGCCTTGGAATCTGAACATACCCAAGGCAACCCTCCCATGTCCGATTTATGGGATTGAGGTAATGAAAAGCAGGTCTCATGGAGTAAAAGAGTGCATGACACTTCTCCTATTGAAAAACAAAAAAAAAAGTGGAAAAGGAAAAATGACAAAAAAAAGAGAAAAAAAAGAAGAAAAAGAAGCAACACCGTCCTCCTAAAGATATGAATATCTCTAGGCTTGGGGGAGGGCTAATATGAGTGGCATAAAATGGTAACCATCTTTTTGCAACATTTGTCAGCCTACTCAACGTCCTCTTCCTCATATGTGTATATATTTTTCTACGCTATTAAGTTATCTAGAGTAAATTCTCCCTCTTCGTTTAACCTTTGTGGCGACACATACATTATACTCTTTCCAAAAATGTCACCTTAGTCATATATTTATATTACCACCCTTTTCTTTTTTGCTTTGTAAATAGAATAAGCATACAATAACCAACTATATACCCCCAAAATTTCTTACCTCTTGTGAATTAGTAGTAGAAAAATAATATATCCATCTTCCACCCCATATAGATAAATTCCCATGGAAATCAACTCTCCACTTGTCTTTACCAAAGATTATGGTCCCTCTCTACAAGTCTTCTATGCCCCCTACATAGGTGGCCCAATATCTCTTAAGAATATACATATAGTTTCTCTCCTTTCAAAAAGACTCCAATTGTATATTCTTTTCACAAGAAAATAATATTGGGCCCTCCTCTATTTGTTTAAGCATCATAGCCTTTTGAAAAAGCATGATTCCCCTTGGATGCATACAAGCAAAGGGCCCATACAAGAAGACTTGGAAGCAAAAGGTTCCCTAGCCTAGTGTGGACTTTCCAAACCGAATTCCTTGGTGCATGGGCGTGAAGAATAGTCCAAATTCATATCAAACATGTTGAGAAGGTCAATTTTTCCTTTTGAAGCATGCCATTCCGAGCTACAGGTAAAAAGTTATGGTCAAAATAGTGTAAATCTCTGTCAGATTCGCAGCAAAAGGGAACTGTAAATCAAGTAAATCAAGAGGGTGAGATCTTATTTTTCCCCTACTCATCTTCTAGAAGAGCAATGAGTGTTCAAGGTCACTTGCATGTGATGGGACCAACCTAAAGATGCTTTCTAAATTCCAAGACAGACAAGTTGAGATACCCCGCAGGAGCCACCCGTAGGGCCTCATGGTGGGGCCCACCTACATTATGCACCCCTATGGAGCCTTCACGGTCTAAAATTATATTTTTGGTGAATAAATAATCCCTTTTATCTCCAATATTCAATGAGTGGTAAAAGGACACTTAATTAGGTCTAATCACTTACTCTAATTAAGTGTAGCATAATCCCGCTCCTACACAACTATAAATAGCCCCCCTTGGAGAGACTCAAGGACACACACCTATATTTTCAACTTCATGTTGTTTCTTGATCAATAGTAGAGAAAACCCCAACTCTCCCTCTTTCACATCCTCCCTCCTAACCCTCCTCTTTGGAGGAAGTGCAACTCTATTCTCCACTCTTTCCATTCTACAATCTCTTACTCCATCAACCCAATAAATCATTTGTAGCACCTCAATAACTTGTAAATACATCATGATCTCTCTCATGGTTATGTTAATGATCATGAAATCATCTTCAAAACTTTCAAGTGTCGCAATTCGTGATGGTTAGCCAGCATTTGTCCTCCCCTTAAAAGGTGCGGGAGAAATCAAGTAAGTGTTCTATTCTTAATTTACCATTGGTTTGTTTCTCCACACTTATTCAATTGGTCTAAAGAAATTTCTCACTCCAACTCTCTTTTGCTTCATTACATATGCATGTTGCTACCTCTCATGGTGATTTTATTTGTGTCACGGTATTGCATAGATGGAGATGAGCTCTCTATGCAAAGTGTGTTAGTTTGATGTAAGTGATTCTCTTGTGTGTTTTGAGAGGCAAGTCTTGTGCGCATGATTTTTTGATGAGTGCTTGAGAGAGGAAGAGTTTGGATGTATTATGGGTATTCTTATGGGGAGAAGGTGAATGCTATTCCACAAATTGCATATTTCATTTTGATGCACGGCATTGGGTTGCATAATCGTTGATGGTGTTCAAGTGTCCAAAGTGTATATAGAGTAAGGGGGTTTTCAAAGTGTGTTGCTTGAGTGGGTGAGTGCAAGTGTTATTTTGATTGGTTTCCTTCTCCACTCCCAAAAGAAGGTGGTGCCCCAAGTAGTGTGCGTACCTCTTTACGAACATTTTGTGAGGGTAGGCCCATTGGTTTGGGTTTAGAGGCCCCATTTCAAAAAGCTCAGGAGTCAATGCAAGAATTGTGATTTTTGCATCAACTTCTACTAGGAAAGAAGTTTTTTGGATGATTTTGATATGAGTGAATTTTCTTAAGTAGTGCAAGACACCCATAAGGCTAGAAGTGGAAAAAGTGCATTTTTCCACTTGGGGGTGCAAAAATTGCAATTTTTGCACCTGACCCTAACCACACTTAGATTGGAGAGGCCATATTTGCATCAAAGGAAGTCCCTCGGGTTAGTAGCACACCTGCATAGACAAATCTAGAGTTACTATCTTGAGCATGAGAATAAGGTAAACTCCACTCTGAAACCATGCCAAGAGAAGATCAAGGGACTCTTGAGACCATCAAAAGAGTCAAAACCTTGAGTTTCCTGCCAATACTTGGTTTTTTGACTAGGTATAAGGTCTCTAAGATAGCTAGAAGGGAAAAGCACTTCAAAAGACTACACGCAAGGAAAAACTATGATTTGTTTCTAGAGAGACAAGATAAAAAAAATTCAGCTAACTCTGGCTCCACCTAGTGAAACCAGAGTAAGAACTGTAGGGATTACTAGATCTAAAGATTATTACTAGTAGAGTAAGAACTATAGAGCATTAATATATCTAAAGATTACTGAAGTGTATGAGACCCTATAATTGACCAATTTTGTGTGCATCAATTGCTGGTTTGACTTAAGTACTTCCATGTTCAAGTTTTTATTGAGCCTTGTACATGCAGGGAGATTGTTGCAAAAGAAGAGTTGTAATACTGAAGGAAGCTCAAAAAATCTAAACATTTCCAGATAATAGGTCAGGGTTGAGATTTATTAAATTGTTCATGTGTTTGAGATCAGGAGCTTGGTACCGATTAGGTGTCAAATTAATCACAGACCAAGTGAGTAGGGGATCCACATAAGAGTGTGTTAACCAAGTGAACATGGAACCCTTAGCTAATGTGCAAGAGGAAGTCATCTCATACACTTTGTATGAGTGAGTCTTCATTGTGCTTATGGCAGAGAAAGCACTTGAAATGAGTAACCATAGTGGGAAACATGGGGAGGGAACATCACGAAAACCTAAAATTCCCCTCACAAAACAACTGAACTACTAATGGTAAGGGATCCAGAATCTTTGTAGATCACCATCATAAGTGTTATGTCTGGGAGGACTCGGGAACAAGTTGAGGTTGTTGACTATGGACCGATGTATCGATGAGAAAGGGGATGCTATGGGGATGACCCTGAGTTTTGTGAACAAGTTGAGGTTGTTGACTATGAAGACCAATGTATCGATGAGAGAGGGGATGCTATGGGGATGATCGGAACCAATGAGAAATTTTACAAGGGAATTGAGAGATCTCCTTTGGATAATGACCCAAGAGCAAGATTTGTGTCTATGAAGGACCTGGAGAAAATGCCAATAGATGATCCTTGAGTAGGATTATACAATTTAGTGACTAAATAAGGGGATAACTATGACATAAGGGAGGACGTGAGCGTGATGAAACTCACTGACATCAAACATATGTATATGTATGTCTACCAGCTTGACACGGGGAAACGACTTATTTTGGTAGACAACAAGGGACATGAGTATATGTATGCATATATGGCAGACATGGAAAATATTTTCTATTAGGGAGAATCATTTTTTGTCATTTATTTGAATCAAAGTGCTCTTAAAAAGATGATCGGAGATTCTAGATCCATGGATAAGAAGAGGTAGCTTGTCAGAAACAAATCACATAAGAGGTGGTTATATGATTGTTTCATGGTCATCCAAACCACACCACACTGAAACAAAAAGGCTAGATGTTCATATAACGGATGAACATAGAGCCACATCTAGAATGACAACCTCCCCATATGAGTAAGATTTTCCAGAAGCTCCTGGAATTATGAGGTATGTGATTAATCCAAGGCCCGTGTGTCCATGCCAAGTTGAGAAATGCATGACTTCAAAATACAATGGATCAAGGAATCCCCATGCCCACTCAACATCTTTCAAATAGGTGTTGAGAGCTGAACACATCAAAAATTTCCACATCCAGTTTGAAGGATTTGGATTAACCTTGGAAGGCACCACCCTCATTTGGTTAAATGGAAGACTATGTGAATATTGTTGCATTGCTTCACGGTTTCATGGAATATGTTTTCATGAGAGGAATCAAGCACAATACCGTGTCACAGATTCATTCCTTCAAAAAAACAAAATTCCAGAAGCTGCTTTGCACTTCAAGAAATACATCAAGAGGTGTCCACTGCATGAGAAACCTCAGGAAGATCATCAGGTAGTATTGTTCATAGAAGGGATCAAGAACGAACACCTCAATAAGGATATACATTTGAAAAAATGTATTGACTTTGCACGAAGTTACAAAGGAATCCATCTACTTAGTGGAAAACTATCAAATATACGAAGAAGTATCAAGGAATGTAGATGCAAGATCATTAGATTCTAGATCAATATTCAGTGGACCAAGCACTACAAAAACAACATAGAAACAACATAGCTCTATGCTACCGCAACCATATCCATGTATGCCATAAAAAATAATTGGAATAATCATGCCACTAAGGAATGCTATTATAATTGGGGACAAATTAGGGAAAGGCCTCATCCTTATAACCTTTCATATTATCAAAATATGCCATCAAATCCTCAGTATCAACCCAATAGACCATCACCACCACCATGCCTCTCGACAAGTGAACCTAAAACTAGGACTAGAAAGACCAAGACCGGTGTTAGTCCATCAACCACCTCTACCGTGAGATAATCAAGAAGTAGTGAGATATGTATATCCAAATCAATATCCTAAAGAGAGCCCTTTAGTGCCAATACAAATGTATCACTAAAAAGAAGACCATAAACATTATTACAATAGTGATCCTTACCCACCAAGGGTCATGGAAACCTATGACGAGAGAAGTTTTATCTCGTCTTCTACAACCTTAGACCCGATGAAGAGTAATTTAAATCAAGGTGAAGGATTTTCACTAAGTCTGGGGTCTCTGATGTTCATAGCTAACCAAAATGAATCCATACCGAAGCCGAATCCTCAGAGATCATATGCACAACAACCTAAAAAACAGAGACCTTCGGGTCCTTGTTTTAAATGTGAAGGTGATCATTGGGCTTGGTATTGTCCAGGGGATCAACTGAATGTTGTAGCCAACACTCCTCATGATAAAAAGAGTGGGGGAGGATATAGTGGAGGATGAAAAATTGAGCACTTATACCCAGACTGCCCTCAAAATTCAGAGAAAAAAAAGGTAATGATGAACATTGGGGAAGTTTTCCCATCTTTGAGTGGATCAAATTCAAAAACAAAAATATTATTGAAGGTAATGATGAGAGTGTAGGAAAAAGGGAAAATGATAGATGAGAAGGAGGATAGGGACTCTCACAAAGCTAACAGTGAAAAATCACACGATATATAGTAAGAGTTCAATACCACAAGAAGCTAAAGGCTATTACAATTAAGTTGTCCCAAGATCGAGAGAAAACACAACAGTGAGCAAACCTAGGCCTAGTGTTATACTAGAGAAAATACAAAAGGAGCGAGTTCAAGAGGTTTAGTGCTGGTCGACAAAAAGTTTGAGCTGTTGGAAGAAATTCTAAATGCTTATGAAGCAAGATTGGGCAATATGCAAACAATGGAACATAAATGATTGACCTATCATTATGCGGAATGGAAAAAGCTACGATTGAATATGTACAAAAAGTTGATCAACAGACTGCTCAAACTCTTATGGAACCTCCACCAGCAATGCCCGTCCAAGAGAGAATAGTTCCCCAACCATCTCCAAACTTGAAAGACCTTGACAAAACAAATGGGTGAACAAATAAAAGACCTCAAAATTTTGATAAAAAAGAAAAGCAAAATGGAAACACTTGCCGAACGAGTCGAGGAAGTGGAGTTGGAACACCATCAAGAAGGGGAAAAAGCAAACATAAGATATCATCGGGAGCAAGGATATCCACTCACCCAAATTTAGCACTTCTAAAAGACCGAATCAGCTGAGATTGACAGTCCTCTTTGGCCTGCCAAGAACTGCATTTGGCATACATATCACAACTCGACCTATTGAACACTGCATTAATCACTTGCTCAAGCACTTTGCTATCTGCTTGGGAACCTCCATGTACCGGCTTTTGAGATCTCCTTGGGCCGACTAGATTTGGATGTACCATCATTAACCACCCCCTCATTGAGCATTCATGCTCAGCCACTGCATTATTTAGGTAAAATGTGATTGCATCAGATAAAATGGTATAGAAAATATCTATATAGTGAGATGAAAGAAAAAAAGTGGATATATAGCAATGACATATCTAAGGTAGAGATATAGAAAGAAGACTTCATCTACGCAACCCTCCAGGGTCAAATGGAAAGCAAAGAATTCCATCAAGCAAAATGTGAACTCCACCTTGATAAAAAAACAAAGTATCTTGACCCACATAAACCATGACAACCTCCATTTGGGTCAAGCTGATGCCATTGGCCATAACCCTTAATCTGTAAATAAGACATATCCCATCCTTTGATTCCACCTATAAAACCATATGTAGGCCACCCATGCCTTTCATAGCATAGATCTTCAACACCCTGTATCCATAAGCTTTCATATACATCATAAGCAAGTATAGCATCACTTGAAGCACTTGCATCATAGGTACCTGCTTTGCCACCTGCTAAAGAGAACTTCATAGCACAATCCACCTCATGTAGGTAACAAAGCCGGTGCATAACGCATTGCAAAGCAACCTTCAATAGCATATCAAACAACATCATAGCATAAACTTATAATACCTTGTAACATTTAATGGCCTAGTAACTTGTGTGTAGCGGAAAATAGAAGGAACATAGTGAGCATTTCATTAGAATAGATTCCTAATGAGATTAACAAGAGTGCTTGGGTGGAGAGAGCAACAAAAAGCATAACACCTAGTTAGATAGCATGAACAATACTTCAAAAGAGAGAGAAATTAAGCAATTGACAACAGTTGAGGACTGGATTTGCATGGAGCCAGTCCCCCCTCCAAAAGGCTTTGTATTATGGTTTCTCCCATCAAGAGAGACATTCTACAATACAATTTCTTGTGTTCTTTTAATACTAGCTAGTGCAATGAAGGTGGAAACTTCATGAACTTAGCAAAACACTTATCAAACACAACATTAATCTTGTCATGATCTCAGACCCAAGACCTCACACACCTTCAAAGATGGTGAGAGCAAGCGGGGTATGAGAGTAGATTGACAGGAAGAAGGAGTATTCTTACGAGAAAGATGTACATCTCCTCACATAATCACTCATATTAGCATAGCTTAGCTTAGTTATTAGCATGGTAGAGGACATGAGCATGCATTGAAGCTTGGATCTTGGTTGGATTTGCATCACAAATCCAAGAGTTGTTGGTGTAGGCCTCCCTTCTCACAAGCTTGGAGTAGGTGATAAGCTTTCCATTAAAGCTTGAGAAGGAGAGAAAGTCTTCTTTATCTCACACATAAGCTAGTGTGAGTGTGTATGTGATAATGCCTTGCAAAAATCAACCCCCTCTCTCTCTTGGTCAACCCATCTTGCTTTTTGCTCTTACTAGCATCCTATTGGACCTCCCCAAGCTTAGCCAATGGTAAATAAGCAACATAAGTGATAGCCTTCTGACATGTGTCTCCCTTTCCCCTTTTGTGATAGCTTTAGGTAATTATATAATTCAACTAAACTCTCATTGGACCCCTTTGCCTCCTGGCGAATAGGAATCAGGCAAGCCATTGGGCTCCTGAATGCTCATTGGTCCCCTTGGGAGACTGTCCAATAGTCTTCTAGAGAGCTTAATTCTTATTGGTATTTTTGTTAAGTGTTTTTAAATTAATTAAACTAGATTTACTCTAGCCTAGTTCTCATTGGTCCACCTCCAAGGCCATCCAATAGGAATTGGGTACACCTTGTGGCATCTAGGCTAGGGAGCTGAGATGTGTCCCTCATTCGTGTGTGTGTGTGTGTGAGTTTATCTCTTATCCCCTACTTGCAAGGCTTGCCCCCTCCTATGTAGGGATTGACAAAGACTTTTGGGACACACACAAAGCATCCAATTTCCCCCAAGTTTGACCTTTGGACACAACCTTTGAATTTTGGAGCCTTAGCATTTTGGAAGTCTTAATGGGCTGAACCTTAGGGTCTTTTAAGCCCATTGTTGCACATGTCTCTTTTACAGATGGCCCCCTCTTTGGATCCCTATTTTCCTCCTTTGGATCTCTATTGTGGCCGGTCTTCTAGCTTACCCAATATTCTAGATTTTTCTCCCCTAGTACTTCCCCAGATTAAATGATCAGTTTAGCATGAGAAAATCATTTAGGAGAATTAGATATTGATTATTATCACATAACCTCTCTCTTGAAATCATAGTCGTCCTTGACTATGGGTTAGAGAAGATAAAGCATATTCATTAGTCCTTTTCTTAGCGGGTAGAGGATCCCTATGTTACCCTACGACATTCCACAATGGATGACTAGTCCATTTGGCGCTTGAGAGCTTGAGGCTGCCGCAAGCATGTCTACACATTAGTCCTATCATCTTCCATAGTAGAGTGACAAGCTCTACTTGGTGTTCGGGAGACGTCGTCTCCACAAACTTGATCTAAGCATGCATACTACTTCATTTTTGTGCATAATAAAGAAAAAGAGACTCTTATAAGACTAAAACATTGTTCATTTTTAACATTTGTACATTTGCTTACTCTAGGGAAACATTGTAAGCATTGACAAGGTTTAGGTTATCCTTTAATTGTATGCCTTGCATCTATCTAGCATCTTCAAAAGGATAATTCTTAAACTTAAAAAGATATCGTCGGATAGTCTTACTGCCTCTTAGTACCTTGTCTTCATGTCGAAGAATGGACTCGGGCTGCAACACCTCTTCTTGGTCCTCGTCTCCGGTGGGTCTTCAATAGTTGGTTCTTGAGGTGGATCTCCTTTGTAAGGCTTTAGTAGGCTCACATGGAAAGCATTGTGTTGACGGGAGAAAAGCAAACCCCGAACCTCGATGGCCTCTAAAACACTGGGGACCGAATGGCACGCCTTGAGCCTGTCATGGTAAAGCAAACAGGGGGCACCACCTAGCTTCAGCGGTTAGGACGCAAACAACACACCACCATAAAAAAGTTTTCATCCAAGAGAGATGGATGCTTGGAGCGATGATGAAGAGGAAAGGGAATGAGATCAATTGAGAGAGAGAGAGAGAGAGAGAGAGAGAGAGAGAGAGAGAGAGAGAGAGAGAGAGAGAGAGAGAGAGAGAGAGAGGGAGGGGGTATAGCGGCTTAGTACTTAGGAACCACAAAAGGATGGCGAATCCGCACACCCTTCACACATACACAAGCTCACTCCAAACACAAGACTAGGTGGCAATTCCGCACACCTCACATGGGCAAAACATTGCAAGAAAACATACTCACAAAACCTCAAGCTTTATTTAGAGAATAAGGCGATGAAATGGGGAGCATAGGGTAGGGGAATGAGAAGGGAGAGCGTGGTAGAGCACATGGCGGATAGGTGGGAGTTGATGGCGAAGACTCGCACGAGGGTTACGGCCATCATCCTTCATTTAGTTTCCCTTCATCTTCCATAGCCCAAGGGTGTAGAGATCATTCTCAAGACGAGCATGGTGATTGCGGTGATGGTGATGGTGTGGGTGTGTGTGTGTGCACTAGGCACACACAGTGCATAGTGTACTCTTTGGTGATAGTGTGTGTATTTAGTGTGATGGTGACCCCTCTTTATATAGGGGAGGAGGGGGGAGGAATTCTAGAATTTAGAAATGAAGAAATCATTATCTACATAGGCCATGTGACTGTGGGCCCCACTTGTCTGGCTGTGTGTATATGTGCTAGAACAGCAGTCTCATGAGAGAGAGACTAAGAGAGAGAGATGGGTTGATGAAGAAAAGTGAGAGGTGACATGGAGAATAAAGTAATTACAAGAGGGGAGAGAGGGGAGTGTGTTCAGAGGTGAATCTGTGTGCAGATGTGTGTGAACACAAGAAAAATCAGGTAACCACCGGGTGGGGATGGGTCTGTGGGCACCTTTTTCGGTGAAACTGAGTGTGTGTGAGTGTGGGGGACGTTATTTAGCTACAAGAGAAGAGACATGGCGCCCTTTAGAGAGAGAGGGGGGTATTTGGGTCATGGGATATGATAGGAGAGAGAAAGAGGGGGTGGGGTATACTATTTTGGAAGATAGGGTAAGTTGCATGTGAGTTAGGGTGCATTATTAGTGAGTTATAATGCATTATTGGTGAGAGGTGGGGTAGCTTGAGGGGAGAGAGAAAGGAGAAAGGACAAGGGGAAGAGAGAGGGGGTTGACCTTTTGAGTGGAGGAGAGGAAAAGGGACACACGGCGGGGCAACAATGAAGAAAAAAAGGAGGCAAGGTGGGGATGGGCTACCCCACAGGCATGAGGTGGCCTATTTTACCTTTCTTATATATTTACATAATCATACTTTATTTTTTTCTTACTTTTTCCAATGCCTTTTACCACTCCCTCCCTAAGAGGGGGTTTTCATGGGGTGGGGACGAGAGAAGAGGGGTATGGGAGCTTGGCTTGTGAAAAGCCCCCATCAGTGTATGAGCCAATGGTTGGGCAACTTGAGTTGATAGGCCATCTCATTGACTGGCCTAAGAATATGGAAGGGACCATAGTACCTTTTTGCTAACTTAGCAGAGTACTTTTGGTGTCCCGTAGGATTCTTGCCCGTCGTGTGCCTTAATCGAGCCTTGGGAAATTTGAGTAAGACCCAATCATTTTCTTTAAAGGCTTGGGCTCTTCTGTGCTTTTCAGCAGCAACCTTTTGCTTTTGCTGTGCGATAGAGATAGCATCCTTAATCTCTTGGAAAGATTCTTGTAGGTCTCAGCTATACTCATCTGCAACGAAGATCTTCCCATGTACCTTAAGTAGCAAGGGACTTTTTGATCTTCCCTCTATTACCTCAAAAGGTGCTTTTCCCGTGGAAGTATGTACAATGTTATTGTAGGCATACTCCACTAAGGGTAAGTACTTCTCCCATTGGGATCTTTGATCTACTTCCGTTGCATAGGGTTTTAGTAGATAGAGAATTGTTAGGTTAGCTATTTCACTTTGGCATCCGTTTGCGGGTGATGGGCTGAAGAGAAGTTTAGACTTGTTCCTAAATTCTCAAAGAGACCCTTCCAGAAATCACTGGTCATTCTAGGATCTCTATCCGACACTATGGACATTAGCAAGCCATGGTACTTGAAGATTTGTGAAATGAAGAGGGTTGCCATTTGATGGGCTTTGATAGTCTTTTTGACAGGTATAAAATGAGCTTGTTTACTGAACCTGTCTACTATCATCCATATTCCCATATTCCCATGGATAGAATTAGGCAATCCAAAGATAAAATACATGGATATGCTCTCCCATGGTGAATTGGGTATTGGAAAATGTTGAAGCAATCCAAGTTGCTTCCCTCTATCAAACTTCGTCTTTTGGCATACCACACATTTAGAAACATACTCTTGTATGTTTGCTTTCATGGTAGGCCAATAGAAATATGTTTCAATCCCCTTTAGGGTAGCTGAATCCCTCTATGCCCTGCATAAGGAGGAGCATGAGATTCATACATTACTTTCTCACGTATTGAGCTAGTAAAGCATAGTCTATTGCCATAGAGAAGATAACCATCTTGTAAAGTAAATGGTTCCTCTTTCTTCCCTAGTGCAAGGGCTGAAATCGCATTTCTAAAATTGGGAGCAATAGCATACTCATCTATCATAGAAGATAGATCATTATGAGTTGCTATGAAAACCGTATTCACTCTCGGCCGTCTTGAGAGTGCATCGGCTACTTGATTATGATTGCTAGCAATGTGAGCAATATGAAATGAAATTGCAAAAGAAAATTTGCCCACCTCATTTGTTTGTCGCAGAGCTTGGTCTGCGTCATGAACTACTTAAGACTTTGGTGATCCGTTCGCAAAATGAAAGGAGTCCCCAATAAATAGTGCTTCCATGAGTCTAAGGCATGTAGAACTGCAAGGAGTTCCTTTTCATATATGCCTAGAGCTTTCTCAACAGGGTCGAGCCTTCGACTTTCATAGCGTATGGCGTGCCCTTCTTCAAGCAAAACAGCTCCAAGGCAATCACCACAAGCATCACATTGGACCTCAAATGGCTTTGAGAGATCCAGTAGTGTAAGCACAGGTTGAGAGATAAGATTTTCTTTAAGCTTTTCGAACGCATTGTTCTCCTTGGCAGACCATGTGTACCTAATGTTTTTCTTTGTTAGATCATGTAATGGTCATGCTATTAGTGAGAACTTTTCTATGAAGCATCTATAGTATGCGCACATACCTATAAAGCTTCTTAACTCATGAAGATTCCTTGGTTTAGGCCATCCTTTTATTACCTCTAACTTTGATGGATCCATTTGGATGCCATCTTGAGAGATAATGTGACCTAAATACTGAATCTCTTGCAAGAAAAAATCACTTTTCTTTCGATTAACATAAAGTTTATTCTCTCTTAGAACTTGAAATATTACGTGGAGACGTCGCTTGTGTTTCGTCTAATGAATTAGAGTAGATGATGATATCATCAAAGAACACTCGAGTAATGGTTTGGTGAGGCCTAAATAGCTTCTCCATCAAGCGGTTGAATGTGGCTGGTGCATTGGTCAAGCCAAAAGGCATGACAATGTATTCGTAAAGACCAAACGTAGTGCAAAATGCGGTCTTTACAATGTCTTGATCAACTATCCTTATTTGATGATAGCCACTTTTTAGGTCAATCCTAGTGAAGTAGGTGGACCCTTGTAGCTTATCAAATAGGTCTTCTACACGTGGAATGGGAAACCTATTCTTGATAGTGATCCTTTTTTGTGCTCTATAGTCGACACACATACGATATGCTCTCAACTAACTCATGCACTTGCCACATAATCTCCTCTTGTTGAGCTTGAGAAACTCTATAAGGAGGTTTATTAGGTGGTGAACTTCCTAGAGGAAGTTCAATTGCATGGTCATCATTACCTCGTTTAGGAGGTAGCTCACAAGGGATGTCGTCAATAAAGACATCTTGAAACCCCTTGAGAAAATTGGATAACTCTAATTCCTTTTGGTTGTGTATATTTTCTTTTGCTAAAAATATTAGGTTCATTTTGATAATCTTTAACAAAAATCATGTACACGGAAATAGAGCTCTTTATTGACTTGTTGAAAGCTTGTGTATGTACAATGGGTATAGTGTTACCCATTTCCTTAGCATCTATATACATACCTTTTTCCCTGAACTTAAAGGAGATTCTCCTTTCAGGGAATTTAACATTGGCAGCCATGCGATCACAAACCATGGTGCCCCTAGGATTACATCCTCATGCTTGAGAGGAGAGTCCACATAGCTTTGGACATGGAGCCTCAATTTCTCGATTAAGGGAGTGACTGAAGCTTCTTGCCCCTTGAAAGCACCGTCTGCGGTGTAGGACATCTCCCATCTCATAGGCTTGTATGCCTAGCTTGGTTTACAACTCTATAGATATAAAATTTTGAGTAGAACCGGGGTCAAAGAGAATAAAAGCATCATGTTCTCTTACCTTTCCCCAACCATGGCATAGAGGAGATCCTTTGTGGTGAGCTTCCTCCTCTTGGATTTCGACCGAGGTAGCTCTAGGAGGATCATGGTGGTTGTTCTTTTGGGGACAAGCGCGGTACGCATGCCCTTGTTTGCCGCAATTGAAACACCAGTTATCCTTGCGAGAACTCTCAAGCTCTTTGGGAGACTCCCTTCTCTTTAGCTTTGTTGGAATTGCCCTTAGGAGACTTTTGGACATTGTCCTTCCTCTTAGGCTCATTGGAACCCTTGTTTTCAGGGGGTTTAGAATTCCTCTTAGCCCCTGTTTGGACATTAATTCGAGAGGCCACCATAGTATGATGTATTACCACTGATATGGTGCGTGGCCTTTGGGAGTTGACATGCTCCGCCATTTCTTTGGTTAAGCCCTCACAAAATTGCTGCTTTTGCTCTCCAAAATCCAACTTTTTGAAGACAGTGGCTTTGAGTTGTAGGTCCCAAAACTTGTCTACATATTTGTGGATGGATTCATAGGGAGAGAGCTTTAAGCTTCGCCATTCGGTGAGTACTTTGTCTTTGGCATCGGTGGCCAAAAACTGCTTCATAATGGAAGCTCTTAAAGCTTTCCATGTTCGGTGGAGCTTCACCTTGGCCCATAGACTAGACCACCATTGTCTGGCAGAATTTTGAAAGTTCATAGCTACATGGTGTAGCTTAGAGGACTCCGTGAAGCCCTCATCTCCAAACGCCGCACCGAAGTGTTGGATAAAGTTCAAGACTTTGTCCGTAGCACCAAAAGTGTCATTGTAGGTAAGGAAAGAGATGCTCTTCCCTCCCTCTTTGAACTTCTTGAGCTTGGATGACCTCTTCCACGCAGCATAGGATTTCCTATGGCCTCTTCTTTTTTATGGTTCAAAGGTTGCACCATCACTTTCTTCAGAAGATGAATAATTTGAGGAAGATGGAGAAGAGGGTGACCTCTTTCTCCCCTTTTTCTTGCCTTGATCTTCGTTGTCTTGACCATTACTTTCATAAGAGGAAGAGGATAAAAAAGATGGAGAAGAGGGTGTCCTATTTCTCGCCTTTTTCTTCTCTTACTTTTTGTTATCCCTCTTTGAAGTATGGTGCGGAGAATATCGATGGTCTTCTACGTTTTGGAGGTGATGGAGAGCGTTTAGCCCGTCGTCTTTGTGGAGCCATCTCCACCGAGGTGGTGGGAGACTCACTTCTTTCTCGTTCCTTCGGTGGAGGCTCTTGAGTTCTCCTTTGAGAAGGAGATCCGTCATCAAGGAGAAAATTTATGAGCCCTTCGTTGGGATCCTCTTCTTCTTCGCGAATCGGAGAGAGACCTCTTTTGGAAGTCTCACAAGGAGGCTTCTTAGGTATTCTCTCGTCATGGTGGGGAGCTTGAAGAATCCCATGAGCACGAAGCTGCCGTTGCACTTCACTTTGGAGGGATGGATTGCCCATGGCTTGTTGAAGCCTAGAAACAAAATAGTTAACAAGCATCGGGGCATCATTAGTAGCTTGCTCATCAGCAATCAAAGTCATCAACATTAATTAGGTGTACTTTGGCACTTCAAGCCCTAGTTACTAATCCTCTTTACCCCTTAGAAAAAGCACTCAAGCTAATGTACCCGTGGCTCGAATACCATTAATTGCAAGGAATAGAAGAGAGGGTCGTTCAACACCAAAACAACACCGGCTCATGTCAAGCTTCTAATAGCTCAATAGTGGTTAAGCCGTAGGCAAGCCCCATAGGAATCCACTAATAAGACCATATCTCTCGACGGTGATGCCCCGTTAATTACACAAAGGCAGGCCCACTGCAAGACTGAAAAATCCCTATTCTACTTACTCACATGCAATTAATAGTACCAACCATTTATAGCTAGCTTGAGGACCTCCCTTCTTGAGTAAGAAAAGAGAAACCTTGTGCTCTGATACCAATGTAACATTTAATGGCCTAGTAACTTGTGTGTAGCGGAAAATAGCATGAGCATAGTGAGCATTTCATTAGAATAGACTCCTAATGAGATTAACAAGAGTGCTTGGGTGGAGAGAGCAACAAAAAGCATAACACCTAGTTAGATAGCATGAACAATACTTCAAAAGAGAGAGAAATTAAGCAATTGACAACTGTTGAGTACCGGATTTGCATGGAGCCGGTCCCCCCTCGAAAAGGCTTTGTATTATGGTTTCTCCTATCAAGAGAGACATTCTACAATACAATTTCTTGTGTTCTCTCAATACTAGCTAGTGCAATGAAGATGGAAACTTCATGAACTAAGCAAAACACTTATCAAACACAACATTAATCTTGTCATGATCTCAGACCCAAGACCGCACACACCTTCAAAGATGGTGAGAGCAAGCGGGGTACGAGAGTAGATTGACAAGAAGAAGGAGTATTCTTACGAGAAAGATGTACATCTCCTCACATAATCACTCATATTAGCATAGCTTAGCTTAGTTATTAGCATGGTAGAGGACATGAGCATGCATTGAAGCTTGGATTTTGGTTGGATTTGCATCACAAATCCAAGAGTTGTTGGTGTAGGCCTCCCTTCTCACAAGCTTGGAGTAGGTGATAAGCTTTTCATTAAAGCTTGAGAAGGAGAGAAAGTCTTCTTTATCTCACACATAAGCTAGTGTGAGTGTGTAGGTGATAATGCCTTGCAAAAATCAACCCCCTCTCTCTCTTGGTCAACCCATCTTGCTTTTTGCTCTTACTAGCATCCTATTGGACCTCCCCAAGCTTAGCCAATGGTAAATAAGCAACATAAGTGATAGCCTTCTGACATGTGTCTCCCTTTCCCCTTTTGTGATAGCTTTAGGTAATTATATAATTCAACTAAACTCTCATTGGACCCCTTTGCCTCCTGGCGAATAGGAATCAGGCAAGCCATTGGGCTCCTGAATGCTCATTGGTCCCCTTGGGAGACTGTCCAATAGTCTTCTAGAGAGCTTAATTCTTATTGGTATTCTTATTAAGTGTTTTTAAATTAATTAAACTAGATTTACTCTAGCCTAGTTCTCATTGTTCCACCTCCAAGGCCATCCAATAGGAATTGGATACACCTTGTGGGCATCTGGGCTAGGGAGCTGACATGTGTCCCTCATTCCCTTTGTGTAAAGGGAGCTTGTGTGTGTGTATATGTGAGTTTCCCTCTCATCCCCTACTTGCAAGGCTCGCCCCCTTCTATGTAGGGATTGACAAAGACTTTTGGGACACACACAAAGCATCCAATTTTCCCCAAGTTTGACCTTTGGACACAACCTTTGAATTTTGGAAGCTTAGCATTTTGGAAGTCTTAATGAGTTGAACCTTAGGATCTTTTAAGCCCATTGTTGCACATGGCTCTTTTACAGATGGCCCCCCCTTTGGATCCCTATTTTTCCTCCTTTGGATCCCTACTGTGGCCGGTCTGCTAGCTTAACCAATATTCTAGCTTTTTCTCCCCTGATACTTCCCCATATTAAATGATCAGTTTAACATGAGAAAATCATTTAGGAGAATTAAATATTGATTATTATGACATACCTTGTCACCCGTGTCTACGTGCTGTCAATCCCTGCTATTTTTCAAGCCTCAACATCTGGCTTTGCAATACATGATTCAAGAGTTTCTACTTCACAAGCCATCTCCACAACTCGAACAATATGAGGCTCTTCAACGTGCTTGATAGGGCAAGGTTGCTCAAACCCCTTGCTTTGCATTGCACCTTGATTCACTTGCACATGACCTGTGTTGGATTGCCTATCCGTGGATGGGGACTCATCCTTCCAATTGTCACAATTGATCGACTCCCAAAAGCTTGAAGTTGGATCCTCCTCACCATAAACCGATTCCGCACCTTCACAATCTGGCACCATGTTGTTGCAGCACGCCATCACTTGAGCGATTAGTGTGACCCTCAGTGGGGCAGCACAAGATGGAAAGGGGGAAATGTGAATACACCCAGCACACACACTGAATGCCTCTCTATAGCACAATGATTGCACAACACCCCTATCCCCTAGATAGCACTCACATAAATGCCTAATCTGCTAACAATTACTGTCAATGCCCGGTCTCGACCAACCCCTACTACACACGCCCGATCACAAAGCATAACATTATGGTTTCAACATTAACCATTCGATGAACCTTTCTCTATATATAGGTAATTCAAAATTGACCAATAACCGCAGACCTTTGCAAAAGTCCTTTAGCATACACCCATTCTATACCAAGCCGACATCCACTTGCATACTCGATATCCACACAAGGCATACTCACACACAATACACAAGTAGATATGAGAGAAAGATGACATGAATCCAATTAGGTCTCCCCAATCTCATCTCAAAAAAATAAAAATTCTCTCAAAACATATTAAGTGCACAAGTGAAGGGTGAGTTTAGGAAATGAAAAGACAGATGAAAGTGAAAAGTCAGCAGACATATGAAGGTGGAAAGTCAAAAGACGCATGAAGATGGAAAGTCAAAAGACGCATGAATAGAGCGAGAATATATCCTGGAAAATTCTTTCGAATTTGTATATAATATGAACATGTATTTCGAATATATTTCCAAGAATAAAGTGAGAAAATATCATGGAAAATCCTTTCGAATTTGTATATAATATGAACATGTATCTCCTAACTCGATGCGACCTTGATGAGCATGGCAAGACAGCTCCCCTTTGTCCTCGTGTGTACCACCCTTCAAAAAAATAATCAGAGGCTGACTCTTCAGTTATACTCCCTCGCTTGATCTCCCTCTCAAGCAACCCGTTCTCAAGCGCTATGGCGTTGATATGAAATTCTCGGGGCTGCCAGATGGTACTTCTCTGCTCCTCTGTAGTATTTTGGCACCACCTCTCTTCCTTTATGGCTTTTGCGGCAGTCACCCGATCTTTGTTCTGCCTGAGCCCCACACCTTCTGGACACTCTTTTCCTCCCAATCTCTGTAGCGCCACCCTCTCGGTACCGACCTCTTGGCTCTTCAAGTCCCTCCTCACAGCCTTGCACATCTCATGCCGCCTTTGATCACTACTGTAGGAATCTAGTAATAAGACCAACTAAGGTCTTAGACTAAGGTTAGTTAATAGTGAAGAGTTGTGACTCATCCCATGAGGCACAACCTATCACGAAGAGGCACACCTCTTTGTCATCTATAAAAGAAGAGGATTCGTGCCAACAATGTAACACATCATCCAACAAACAAATGAAGCAAGAACTTCGAGTATTGGTAACTGTGTTTTGTCTATGAGAATGATGATCTTAAACATGTTCTAATTGAAACACTAATGGTAATTAATCATACATGTGAGCAACTCTGATGTTTTCTACATGGTATCAGAGCGGGACGAACCCTTGCGGGCGACGCCCATCAAGAATGATGATTTCTTTCAGGCTACGAGTGAAGAAATTTTTATTGGAGCGGATACGATCCAATGATGCAAGTCGAGGTGACAAAACCGCCTCAAAATCCGAAAAAAATGGTAATTTTGATTCCGCGCAAGACGCGAAGGCCATAAAAAATGGAAAATTGGCGCAAAATGCGCATGTTGAGACAATCGGCACCGAAAATGGGCAAGAATTAAATTTTCATGCAATGAATGCAACACAGCCCTCCAAGCCCCTTGATCAAGATTGGGGACAAGGCCATGATGCCTCTGACCGGACATCGAGCGGGCAAGCTAAAGATTTCAAGGGTCATGAGACCCACCCCTTAACAACATACACCTTTTAACACCCATCTCTCACTTTCATTATAGGACATCAACTAAAATTTATATGCTTGTCACTAGTATCCCCTTGAGGGGGAATAGTGAGTTACAAGGGCACACAAGTGTCAAAACTAAACCTAAACAATTTAAATATCAAATCAAAGAATCCATAACTTCAAAAATCAAATATACCAAAATGATTAAATCAAGCAAACCAAAATTCAAAATGAAAATTGCAGTTTTTGCAATATATATCTTACATATACCCTATGATCCAGGATAGGCTATATTTGATAAAAATTATCTATTACAGGAAGTTCCTTTAAAACCTTAGCTGTCTTAAGTAAGGGAGCATGTAGGAATCTAGTAATAAGACCAACTAAGGTCTTAGAGTAAGGTAAGTAAATAGTGAAGAGTTGTGACTCATCCCATCCCATGAGGCACAACCTATCATGAAGAGGCACACCTCTTCGTCATCTATAAAAGAACAGGATTCGTGCCAACAATGTAACACATCATCAACAAACAAATGAAGCAAGAACTTCGAGTATTGGTAACTGTGTCTTGTCTATGACAATGATGATTCAATTGAAACACTAATAGTAATTAATCATACATGTGAGCAACTCTGACATTTCTACAACTGCCGAGCATACTAAATATGGAAAACTCCTTCAGCCGCTTTCCTTTCCTGACCCTCTGTGCTACCAACTCACGATCAACAGCGTTCAATGCTTTTCCTTTGAAGCCTTCAACCCTCCCAAACCTGCTCACGGGTCCCTTCTATCCTGTAGTAGCACCTTTATCAGTCCCTTTTTTTAGCACACCAAAAATCCTTCTTTGATTGTAGCACTTGGCCCCCTGAATCATCTTCTCCCCTTTGATCACAAGTTCACCCCCCAGTGCTGCTCCCAGAGCTCCTTCTTCTCTGGCCAATTGCGACTCCCTCTTGCTCATGGGCCTCATCACCCAGCAGATGGCGGCCTCCCCTTCCAAGCCAGCTTCTCCCCTCTCCTTGTTCTTTGGCTCAAGGAATCACGCTCTTGACAGGCTCGCTGTCCTCCACAGTAGTGTCCCGAACTGCTCCTGAGCGTCCCCAATTTCTCCGAGCCAACTTCTCCCGGCCTCCCCAATCAACTGCATGGCGAACAAGACCGCCATGTCCAGACCACCTCCTGTCGAGTCTCCAACTCCCCCTCGTTCCCCCTGTCCTCAGTCTGCCCCCCCCTTTTCATGCATAACTGAAGCCCCTCTCACCTTTCCTTCTAGCCCACTGTAGTGGCGCCGCCATCACCTGCAGAGTTACGTTTGAGGAGTTTTTTTTAGCTCAAAGCTATTTCCAGCTTACCTTAAAAGGAGTTTTCCGCTTGGCCATCGGTCCCACCACCCGGTTGCCCATCTCCACTCGAAGCTTCATAGCAAGGACGTTTGCTCACGCCGACGATGACATGGCCACAACCGACCATAATTGAATACAATCGACTCTTAAAAAAACGACTCCCAAAATATCTACTGAGAACAGCAACATCGTCCCGATCGTCGACAAACACGAGCATCACAACTTCCGATTATAAAATTGCTAGACATTGGCCTTTAAGTATACAAAAAACTTGAGTTTACCGAACACGATTAATCTTTGCATACATATCATGATATCATTGGGAGCAAGGATATCCACTCACCCAACTTTAGCACTTCTAAAAGACCCAATCAACTGAGCTTGAAATTCCTCTTTTGGCCTGCCAAGAACTGCATTTGGCATACATATCACAACTAGACCTATTGAACATTGCATTAATCACCTGCTCAAGCACTTTGCTATCTTCTTGGGAACCTCCATGTACCGGCTTCTGAGCTCTCCTTGGGCCGACCAGATTTGGCTGCACCAAAGTTTAGATGACAAAGAACATTTGTGGATGTGCGGAGAGTTTGAATTTGGGAGGCTAAGGACAAAAGACTGAGTCCTAGAGAGATCAGTGAGGATACATCTTACATTCAAGAACCATTTCCAGAAGATTTTTTTGAACATTTTGCCTAGGAATAGATACTGGCTACTTTAGATGTGTGCATAAATAAAATAACGCCTACAAAGGTGTTGAAGGTGTTGAAGGAAGCTAACAAAACTTGTGAGTATGAAAGAATAATAGGTGAGATAGGTAGCTACATCATGGAACGTGATGCAAAATAGCAAACATAGGAAGAAGAGCAACCACAAGAATATGTCAGCATTGATATACTCAAAGATTTGACAATAGTTGTTTCAAAGAAGCAGACTCCAGGAAATTCCAAACTGAAATTAGATGAAGAATCAGTGCTGCCAAGCTCCATGGCAGATGTTCATCAAACTCAAGATGAAGAAAGAACAAGGATATGGCAAAAGATCGATCGTCTCCTATAATGATCAAATTTAGCATATGTGGGGAAACATGACTCAAAATCACGTGTTCAACTAAGATGTATCCTAATTATGCGACAAGGAATATAATGACTTATGGCACGCGGATAATGATGGAAAAGTCACCAATCAAGGAGCTAGAAGAAATAGCATACAAAAGTTCTAGAATGCCAATGCCTAGCTTTGGTGTGGCCAAAGTCTTATCCAGAACCGAGAAATTCAACGAGACCTTCTACATCATCAACTCCCATCATATCAAAGAGAGTCTAGTCCTGACAAAAAGCTGGAGGGACATCTTCTTTTGACAACAACCAAAAGATTCAACTAAAACACCAAAAGCCCCAAAAGAATGTCAAGTACATGCAACAAAGAAACAACCAACCATCGCAGAGAAAGGTAAATCTAAAGCAGCCACTCAAGTAGATAAACCTCGCAAGTCAACTTTATCCTCAACAAGCCTACATTAAACTTCTTCCGTAGCCTCTACTTCAAGAGCCACAACAGCATCAACGCAATGGAAACCAAAGTAAAAGGGTTATCAACCAAAGTGTCCACCACAAAAAAGCCTTTAGAAGAAGCCGAAGAGAGTCAACCAAGTGTTGGTATAGAAAGAGCGCATCAAAGTCCAACATCCAATTTGGATACATCAAGCATATGTTTTTTTGCAACAACCAAAGGTCATTGGGTAGGGTCACATCAAATGCATCGATCACTACTCAAGGCTACTTTCAAGGAAACACAAATATTTGGGCCAAAAAGCCTAAGGTAATAATATGGACCTACTCACCCCAAGAAAACACTTCTACAAAGAGGAAGAGAAGCTATCAACGGAAGACAAACACCTCAACAAGGAGGAAGAACAACCACAAAAGGAAAAAGAAAATATCTTCAAAGAAACAACCAATGAGGCAAGTATGGGTACCAAAGTCAGAATTCAACCAAACTAGCAAACAAGCATGTGAAGTATCGGAACTCAAGCTACTCGATGAGCAAGGATTTTATGAAGGTAACTCTCAAATATGGTTTGGAACAAATAGCAGCTCAACCTAGAAAATATAAGATCAATCGCATTGCACAAGGCTCCACCCAAAGGCAAGAAATCATGACCAAGAGGCAATAGAAGCCGATTACAACCAAGGGTGATGCAACCTCCAGATGGATACCTCAACTTCAACTCCAAAAGCAAGGCTTTAACAATGGGAATAATCAAATATGGATACCAAAGCCTAGTGACCATCCAATCCGAGTTGAAGGGAAAATGAAAAATACAATCACACGGGGACCAAAGACAAAGTGGGTTTTGAAATCACTATTGGAAACTCCATCACAAATAACCCCCAAGCATCATCCACCACTTCTCTGAGGGAGAAAGCAAAGGCTCCATCATACCCTACACTAGTATAAGCAATAACAACATATGGCAAACAAAGCGAGACGAGCAAAAGTATGCCAAACTATTGGACAAATTGGTGGCATCCAAAGACCGAAATAATGAAAGAGGCATGAATCTCAAGACCCTATGGAACTCAATTTTTGGCCTTAACACGTACGTCCAAGTCCCCTTTAAAAATACATGGCATAAAATCCAGACTCGGGCAATTAAGCCACTAGATGAGCGAGGCTTAGTCCCAAAGCTTCATGCAATATTTTATGTGGTATGAGAGTCTTAGATATTCTAGGTACTGCTCAAGCTGGAAGGGTTGGGCATATTTACGTTGTGTCACCACTCATGCTGGTATAGGTGAGCATTGTTGGAATTAGGGTTGCAGAGAAATGCACACAGCTTGGAGAAGACGAAGAATTAGGGTTGCAGAGAAATGCACACAGCTTGGAGAAGACGAAGGAAGCTCAAGGCACACAATAGAGAGTAATGGACGTATATACAATGCACGGGGAGAAAAACCTCCTAAAGAGGAAAAAGTGCCCCAGTGGTCCTAGTGTGTTCACGCACATCACTACCACATGTATATGGTAACAAATCCCCCCTGGAGTGATGCGGTGAACGAGAGCTGGCACATGAGTAAAGGGAAGTGCCATGCCCTAAGGACATGATCAGTCCACAAAGGGGAGTAAGCCCAAAGCTTTGCGAAAAGCTTCTCACTTCTCACGAGACAATGCCTTTGTGAAAAGATCTGCAAGGTTTTCCTGTGTTGGCGCATAACTCAAGCTGATTTTTCCTGCTGAGAGCCTCTCCTTGACATAGTGGTAATGCACCGCAATGTGCTTTGTGCGATCATGAAAAACTGGGTTCCTCGGAACTGCCAATGCGCTCTAACTGTTAGTGTAGATAGTGTTGGTAGTGTCCTGTCCAACACCCAAATCAGCCATAAGGCGTCTGATCCATACACAGTCAACCGTAGCTGTGAAGACTACTATGTACTCAGTCTCACAACTCGAAGTGGCCACAGTAGGTTGCTTATTTCTCAACCATGATATACATGAATTTCCAAGCATGAAAAAAAAACCACTTGTGGACACTCGCGTGTCAAAACAACCAGCCCAATCTGAGTCCGAAAAAGCATGTAAGTCTGGCGGTAATGATCCCCCCTTGGGATAAAACAAGCCAAGATGTAAAGTGCCACTAAGGTAGTGAAAAATCCTCTTGACAGCCTGCCAATGCTTAGACCCTGGGCTATGCATAAATTTGCTGAACTGTGAGATTGCAAACTGAATATCCGGCCTTGTGTTGCATACATAAATGAGGCATCCAGCAACAGTTTGGTAAAGAGTGACATCAGCAAGATCGCCAGCATCATGTAGACTCAACTTCAAACTTGTTTCCATAGGAGTGGCAATAGGTTTGCAATCCTCAAGTCCAAAATTACATAGCAATGTCTCTATGTAAATTTTTTAACACAAGGTAATACCACCATCACATTGCGTAAACTGTATACCCAAGTAATGATGCAACAACCGCAAATCTTTCATCTTGAAAGTAGCATTCAGATCAGCCTTGAATTCAACAATATGTCTCTCATTTGTTCTAGTGATTAGCAAATCATCTACATAAAGAACCACAATGAGAAGTAAATCACCCTCACACTTTACATACACCGTGCTTTCAGTTGGACTGTTATGAAAGCCTTGTTTGAGCGAATGAGTGTCAGCTTTCTCATACCAAGCATGAGGAGATTGCTTCAACCCATACAAAGCCTTCTTACATATGCACACTTGTCTGCTTGTCCTTTCTTGACAAATCCGCGAGGCTACGTTACATAAACTTTCTCAAATATGTCACCATTGAAGCAAGAAATAACAATGTCCAATTGATGTACATCCCAACCAAAATGAGCTGCCAATGCACATAGAAAACGCACAGTAGTCATACGACAAGTGGAGCAAAAGTCACTTCATAATCTATGCCTTTTTGCTGTGCTTAACCCTTTGCAACAAGTCGAGCCTTATGGTGATCGATCTCACCATCCGGCTTGTGTTTCAACTTGTAAACCCACTTCGTACCAATGGCCTTTCTGCCAGGGGAAAATCACATAAAGTCCATGTGCCATTTTCTATAAGTGCATCATATTCTGATTGCATTGCAGCCATCCAATTTTATGAATTCTGTGCTTCATCAAAAGACAGAGGCTCCTCAACATCATGTAAGCTAGACATAGCCAAAGCATAACAATTTGTGAAGCATAAGATGCATGGTGAGAGCCTGAACGAGAACAAATAGACAAAGGTGCATCCAATTTACTATCACGCAATGTATGCACCAACCATTTTGGCATACATCTAGCCTGCTCATTTTCAGCCCTTTCCTCATCAATTACATCATGTACATCTGCATCACTAATAGACTGATCTATAACATTTTCAGAAACCCCCACAGGGTGTACATTTGCCTCATTGGAATTTACATTCGTATTGCCACCACTGAAAAGAGACAACAAAGTGCCATAAATGTTTTGTGAGATTACATTACTATCTCTAGTACACGACAACAAGGGCTGAACAGAATCTTCCACAAAAACTACATCCCATGAAAACCAGAATACGCTTTGCTTGTGGATGATAAAACCTGTAACCTTTGCTTTCAGCACTATAACCAACAAAAATACATTTGATAGCCCTGTCATCCAATTTTTCTGCGTTGTGTTTGTGGCACCAAAGCATATGCCAAATAGTCAAAAACACGCATGTGCTCAATAGAAGGCTTTCTATCATGCCATGCTTCATATGGAGTAATAGACTGCAAAGCTTTCTTAGGAATCTTGTTTAGTACATAAGTGGCACACATGATGGCGTCAAACCAAAAAGAATGCGGCAAAGCTTTATGTTGATAGACCGCTTTTGGCGTGTACAAAGTAGCGTTTATATGCATGGTCATATGTACAAAAATATGTAAATACATGCATTTGGGAGCTTTGCAAAGTGGTTTGAAGTTCAAAAACAGATGCAACGTGTATACATTGTGAATAGTCAGGTTCGTGCGCTAACAGTCGAACACATGTACATGCTCGTATAGGGTATCGGGGCCTTGGATATGGTTTTAGGTGGCTTATTTTGGTTCTAGATAATGTGTTTGAGCTTTCTAGAATTTAAATAATTCAAGTGACAAGTGTGGGTACTCTCATCCAGCTCGAGAAGTTTGACACATGTGATAACTGTCTATTTGCGGCGCCTGATCTGCGGTGATACGTGCATCGCCCTAGAAGTAGTCAAAAATTGAATGTGGGGATGTGGAAATGTGCTTTGGGTATCGAGGATCAAGCGTGCAAAATTTGGTGAATTTTGGAGTCCGTTTGGGGTTTTTCTTGCGAAAAATGCCCGCCACGGATCAAAATTGGCCAAAACTTGGTGAAAAAAAGTCAAAAAATGGTCAAAAAAGGTGTGAAATGGCTTCAAATTGCCACATCACTCACGGTGTTGTGATGGTTCCAGCTGAGGGAGGAATTTTAAAGAGCAATATCAACACTTTTACCCCACTGTGTGTAGGAGGAAGCAGGGTTCTTACAGGTGGTCTAGTGCAGTCCCGTTGCGTTCCTGTCCTGTTTTCGAGTGTATGGAGGAGTGAATGAGAGCTTTCTCTCTTCAATTTTGTACTTGGGAGATTCTATGGGAGTTTAGAGGTTTCCATGGATGTGTGTGTGCAAGGAATTGAGGGAAGAAGGTGCGGATTTCTGCAAGACTATGTGACCCTGTATCGGTGCCATTAGGGTTGGCGCTACTCCAAAGAGTCCAACAGAGTGGAGTTTGGTGAAACTTTTGCAATGGTTTGAGAGTGTCCTTTTGTGGCTAGATTTTTTTGTTTTTTGATGGTTTTTCTTGTATATTTTGGTCACCATCAAGCGTGATTCAAGTGTTGATCACCTCGACTCACCTTGTAGTGTCTGCGGCCAGGCAAGGGCTTGTAGGTCGATGCGTTTGGAGTTTGAATTGAGCTTGTGGGTAGAGTTTTTAGGGAGCTTTTGAGTGGTAGTGGCTGAGGTGAGGAATTCAAGTAAATTCCTTGTTTTTTATTGAGTTGTCTAGGTGTGTGAGTGTGCGCACGACATCTTTTGCTCCATCATCCTTTGGCGATCCCGCTGGGGAGCGGAGATTTGCCGGTTGTGCACCCAGGTGAAGCGGTTTTGCTGTGAAGTTTGAGCTTCATTGAAGAAAAGTGGTGGTTTGGTTGAGGTGCAAGACTTCAAATTTTGTGGATTACGCACGCAAGGGAGAAGCGACTTCAAAGGGATGGCGTATAGTCGGCCAGTGTTTACAGGGAAGGAGGATGTGAAGGACTGGATTGCGGACTTTGAATGGCATACGCTTGGTATGCACATTGTGAATGATGAAGCAAAGATTCATGTATTTCCTCTTGCGCTCAAAGGAGAAGCTCGCGAGTGGTTTGAAGGTTTAGAGGAAGACAAAAAGCAGGTGAAGCTGGCAATTTTTGATAGGTTTGGGAAGAAACTAACCGCAACAGAAGCGATGACAAAATTGAGAGGTTTGCAGCAAGATGTTCATGCTAACTTTAAAGAGTTTTTGCAACACTTCAAAGGGCTTTGGGTTCAATTAGAGGCGGCATCCCAAGTACCTCCAGGGGATTTCTTTAAAGTGTGTCAGTTTATGGATTGTCTCCATCCAAGTGTGAGGGAGAAGGTCGATCAAGATGAGCCTGCTACATTTGGAAGAGCTGTGGAAATTGCCAAGGCCAAGAGCAAGAAGATCAAGAGAAGGTGGGAGCAAGGCCTGACACATACTGAGCCAGTTGTGGTGCAACCAATGGTCCCTGTGACAACAGATGATAGAGTGGAGCGAGTGGTTCAAGGTCCAGATCCTGTTACGGTCCCGGTTTTGCATGATCTTGCTGATCAGTTGCAAGAATTAAGAATTAACATAATGAATAGGAACCAAAGAGAGGAGCGACTAGCTGGGAGAGGCAGGGGACGAAGGCTACAAGGTAGATGCTACAATTGTGATGAAGAGGGTCATTACGCCCCTGATCCTCCTGAACCATCAAGAGAGATAGGAGGGATATACCCCCTATATGGATGTGGTCGATGAAGAATAGAAGAAAAACATCAAGAATGGGCACTAGAAGCACCGCTGCTGCAACAACAACCACAATCGTTGCCTGCAAATGGAGAAGGTAGGGCTATGAACATCATTACCCTTGAGCATCAAGATGTGGATGTTTTGGCCAATATGAAAGCTAGGCATGATAGGGAGAAAGAGACAGAAGAAGAGAGGGAAACAACAGCAAGGAAAGGAAAGGCTAAGGTAGAAGACAAACCAGAAAGTAGCAAGAGGCGACGAAGAAGGAAAATTGGTCCAAAGGACTACCTCCTTGGCCAAGGTGTTGAAGACTATGATATTGTCGACGACATACGAAATCAAAAGGCAAATATATCTTTTGGTCAGTTGGTGGCTTTGAATGCTAAATTGAGGAGGCAGTGGACCAAGTGTGTGAGTACGCGGCTCCCTTCCAAGAAGGAAAAGCGTCAAAGCATGGTGTCATCTTTGAGGGTTGGTCACCCAGTGGATATGGTGCCAATAGTTGAAGCTATGCTGGGAAAGAAGATGGAAGTGCAAGCATATGTGGATGGTGGTGCCTAGGTGTGTGTCATGACCGAGGCTATCATGAAGGAAGTAGGCGTTAAGATGTCAGTGAATGCTTCGATCCGTATGAGGATGGCCAACCACAAAAGGCAAGGTGTCTTGGAATAGCTGAAGATGTGAAGATAAAAGTCTTGGGGATTGAGTGCTTGGTTGATTTCTACGTGATGCAAGAAGGTGAGAATGCGTATCCAGTCATTTTAGGGAGGCCATGGCTTATAACCCTTAGTGCTAAGCAGGATTGGGGCACGGGCTTGATCACCATCCCCGACAAAGAGAAAGAAGGGACCATTGTCTTCAACATGAAGACACATGAGAGCCGTACACAGCCCCTAGTGGAGATGCAAGATACGGATTCGACGGAAACCACATCATATGATAGTGATGCTTCGTCTACATTATTAGAAGAAAGTGTAGAGGAAGGCTTGATGAAATTATGTCCTGATCTTTTTGGGATAAGTGTTGAAAAGGAAGCATCGATGCATGATGTGAAGGTCAAGGAGGAGAAGGATAGTCCAAAAGAAATTGTAGAGCCTGCCAAAGTGAATGTAAGGAGCATGCTAGGAGAGGACTTGACAGAAAAAGAAAAAAAGGAGTATGAAGACATGTTTACAAAGTTTCCAAAGCTATTCGCCACTGAATATACAGAGTTGCAAGGAGCTAAAGGAGTCGACTCTCGAGCATAAGATCAATCTAAAAGAAGGTGCCAAGCCAAAGGTTCAAAAGCTTAGGAGGTTGGGGATCATTCATGAGAAGGCACTTCATGAAGAGGTGACGAAGCTTTTGGAAGCAGATTTCATCTTTCGAGTGGAGGAGTCCGAATGGGTCTCTCTAGTTGTTATTGTGCCTAAGAAGAACGGAAGATTTAGGATATGTGTTGATTTCAAACCTTTGAATGCTGCCACAAAAAGGAATCATTACCCACTACCCTTTCCAGATGAAATCCTCAATCAGGTTGCAGGTCATGAACGTTACTCAATCATGGATGGATTTTCTGGCTACTTTCAGATCTTGATAGCAATTGAAGATCGATTGAAGAAGACCTTCATTACTCCTTGGGGTTGTTTTGCCTACAAAAGAATGCCTTTTGGGTTGGTTAATGCATATGCTACCTTCCAAGGATGGATGAATAGAGTGTTTGGTCCCTACTTGGGTAAGTTCATTCGTGTTTTCATCGATGACATTGGGTGTTATAGCTCAAGGGTCACACATTTTGAGAAGCTGAGGTTGAGTTTTGAAAGGCTTCAACAAGAGGGTGGGAAACTCAACCCAAACAAGTGTAAGTTTGCTCATGCCAGAGTTCATTTGCTAGGACATGTGGTTTCGCAAAATGGAATAGAAGCTGACCCAGAGAAAGTTAAGGCTTTATTGCTTATGGATCCGCCCAGCAACACAAAGGATTTGGCATCATTTGTGCATAAGCTCAGGTCCTTGTCACATTTTTTATGGATGCTATGTCAGTATGTGTATCCTCTCCAAAAATTGAGTCAAAGAGTTCAAGGGTTTGAATGGAATGAAGACATGCAACAGGCTTTTGATGGCATCAAGGAGGTATTTTGTGCTTTACCAACAGTGAGTCCTCCCGACTTGCAGTCTATTTTCTATGTATCAATAGTGTGGGGTCAGTAGCTTTTGGGTCGGTTATCTTACAAAAGCAAGGAAGGAACTTCAAGCCAGTTTATTTTGACAGCAAGATGAAGAATGTAAGCGAGTTCTCCTATACGGAAATGGAACAGTGGGTATTTGCCTTGGTTCTTGCATGTCGAAGGTTTAAAACCTATTTGTTGCCCCAAAAGTTCTATGTGCTCACCACATCGAATCTTTTTCCGGATGTAGTACAACATTTGAAGCCTAGCAAGCGCATCATAAAGTGGACTTTGGAGCTTCAAGAGTATGAGTTTGAGTTTAAAGTGGATCATTCTGTTAAATCTCACTTGGCAGACATAGTGGTACATAAGGGGGGCGAGCTTCCATCTTACCCAAGGGTTGACAAGGATGATCATGAAGAGGAAGTAGATATTACAGATGCGTATACATTGATGTTTGATGGTGCATACAGGAAAGTTCTTGAAAAGGCAAGTGGTGGGGTAGTCATTAAGAACCCAAAAGGCGATGTAATCTTTTCTAGAGCTTACAATCTTGATGAAGCTGAAAGTAACACTGAGGCCGAGTACCTCACGCTTTTCCTTGGGTTGAAGCAGTGTGTTGAGTTTGGACTGAAGAGGGTCATTGCAAAAGGGGATGCATTGCTAGTCATGAATATGCTTCAATAAGAGGGTGGGCAACTCAACCCAAAGAAGTGTAAGTTTGCTCATACCAGAGTCCATTTTCTAGGACATGTGGTTTCCCAAAATGGAATAGAAGCCAATCCAGATAATGTTAAGGCTTTATTTCTTATGGATCCTCCCAGAAACACAAAGGATTTGTCATCATTTGTGCATAAACTCAGATACTTGTCACGTTTTTTTTGGATGCTATTGATAGCCGTTTTTCGGATTTCCATAATTGCCATAGTAAGCTACCTCACCCTATCAAATCACTCAAACATTTGGGTTATCCCTACCATTTCACTGTACATAGACGTGTGTGAGTTAGGGGACTTTTCCCATATCTTCTTAAAAACCCTTAATTAGCTAGTCACTGGGCTAGTTGAGCCAAAAAATTAAAAAATATATAAAAAATATAAGTATATTATGTCCCATTTGTGTGTAAATATTTCATTGTATATAGGGCCTAAATAAAAGGATTTTTCATAATTATTTTGGTATTTATTTAAATATTTCTACCTATGGTGTGTTATTTATGCTATGTACATTGAGTCACCATTAACATATTTTTTCTTACCATTTTGCATACTCCTTATTCCATATAAAAATAATTTCATGCAAGCTTCTCTTATTTATGGTGTAACTCCATCCCAACAAAAATCCAAAAAAACTAGTTTTATTTATGTGTATATTTTTTCACTATTGTGATTTTTCCTTCCTACATCTATTCTCTTTTACTCTTATAAATTAGAACACCAAAAATATTCATCTTTTTATGGTAGAATTATAATGAGAGAGATTTATTTTGACCCCTTTATATTTTTTCCACCTATATTATTTATATTTGACATCTACATATTTTTGTAGACCCCTAAATATTTGATTTTCTTAGTTGTACTATTCACTTATATCATGATCTCAACAATATCTTCAATTATAGACCTACCAAATAAGGTCAAGGGTATGTGGAATGCATGCATGCACCATGGGGAGCTCACTCTTGGAGGTATTCAAAAGAATCATCCAAAGAAGGACCTCACAAGGACCTTGTGTAGTGGAAAAAACAGTCGGTTTTGATGAATTTTTAAAGATCACATGCTCCACGAATTTGGAAAGGTGATACAACAAAAGTTGTAGCTCGTGAGCTGAACTTTCACCTCAAATTTTTTCATATTTTTTTTAGCTATGAGCTGTGAGCTATGATTTTATTGGTGGACCCCAGTTTGCCCATGCTATTCAGCCACACTCCCTCTTCCACTTTATCATTTTCCTCTTTCACACACACTCCTCCCTCTCCTTCCCACTCCCAAACCTGCAACTCCCATGTCCTTATTCACCATCGCCACATCTCTCACACCTCCATAGCCTTCATTCTCCATTTCTACACCCTATGTGTCCCCCTTTCTCTCTACATATATGTCCATATTACCATACTCTCTTCAGCTTTGTAAAGAACTTCAAAAAATCAGAAAAAATCCAAGGATAACCTCTGCAAATGAAGACTTTTATCATGAATTTTCCAAGGTTTCAAGATAACATAGCTTCATCGACACGCGCTACTTCGCCATGCTGACCGCTTCTTCTTCCCGTGCTGTAAAGAGGTGAATGCCAACTTATCCAAAGCTTCAACCTCTCTTTACAAGCTCATCCCTTCTCTAACTTTTATCATCATATATCTCACCATTTGGTGAATGATTTTGTAAATATTTTTTAGTGATAATTACTAACTACTAACCACTAACCTTATTGTAAAATGCACCCTCTAGTAGAGTAGGCACTCCCAAATTATTCACTCAATCCTCTCTCCTTTCATCCTCAATAATTCTCTTCCCTTGAGCCCACATCCATGTGACTCAAAGGACAAGAGAGACCCACCCTCATTAAAAAAAATAAAAATATGCATAATCTTTTATTCCTTCAAATAAACTTGATTAGGCCTAATCCAAATCGGGACTTCTAAAACCTATAAATAGAGCCCTTCTCTCCCTTGTAAATCATCACATGATCACACTACACCACACCATTCTCAACACATAACACACCACTCTTCAAGCCTAGTTGTGTAGAGTGTGTGCATCGTGAGTGCTCCATTCCATCACTACACATAGGTGCATGGAGAAGCTTGAAGTTAGTTATGCCATCTAGAGGAGTGGAGTGTATGCCATACTCTTCACCACACTTGTAGCCTACTCTGGTGCATAAATAAGATTTATAGTTTTGGGTGCAATTGTATGCTGCAACTACGACTCTTCTCTCCAAATTGACTTGATAAGTTGGCTCATCAGGTGGTTGAAGGTATATTGTCCTCGAAGTTTGTTGTGTCATTTCATGCTTGGTGGTTTGAGGGCTTGTTGAATTGTTTGCCTAAAAGGTCAATTGTAAGAGGGTGCTTGGTGAGAGGGCTCCCGTGACCCTAAGACAATTTGTGTATTGGCAACAAGGTCAAGTTTTGTGTTGTCTCTCTATTTCTCATCAAGCTTTGTGTGCATCTAGTCTTTAAGGCTAAGACTGAGTTGCTCAAGTTGATTTGTGCTCTTTACCTCTCTCTGGCATGGTGAATGTTTGTGTTTGGTGTGTGTGGCTATCTTGCATTCCCCTCTCTTTGTGCGTTTGAGTACAAGGAGATATCACGTGCGTCCTAGTTCGCATGTACAACTAGGTGGTGCCCCTTTTCTTGTTTGGTTTCTGGCTGTGGGTTGTTGTTGTCTCTGATTGTGCTTGCCCCAGCCCCAATTGAGCAGCATGGGAGCCTCGAAGGGTGTTTAGAGGCCGCTCTTCTTGTTGCCCGCCCCGGACCGCCTCACTATGTCAGTATGTGTATCCTCTCCAGAAATTGAGTCAAAGAGTTCAAGGGTTTGAGTGGAATGAAGATATGCAACAGGCTTTTGATGTTATGAAGGATGTATTGTGTGCCAATAGTGAGTCATTATCTTTTGGGTCGGTTCCTGACTTGCAATCGATTTTCTATGTATCTATTAGTGTGGGGTCAATAGATTTTGGGTTGGTTCTCCTACAAAAGCAGGGAATGAACTTCAAGACAGTCTAATTTTGAGATCAAGATGAAGAATGTAAGCGAGTTCTCCTACACAAAAATGGAACAGTGGGTCTTTGCTATGGTTCTTACTTGTCGTAGGTTTAAAACATATCTCTTGCCCCAAAAGCTCTATGTGCTTACCACATCAAACCTTTTGCTGGATGTAGTACAACATTTGAAGCCTAGCAAGCATGAGTTTGAGTTTAAAGTGGATCATTCTGTTAAAGCTCACCGTGCAGACATAGTGGTATATAAGGGAGGGGAGCTTCCATCTTACCCAAGGGTTGACAATGATGATTATGAAGAGGAATTAGATATTACGGATGCATATACAATGATGTTTGATGGTGCATACAGGAAAGTTATTCAAAAGGCAAGTGGTGGGGTAATCATTAAGAACCCAAAGGGTGATATAATCTTTTCTAAAGCTTACAATCTTGATGAAGATGAAAGCAACAATGAGGCTGAGTATCTCATGCTTTTCCCTGGGTTGAAGCAGTGTGTTAAGTTTGGATTGAAGAGGGTCATTGCAAAATGGGATGCATTGCTAGTCATGAATCAGCTGCTTGGTTTGTGGAATGTTAAAAAAGACAATTTGAAGAAGTGGGTCTGTGGCATCAAGAATCTTTTGCATGAGTTTGAGAAGATATGGTTTGAGCATGTTCCTCGTGAGCAGAATAAAGAAGCTGATGAGATGGCTAGGGACAAGTTAGATGCCTTGGTAGCTCCTTTAAAGGTCAAGGAAGCCTTGTATACACAAATGGAATCATTCCAAGATGTAGAAGTATTTCTTGGTAAATGGCAATGTCTAGACGGAATTTCAAAGGTTTGGCGTAAGAGAATAGTTGCAAAATCTCAAAACTACACATTGGTAGGTGAGGATCTCATGCTTTAACGCAAGGATAGCATTTTGAGAAAAGTGCGGTACAAAGAACAAATAGGCTTGATTTTGGAGCATTGCCATGAAGAAAGAGGCCATCAAGGCAAGGACCAGGTTGTCTTTTGTATTTTGAGGGCAGGTTATTGGTTTCCCTCTATGATAAGAGATGCTTATTTTTGGTGCAAGTCATGCCACGAATGCCACGTGTTTGCAAATCAAAAGCTTTTGGCTGAGCCTCAAAAAGCTATAATGTATTTTGATGCATTTGCAAAATGGGGAGTGGATGTTTTAGGTCCAATGCCAAGGACCAACAATGGAAAAAATAATATCCTTGTGGCTGTGGACTATTTGACAAAATGGGTGGAGTCAAGAGCGGTAAAAGATGTAACAGTAGGAAGAGTGGCCTCTTTTTTGTATGTATAGGTGTGTTGCAGTTTTGGAGCTCCTATGGTTATCATTTATGATCATGGACCAGGGTTTAGGGGAAAACTTATTGGCTGCTCTCATGGAGAAATTGAAAATTCAGCATAGGAATTCTTCTCCTTACTACCCACAATGCAATGGGTTGGTTGAAAACTGCAATGGTCAAATTGTGAAGATGTTATCAAAATATGCTAGGGAGAATCCTAAAGAGTGGGACTTGGACTTGGAAAAGAGTTTGTGGGCTTATAGAACTGCATATAGGGTGTGGACACATTTTACGCCATATGAACTTGTTTATGGAACAATTATTTCTCTAGAGTTGCAAATGAATAGAGAGAAAGCTAGTGATTATTATCCTCAACAAGCAGAGAAAAGGATGGAGAAAAGGAAGAATAAGAGACTGCTAGAGAAAGAGATCAAAGAGGGACATGTGGTGATGAAGTATGATTCACTTGGATTTTACTTTCAGAAGAAGTTGAGGGACAACGATACAAAGTGAAGCATGCATTTCCTAATGGCACATATGAGTTGGAAGAATTGTCAGGGGAATGTTTGCGCTATAGAATAAATGGTTATCAATTGAAGAACTATTTTGCGAGGGATGTGGTTCCAGATGCTAATGGTCTCTTGGTTGAGCATAAATGCTCTACCTAGAGGGTGGGCAATGATGATAGACCGCTTTTGGCATGTACAAAATAGTGTGTATATGCATGGTCATATGTACAAAAATATGTAAATACATGCATTTGGGAGCTTTGCAGAGTGGTTTCAAGTTCTAAAAAAGATGCAACATGTACACATTGTGAATAGTCAGGTTCGCGGGCCACCAGTCGGACACATGTACATGCCTGGATAGGGTATCTAGGCCTTGGATATGGCTCTTGGTGGCCTCTTTTGGATCTAGAGAGTTTTTTTTATCTTTCTAGAATGTAAACAATGCAAGAAATAAGTGTGGGCACTCTCATCCCACTCGAGAAGTTTGGGACATGCAATAATTGTCTATTTACGGTGCCTAATCTGCGGTAATGCGTGCACAATCCTAGAAGTGGTCAAACATGGAATTTAGTGATGTGAAAAAGTGCTTTGGGTATCAAGGATCAAGATTTAAAATTCTGGTGAATTTTGGAGTCCATTTGGGGCTTTTCCCACGAAAAATACCCGTCGGGGGTCAAAACTAGCCAAAACTAGGTCAAAAAGGGTCAAAAAATGGCCAAACATGGTGTGAAAATGCTTCAAATTGCCACATCACTCACGGTGCCGTGTGTGTTCCAGCTGAGGGAGAATTTTTTAATCCAATTCTTGTCACTTTCACCTCTCTGTGTGTGGGAGAAAGGAGGGTTCCTACAGGTGGTCTAGTGCAGTCCCGTCGCATTCGTGTCCTGTTTTCGAGTGTGTGGAGGAGTGAATGAGAGCTTTGTATCTTCAATTTTGCACTTGGGAGAGCCTATGGAAATGATGAGGTTTCCATGGATGTTTGTGTGCAAGTAATTGAGGGAAAAAGTTGTGGCTTTTTGCAAGACTATGTGACCCTGTATCGGTGCCATTAGGATTGGCGCTACTCCAAAGAGTCCAACAAAGTGGAGTTTGGTGAAGGCTTTGCAATGTTTTGAGAGAGGCCTTTTGTGGCTAGATTTTTTGAGTTTTTTATGGTTTTTCTTGTATATTTTGGTCACCATCAAGTGTGATTTCAAGTGTTGATCAACTCGTCTCACCTTGTAGTGTCTGTGGGCAGGCAAGGGTTTGTAGGTCGAGGCGTTTGGAGTTTGAATTGAGCTTGTGGGTAGTATTTTTAATTGAGCTCTTGAGTGGTGGTGTGTGGGGGTTGGAATTTAAGTAAATTCCTTGTGTGGTGTTGAGTTGTCTGGGTGTGTGAGTGTGCGCACGGCATCTTTTGCTCCATCAACGCTATATACACTTTACACATGTCCCTAGGCCAAGTATATGGCTTTTCTTTGTGTATTCCTCTTTTAATGCTAGTATGAGGGCATATACTCTGACTTTTGTCAAAAGATATCACAATCAAATGCAAAAAAGTAATACAACTCACAAAATATTTCCCTCTAATACTAATAATATTAGGTCCGCATGTAGAATGCCTCCCCTCCTCCTATTTGGACTCCTCCTTGACGAGAGAGTATCACCAAGGGTATGTGTTATTCTTGGGAAATTAAAAATTGTGCCTATGCAGGCCTTGTAATGCAGCCCTATTATGCATACACAATGAATGCATGGAAAATATTTATGTTGTGCAAGATGTGGGTATAAGAAATTTGCTTATTGAAATTTTATGGAGAGGGTTCCTATTCTAAGCAATATGATGGTATTTGAAGCTTCTGTGTCATTTGCTTGATTGAAGGTTGTAGAGACTTTTTGAAGGCTTCCTTATCTATTTGATGCTTATTTGGATCCATTTTAGCCTTGTGGTTGGTTGTTGTATCTGGCATTGTTCCTCAACAGTGGATTCTCTTTTAACTGTATTGTAACCGTAGGAGGAGTTGAAATAATTCAAGTGGTGCTTTATTAACAGTGATGTTATTGATTAACTTTGGGACCCACTTCTTCCTGATTATGGTATGGTTTGTTGATGTTGCTTGTTTGGAAACCCATACTTGTCCTTGCGTTGTTTGTGTTTGAAGAGACTCCTTTGGGATCCACCTTGTCTTTGTGTGAGTCAACAACGGTCTTTGCTTTAGACCTTGTACGCTTGGTTGAGGATGAGATTTATACTTTGAGAGTTGATTCTCTATTTGTTTTGGAATCCAAATAAACTCTTCACCTCTCTGTGCTTGAATCAACTCCTTTGGAACCCATATTTGAGTTGGGGAAGCTTGCGACTTTGTGACTTTTGTGGATGCTCTTGTAAGCTTTGACTATTTTCCTTTTGGTTTTGGATCTTGTGAGTTTTCATTAGAGACCTTTGTCTTCTTGATTCGTACCTGCTTTTGGCCAATCTGGCTCTTTGGTATCCAGATTTGTCAAAAATTCTGGTTCTAGCTTGCTGTTCTTTGCTTTTGCCCTTCTTTGGTTGGTTACGAAAGTTGTTAATGATGGTGATGACTTGAGTTTCTGGTAAGGAATGTCACAAGAATCATCACTATCAGTGCTATCCTTAATAAGGTTTCATTCTAGCACTTTCCCTTTGTGGTTTAGCTTGTTATAGGAAGTTACTGTTTGTTTGCTCTTCAAATACTGTTTTTGGGATGACTTTGATATCCACTTGATTAGAGTGTTGGTAGCTCGCTGACATGCATGTGTGTTGCATTTGTGTTTTCACCATCAAAGATTTTGGAATCCACTTTTGTTGCACCTTTTTTTTGTAGCAATGAAATTGTTTCTTGGGTCTTTGATCTGGACAATCATAAAATTGTGCATTAGTTAAAGTATCATTCTTGTCACTTGTTGGGCCATCCAGATTTTTGTTGTCAGCATCTTCTTGAAGCTCCAAGTGTTTTACAGAGTCATAGAACTCGTCTTCTTCTTTGTCTTCGTTTTCTTGGATCACTCTCACTGCAAAGTAAGGAACGACATCATAGCCATCTTCATCACAAAAAAAATTTGCTAGACTCTCTTGAATAGTGCACACATCCAAAGTAGCCAAGATATGTTCCCATTCAAGTGGATCTAAATCTTCCTCAGGGAAGGTTTTTGGGATTAATTATGTATCTTCCATTGCCTTTGGTAGGATGCATTCCTCTCGCTTTAAGCTTCCACATTGTGAAGCTCCAGATATTCACAATTCTTTAGGCCTACCCAACGATGCTGGAAGTTTTGATCCTTCTATAGTAGCGGAATCAAACTCCTCCATAGGTGTTCTTGTCACATCCCTATAACTATGGTCCTTCAGATTTATCCTTGTCGTGGTTTCCATATGTCTCAGGTAGATATAGTCATATCCCCAATCTTGGACCATTTTTAGTTATCTCATGAATGGTCTTCCTAGAATGATGTCATAGTTGTGCTTCTTGCCAAAGTCAACAATAGCAAAGTTTTTCTTATATTCAATGCCACAAAGAATAACAAATTCCTTTTCTAGTAGTCCTATGAGCCTTTCTGCGTGTTCAGTTAAGATGCAGTTTCATCCTAGTAGCCCTCAAACTGATTTTCCCCATTTTTTCCAGACCTCTTTTGTTGCGATGGAAACATGAGGTCCACTGTCAAGGACTGCCATGGTTTTTACACCTTGGAATTCCACGGGAAGAGGTTTTTTTCATCTTCTCCATCATAATACTCTCCGACCTTGTTTAATGGAACTCGGCTAGTGTTTAGCTAAGGCATTTGCAACTCTTGATCCCTTCCTTGAATTGAGTCATTGGTTTTCTGACACCAAATTTCTCTAGGAATTTTCCCACAATAGCCCACATGTTTGGTCGTATTCTAAGCAGCTCAGCTAATTTTATCATACAAGTGACTGATGTAGACAAAATATCTATCAATCCTTTTCAATTGATGACTTTGTTGGAAGAAAATCTATGTGGTTGGACTGCAACAACATCTCACTTGGCCTCTCGTACTCTCACGTATAAGATGATAGTGTTCTTAGCAAATGGGGTTGATTGTCCATAGACTGTAAAGATCCCTTTTCTCCCCAATATGATTCCACTTCTAGATTCATTTAAAATCCAGTCTCAATTTCCTATATTGGTGGAAGAGACACTCCTCTTCCATCACCCGTTTGGTTTACTCGTCTTATTATCTCACTTGATCCATTGTCCTCTCTGACATGTTTCCACAATTCATAATGTTGGGTCCTTTAGCTTTGGTCTGTGCTCGTGACTGGAATCTAGCTCTTTTTGTTCTTGGATTGGTTGGATTACTAGTGTAGGTGGGACAGGGATCACACCCTCAGGTTTTCTAGCTTGTGGTTCTAGTAAATCTTGGACTCCTTGAATCATTTTCTTGCACATTTCAAGCCTCTTCTTTTCTAGTTCCACATGTAAATATGTCATCCATCTATGTTCTTTGGTTTGGTTTTTTTTGAGCCGTGTTTCATAGGCTTTTCGGAGGGTGTCTAATGGCTCATTAACCTTCTCGACCAACACTGATTCTCCTAAGCTAGCACCTTTTGGCTCACTTTCTATTGATGGTTCTTTTGGAGGTTGAGTCACCTCCATAAGAGAATGTGCAACCATTTCCTCATGTTGTCTTATCTTGTCTTCAGCTTGGGTAAGCTTCTCAGCCAGGGATTTATTCTCTTGTTTCTTATGTGCTTTCATCCTAGTCTTTCTAGCTTTCCATATGTTCTGTTTGCTCTTGGTTTTTTGACTAGGTGTGTCAGTTTTTGTCTCACCCATCTCTGGAATCATGTCAGTTTCTATTTTCTCTGTCTCTAGATTCTCAACAGCTTCCTTTTGAGTTTGCGCTCTCGTAACTACTTGAACTGGTATAATGTTATCATTTTTTAGCTATTGGGTAGCCCAACAATTCCATGATCTTTTTGATTTGGTTTGGGTTTTTTGGACAATTTGGGATCAAATAAACGGCACCACAGTCAAGACAATAAACATTTACTTGAGTGATCCTCTTTTGAGGACATTGTTTGACCAAGTGGTTGCCACTACTTTTGTGACAATCTGCCTCTGACTGAGGAGCCTCTTCTTGCATTTCCTCTTGGTTGTAAACATGCTTTGACCTAGCTATGCCTCTATTCACAATAAACCACAATGTCCTTTTGTCCATCTCATGCCTTCTTTCTTCATGTTGAAATGCAATAGGTGGAGGTTGTACCGACCTCATCACTCCATGTGCTTCTCTCATCTTCTGTCACTTCAAAGGGTAGTACCTACTTTTGTTGTTATAATACATTGTAGTTGGTATCTAGAAGGGCACATGAGCATTTTGGATACCCTATGACCTTAGGGCCATAGGGTGAAAATCATTTGGCTCTCTATGGAAACATCTTATAGCATATCACATGACACCCTATGGACTCCAAGCCATAGGTTGGTTATTCTAGTTCACCTAAAGACTGTTTTAGAGTCTCAAAAAGATGTTCCTTTGGCCTAACCTCGGAGGGTTCACTATGTGTAAAACTACCATATCACGTGCGTTCAAGACATGTTTGTAAAACCCCTTATCTGTGAATTTTGTTAAGAATATAATGTACCCTTTTCTTTTAAAATCTATAAGTTCTTTTCAAATTTGAAAAAATAATGCCCTTCTGTACATATATTTCTGTATTTTCAAGAACTTTAAATACCCTTCTATTGAACTCATGTGATAGGTTACATTTTTATTAGGTGACCTATTCGGGGGCCTAACTATCTTGCTAAAGATATTAGGGTCATAGTGTGTTGATTCTAGACCAAACTTATGGAAGGAGATAGTATAACTTCTTACCTTAATTTCATAGGGGTCATATACAATATGGACATAGATTCCCTAGCTTTTGAATAAGGTTTTCATATTCTTGTGAGAAAAAATGACCTAAAAAAGCCATAAAAGATTTTTTTCTACAAAATTACAAAATGAGAGTGTGAATAGTTAATTTATAATCATCTTAACTCATATTTTAGGCTGAGTGTAAATTAGTTTATTATAAATTGATGGTGTACGCATTTCAAATGATTATCTTTGTATTACAAATAGCTAGATTAAATGTATATTCAACGTTCGTTAGATATGTCAAATACTTGCCTAGACAATGAACATCAAGTATCAAAGCGCACATGGCTTAAAAAACATTTTTTTGTTGGTTTATGTGAAGATAGAATTCTTCAATTGCAACAGGGTTTTATTCAAAGATAGAAAGTGTGAGTATCTTGGATAGAACTATGGTTTTATTTTTCTTTTGGATGATGTATATAATTAAAATGGATATCTTGAATTTCTTTTAATAAAGGGAAGCTAGGCCTAGTATAGTTTTTTTAGCTTGTCTTACAGCAATTAGAACATGTATTAAGGTTTATTGCAAAGAAATGGTTGCATAATGTACATGAGAATTTTTAATTTTGCACACTATATTGTATATTTAGTGGCTACATTCAAGACAAGCAAATGCATTCAAGTGCAAAGATTAAACCTATTCATGATCTTTCTAAATGTGTTTGCACTTATAAAAAGGTTCCTTTTTAATTTTGTGATCTTGATTAGTTTCTTGAGGATAATTTTCTAGCATATTAAAGATGTGTTACCCTTTCAATTCTTTTCAAACTTCTAGCATCCAATACTTTTGAGGATTTTGTCGGCGGACAACCAAATTTACATAAGTGGTTATTAAGAACATTGAGAAAAGTAAATGTGTTATAAAATTTAATAATTTACAAAAGAATTATGTGACTTTAAATTCAAGAAAAACATGAAATAAAAGACTTGGAAATCTATCTATTGTTTAAAATGAGCACCTACAAAGCTATTGTTGGTTCTCTTTTGAATGCTCCCCTTTTCACTTTAAAAACTATTGTTAGTATTATTTATAGCATTCCCTTTCCATAAGTACATAGGTTATTGTTCAATTCCAAATTCCTTTCATAGTATACACCTGCAAAGGACTCTATGGACTTGAAGCCATAAGGGTAGCATAGTTTAGCTTTTTATGTAGTTTTCAAGATATGTATTCATAGTATCACATATTTTTAGCTTATTTGGGTGTCTTGTGTGATGGTCCAAGTGACATTTAAGAAGCAAAGAGAAATAGGATCTATGTAACACAACAGGCTATTATGTTCAAAGCATACCATGTTATGGATAAAACCATACAATGGGTACCCTACTGCCCTTGGCCATAGAATCCCAATACAGATTTTCTACAACTATAGTTCAATCACCAATGTCCTTGGGGCCATTGAGTACTCTCTTCTTGTAGTGCATTAGGATGTTAAAGGGAACCTTTGTCACCCTATGGCCATAAGTCCATAGGGTTGTCTAACTATGATCTATGTTTTTATGAACCCTTATGGCCCTTGGTCCTTAGGGTCTTAATACACCAATACATAAAGATAAGGCTACAATACCTTAGGCTCAAAACAAAGCATGTTATGGTCATAAAAAGCATATAGAGGGTACCTTCTATGGTTCCACAACCAAAGAGTGTCAACATGGATGCTCTAGAGGACTCTTAGTCCACCAATATTCTTGCGGCCATTGGATACTTTTCATATATATTATATTATTCTCTTAATGAGCACCTTGGCTACCCTATGGTCTTAGGGAAATAAGGTTCCAAAAAACATAGAAGGCACCCTTTGTCCTTAGGGTCTAAATAATCCTAAGTAAATAGGCAAAGGAGTTGTTTCACTAAATTATATTATATGGTCCAAAGGCTATAGATTAGTTCTTTTTATGTTTAAAGTACTCCATAAATGCTACATAGCCTTAGTGCCATATAGTGGTACGTACAAAAAACACCCTATGGGTCTAAGGCCGTAGGGTGCTACATTCAAAAATACCTACAATGTTGAGGTTATAGAGTTCTCACTTTTTTATACATGCAAAAGCTACCCTTCAATCTTGAGGTTTTATAGTACTCCATATATGTCCTATGGCCTTAGGACCATAGGGTGACACATTCAAAAAGTACCCTACTACAATCCAAAGAATATAGAGTTCTCTCTGTATTATATATACAAAAAACCCTATCCCTATGGTCCTTAAGACAAAGATAGACATGTATTAGTCTCTTATAGGTTCTTAAAGATACCAACATAGAGCCATATGATGAAATATGGCTTTATAAAGAAACTTAAAATCAACAATCTCTGCTCTAGGAAACCCTATGGCCCTTGGGCCATATGGTGCAAATATAGAGATGCATCCTACAGGCCTAATTCTATAAGTTTTCTCCATTTTATACCTATAAAAAATACTATCCATATAGCCTTAAGACCATGAAAAGGTGTATTCTAAGCTCTTGCAAAGTCTTCAAGACACGTGTAAAGAGTACCTATGTGTTTTTGTTTGAGAAACCTATGATCAATGTCATGTGTCCCAAAAAACATAGGGTGTTAATGAAAAACATCTCCAAGAGCATTTAGGCCATTTAAGGACATACATATGAGCACCATGGCAGCCCTATGGTCCTAGGGTCATAAGATCTCTCAGTCTATGGTGCTTGAGCTTATACATTGGCACCCTTTAGCCCTAGGGATGTATCCAGATCTCTCTTTTGATCAGAGGGAAACCTAAGTCTCTGGAGCCCTACAGCTCTTGGTACATAGGATATATCATTACAATGGACTACAATCTATGGTCCTTAATCTTATGCATTGATACCCTATGACCGTAGGGCCATATGATCTCTCATTAGAATAGAGGGAAATGTATGGCCCTAGGACTAGAGAGGGGCCTAGGTGTCAATTTAAAAGCTCTCAAAAAGCATTTACGTCACTCTAGGGAACCTACATGGTAAGTCTAGTAAGCCTATGGTCCTAGGACCACATGATCTCTCATTAGATTAGAGGGAAACTTATGGCCCTTGAGCTTGTATTGGTACCCTAATGCCGTAGTGCCATTTGATTCGTCATTAGAATAGAGGAAAACCTAGGGCCATATAATATCTCATTACAATAGAGGGTAACATATGGCCATTGAGCTTATACATTGGCATCCTATGGCCCTAGGGGCATATGATCTCTCATTACAATGGAGGTCAATCTATGGACTTAGGGCTACAGGGTGACCTAGGTGACAATTTAAAAGGTATAAAAGATCATCTAGGCCATTCAAGGGTACCTACATGGGCACCATGGAATCCCTATGGACCTAGGGCCATAGGATCTCTCATCAAAATAAAGGTAGACTAATGGCCCTTGAGATTATATATTTTCACCCTATGGCCCTAGGGGTAGAGGGTGGCTTAAGTGTCAATGTAATATCTCTCAAATATCAATTAGGCCATTGAAGGGAACCTTCATGGGAAACATGACAGACCTATGTCCCTAGGGCCATAGGATCTCTTATTGGAAGAGAGGGAAATATTTGGCCCTTGAGAGCTAAAGTTTTTTATGTTCTCACTAGGGCAATCTTTGCTCTCACTATCCTAGAAAATATAGTTAGAGCCCTTATGGCCCTAGGAACATAGAGTGCCAATATAGAGGTGCAAAAACATAAGCTTGCAGTCCTTCAGGTTCAAAACAAAGCACATTATGGTCATATGATCATACAGAAAACACCCTATAATTCTACATCTAAATTTTTCCAATGGGTCTAATGGATTTAAAGTACCCTACGGTCCCAAGACTATATATTTTTTCTATTTTTAATTACCTACAAAAGAAAACTCCTTATGGACCTAAGACCATAGAAGACATTGTTAGCAGCAAGCTAACTCGAATATCGTTTTTTGGAGCTCTCATTGTAAAAACACATATTATTTTGATAAAAATATCGGCGGGGTATTGGAGCATCATTGCTAAGCATTTAGATGCATTCTTGATAAAAAAACGACTACGTCAAAAATCCACTACTGTTAATAATTGCAATTTTTACACTTGACCTAAAGTGGGATTTGAGACCATAAGCATGTCTGCTTAGGTCTTATGAACATGTCCTAGAAGTTTCGTTATGTTTGGATGTCATTTGATGCAGTAACGGATGTGAATTGTTTGCCGATGAGCGATTGGCTTTTGGTGATTTCACTCACTTGACTGTAGCTTGAATTAGATGCAAGTTGTTTGTTATTTTGCGAGAGATTGAGAACCTCTTGTAGACTCTATGCACTAGTTGAGTCAGCTTTGTACCATGGATTAACAATTTAATCATGGTTCTCGCTAAATCTGCATTAAGATAGGAGTGAGGTTAGACACCCATCCCACATTTCACACTGCTGCCGGGGATCGAAGAGACCTAAACTAGGGAAAAACACGAGCGTCTTGTGAAGTCATCCTTTAACTTCCTCTAGGATCTCCTAGAGTAGAAACTTTCTTTTTAGAAACCGTATAGCTCGGAAGTAATCGTGCTTGCTAAGTGCCTTTAGGATTGTAGGATTGTAGAACTAGATTAGATTTTGAGAATGATTGATAGACGAAACAAGTCTTAAGATCAATGCTCAAAAAACCATAAAAAACAAGAAAACGAGTGTTTATGGACACTTTCCACAATCCCATTGCATGAGAACCTACGAGTAGGGTAAGCAGGATCCGAGGTGGATTTCAGAACTTTGCTCTCTCCAAAAGAATCATTGTGAGTTGTCATTTGAAGTTGCAAAATTTCAAGTCTAGGGCTAGAAATAGTACAAAAATACTCCAAACCAATTAATCCAATTGGAGAGCATGCTTAAAAGTTGTATGACCAGTGGGTAAGCTCAAGGACACACTGAGTTAAAATTTTCAAGAGTTTACAAAAACTCGGATTTTTTACTTTTTCTTGACATTTTAGGCCAAATTAAGTTTTGACTTGATTCATAGGCTTAAAGTAGCTCATGAAAAGACTGTCCATTAAATAAGTGCAAGAAATGTTCATTTTAGGCCTGAAGTAAATAATCATGATTATATATGTTCAGCTCAAAACTGACCAAGCTTGATACCAGTGACTCATTGCATGTGTACAAACAACTTTTGTAAAGGGCCATAGAATTTGGATGACTAAACTGGCAAAAAATTGGGTAAAAACTAAAGTTTGTAGTGCCTTTAGGGAACTTCAGTGTAAATTTGGAAAAAAATTATCCAAACTCAATGAAATTTGATTCATAGGTTTATATTGATGTGATAGACATGTATACATGCTCAGGTGACCAAAAAGATGCAAAAAGTTGACAAAAGTAAATAATCGTAATTATTTACATATGCCCCATTTTTTAACTTTTTTTACCAGGTTAGCATACCACTAGTTTTACCATGTTGTAATAAGCCTACAAACCAAATTTGATAAGATTTGGATCATTGGTTGAAAATTGTGACCAAAATTGCAAAGTCAGTCTGAGGACACAAAACTAATGACCGTTTGAACAAAAATTGTCCAAACTTGATGAAACTTGGCTAGAGACCTTAAGTTGAGGTGCTTAACAGATGTGTGTGAAGATAGGGACAAAAACTTGCAAAAAAATTAGCTAGAGTAAATAATCACGATTATTTACATCTGCTTAAAAAATTGACAATCTTGCACATTTGAGAAGACCACAAGGTCGAGCATATCAAGTAGACCACACATAAATTTTGGTGAAGTTTGGATCACAGAAGTGAGACTTAAGCCAGATTCTTGAAATCAGAGTCTGTGGACACGAAACAGTTGCTAAACTTGAAAAGATTTTGTCCAAACTTAGTGAAACTTGTCCAAGGACCTTAACAGGCTGTAAACTTGGCAAACCAAGCCAAAAAGTGCAAAAAACTGAGAAATGTCAATAATCACGATTATTTACTACAGCTACATAGAGACACTAATTTTGACTTTTGAACTTGTACAGTAATAGGCTAGCATAATATAAGGCCACAAGGTAATTTTGGATTCAATCGGATCCAAATTGATACATGCTCACTCAGTCTCCAGGTTGCAAATTAATCCTTTGAATTTTTGCCAAAGTCAAATCTAAAAGTCTCAATTGTTGACTTCCATAGCTCGAATTGAAGTGATACACATAGACCAATCATAGTAGTTAGCAAAAATTACACAGTCTTTGTGAATGAATAGTTAACTTGATCAAAATTGATACAGGAATCAGGTTGCAGACGAGGAACGAGCAGCTTGACAGAAGTTGCAATCAAGTCAAGTGGAAAAATTTGACAACAAGTCAATCCTACGGTAAGTACTCTATCCAGGGCTTCACAAGTCTTTATGAACCTTAGATCTGGTCGTGTACTAGGAAATCAAGGCATATTTGGAGAAACCTCTAGTAGAGAATCCACTAAAGAGAGTGTGAATCAAGGTATTCCCTCGCACACTATTATTGAAGAAGTCTTAGATACTTTTTCGGATTCAACATCTGAAATGTCGTCCTACTCGACTCACTCAAAAACCGGAACACCAGTGAGCTACAAGCATATACTCTCTTTTTATAAGACTAATCGCCATGGAGATCAGGTTTACCTGGATCCTAACGAAGAGTATGCTATTCGCAATTATGACCATGGTATTGAGTTCGAAGAAGAGATCAGGGCAAACAACAAGGAAAATTGTACATGGATAGAAATGGAACTCAGTATTTACAAGTCAAAAAGCCTGATGTGAAAGAAAAATGGGGGTTATAAGTAAACACCATAATTCCAAATAGGGCCGCAAAAGAAGGACCACCAACTTTGGAATTTAAGAGATACGATCAAGTTGATTTGAAGCCTTTGAAATGGCTTAGTACAAATAATCCTAGGGTTGGAGTCTATTGTTGGGAGGATAGAAACGTAAAAGATCTTATGTGGACTTTGCATGCCAAATGAGGACAACTAACACCCATGAAGATCATCTATATCTTCAAGATCAAAGATAAGGGATCAGCAAATCTACCAACCTACCTGTTTAGGGATTGCTATAGCAATAACTTGGTTAGGATGACTTCTGAGGAGGTAGCACAAACCAAATATCAAGGGTATTCTATAAGGAGGATTGGATATTGGGCGAAGGATCAACAACTATTCCAAGAGATGAACATCGTGAGAGATCTTTTGAGAGTAATGTTAAGAAACCAAAAACCACCTCATCATGAAGAAAACCGGGTGACACTAAAGCCATACAGGGCTACATGAGTCACTATTCCCAACATTCTGGTATGAAGGACTCGGAACGGGACCAACTGCCATGAGACCGAGAGTTGAACCAAATAGACGTGTCAAATAAGGTGATTTTTAATAATGGGTCAGAAAATGCAGTGGATCGGGGAATCTAGATGACCACTTAGCAAGATTTAAGCAAGTGCTAAGAGGAGAACGCATATTTGATTTCCATACTCAATTCGAGGGGTTTGGAATGACATTAGAAGGAAAATCGTTGACATGGTTCGAAAACATTCCACCAAGGTCAATCATGGACTTCAACACATTACCTCAAGGATTTGTAGCTGCTTGTTCCAAAACGGGGATCAAACACAATACGGTAGCTCAAATCTACAGCTTTAAATAGAAACAAGGTGAGGCTGTTAGGGATTGTGCAACTTGAATGAAACAATACATTGCCAGATGCCCAGAGCTAGAGATATCGACAGAAGAATGACCAGTATCATTGTTTTTGGAGGGATTGCTAAATGAATAACTTTGTGCTATACTGTATAGCAAGAAGTATACAACCCTAGAAGAGTGTGTATGCGATGCTATTGACTTAGGAGAAAATTGTGATATTTTCAACGAAGAAGATGCCCATAAGGATAACCAAAGTGAGAAAATAGCATCCACTAAACCAGCACAAGTGGGAACAGCTGTTGCAGCACCACTTTCATCCATAGAAGACATGCTCAAAAGGATGAATGACATGATGAATAACATGCACAAAAGGACCTGTGAGATGACCAGGACAAGGGATACCTCAACAAGGACAACCAATTAGACCACAAAAATGGTGTGCAATCGAGGTTAAATGGACCAACCATGAGACCAGTGAGTGCTATTACCGACCAAAGTATGATGGGAATGTTTAGTACGTGCCTTTGAGGCCACAAGGACAACCCATGTACAGATACCAGCCTAGCATTGCCCCAACTCAAAGACCACCGATGGGTATGGAAAGACCTCAACCCGTGTTGGGTCAACAACCTCCATATTTGGAACATAATGCAGTGCCTATAAAGTACATGCATCCATAGGGAGTCATAGATGAACAAGCACTAGTGCCTCGTACACCCTATGCTGAGCCTAGTCCATCTATAGTAATGGTAGAAGGAGATTTGTATAATTCACATCCACCAATGGAAGAACCTATGAATTATGCTCCATAAGAGCTTGCACCAATGTATTATGCAGCTAATCAAGGTGTCAAACCTCCTTTGGTGAGACCCATGATTAAGCCAAGAACTAGAAACTATCATAATTGTGGTGTAGATGATCATTGGAAAAATGAATGTCCAGAACCTAACAAAAACCTCAAGCTAGTTGAAGCTTATTGCATACAATGTTGTAAAAAGTGAGGACACTTCCCAAAAGATTGTCCTAAAAATCCTTTAAACAAGGGCAAAACAATAGTGAACGTAGTCCAAGTGATACCTAGTAGCTCATCTGAGAGTGAACCGATTGTTCCAATCAAGGTAAGCACCAGATCCCACGCTAAGAAAAAGAAACATAACTCCTCTGATGATTCATAGAATACAAAAATTTTCTCTCAAAAGACCAAAAGAAGCAAAAGCAAAAGGTATGAGATGAGAAAACAGAAACAACGGACTGAAATCGAGGAGAAAGCAAAGAAGCTATTCCAGGAAAAGGTGAAAGAAACAGGAAGTGAAATCAAAGAAACAACCGTGAAATCTTGAGGATTGATTTTGGTTGATAAATTTTTTGAGCCTATTAATGCAGCCTTGGAAGGTTCCAAAACAGGTCTTAAAGCAGGCCAAAACATGGAAAACAAATGGAAAAACTATCCTTCTCCAGATATAGAAGCAGCTAAGCTTGAAGCTTATCAAAATTTTGTAAGAATCATGCTAGAGATGCTGGAAAATACAAATCCAAGCTCGAAAGTATGACAGAACCTGAGGAGCTTGTGGAAGGAAATAGTAAAGAAAAATCCAAAGTGGTGATAGAACCCCACATGGAAACAAAAGAGCCAGCTTATAGTGCCGGACAACGAAGATGCCTTAGACGGAATTCCATTCGTAGAAGAAGACTCGCCATGACACTTATGGGAAAAAGTTAAAGAGATGAATGATGGGAGCCTAACTTTGAAGTTAGCCCCTAAAGAAAAAGTTTGGTTATACAACCTACCTCCTGATATGGACATGGATGTACAATCCTTGTATGGGGATTGCGGATCTGAAGCTTCAGAAATGGCTAAACCATTGACCTTAAAAACATTACCCTCTTACTTGGGAGATAACAAAGATGAATTTATAGTGTGTAAGACCACTCAAGCAACCTTTCCAGTGAAATATAATGACATAGAAACCATGGCAATACTGGATATTGGGGCAGGTATAGCCATAGCCACAAAAGCAATATGGGAATCCTAGGGACAACCAGCCATTAGACAAATTCAAATGAAATTGCAATTGGCTGATGGACATATCGAAAGACCCTTGGGACTGCTTGAAAAAGTGATAGTTAATTCTTGTGGGATTGAATATCAATACACTTTTGCCATAGTAGATCTTTGGGAAGAAACTCAATTACAAAATCATATTGGGAAAACCGTTCATGCGACAGGTACAACTCATCCAAGACTGGGAAACAATTATCTGTACTTGAAGCAAGTGGGATCAATAACAAGGGTTAAATTTAAAAGATCCCGCTTATAGAGATGTCTTGAAAACTACCATTAGAGACAACTTTCCTCTTCCAATCATTGAGCATGTGTTAGAGCGATTCGGAGGTAAAGACGCTTATAGCTTCTTAGATGATTTTTCGAGATACAATCAACTTTTGGTTGACCCATGAGATCAGCACAAAACTGCTTTTGCAACAGAATGGGGTATTTTTGCTGTTTGGGTCATGCCTTTTGGGTTAACTAATGCTCGTGCCACGTTTCAAAGATTGATGATCCATGCTTTTACACAATATCTAAGGAAATTCTTGGAAGTATATATGGATGATCTATGCGTACATTCATCAATCCGGGCTGATAATTTTGAACACCTCAAAAGGATATTCAAAAAGTGTAGACTTTATAGGATTTGCTTTAATCCTAAAAAGTGCACATTCATGGGTAGACAAGGAAAAATTATTGGATATATAGTGTCTAAAAATGGCATAGCTACTGATATAGATAAAATTCATGTCATTGTTGATGTGCCTAAACCAACAACAGTCAAGGGGGTTCAAGCCTTCATGGGACATTGTGGATATTTCAGGCGATTCATTTACATGTATGCTATAATTCCAAAACCCATGTATAGCTTGTTTACATACTTTGAATGGACTGATGAGTGCAAAGAATCCTTCATGAAGCTTGATCAAGCTCTCACTTCAGCTCCAATATTTAAAGCACCAGATTGGAATAAGATATTCCACATTAATGTAGATGCTTCCAATTTTGCCATTGGGTGTATACTAGCTCAACCAGGAGACGTAAAAATTGATTTCCTATTTCTTATGCTTTCCGACAGTTGAACATGGCAGAAAAGAATTATACCACCACTTAAAGGGAAGGATTAGGAATGATCTATGTCCTAAAAAATTATAGACATTACCTATTAGAAAACAAATTTGTGTTCTTTGTGGACCACTAAGCCTTACTGTACTTGGTCAACAAGCCATGCAGCACAAGAAGAATAGTGAGATGGTTCATCATTCTTCTAGAATTTGACTTCACTGTAGTAGTAAAAAAGGGCACCACTCATTAAAGAGCAGATCATTTATCTAGGATTATTTCAGGGGAACCACCTAAAGAAGTAGACGATGACCTACCAGATGCATATCTGTTCTCCGTGGATATGATACCTCGATGATTTGAAAATATGGTATCATTGATGACTATAGCTCAAGTGGATCCGCAAATACCACTTCCTATTACAATCGGATTAATTGAGCAATCGGCAATGTATCAATTACTAGCTAGCTGGGAGACTATACAAAAGAAATCGAGAAGGAATCTTGCTCTTATGCATTAATCCTGAAGAGAAAACCCAATACCTAATTCAAGCACATATTACCATAGTAGGACTTCACTTTGTAGAAGACCAAACTATGCAAAAGATCTTAAGACTTGGAGTATTTTGGCCAACTATGAGGATTGATGTTCGCTCTTTTGTAAAGGATTGTCCTCAATGTCAAAAACAAACACCCATACCTCATGTTACATTGTTCCAAGTATCACATGTTCCTAAGTGGAGTAACTATATAGTTACTTACTTATCAAGCCAAACATTTCCTGAGAATATGAGTAAACACCATCAAAGAGAAATTGAAACTGATCGAAGCAAGAGACTATGCTCTTATTGGAAACCAATTGTATCAGAGAGGTAAGGACCAATATTTGCGTTTTTGTGCAAATGAAGACAAATATATTCCAATTATAGAACAAGCACATGCTGGATTAGCTAGAGGTCACTTCTCTAGTGAGACCAATGTAAGAGAAATCTTAATGGCAGGCATATGGTGGCCAACACTTTTTGCAGATGCGAAAGAATATGTTTGGATATGTGATGCTTGTCAACGAGAAAAAATGCCAACATGAGTAGATAGCATGTCCTTAAGACCAATGATGGGAGCTAGAGATTTTGCAAAATGGGGTATAGACTTTGGCGGGCCAATACAGCCACCTTCTTATAGAACCCAAGCTCAATATATCATTGTAGCTACGGCCTATTTGACAAAGTGGGCCAAGGCTAAAGCAGCTCAAAATAATGATGCCAGAACCACTGTTGCATTCTTATATGAGTATGTATTCACAAGATATGGACTACCAATAGAAATTGTCAGTGATAGAGGAACTCATTTCCTCAATGCGGTAATTGAGTATCTGCTTAATGAATTTATGGTCATACATAACAAATCAGCCCCCTATCACCCACAAACAAATGGACAAGCTGAGCATACAAATAAAATTCTTAAATCGGTAATGACTAAAATGGTTTGTTCAGGAAGGACAAACTAGGAAATGAATCTCCATGTAGCTCTATGGGCTTATCGAGTTTCATTCAAAACAACTTTCAATGCTACACCCTTTAACCTTGTTTATGGTCTGGATGCATTGCCAATAGAATTTCTATTGCTGACACTAAGGGTAGCTAAGGATCTTGAGTGGACTGGACATGAATTGTCTGAGGGACGGGAAGGTTTGGACAAGCTAGATAAGCAAAGGCTAACTACTGTAGCTCAAATCTATGCACAAAAGCGGAAACAAAAAGAGTTTTTTGATTCCCATCTAATTACAAAAATCTTTAAAAAGGGGGACTTAGTTTTAGTCTATTCCCTTAAGCAACACATTCCCAAGTTTAAGAAAAAGGGAAACGGACCGTTTATCATTGAAGATGTATCTTCAAGTGGAGCAGTTAAGTTGTCCACCCTAGATGGTGAACCAATGGCTAGTTGGATTAGTGGATGTCATTTAAAGAAGTACAATTTCCCACTAACCAATGAATTGCTAGAAAGAATGCATGTAGCCAAGCAAAGAAAGATAAAACGATAGCAGGTTATTGATGAAGCTCAGGAGAAAGCTCGGCTTCGGATACTCAACTGAAAAGCTGCTCTTAAGAATCAACAAATACTTATTCCCATCAACACTATGGAAATAGATGACCGACAATGGGAATTGTAGAAAGATGCACTGTCAATAGATGATGAATGGTTAGATGGAATGGACCTTCACATCAAAGTACAACTCAACAATCATAGCACAAATGCTTTGGTCGATACAAGATCTAGAGTAAATATAGTCAGTTATTCCACGTACAAGAAAGCAACAAGTCAGTCATTGACAGCTAACTAGCGACTATTAAAGGATGCAACAAGAACCCAACACCAACATTGGGAGTAGTCAACTTGAATGTGATAGTACATGGATGTTCATGTCCTCATCAATTTGTATGCTTATTAGATGAACATATGAATGAGACAATGATTCTTTGAATTCAGTGGATGCGAACATACAAGGCCGTACCGGATTGGGATACCAATCAACTCAAGCTATCACCTATAGGCGGACAACTCATTGTTCCAATTACACAAGGCAAGGAGGAACGGAAAGGATCTTACCAGCAAATCAAACCACAAAGCAATCAATCTTCTCCATCCTATCGACAAGTAAATGCTACAAGTAGCATGCAAGGAGTCGAGCAAATTTGGGTGCCAAAAGAAAAGCTTAAGACAAGTCGATTCAAATCTGGGTGCCCAAAATATCATCCACAAAACCAAAGACGTTTCCAAGGATCAAAACACAGAGACAAGCATCTCCGAGCAAGGAACCGAACATGAAATGGATTTGGAAGAAAAAGAAACACTTATCTTCTTCGCAAACTACAAAACCGATCAAACAATGGAGAGTTAAGTCTCAAAAAAATCAACCACACCATTCTAACGAAGACGAATCAACATATCTGGCAGGTAAAAGCTCAACAACAGTCAAAACTGATACCAACAGCTCACCAAAACAGTGTGCTAAAGCATCCTAATGGTACAATCAAGCAAAGGGCACACAAGCTACAAGATTATCTCTTTGGAAGACAGCATCAGAAAGCCTCGACATTAGAAACCCTTGAGTTAATTACTCAAGACCCAACTCTTGCACATCATAATGGTTTGAACTGCATTGATCTTCAAAGCATGGTAGAGCCAACCACAGCTACGCATAGAAACCAATTTTCAACCCATGCACACAGTCGTCTCGGAGTACGTGATAGATTATTTTCTAGGGCCAAGCCATGGAGCAGACCAAGACCAAGAAAAATCTAACAAACAAAAGAGCTCAAGCAATATGCTATGCTCACTCCTGAAACAAGGAGCCTAGATAGTGTCCCGGGGGATTCACTCTATATAAAAACAGGATGCCACCTGTGAGTAGATAACTTTGATAAAACCACTATAAATGACTCATATTAGAAAATATGACCCCCCTTTTTACACTTATACGAAAACCAATGAAGAAAACTATCATACCCCTATCTTACGTATAAAATTTAGGTCTCACATGATTTGAGTAAAACTAGTAAAAGAGTGTGTAGCATAGTGACTGAAAATGTACTAAGGAACCACTTTTGTTGATAGCTAGATGTACCCTCGATGTGTCTTAGTTTGAATTTCAAACTATGTGCCTGATAAACTTGCATCTGGCTACTTGTCCAATTCTGACCCATCCAAAGCTAGTGTAAAGCAACCCTTGATTTGCTCCAAATCAGCCCTTATCTATAACCAGCTTGATGCAAAAATTTGATATGTGACATGATAAAAAAACTTTCCTAAAATTCATCCGAGTTCTAGTGCAAACCAGTGACCAATCAATATAAGTAATCAACCCGGGTCAGGTCCCCCCCTCCCCCCCGATATGATACCCCCTCCTTTATTTTAAAGATTGGGAGATAAATTATTGGGGGCTTCCCATAACTTATACGCTTATGTAGATTGTTACCCCCCCTCCTCTACACTTACGTGGTGCGGTAAGTTTTCCATGGTGAATCCCCAGGGATAGTGTAAGTGCGGCTAGATCATATGCCAAAACATGTGTCAAATTCTCTCTCTCTCTCTCTAACCCATGCAATGCTTGGGCTGCACGTAGTCGCTCAGACTCGAGAACAGAATCATGAAGACATTTATGTGTTTATTATGAAAATGGAGAGAGAGAGAGAGAGAGAGAGAGAGAGAGAGAGAGAGAGAGAGAGAGAGAGAGAGAGAGAGTGTGCAAATGTTCGTGTTAAAATGTTTTCTTTTATCATGCCAAGTTTACAACAAAATTTATGAGAAATAGGAGGGAAAGAAAGCTTATTCATGTTTGAAGCTTTGACTTTGTATCTCGTTGATGGCAATTCCTTCATACACGTGCTCTGCGACCTCTTTCCATCCTTATGTCTCGAGCTACCTCTCTCTCTTCCTCCCTTTTTGTCAATACAGCAAGAGAGGAACCCTCCCTCTCCTCCGCTATATATAGATGCTGCAAGCTGGTCCCACCGGGCATGCCACCGGCCAGGCCATGGAGCAGACCAAGACCAAGAAAAACCTAGCAAACAAAAGATCTCAAGCAATATGCTACGCTCACTCCCAAAAGAAGGATCCTAGACAGTGTAAGTGCGGCTAAATCATATGCCAAAACATGTGTCAAATTCTCTCTCTCTCTAACCCACACAATGCTCGGGCTGCACATACTTGCTCAGACTCAGGAACTAAATCATGAAGACACATATGTTTATTATGAAAATGGAGAGAGAGAGAGAGAGAGAGAGAGAGAGAGCGAGACTGCAAATGTTTGTGTTAAAATGTTTTCTTTTATCATGCCAAGTTTACAAAAAAATTTATGATAAATAGGAGGGAAAGAAAGCTTATTCATGTCTGAATCTTTGACTTTGTATCTCGTCGATGGCGGTTCCTTCATACTTCTCTATGACCTCTTTCCATCCTTATATCTCGAGCTACCTCTCTCTCTTCCTCCCTTGTTGTCAATACAGCAAGAGAGAAACCCTCCCTCTCCTCCACTATATCTAGAGGGGAAATGCCCTCTCTCTATCTCTATTTTCTACATAGGAAGAATCTCTCTCTCTCTCTCTCTCTCTCTCTTCCAGCTGCCCTTTTTACTATGCTATAGAGAGAGAGTCTCTCTCTCCCCCCTCGAACCACAGAGAGGTTATTTCTCTCTCTATTGTCTCTTCGGACCTGTGCAGAGAGACAAGCTCTCTCTTCAATTCTGGCCCTCGGAGGTCTCTTCCTCCCTATGGGAGAGCTGCCTTAGATGACTTTAATAAGCTTTCTTGCTATTTTTATCCCTCCTTTTTTGATTCCCTACAGAGGTATCACCACCCTCCTCGCTCTCCATTCCCTGCAAAGGGCTCACCTCTCTCCCTCTTTGATTTGCAATAGAGATCCAAGCTCTCTCTCTCTCTCTCTCTCTCTCTCTCTCTCTCTCTCTCTCTCTCTCTCTCTCTCTCTCTCTCTCTCTCTCTCTTTCTCATTCTCACAAATGGCAGGGCCGAGTTCTTCCTCATTCACAGCAAGTCCGAGCCCTCGCTCCTCGCTCTCTCTCTCTCTCTCTCTCTCTCTCTCTCTCTCTCTCTCTCTCTCTCTCTCTCTCTCTCTCTCTCTCTCTCTCTCTCTCTCTCTCTCTCTCTCTCTCTCTCTCTCTCAACCTGGCACTCCCATGGCAACTCTCATTTTGGAAATTCCCTTTCTCTCTTGCATGGCTTGCAAACTGCAGCCCGCCTCTCCCTAGCATGGCTTGCAAACTGTAGCCCTCGCTCTCCCTAGCATGGCTTGCAAAGTGCAACCCGCTTCTCCCTGGCATGGCTTGCAAACTGCAGCCCACCTATCAATTGACACACTCCCTTGTCTTCATGGTGACTTTGCCACCCCGCCTTCAATCAATACACCCCCTCGCCAGCATGTTAAAAAAACTTTCACCCCCCTTTTTTAGCAGATACAAATCCCCTTCAAACTCTCGTTCACACACAAATGGATCGTCTACTTGATGCCTCCCTTATCATGGTAAAGCTCGCCCTTTCTCTTGATGCCTCAGCTGAGAAAGGGGATTCTCTCTCCCCCTCAGTTCTCCTCATCTTGGCCCCTTATGCTTTCTAGCGACACACTCCCCAACATGGCTCTCCTCGCCACAACCTCGTGCCCCCTCAATTGCATGACTCTTTTGAATTTTTAGCATGAACTATGTCAACTCAATCACTTTTGATAGTAACTTTTGTCAACTTGTCTCTTGTTGGATAGTCATCTTGCACCGTTGACATCTCATGCTTTAAAATCGGCAAATTGCTTCATAAATCAAGATACTTTGTTTTAAAGCATGATAAGTTTGACTATAGCTTTGCAGCGCCTTAGAACTTCAAGAACAATGTCACTTCAAGAGTTGTTTGTAACTTTCACTCGAACTTTTGCACCACCATGATATATAGAAAGCACAACCGTGTCGATGTCATCAGGTTGAGCATCTCCAAGTTCTCTTCTCTTTAATCATAATTCCATAATAAGTCAACGTCTTCATTGCCTGTCAAAACAAACTCCTCTTGGCAAATCAAGTGAGAGTATCATCAATGGAAATTTATAATAAAACAATATTTCAAGCTCGCTTCAAGTGCTCAATAGCTCATGCAAGTGTTCTCTTTCTCTGTCCAAAATCCCCATGCCCTTGGCCAAAAAAAAGTGCAACAATACGCCATCTAGGAGGGGTGGAAAGGCATTAAGTAATTAACGGCAATGTTTGAAGAGGGAGGAAAAAGTTTGATGTCAACGTGTGATTTTTTGCAAAATTACCTAATAATGCCCTTATAATTCATCAACAGGGGAAAATTAACTGCTGATATCTCCCTGATGAGTGTAAATAGTGTATATACTATCAGAAAATCATCAAAAAATAGTCCTTTTTGGTTATTTTTCATCGTTTTTCTTGATATTGAGACTTTAAAAATGGAGAAATTGAACAGAAAACAAGAAAGATGTGTTTTCAATGGATTTTCTTAATTATTGGATTTTCACTTTTATTTTTAGCGCATTTTGTTAATCTCTTTGATTTTTTCAGTAAACAGGTCAAAAATTTATAATAAATAAGAAAGGAGCTCAGATGGCAAAACTGAAGACACAGTAATGATCAGAAAGACAAGGCGGACAGGCACAAAAAAATTCAATCAAATCGACAGATGGAAGCGGGAAGCCTAAATTAGGCAGCCAGACCTACTATTGCAAAATTTTTGCAAAATGAGCTACAGGAATTCAATTAGGAAACTTTTTGAGTCTAACATAGATTTCACGGTCTAGTAGGACTAATAGGGGAATTTGGGAAAAAATGGTTCGGGAAGTCCGAGTATAGATACCCAAGGTAGGTTAAAATCACCTCATTTTCACTTGTTGCCATTGCAGAGAGAGCTTTTCGACCCTCTTCGCGCGTATTTTTTGGAGTCCACAGTCGTCTGTTTTCTGTATCGTCTTACACAAGACATGAGGGGTAAGTTCTATACTTATCAATGATCCATTTTTTACTGTCGGTAGCTAGCCTTAACCCCTGGAAAAAACCCAGAATCTGAGCAGTGCAGATCATGTTATAAATGAATAGTACAACTAAGAAAATCAAATATTGAGGGGTCTAAAAAATATGTACATGTCAAATATAAATAATATAGGTGGAAAAAATATAAAGGGGTCAAAATAAATCTCTCTCATTATACGTCTACCATAAAAAGATGAATATTTTTGGTGGTCTAATTTATGAGAGTAATAAAGAATAGATGTAGGAAGGAAAAAATCACAATAGTGAAAAAATATACACATAAATAGAACTAGTTTTTTTGGATTTTTGTTAGGATGGAGTTACACCAAAAATAAGAGAAGCTTGCATGAAATTATTTTTAGATGGAATAAAGAGTATGCAAAATGGTAAGAAAAAATATGGTAATGGTGAGTCAATGTACATAGCATAAATAACACACCATAGGTAGAAATATTTAAATAAATACCAAAATAATTATGAAAAATCCTTTTATTTAGGCCCTATATACAATGAAATATTTACACACAAATGGGCCATAATATATTTTATTTTTTTTATTTTATTTAGTTTTTTGGCTCAACTAGCTCAGTGACTAGCTAATTAAGGGTTTTTAAGAAAATATGGAGAAAGTTCCCTAACTCACACACGCCTATGTACAGTGAAATGGTAGGGATAACCAAAATGTTTGAGTGATTTGAAAGGGTGAGGTAGCTTCCTATGGCAATTATGGAAAGTCAAAAAACGGCTATCAGCGTCTATTGCATTACAACCGTAGGTAATAGCTCTATGCATTGACGTAAGCATTTTACGGTATTTTGTAACTTTTGGCATCACAGACCCACTGCCTAATCTCATCATAAGTAGGGATCTACACTTAAAAATCAAAAACTAAGCATTGGCAGGGTATTGGGGCATCATTGCTAAGCATTTAGATTCATTATGGGTCAAAAACGACTAGGTCAAAAATCAACTACTGTTAATAATCATGATTTTTTCACTTTACCTAAAGTGAGATTTGAGACCTTAAGCATGCTTGCTTAGGTCTTATAAACATGTCCTAGAAGTTTCATTAAGTTTGGATGTCGTTTGATGCTATAACGAATGTGATTTGTTTGCCGATGGGCTTTTGGTGATTTCGGTTATTTGAATGTAGCTTGAGTTAGATGTGAGATGGTTGTTGTTTTCCAAGAGATTGACAACCTCTTGTAGCCTCTATGCACTAGTCAAGTCAGTTTCCTCCCATGGATTGACAATTTATTCGTGGTTCTCCCTATGTCTGCAATAAGATAGGAGTGAGGTTAGACACCCGTCCCACATTTGGCGCCGTTGCGGGGATCAAAGAGATCTAAACTAGGAAAAAACACAAGCGTCTTGTGAAGTTATCCTTTAATATCCTCTAGGATCTTCTAGAGTAGAAACTTTCTTTCTAGAACCACATAGCTTAAGATTGTCGTCTTTTGCTGTGTAGAGGTATCTTGTAAGTAATCGTCCTTGCTGAGTGCCTTTAGGATCGTAGGATTGTAGAATTAGATTAGGATTTTGAGAATGATTGATGGACAAGAAAAGTCTTAAGATCAATGCTCAAGAAACCATAAAAAAACAAGAAAACGAGTATTTGTGGACACTTTCCACAACCCCATTGCAGTATAACCTAGGAGTGGGGTAAGTAGAATCCGAGGTGGGTTTCAGAATATTGCTCTCTCCGAAAGAATCAATTGTGAGTTGTTATGTAAAGTTGCAGAATTTCAGGTCTACGGCTAGAAATAGCATGAAAAGACTGTCATTCACTCAATCCGACTGGAGAATATGCTTTAAAAGTTGTATGAAACTATGAGATAAAAATTTCAAGAGTTTGCAAAAACTCAAATTATTTACTTTTTCTTGACATTCTAGGCCAAATTAAATTTTCATTTGATTCATAGGCTTAAAATATCTCATGAAAAGATTGTCCATTGAAAAATTGCAAAAAAGTATTCATTTTAGGCCTAAAGTAAATAATCGTGATTATTTACTTTCAGCTCAGAGCTGACCAAGGTTGATACCAGAGACTCTATGCATGTGTACAAACAACTTTTGTAAAGGACAATAGGATTTCGATCACCAAACTGACCAAAAACTGGGTAAAAACTAAAGTCGGTACTAACTTTTGAGAGAACTTGAGTGCAAATTGGAAAAAAATTTCTCAAACTCAATGAAACTTGATTCATAGGCTTATATTGATGTGATAGACATGTGTACATGCTCAATTGACCAAAAAGATGCAAAAATTTGATAGTTGTAAATAATCACAATTATTTACATTTGCCCCATTTTTCAACTTTTTTAACCAAGTTACGATACCACTAGCTTTACCATGTTGTAATAAGCACAAAATCAAACTTGGTAAGATTTGGATCATTAGATTGAAAATTGTGGCGAAATTTGCAAAGTCGGTCTACAGACACAAAACTGATGACCATTTGAACAAAAATTGTCCAAATTTAATAAAACTTGTCTAAAGATCTTAAGTTGAGATACTTAGTAGATTTGTTTCAAGATTGGGAAAAACACTTGCAAAAAATAAATGGAGTAAATAATCATGATTATTTACATCTGCTATAAAAATTGATAATCTTGCACATTTGAGTATACCACAAGGTCAAGCATATCAAGTAGATCACACAAATCAATTTTGGTGAAATTTGGATCCCAAAAGTGAGACTCAAGCCAAATTCTTGAAACATGAGTTTGCGGACACGAAACAATTGGCTAAACTTGAAAAAAGTTTATCCAAACTTAGTGAAACTTGTCCAGAGACCTTAACAGGTTGTATACTTGGCAAAACAAGCCAAAAAGTACAAAAAACTGACAAAAGTAATTAATCGCGATTATTTACTACTGCTACACAAAGAGACCAATTTTGACTTTTGAACTTGTACAGTGTTAGAACAACATAATACAAGGCCATAGGGCAATTTTGGGTTCAATCGGATGCAAATTGGTACATGTTCACTCAGTTTCCAGATTGCAGATTAGTCCTTTGATTTTAGCAAAAGTGAAATCTAAAAGTCTCAACTGCTGACTCACTTAGCTCTATTTGGAGTGATACACATAGACCAGTCACAAGAGTTAGTAAGAATTGTTTAGTTTTTGTGAAAGAATAGCTAACTTGATCAAAATTGATACAGGAATCAGGTTGCAGACAAGGAATTGGCAACTTGACGGAAGTTGCAATCAAGCCAAGTGGAAGAAGTTGACAACAAGTCGATCCAACGGTAACCACTCTATCTAGGGCTTCACAAGTCTTTATGAATCTTACATCTGGTCGAATACTAGGAAACCAAGGCATATTTGGAGAAACCTCCAGTAGAGTATCCATCGAAGAAAGTGTGAATCAGGCAGTCCCTTGCACACTATCCTTGAAGAAGTCTCCGACACTTTTTCGAATTCAGCATCTGAAATGTCTTCCTATTCGACTCGCTCAAAAACCGAAATGACAATGCGCTATAAGCGTATACTCTTTTTTTATAAGACTAATCGCCATGGAGCTCAGGTTTACTTGGATCCTAACGAAGAGTATGCTATTTGCATTGATGACCATGGTATTGAGTTTGAAGAGGAGATGAGGACAAACAAACAAGGAAAAATGTACATGGATAGAAACGAAACTCAGTATTTACAAGTGGAAAACCCAGACATGATAGACAAATGGGGGTTAGAAGTGAATACCATAATTCCAGATATGGCCGCAAAAGAAGGGCCACCTACTTTAGAATTCGAGGGACATGATCAAGTTGATTTGAAGCCTTTGAAACAGCTTAGTATAGATAATCCTAGGATCGGAGTATATTGTTGGGAGGATAGAAACGTCAAAGATTTTTTATGGACTTTGCATGCCAAATCAGGACAACTAACACCCATGAAGATCATCTATATCTTCAAGATCAAAGACAAGGGATCAACAGATCTACCAAACTACCTGTTTAGGGATTTTTATAACAATAACTTTTTGAGATGATGACTCCAGAGGAGGTAGAACAAATCAAATACCAAGGGTATTCCATAAGGGATTGGATATTGGGCCAAGGACAAGAAACTATTCTAAGAGATGAACACCGTGAGAGATCTTCTGAGAGTAATGTTAAGAAACAAGAAACCACCTCATCATATAGAAAACTGGGTGACACTAAGGCCAGTCCAGGGCTACATGAGTCACTGTTTCCAACAGATTGGTTTGAAGGACTAGGAACGTGACCAACTGCCAGGAAACCAGGAGTTGAACCAAATAGGCATGTCAAATCAGCTGAGTTTTCAAAATGGGTCAAAAAATACAGTGGATTGGGGGATCCATATGACCACTTAGCAAGATTTAAGAAAGTGCTAAGAGCAAAAACGTATTTGATTTCCATACTCAATTCGAGGGGTTTGGAATGACATTAGAAGGAAAAGCATTGACATGGTTCCAAAACATTACACCAAGGTCAATCATGGATTTGAATACTTTAACTCAAAGATTTGTAGCTGCTTGTTCCAAAACGGGGATCAAACACAATACGATAGCTCAAATCTACAGATTTAAATAGAAACAAGGTGAGTTTGTTAGGGATTGTGCAACTTGAATGAACAATGCATTGGAAGATGCCTAGAGCTACAGATACGGGCAAAAGAACGACTCGTATCATTGTTTCTAGAGGGACTGCTAAACAAAGAACTTCATGTTGTACTGTATAGCAAGAAGCATACAACCCTAGAAGAGTGTGTGTCAGATGCTATTGACTTAGGAGAAAATTGTTATATTTTCAACAAAGAAGATGTCCTTAAGGATAACCAAAGCGAGAAAACAACATCCACCAAACCAACACAAGTAAGGACGACTGCTGCAGCATCACTGCAACCATAGAAAACATGCTCAAAAGGATGAATGACATGATGAATAACATGCAAAAAGCACCTTTGAGGGGACCAAGACAAGGGATGCCTCAACAGGGACAACCAATTAGACCGAATAAATGGTGTACAATTGAGGGTAAATGCACCAACCACGAGACCAATGAAGTCTATTACCAACCAAAGTATGATGGGAATGTTCAATATGTGCCTATAAGGCCACAAAGACAACCCATGTAAAGATATCAGCTTAATATGCCCCAGCTCAAAGACCAGCGATGGGTATGGAAAGACCTCAACCCATGCTGGGCCAACAACCTCCATATGCAGGACATAATGCAGTGCTTGTAAAGTACATACATTCAGAGGGAGTCATAGATGAACACTAGTGCCTGTTACACCCTATGCTGAGCCTAGTCCATCTATAGTAATGGTAGAAGGAGAGTGGTATAATTAACATCCACCACCAATGGAAGAACTTGTGACTTATACTACACCAGAGCTTGCACCAATGTACTATCTAGCTAATCAACGTGTTAGACCTCCAATGGTAAGACCCATGATTAAGCCAAGAACTGGAAACTGTCATAAATGTGGTGCGGATGATCATTGGAAGAATGAATGTCCAAAGCCTGACAAAGACCTCAAGCCAGTGGATGCTTATTGCATACAATGTTGCAAAATGGGAGGACACTTCTCTGAGGATTGTCCAAAAAATCCTTTAAACAAGGGTAAACAGTAGTGAACGTAGTCCAAGTGACACCTAGTAGCTCCTTGTTCCAATCAAGGTAACCATCAGAGCCCAGGCTAGGAAAAAGAAACATAACTCCTCTAATGATTCAGAGAATACAAAATTTCCTCTCAAAAGACCAAAGAAGCGGAAACAAAAGGTATGAGATGAGAAAACAAAAACAAAGGGCTGAAATCGAGGAGAAAGCAGAGAAGTTATTCCAGGAAAAAGTGAAAGAAACTGGCAGCGAAATCAAAGAAACCACCGTGAAATTTGGAGGATCAATTTTGGTTGACAAAATTTTTGAGCCTATTAATGCAGCCTTGGAAGCTTACCAAGTAGGACTTAAAGCAAACCAAAACATGAAAAACAAATGGAAAAACTAGCCTTCTCCAGACATGGATGCAGCGAACCTTGAAGCTTATCAATCACGCACGAGATGCTGGCAAAAAAAAATCCCATGCTTCAAAGTATGGAAAAACCTGAGGAGCTTGTGGTAGAAAACAATAGAAAAAAATCTGAAGTGGTGGTAGAGCCCCACCTTGAAACAAAGGAGCCAAAACTTATAGTGTTGGACAGCGAAGATGCCTTAGACAGAACTCCATTCGTAGAAGAAGACTGGCCAGGACACTTATGGAAAAAATCTAGAGCGATTAATCATGGGAGCTTAACTCTGAAGTCAGCTCTTATAGAAGAAGTTTGGTTAGACAACCTACCTCCTGAAATGGACATGGATATACAATCCTTGTATGGGGATTGCGGGTGTGAAGCTTCAGGAATGTCTAAACCATTGACCTTGAAAACATTATCCTCTTACTTGGGAGATAACGAAGATGAATCCATAGTGTGTAAACCCACTCAAGTAAAAAGAGCTAAACAGACCCTAGAAGTGCCTCCATTCAATTATGTCTACACCTATCCAATGCACTCTTACTTTAGAAGAACTGCTGAAAATCGGGCCATATTTATGGAATGATCTACAAAAAACTCTAGAGAAGGTTCGGATAACAGGGCTAATCGCAAAAAAAATGGAAAATTTGAAACATGAAATGGATAACAAAGAGATTAGATTTGTTCCAATGAACAAAGTCGGAGAATAATACGAAGGGGAAGAAGGAAACACCACCCTTCCAGTGAAATATAATGATATAGAAACCATGGCAATACTGGATCGTGGGGCAGGCATAGACATAGCCACGAAAACAATATGGGAATCCTGGGGACAACCAACCATTAGATAAAATTGAATGAATTGCATTTGGCTGATGGACATATCGAAAGACCCTTAGGACTACTTGAAAAAGTGATAGTTGTTAGCAGCAAGCTAACTGGGATACCATTTTTTGGAGCTCTCATTATAAAAACACTTATTATTTTGATAAATCGGAAATATTGTAACTCTTATTTTCCGGATAAGCCTTGTAATTGATGAGCCGGAGCTACAAGCTTCTAAATTGTATCAATTTGTCATTACTCATCTTTAGTTAGAGCTCCTAGATTATTAGTTTTGACCACTAAAAACCTTGGCTAAGGTATAAAAACCAATTTTTGTAAGTTAATTTCAAGTTTTGGAAAATAAAATACACAGCGTCAGCTAACGGCTCTCACTTCTCTCCTTCTTGTGCTTCCTAATCCCTCCTCGGTTGTCACATTTTGCAGTCACGTTTGTTGCATTGCAACCGCAGGTAAGAGCTCTACGCGTTGACGTAAACACTTCACGGTATTTCGTAGCTTTTGGCATCATCGACTTGCGAACTAATTTCATCATAAGTAAGAATTTACACTTCAAAATCAAAAACCACGCATAGGCAGGGTATTGAGGCATCATTCCTAAGCATTTAGGTGCATTCTGGGTCAAAAACGACTAGGTCAAAAATCCATTGTTGTTAATAATCATGATTTTTTCACTTGACCTAAAGTGGAATTTGAGACCATAAGCATGTGTGTTTAGGTGTTATAAACATGTTGTAAAAATTTTGTTACTTCTGGATGTCATTTGATGGTGTAACAGATGTGATTTGTTTGCTGATGAGCGATTGTCTTTTGGATTTCAGTCACTTGAGTGTATCTTGAGTTAGATGCAAGTTGTTTGGTGTTTTCCGAGAGATTGACAACCTCTTGTAGCCTCTATGCACTAGTCGAGTTAGTTTTTCCCCATGGATTGACAATTAATCGTGGTTCTCGCTAAATCTGCAATAAGATAGGAGTGAGGTTAGACGCCGGTCCCACATTTGGCACCGTTGCCCGGGATTGAAGAGACCTAAACTAGGAAAAAACACGAGTGTCTTGTTAAGTAATCCTTTAACTTCCTCTAGGATCTCCTAGAGTAAAAACTTTCTTTTTAGAAATCGCATAGCTCAAGATTGTCGTCTTTTGCTATGTAGAGGTAGCTTGGAGGTAAGTCGTACTTGCTGAGTGCCTTTAGGATTGTAGAACTTGATTAGGATTTTGAGGATGATTGATAGACGAGACAAGTCTTAAGATCGATGTTTAGAAAATCATTAAAAACAAGAAAACAAGTGTTTGTGGACAATTTCCACAACCCCATTGCATGAGAACCTAGGATTAGGGTAAGTAGGATCCGGGTGGATTTTAGAACATTTCTCTCTCCGAAAGAATCATTGTGAGTTGTTATTTGAAGTTGCAAAATTTCAGGTCTACCGCTAGAAATAGCACAAAATTACTCCAAACCACTCAATCCGACTGGGGAGTATACTTAAAAGTTGTATGAACCAGTGGGTAAGGTCAAGGACACATTGAGGTAAAAATTTTAAGAGTTAGAAAAAACTAAAATTATTTATTTTTTCTTGACAATTTAAGCCAAATTAAGTTTTGACTTGATTCATAGGCTTAAAATAGCTCTTGAAAAGACCGTCCATTGAAAAAGTGCAAAAAAATATTCATTTTAAGCCTGAAGTAAATAATGATGATTATTTACTTTCAATTCAAATTTGACCAAGTTTGATAGCAATGACTCATTGCATGTGTACTTTTGTAAAGGCACATACGATTTGGATCACCAAACTCGCAAAAAACTAGGTAAAAACTAAAGTTTGTACTAGCTTTCGAGAACTTGAGTGTAAATTTGGAAACAAATTGTCCAAACTCAATGAAATTTGATTCATAGGCTTATATTGATGTGATAGACATGTGCACATGCTCAGTTGACCAAAAAGATACAACAAGTTGTCAAAAGTAAATAATCACGGTTATTTACATCTGCCCCATTTTTCATTTTTTTTGCTCAAGTTACCATACCACTAGTTTTACCATGTTGTAATAAGCCCACAAACCTAATTTGGTAAGATTTGGATCATTAGATTGAAAATTGTGACCAAAATTGCAAAGTCAGTCTACAGACAGAAAATTGATGACCATTTCACCAAAAATTGTCCAAACTTGATGATACTTAGCTAGAGACCTTAAGTTGAAGTGCTTAACAGATCTATGTCAAGATTGGGACAAAAACTTGCAAAACAAAAATCTAGAGTAAACCGCGATTATTTACATCTGCTTCAAAAATTGACAATCTTGCATATTTGAGCATACCACAAGGTCAAGCATATCAAGTAGATGGTGAAATTTGGATCACAAAAGTGAGATTTAAGCCACATTCTTGAAATCAAAGTCTATGGACACGGAACAGTTGATAACTTGACTAGATTTTGTCCAAACTTATTGAAACTTGTCCAAGATCCTTAACAGGTTGTATACTTGGCAAACCAAGCCAAAAAGTGCAAAAATTTGACAAAAGTAAATAATCACGATTATTTACACCTGCTACACAGAGCTACCAATTTTGACTTTTGAACTTGTAGAGTGTTAGAACAACATAATACAAAGCCACCGGGCAATTTTAGGTTCAATCGGATCCAAATTGGTACATGTTCACTCAGCTTTTAGGCTGCAGATTAATCCTTTGATTTTTGCCAAAGTCAAGTCTGAAAATCTCAATTGCTGACTAAATTAGCTTGAATTGAAGTGATACACACAGACCAATCACAAGAGTTAGCAAAAACTACACAGTCTTTGTGAAAGAACAGCTAACTTGATCAAAATTGATACAAGAATCAAGTTGCAGCCAAGGAATTGACAACTTAACAAGAGTTGCAATCAAGTCAAGTGAAAATTGACAACAAGTCAATCGAACGATAAGTACTCTATCCAGGGCTTCACAAGTCTTTATGAACCTTAGATCTAGTTGTGTACTAGGAAATCAAGGCATATTTGGAGAAACCTCTAGTAGAGTATCCACCAAGAAAGCGTGAATCAAGGCAATTCCTTGCACACTATCCTTGAAGAAGTCTCAGGCACTTTCTCAGATTCAACATCTGAAATGTCTTCTTATTCGACTCACTTAGAAACCGGAAGAACAGTGCTCTACAAGCATATACTCTCTTTTTATAAGACTAATTGCCATGGAGCTCAGGTTTACCTGGATCCTAATGAAGAGTATGCTATTCACATTGATGACCATGGTATTGAGTTCGAAGAAGAGATCAGGGCAAGCAAACAAGGAGAAATGTACATGTATAGAAATGGAACTCAATATTTACAAGTCAAAAATCTTGTCGCGATAGACAAATGGGGGTTAAAAGTAAATACCATAATTCCAGATATGGCAGGTAAAGAAGGACAACCAACATTAGAATTCAAGGGATACGATCAAGTTGATTTGAAGCCTTTGAAATGGCCTAGTATGGATAATCCTAGAATCAGAGTCTATTGTTGGGAGAATAGAAATTTAAAAGATCTTCTATGGAATTCGCATGCCAAATTCGGACAATTAACACACATGAAGTTCTTATCTTCAAGATCATAAGGGATTATCAGACCTACCAACCTACCTGTTTAGGGATTGTTATAACAACAACTTGGTTATGACGACTCCTGAGGAGGTGGAACAAACCAGATATCAAGGGTATCCAATAAGGGATTGGATATTGGGCACAGGACCAAAAACTATTCCAAGAGATGAACACCGTGAGAGATCCTCTGAGAGTAATGTTAAGAAACCAAAAACCACCTCATCACGAAGAAAACCGGGTGACACTAAGGCCAGTCCAGGACTACATGAGTCACTATTTCCAACAGACTAGTTTGAAGAATGGGTCAAAACATACAGTGGATTGGGGGATCCATACGACCACTTAGCAAGCTTTAAGCAAGTGCTAAGAGTAGAATGCATATTTGATCCATATTTGATTTTCAAAAATGGGTCAAAAAATACAGTGGATCGGGGGATCCATATAACCACTTAGCAAGCTTTAGCAAGTGTTGAGAGCAGAATGCATATTTGATTTTCATACTCAATTCAAGGGGTTTAGAATGACATTAGAAGGAAAAGCATTGACATGGTTCCAAAACATTCCACCAAGGTCAATCATGGACTTGAACACATAAGCTCAAGGATTTGTAGATGCTTGTTCTAAAACGGGGATCTAACACAATACGGTAGCTCAAATCTACAGGTTTAAACAAAAACAAGGTGAATCTGTTAACGGATTGTGCAATTCAAATGAAACAATACATTGCCAAATACCCAGGGAAAGAGATAGCTGCAGAAGAACGACTAGTATCATTGTTTCTAGAGGGACTGCTAAACAAAGAACTTCATGCTATACTGTATAGCAAGAATCATACAACCCTAGAAGAGTGTGTGTCAAATGCTATTGACTTAGGAGAAAATTGTGATGTTTTCAATGAAGAAGATGTCCCTAAGGATAACCAAAGTGAGAAAAAAACATCCACTAAACCAACACAAGTGGGAACGGCTGCTGCAACACCACTTTTAGCCACAGAAGACATGCTCAAAAGGATGAATGAAATGATGAATAACATGAAAAAGAACCTACAAGAGGACCAGGGCAAGGGATGCAAAAAGAACCTACAAGAGGACCAGGGCAAGGGATGCCTCAACAGGGACAACCAACTAGACCGCAAAAATGGTGTGCAATCGAGGGTAAATAGACTAACCATAGGACCAATGAATGCTACTACCGACCAAAGTATGATGGGAATGTTCAATATGTGCCCATGAGTCCACAAGGACAACCCATGTACAAATACCAACCTAATATGGCACCAGCTCAAAGACCATCGATGGGTATGGAAAGACATCAACCCATGTTGGGTCATCCGGGACATAATGTAGTGCCTATAAAGTACATGCATTCAGAAGGAGTCATAGATGAACAAGCACTAGTGCCTGTTACACCCTATGCTGAGCCTAGTCCATCTACAATAATGGTAGAAGGAGATTGGTATAATTCACATCCATCACCAATGGAAGAACTTGTGACTTATACTCCACCAGATCTTGCACCAATGTACTATGTGGCTCTGGTGGAGTATAAGTCCCATGATTAAGCCAAGAATGGAAAACTGTCATAATTGTGGTGCATATGATCTTTGGAAAAATGAATGCGCAGAGGCTGACAAAAGCCTCAAGCCAGTTGAAGCTCATTCCATACAATGTTGCAAAAAGGGAGGACACTTTTCAAAAGATTGTCCTAAAAATCCTTTAAACAAGGGTAAAACAGTATTGAACGTAGTCTAAGTGATACCTAGTATCTCATTTGAGAGTGAACTGATTGTTCCAATCAAGGTAATCACTAGAGCTCAAGCTAAGAAAAAGAAACATAACTCCTCTGATGATCCATAGAATACAAAAATTTCCTCTCAAAAGATCAAAAGAAGCAGAAGCAAAAGGTATGAGATGAGAAAACAAAACAAAGGAGCGAAATCAAGGAGAAAGCAAAATAACTATTCCGAGAGAAGGTGAAAGAAATTGGAAGTGAAATCAAAGAACCACCGTAAATTTTGGAGGATCAATCTTGGTTGGTAATATTTTTGAGCCTATTAATGCAGCCTTGGAAGCCTACCATGTCATAATAATCAATATCTAATTCTCCTAAATGATTTTCTCATATTAAACTGATCATTTAATGTGGGGAGGTACCAGGGGAGAAAAACCTAGAATATTGGTTAAGCTAGCAGACCGACCACAGTAGGGATCCAAAGGAGGGAAAATAGGGATCAAAAGGGGGGGCCATCTGCAAAAGAGCCATGTGCAACAATGGGCTAAAAAGACCCTAAGGTTCAGCCCATTAAGACTTCCAAAATGCTAAGGTTCCAAAATTCAAAGGTTGTGTCCAAAGGTCAACCCTAGGGAAAATTGGATGCTTAGTGTGTGTACAAAAGTCTTCTTCAAAGCCTACAGAGGAGGGCGGCGAGCCCATTTAGTAGGGGATGAGAGAGAAAGCCACACACACACACACACACACACACACAGGCTCCCTTTACACAAAGGGAATTACGGACACATGTCGGCTCCCTAGGCCAGATGCCCACAAGGTGTGCCCAATTCCTATTGGAAGACCCTTGAAGTGGACCAATGAGAATTAAGCTAGAGTAAATCTAGTTTAATTAATTTAAAAACATTTAATAAAAGAAACCAATGAGAATTAAGTCTCCTAGAAGACTATTGGGCGGTCTCCCAAGGGGTCCAATGAGCATTCAGGATCCCAATGGCTTCCCTAATTCCTATTGGCCAGGAGGCAAAGGGGTCCAATGAGAGTTTAGTTTAATTATTTAATTACCTAAAGCTCTCACAAAAGGGGAAAGGGGGACACATGTCAGAAGGCTATCACTTATGCTGCTTAACACCCATTGGCTTGACTTGGGGAGGTCCAATGAGGCAAAAGCCGGACCAATTTAGCAGGAAGGGCTAGCCCAAGAGAGAGAGGGGGGGCTGATTTTTGCTTGGCATTGACACACACACACACACACACACACTGGACCATGTGTGAAGAAAGAATACTCTATCTCCTCCCAAGCTTTAATGGAGAGCTCATCACCTACTCCAAGCTTGTGAGATAGAAGCCTACATCAACACCTCTTGGCATGTGGATGCAAATCCAACCAAGAGCCAAGCTTCAATGCATGCTCATCTTCTCTACCAAGCTAATTACTAAGCTAAGCTATGCTAATATGAGTGATTATGTGAGGAGATGTACATCTTTCTCGTAAGATACTCCTTTTTCCTCTCAATCTATTCTCATACCCTGCTAGCTCTCACCATCTTCGAAGGTGTGTGAGGTCTTGGGTGTGAGAACGGGGATAATTCAAGTTGTGTTTGTTAAGTGTTTTGCTTAGTGCATGAAGTTTCCATCTTCATTGCACTAGCTAGTCTTGAAGGAACACAAAGAATTGTATTGTACAATGTCTCTCTTGATGGGAGAAACCATAATACAAAGCCTTTTGGAGGGGGGACCGGCTCCATGAAAATCCGGTCCTCAGCTGTTGTCAATAGCTTAATATCTCTCTCTTTTGAAAGTATTGTCGATGCTATCTAGCTAGGTGTTATGCTTTTTGTTGCTCTCTCCACCCAAGCACTCTTGTAATTCTCATTAGGAATCTATTCTAATGAAATGCCCACTATGTTCATGCTAATTTCCGCTACACATAAGTTATTAGGCCATTAAATGTTACATTGGTATTAGAGCCCAAGGTTTCTCTTTTTTTGCTCAAGAAGGGAGGTCCTCAAGCTAGCTACAAATGGTTGGTATTATTAATTGCCGGTGAGTAAGTAGAATAGGGATTTTTCAGCCTTGCAGTGCGCCTGCCTTCGTGCAGTTAACGAGGCATCACCACCGAGAGCTATGGTCTTAATAGTGGATTCCTATGGGGCTTGCCTACAGCTTAACCACTATTGAGCTATTAGAAGCTTGACAGGAGCCGGTGCTGTTTTGGTGTCGAAAGACCCTCTCTTCTATTCCTTGCAATTAATGGTATTCGAGCCGCGGGTACAGTAGCTTGAGTGCTTTTTCTAAAGGGGTAAAGAGGAGTAGCAACTAGGGCTTGAAGTGCCAAAGTACACCTAAAAAGTTTACACCTAAAAGTTGTTAGAATGGCTGACAATAGTAAAGAGAGTGAAATTAATGTTGATAACTTTGATTTTGCTCATGAGCAAGCTACTAATGATGCTTCAATGCTTGTTAACTATCTTGTTTCTAAGCTTCAACAAGCCATGGGCAATCCATCTCTTCAAAGTGAAGTGCAACGGCAGCTCCGTGCTCACGGGATTCTCCAAGCTCATCACCATGACGAGAGAACACCTAGGAAGCCTCCTTGTGAGACTACCAAAAGAGGTCTCTCTCCGATTTGGGAAGAAGAAGAGAATCCTTATGAAGGGCTCAAGAATTTACTTCTTGATGATGTATCTCCTTCCCAAAGGAGAACTCAAGAGCCTCCACTGAAGGAACGAGAAAGAAGCGAGTCTCCGGCCACCTCGGCGGAGATGGCTCCACGAAGACGGCGGGCTAAACGCTCTCCATCACCACCAAAGAGGAGAAGACCATCATATTCTTCTCCCCACCACAATTCAAAGAGGGATGATAAAAAGCTAGAGAAGAAAAAGGCGAGAAAGAGGACACCCTCTTCTCCATATTCTTCATCCTCTTCCTCTTATGAAAGCTATGGTGAAGATCACAAAGATCAAGACAAGAAAAAGGCGAGAAAGAGGTCACCCTCTTCTCCACCTTCTTCAAATTCTTCACCCTTTGAAGAAAGTGATGGTGCAACCTTTGAACCATCAAAAAGAAGAGGCCATAGGAAATCCTATGCCGCATGGAAGAGGTTGTCCAAGCTGAAGAAATTCAAAGAGGGAGGGAAGAGCATCTCTTTCCTTACCTATGATGGTAACTTTGGTGCTACGGACAAAGTCTTGGCCTTTATCCAACAATTCGATGCGGCGTTTGGAGATGAGGGCTTCACGGAGTCCTCTAAGCTACGCCATGTAGCTATGCACTTTCAAAAGTCCGCCAGACAATGGTGGTCTAGCCTACGAGCCAACAGTGAAGCTCCACGAACATGGAAGGCTTTAAGAGCTTCCATTATGAAGCAATTTTTGGCCACCGATGCCAAAGACAAAGTACTCACCGAATGGCGAAGCTTAAAGCTCTCTCCCAATGAATCCATCCACAAATATGTAGACAAGTTTTGTACAACAAAGCCACTGTCTTCAAAAGGTTGGATTTTGGAGAGCAAAAGCAACAATTTTGTGCGGGCTTAACCGAAGAAATGGCGGAGTATGTCAACTCCCAAAGGCCACACACCATATCGGCGGTAATACACCATACTATGGTGGCCTCTCAAATCAATTTCCAAACGGGGGTTAAAAGAAATAATAAACCCCCGGAAAACAAGGGTTCCAATGAGCCTAAGGGGAAGGGCAATGTCCAAAAGTCTCCTAAAGGCAATTTGAACAAAGCTAAAGAGAAGGGAGTTTATAAAGGTAAGAATAAACTCTCTCCTGAAGAGCTTAAGCGTTATCGTAAAGATAACCGGTGTTTCTAGTGCGGCGAACAAGGGCATGCGTACCGCGCTTGTCCCCAAAAGAACAACCGCTAAGATCCTCCTAGAGCTTCCTTGGTTGAAATCCAAGAGGAGGAGACTCACCAAACTCACCACAAAGGATCTCCTCTATGCCATGCTTGGGGAAAGTTAAGAGAACATGATGCTTTTATTCTCTTTGACCCTGGTTCTACTCACAATTTTATATCTATAGAATTGGCCACCAAGCTAGGAATACAATCCTACGAGATGGGAGATGTCCTACCTGCAGACGGTGCCTTCAAGGGGCAAGAAGCTTCAGTCACTCCCTTAATCGGGAAATTGAGTCTTCATGTCCAAGGCTATGTGGACAAAGAGGACTTCTTTATCTCTCCTCTCAAGCATGAGGATGTAATCCTAGGGGCACCATGGTTTGACCGCCTGGCTGCCGATGTTAAATTTCCTGAAAGGAGAATCTGCTTTAAGTTCAGGGAAAAAGACATGTATATAGATGCTAAGGAAATGGGTAACACCATCCCCATTGTACATACACCAGCTTTCAACAAGTCAATAAAGAGCTCTATTTCCGTGTACATGATTTTTGTTAAAGACTCAAAATGAACCTAATGCTTTAGCAAAAGAAAATAAAGGCAACCAAAAGGAATTAGAGTTATCCAATTTTCTCAAGGGGTTTCAAGATGTTTTTATTGACGACATCCCTTGTGAGCTACCGCCTAAACGAGGTAATGATGACCATGCAGTTGAACTTCTTCCAGGAAGTTCACCGCCTAATAAACCTCCTTATAGAGTTTCTCAAGCTCAACAAGAGGAGATTATGCGGCAAGTGCATGAGTTATTTGAGAAGGGTATGGTTAGGCCAAGCTCATCTCCATTTTGCTCACCTGTGCTATTAGTGCAAAAGAAAGACAGCACATATCGTATGTGTGTCGACTATAGAGCACTAAATAGGATCACTATCAAGAATAGGTTTCCCGTTCCACAGGTAGAAGACCTATTTGATAAGCTACAAGGATCGACCTACTTCAATAGGGTTGACCTAAAAAGTGGCTATCGTCAAATAAGGATAGTTGATCAAGACATTGTAAAGACCGCATTTCGTACTACATTTGGTCTTTACAAATACATTGTCATGCCTTTTGGCTTGACCAATGCACCAGCCACATTCAACCGCTTGATGGAGAAGCTGTTTAGGCCTCATCGAACCTTCACTGGCGTGTTCTTTGATGATATTATCATCTACTCTAATTCATTGGAGGAACACAAGCAACATCTCCAGGTAATATTTCAAGTTTTAAGAGAGAATAAACTTTATGTTAATCGAAAGAAAAGTGAATTTTTCTTGCCAGAGATTCAGTATTTAGGTCACATTATCTCTCAAGATGGCATCCAAATGGATCCATCCAAGTTAGAGGTAATAAAAGGATGGCCTAAACCAAGGAATCTTCATGAACTAAGAAGCTTTATAGGTATGTGTGCATACTATAGACGCTTCATAGAAAATTTCTCACAAATTGCGGGACCATTACATGACCTAACAAAGAAAAGCGTTAGGTATACATGGTCTGCTAAGGAGAACAATGCTTTTGAAAATCTTAAAGAAAAGCTTATCTCTCAACCAGTGCTTACACTACCGGATCTCTCAAAACCATTTGAGGTCCAATGTGATGCTTGTGGTGATTGCCTTGGAGTTGTTTTGCTCCAAGAAGGGCACGCCATAGGCTATGAGAGTCGAAGGCTCGAACCTATTGAGCAAGCTCTAGGCATATATGAAAAAGAACTCCTTGCAGTTCTACATGCCTTAGACTCATGGAAACAGTATTTATTGGGGACTCCTTTCATTCTGCGAACGGATCACCAAAGTCTTAAGTACTTCATGACGCAGACCAAGCTCTCCGACAAAAAAATGAGGTGGGAAAATTTCCTTTCGCAATTTCATTTTCATATTGCTCACATTGCTGGAAAGCATAATCAAGTAGCCGATGCACTCTCAAGATAACCGAGAGTGAATGCGGTTTCCATAGCAACTCACAATGATCTATCTTCAATGATAGATGAGTATGCTATTGATTCCGATTTTAGAGATGTGATTTCAGCCCTTGCATTAGGGAAGAAAGAAGAACCATTTACTTTACAAGATGGTTATCTTCTCTATGGCAGTAGACTATGCGTTACTAACTCCCTGCGTGAGAAAGTAATGTATGAATCTCATGCTCCCCCGTATGCGGGGCATAGAGGGATTCAGTCTACCTTAAAGGGAATTGAAACATATTTCTATTGGCCTACCATGAAAGTGAACATACAAGAGTATGTTTCCAAATGTGTGGTATGTCAAAAGACAAAATTTGATAGAGGGAAGCAACCTGGATTGCTTCAACCCTTGCCAATCCCTAATTCACCATGGGAGAGCATATCCATGGATTTTATCTTTGGATTGCCTAAGTCTTTCTATGGGAATACGGGAATATGGACGATAGTAGACAGGTTCAGTAAACAAGCTCATTTTATACCTGTCAAAAAGACTATCAAAGCCCATCAAATGGCAACCCTCTTCATTTCACAAATTTTCAAATACCATGGCTTGCCAATGTCCATAGTGTCGGATAGAGATCCTAGAATGACCAGTAATTTCTGGAAGGGTCTCTTTGAGAATTTAGGGACAAGGCTAAATTTCTCTTCGGCCTATCATCCACAAATGGATGGCCAAAGTGAAATAGCTAACCTAACAATTCTCGATCTACTAAAAGCCTATGTAACGGAAGTAGATCAAAGATCCCAATGAGAGAAGTACTTACCCTTAGTGGAGTATGCTTACAATAACACTGTACATACTTCCACGGGAAAAGCACCTTTCGAGGTAATTGAGGGAAGATCAAAAAGTCCCTTGCTACTTAAGGTACATGGGAAGATCTTCGCTGCAGATGAGTATAGCCGAGACCTACAAGAATCTTTTCAAAAGATTAAAGATGCTATGTCTATCTCACAGCAAAGGCAAAAGGTTGCTTCTGACAAGCACAGAAGAGCCCAAGCCTTTAAAGAAAACTATTGGGTCTTGTTAAAGTTTCCCAAGGCTCGATTAAGGCACACGACGGGCAAGAATCCTACAGGCCACGAAAAGTACTATGCTAAACTAGCAAAAAGGTACTATGGTCCCTTCCAGATTCTTAGGGCAATCAATGACATGGCCTATCAACTTAAGTTGCCCAATCATTGGCTCATACACAATGCTTTTCATGTGAGCCTATTAAAGCCTTACAAAGGAGAGCCACCTCAAGAACCAACTATTGAAGACCCACCTGACATCGAGGACCAAGAGGAGGTGCTGCAGCCTGAGTCCATTCTTCGACATGAAGACAAGGTATTAAGAGGCGGTAAGACTATCCGACGATATCTTATTAAGTTTAAGAATTATCCTTTTGAAGATGCTAGATGGATGCAAGGCATACAATTAAAGGATAACCTAAACCTTGTCAATGCTTACAATGCTTCCCAAGAGTAAGCAAATGTACAAAATGTTAAAAATGAACAAAGTTTTTGTCTTATAAGACTCTCTTTTTCTTTATTTGTGCACAAAAATAAAGTAGTATGCATGCTTAGATCAAGTTTGTGGAGACGAAGTCTCCCAAACACCAAGTAGAGCTTGTCACTCTACTATGGAAGACTAATAGGACTGATGTGCAGACATGCTTGCGGCAGCCTCAGGCTCTCAAGCGCCAAATGGACTAGTCATCCATTCTGGAATGATGTCGTAGGGTAACATAGGGATCCTCTACCCGCTAAGAAAAGGACTCATGAATATGCTTTATCTTCTCTACACCATAGTCAAGGACGACTATGATTTCAAGAGAGAGGTAATGTCATAATAATCAATATCTAATTCTCCTAAATGATTTTCTCATATTAAACTGATCATTTAAAGTGGGGAGGTACCAGGGGAGAAAAACCTAGAATATTGGTTAAGCTGGCAGAGCGGCCACAGTAGGGATCCAAAGGAGGGAAAATAGGGATCAAAAGGGGGGGCCATCTGCAAAAGAGCCATGTGCAACAATGGGCTAAAAAGACCCTAAGGTTCAGCCCATTAAGACTTCCAAAATGCTAAGGTTCCAAAATTCAAAGGTTGTATCCAAAGGTCAACCCTAGGGAAAATTGGATGCTTAGTGTGTGTACAAAAGTCTTCTTCAAAGCCTACAAAGGAGGGGGCGAGCCCATTTAGTAGGGGATGAGAGAGAAAGCCACACACACACACACACAGGCTCCCTTTACACAAAGGGAATTAGGGACACATGTCAGCTCCCTAGGCCAGATGCCCACAAGGTGTGCCCAATTCCTATTGGAAGACCCTTGAAGTGGACCAATGAGAATTAAGCTAGAGTAAATCTAGTTTAATTAATTTAAATACATTTAATAAAAGAAACCAATGAGAATTAAGTCTCCTAGAAGACTATTGGGCGGTCCCCCAAGGGGTCCAATGAGCATTCAGGATCCCAATGGCTTGCCTGATTCCTATTGGCCAGGAGGCAAAGGGGTCCAATGAGAGTTTAGTTTAATTATTTAATTACCTAAAGCTCTCACAAAAGGGGAAAGGGGGACACATGTCAGAAGGCTATCACTTATGCTGCTTAACACCCATTGGCTTGACTTGGGGAGGTCCAATGAGGCAAAAGCCAGACCAATTTAGCAGGAAGGGCTCACCCAAGAGAGAGAGGGGGCTGATTTTTGCTTGGCATTGACACACACACACACACACACACACTGGACCATGTGTGAAGAAAGAATACTCTATCTCCTCCCAAGCTTTAATGGAGAGCTCATCACCTACTCCAAGCTTGTGAGATAGAAGCCTACATCAACACTCTCTTGGCATGTGGATGCAAATCCAACCAAGAGCCAAGCTTCAATGCATGCTCATCTTCTCTACCAAGCTAATTACTAATCTAAGCTCTGCTAATATGAGTGATTATGTGAGGAGATGTACATCTTTCTCGTAAGATACTCCTTTTTCCTCTCAATCTATTCTCATACCCTGCTAGCTCTCACCATCTTCGAAGGTGTGTGAGGTCTTGGGTCTGAGAACGGGGATAATTCAAGCTGTGTTTGTTAAGTGTTTTGCTTAGTGCATGAAGTTTCCATATTCATTGCACTAGCTAGTCTTGAAGGAACACAAAGAATTGTATTGTACAATGTCTCTCTTGATGGGAGAAACCATAATACAAAGCCTTTTGGAGGGGGGACCGGCTCCATGAAAATCCGTTTCTCAACTGTTGTCAATAGCTTAATATCTCTCTCTTTTGAAAGTATTGTCGATGCTATCTAACTAGGTGTTATGCTTTTTGTTGCTCTCTCCACCCAAGCACTCTTGTAATTCTCATTAGGAATCTATTCTAATGAAATGCCCACTATGTTCATGCTAATTTCCGCTACACATAAGTTATTAAGCCATTAAATGTTACATACCAAGCAGGTCTTAAAGCAGGCCAAAACATGAAAAACAAACATAAAAACTATCCTTCTCCAGACATGGAAGTAGCTAGGCTTGAAGCTTATCCAAATCTGGTAAGTATCATGCAAGAAATGTTGGAAAAACAAAAACCCAAGCGTGAAAGTATGGCAAAACCTAAGAAGTTTGTGGTAAGACGTATTCAAGGAAAATCCAAAGTGGTGGTAGAACCCCACCTTGAAATAAAAGAGCCCCACCTTGAAAAAAAAGAGCCAGAACTTAGAGTATCGGGCAGCGAAAATTCCTTAGACAGAATTCCATTTGTAGAGGAAAACTGGCCGGGACACTTATGGGGAAAAGTTAGAGAGATCAATGATGGAAACCTAACTCTGAAGTCAGCTCCTATAGAGGAATTGGTTAGACAACCTACCTTCCGATATTGACATGGATGAACAATCCTTGTATGGGAATTGCGGATCTGAAGCTTTAGGAATGTCTAAACCATTGACCTTGAAAACATTACCCTCTTACTTGGGAGATAACAAAGATGAATCCATAGTATGTAAGACCACTCAAGTAAAGAGAGCGTAATAAATCCTAGAAGTAGAAAACATTTATTCAAACATGTCTACACCCATCCAATGCACTCGTACTTTAGGAGAACTGTTATTAAAAATCAGACCATATTTATGGAATGCTCTGAAGAAAACTGTAGAGAAGGTGGGAATAACAGGGCTAATCGCAAAAAATTTGGAAAAATTGAAACATGAAATGGTTAACAAAGAGATTCGATCCGTTCCAATGATAAAAGTCTAAGAATACTACGAAGGGGAAGAAGGAAACACCACCCTTCTAGTGAAATATAATGACATAGAAACCATGGAAATACTGGATAGTGGGGTAGGCTTAACCATAGCCACAAAAGCAGTATGGGAATCCTGGGGACAACCAGCCCATTAGACAAACTCGAATGAAATTGCAATTGATTGATGGACACATTGAAAGACCCTTAGGACTGCTTGAAAAAGTGATAGTTAATTCCTATGGGATTGAATATCAACACACTTTCGTCATAGTAGACTTTGGAAAGAAACTCAATTACAAAATCATATTGGGAAGACCTTTCATGCGACAAGTACAGCTCATCCAAGGTTGGGGAAACAATTATCTGTACTTGAAGCAAGTGGCATCAATAACAAGGGTTAATCTAAAAGATCACACTTATAGAGATGTCATGGAAATGCCCATACAAGAGTTTGATTCAGTCTCTTCGGCTGAAACTAAGCTTCCATCTTGGTTAAACAAAGACACTCCTATTTGGATGTGTGGAGCTTCAGAAAATGAGAGCTTAAAAAGTGTAGAATGTATCTTAGAAAGGGATTGCACGTATAAAGCCTATGTACCTAAACCCTTTCCAGAGCATTTGTTTGAGCCATTTGAAGAGACTCAAAATTTAGCAACAATGGATATAGGTGTGAATACGTTTGTTCCTACTCAATTTTGCAATGAGGAAGGCTGTGATAGAATTTCCATACAAATGATCTCAACCCTCCACATTGAAGATGAAATTTAAGAACCCAAGGACTTGATGAAGCTCAACAAGTCTTTTCAGACCTCTTCTATGACGCAACAAATGAGCTAGAAGAACATTCATCTATCTCAGATGATTCGGGGTCAGAAAAAGAACATGTGAGAGCTAAGCTACTCATGAAAGAAGGGGAGAAAAAGTTTTTTGACTTTCCAAACCAGAACTGAGAAGACAGAAATTGTATAGATGAAAAAGGAACACCAAAAATGTGAAAACTAAACCTATGCCATCATACTCTAGTAGAACACAATTCTTGATGCAGATAGATGCACATGATTGTGTCAAGGAAAAAATCATTGGCAGATATCCTTCAAACAAAAACCCAGAAATGTCAAAAACATCGAGAGAAAAGATGAAGGATACTCAAGAAAAGCCAAAGAAATAGGACAAGGAGTCAACCATGACACGAGTTGAGCTGAAAAAGAAATATCAAGAGTTGAAAAAATCTTTAAAGGAGATGTATACGACCAAAATGGAAACCACAGAAGAGGATGGTAAAGATGTAATGAGTGTTCTATCCCACTACAAGAAATATACTCTCCAAGATCAAAAAATCATAGTCGAACAACATGTTAGAGAACTACGAAAACAGGGCAAGTCCTATGAAGAGCTTGAAAACACAAAAAAGATGAACTTTTTGTGTGATGAGCGATGATTTTAAAGAATATCTAAGGAAATTTATTGGAAGTTTATATGGATGATCTACATCAATCCGGGCTGATCATTTTGAACACCTCAAGAAGGTATTTGAAAAATGTAGACTTCATAGGATTTGCTTAAATCCTAAAAAGTGCACATTTATGGGAAGACAAGGAAAAATTCTTGGACATATAGTGTCTAAAAATGGCATAGCTACTGATATGGGCAAAATTCATATTATTGCTGATTTTCCCATACCCACAACAGTCAAGGGGGTTCAAGACTTCAAGACTTCATGGGACATTGTGGATATTACAATCGATTCATGTACATGTACACTATAATTATAAAACCCATGTATATCTTGATTACACACTTTGAATGGATTGATGAGTCTGAAGAATCCTTCATGAAGCTTAAGCAAGCTCTCACTTCACCTCCAATATTGAAAGCATCAGATTGGAATAAGATATTTTACACACATGTAGATGCTTCCAATTTTGCCATCGGGTGTATACTAGCTCAACTAGGAGACGGGAAAATTGATTTTCCCATTTCTTATGCTAGCCGATAGTTGAACATGGTGAAAAAGAATTATACCACCACAGGAAGGGAAGGTATGATGTATATCGTAAAAAAGTGTATACATTACCTATGAGCAAACAAATTTGTGTTCTTTGTGGACCACCAAGCCTTATTGTACTTGGTCAACAAGCCATGCAACACAGGAAGAATAGTGAGATGGTTCATCGTTCTTCTAGAATTTGATTTCACTGTAGTTATAAAAAAGGGTACTACTCATCAAAGAGCAGATCATTTGTCAAGGATTGTTTCAGGGGAACAACCTAAAGGAGTAGACGATGATCTACCAGATGCATATTTGTTCTCCTTGGAAATGATACCTCGATGGTGGGAAAAATATGGTTTCATTGATGACCATAGCTCAAGTGGATTTACAAATACCACTTCCTGTTACAATCAAATTAATTGAGCAATTGGCTATGTATCAATTACTAGCTAGTAAGCTATACAAAAGAAATTGAGATGGAATATTGCTCTTTCATTGATGACCATAGCTCAAGTGGATTTACAAATACCACTTCCTATTACAATCAAATTAATTGAGCAATTGGCTATGTATCAATTACTAGCTAGTAAGCTATACAAAAGAAATTGAGATGGAATATTGCTCTTATGTAATAATTATGTTCAAAGAGAAAACCCAAAACCTAAGTCAAGCACATATTACCATAGTAGGACTTCACTTTGCCGAAGACCAAACTATGCAAAGGATCTTGAGACTTGCAGTATCTTGGCCAACTATGAGGAGTGATGTTCGCTCTTTTATAAAGAAGTGTCCTCAATGTCAAAAACAAACACCCATACCTCATGTAGCATTGTTCCAAATGTCCTTTGTTCCTAAGTGGAGTAACTATCTAGTTACTTACTTATCGAGCCAAACATTTCCTAAGGATATGAGTAAATACCGTCAAAGAGAAATTGAAACTGAAGCAAGAGACTATGCTCTTATTGGAAACCAATTGTATCGGAGAGGTAAGGATCAACATTTTCGTCTTTGTGAAAATGAAGATGAATGCATTCTGATTCTAGAATAAGCACATGCCAGACTAGCTGTAGGTCACTTTTCTAGTGAGACCACCGCAAGAGCAATCTTAATGGCAGGCATATGGTGGCCAACACATTCTGCAGATGCCAAAGAATATGTCGAAGGTGTGATGCTTGTCAATGAGCAAAAATGCCAACACGTGTAGATAGGAGGAATCTCAACTCTTGAGCGAGATTTTTCGAGCAATCCTTAAAACGAGCAAGAGTGGCCAAGGCACACTATACAAAACAAAAACCAAACAAGATTTTTAAGGTGACTTCAAGCACCAAATAGAAGAAAAAACAAGATTACACCTAATTTTAATGGTAAAACAACCACAAATTTTTAACAAAAAAAGCCCCTTAAACAAGGGTTTGGTAGAATGTTTCCTTAAATGGGCTAGAACAATTGGAACCCATACAATGGCATGTTGATATTCCTCTTCTTGGAACTAGTTGCCCTCACATATTAGAAGCTCATTTCTACCACCATTGATCCTTGTTGGGAATAGTGGCACCATGATTCCAATCGATATAAATCTCCTATTCCTACCTCCCCACATGTGGGACCACGAGACTTACACTAAAAGAGTAAGGTTCTTGCCACTCGAATAAATCTCATGAATAAGGAGAGTCTAGGAGCTTGAGCTTCTCTTCACTTTTCCTTCTTCTTCTTCTCCTCTCTCTTGCTCTACCTCAAGTTATTGTGGGTTGATGCACGATAACATAGTCTGCATTTTAAGTTACTCTAGAGAAAACGGTGGAAACTTGAAAATAATTATATTATTGCAATGAGGCTATTCTTTTGAGAAAATCCACATCATGGTTTATATTAAAGTTTGGATCACACCATCATAGGTAGCCTTCTATTGGGGGGGGGGGGTTGGGAGTGGGGGGGGTTGCCAAAGGTGGTGGCGACAAACGTGTCAAGGGAGGTGGTAATGGGGGGGGATTATAAAGAGTGCTTTGATAGAAGAGTACGCAAGGTTGATAAAGCTATGAACAATTTTCTTATGGCAACTTTGTCAACATGCTAGTTCCCTTTCACCTACCCATATCAATAGAAACCTAGGTTTAGTGTAATTCCACCTACAAATTTTGAGATTTATCTTCAAATTCAAAATACAAGGTGAATAAACCTACAAACTTTAGAGAAATTTAGTGTTAAAACCTTCTCTTAAATTTCCATGTTTATATGAGGACAACTCAAAGTTCCTAGACTACTCAGGGTTCTTAGTCTGCTGAGTTGTCCATCATGCCTCGACAGAGATTACTCACCCAAGGTGTGATGGCCCTATATTGAATACACTTCTTAGAGCCATGGTGTATGATTGTCATTGTACTCCTTTGAAATTATTTTCCTAATACGCTTAGCCCTCCATTTTTATTTGTAGTCTATCTACTATTTGGGAGTTGTACGTCCATCAATGTGTCATAGAAATTCAAATGGATGGTAGTCTAGCATTGCACCTTTCCTCTTGCAGAATGATGTGGCCGAAGCATCAATCCTTAGCACTCCATAAGGTAACCCCCTCTCCAAGGGGTAGCCGGGAGGTTTTTTGTGCTACAACAAACAACATTGTGCAACATTGAGACAACTGTGTTGTCTAGGAAAGGTAAATCTCAGGGTCCCTAATCATTGGCAAATTTGGTTTTGAAGGAATATGAAACTCACAATAGATGAGGCAAGAAGGTATAAACAAAACCCTTCAAAAAATATCTTTGAAAGAGACGCGAACTTTTTCACGTACGAGCATGGACCAGTGCTTGAAAAAAAACTTTGTTATGAAAACTTGACAGGCCTACCTATGAGAATTTTAGTGGTAAATTGACTAAATTTGCAGGTTTTTACAACAAATGACGCTAAATTTCTCTAAATTTTGTAGGTTTTCTCACTTTCAAATTTAAATTTAGAGGTAAATCTCAAAATTTGCAGGTGGGATCACTTTAAACCTAGGTTTTTTTTTTCAACCCCTCCCCCTCTCTTTCTCTCTCCTTGATCTCTCTCAATCTCTTTATAAAAAAAAGTCTCTGAAAGAGCTCCTGCCAGCGTGGACGGGTAGAGGCAGCAAAAGGAGAGCTCCGGAGAGGTGCAACTACTAAATCACAATTCTCCATCTCCTCGTCGGCTAGATCTTTAAGGTCTCTTGGGATAGTTTTTTATAATGGTAAAACTCTCTTCTTCTTCTTCTTTTTCTCTTTGGAAACAACATGAAAGACATAGTAACAGTCTCGGGGCAATAATAAGCAATAGTCAAACAAAGAGATGGGGAAAATTGCAAAATGCAAACCCTTATAGGCTTGCAATAGTCATGCTTTCAAGAGTAAAGCAAAATATGTATCTCATTACACAAGCTCAAAGGTCCAAGGTTTCAGTTTAAGTACTATCGAGTCACAGCTCTTGGCTAAATCTTTCTATGCCGCTCACTGCTTGGACTTCTTGGTGGCCTTAGGGGCAGCTGCAGGGATGCTTCAGTACTGAATCCCTGTGCCAAGCGCTCTTCCCTCCTGGAAATTTTTCGCTCTCTGATAGATTTCCCTTAGCTCTATGGGCTTCAAACTGATTAGATAGTGTCCTCTCATGAGCCTTCTCAGCTTTAGACTTGTGAATACTCTCCATGAACACGTGCTTATTTTTAACGTGAACACGTTACCCTTGACCTTCATATACATATCATGGTACATATTGTTGACAGGTCAAACTTTCAACAACACTTCCACAAAGATTCCATGACGATTCCTAGATTCTTTAAAGATTCCATATGAAGATGCTGATGAAGTGATGAAGATGACGATGGATACTGTAATGTGAAGATACAAGCTCATGGACATCATCGAAAATCTCGTTATTATCATTTTGAGCCATTACGTCCACTTTTGTAATGTTTACAGGAACTTCATATTTTAAGTCGGCAATTGTATTTTAAGAAAGATGCTGACGGGAGCAAAGCGAACCCCGAACCCCTGACGGCCTCTAAAACACCGGGGAACGAATGGCACGCCTCGAGCCTGTCATGGTAAAGCAAACAGGGGGCACCACCTAGCTTCAGCGGCTAGGACGCAAACAACACACCACCATAACAAAGTTTTCATCCAAGAGAGATGGATGCTTGGGAGTAATGATGAAAAGGAAAGGGAATGAGATCAAGTGAGAGAGAGAGAGAGAGAGTGAGGGAGGGGGTATAGCAGGTTAGTACTTAGGCATCACAAAAGGATGGCGAATCCGCACACCCTTCACACATACACAAGCTCACTCCAAAACACAAGACTAGGTGGCGATTCCGCACACCTCACATGGGCAAAACGTTGCAAGAAAACATACTCACAAAACCTCAAGCTTTATTTAGAGAATTAGGCGATGAAATGGGGAGCATAGGGTAGGGGAATGAGAAGGGAGAGAGTGGTAGAGCACATGGCGGATAGCTGGGAGTTGATGGCAAAGACTCGCACGAGGATTATGGCCATCATCCTTTATTTAGTTGCCCTTCATCTTCCATATCCAAGGGTGTAGAGGTCATGCTCAAGACAAGCATGGTGATTGTGGTGATGGTGATGGTGTGGGTGTGGGTGTGGGTGTGTGTGTACTAGGCACACACAGTGCATAGTGTGTTCTTTGGTGATGTTGTGTGTTTTTGTGTGATGGTGACCCCTCTTTATATAGGGGAGGAGGGGGGGGAGAAATTATAGAATTTAGAAATGAAGAAATCATTATCTACATAGGCCATGTGACTGTGGGCCCCACTTGTCTGGCTGTGTGTATATGTGCTAGAACAGCAGTCTCATGAGAGAGAGACTAAGAGAGAGAGATGGGTTGATGAAAAAAAGTGAGAGGTGACATGGAGAATAAAGTAATTACAAGAGGGGAGAGAGAGGAGTGTGTTCAGAGGTGAATCTGTGTGCAGATGTGTGTGAACACAAGAAAAATCAGGTAACCACCGGGTGGGGATGGGTCTGTGGGCACCTTTTTTAGTGAAACTGAGTGTGTGTGAGTGTGGGGGAGGTTATTTAGCTACAAGACAAGAGACATGGCACCCTTTAGAGAGAGGGGGGGGTATTTGGGTCATGGGATATGATAGGAGAGAGAAAGGGGGGGTGGGGTATACTATTTTGGAAGATAGGGTAAGTTGCATGTGAGTTAGGGTGCATTATTGGTGAGTTAGAATGCATTATTGGTGAGAGGTGGGGTAGCTTGAGGGGAGAGATAAAGGAGAAAGGACAAAGGGAAGAGAGAGGGGGTTGACCTTTTGAGTGGAGGAGAGGAAAAGGGACACCCGGTGGGGCAACAGTGAAGAAAAAGGAGGCAAGGTGGGGATGGGCTACCCCGCAGGCATGAGGTGGCTTATTTTACCTTTCTTATATATTTACATAATCATACTTTATTTTTTTCTTACTTTTTCCAATGCTTTTTTTTTTCACTCCCTCCCTAAGAGGGGGTTTTCATGGGGTGGGGATGAGAGAAGAGGGGTATGGGAGCTTGGCTTGTGAAAAGCCCCCTTCATTAGCCCTCCCCTTTTGGCTAGAGGCATTCATGTCTCTAGCTCATCTGTTTGATCATTATCATCGGAGGTGGCGGCTGATGGTGTGTCCTCATCTGGAATGTCAATTGGTGGAGCCTGGTCAAATCGAAGAAAATAAGGTTTAAGTCGCCAACCATTTACCCTGGTTTTATGAAGTTTTCCATCATCCTCCATAAGCTGGTAGCTTCCATTGGCATACGTTTTCCTGACGATGAAAGGACCTTCCCATCGGAGTAGGAGTTTCTTATCCTTGCGCGTGTCGAAGCGATTGTCGTAGCGGAGCACCAACATTCCTTTCTTCAATTCTTTTTTCCGGAGATGCTCGTTAAAGCTAAACTGTCTATGCTCTGCTTGTGCTGCATAATAATTTATTGCTTCTTCTCTGTCCAGCTGCAGTCTTTCCAAGTTGATGATGTGATCTCTCAAATGCATGTTGGGCTGTTGAAGCTGGCTTGCCATTACTCTGAGACTTTGTAGTTGCACTTCAATGGGCAAGATTGCTTCCTTACCAAATACTAGATGATACGGTGTGAATCCCAAGGATGTACGAAATGAAAATCTGTAGGCCCATAAAGCTGGTAGTAGATACTTATCCCAGTCTCCAGGATGATTGTTTACCTGCTTGGTAATAATTTTAGAAACCATTCCATTTACCTTTTCAACTAGGCCATTACATTGAGGGTAATATGGTGAAGAGTGCCTCCTTGTAATGCCCAGTTTCTGCATTAATTCTCCTACCAAGTCTGCTCTGAAACCTGGACCTCTATCAGAGATGATCTCTAAAGGTGTGCCAAACCTACAGCATATGTGCTAGTAGATAAATTTAGCTACCTCTATCGCTGTGATTCTAGTGGTGGATGTAGCCTCTGCCCATCTAGTCATGTAGTCGACCCCCATGATAATGTAGAATTTTCCTGAGTTGGCCCTAGGTAATGGCCCAATGGCATCGATACCCCATTTTTCAAATGGGCCATATGAGAGAATAGGTGTCTGTGGTTTAGGCATAAGTGACCTAGTGCCGGCCTTTTGACACAACTTACATGTTTTGCACCAGTAGTGTACATCACGGTTGAGGCTAGGCCATATGAAGCCTGCCTGCAAGATTTTCCTACTTGTTATGTCTAGGGCAAAGTGACCACCACAAACCCCGTCGTGACAGCTAGCAATTACTCCCGTGATTTCCTGAGAGAGAGGGACCTTCCTGAGTATTTGGTCCTTACCCTTACAGTACAAACCGTCATTGATGAGTCGATACCTTGTGGCCTTCCGCGTCAGCCATTGCTTCTGTCCCTTTGTTAAATCTCATGGGCATTCCCCTGTTTCCAAAAAATGCATGATGTCAGGCAAGGCATCACTTCCTTGAAATAGAGGGAGCTTTAGTTTTATTGCTCCAACCACCACTTCCTGTAGTCTTTCACTTGCTAGGGCATCTGCTTCTTGGTTTTGAGCCCTTGGGATATGGTGTATTTGAACTTCTTCAAACTTACCCAACAAGGTTTTTACACCACTTAAGTGAGTCCTTAAACTAGGATTCTTGCATGTCCATGCTCCATTTACTTGCCTTACCAGAAGTAGAGCATCCCCAAATACATTAAGGCGTTGTACACCTTGCGAGATGCACCATTGTAGACCCTTGGTTAGTGCTGCATACTTAGCTTCATTGTTAGAATTTGAATCTAACAATTGGCCCAACGAAAATACCTTTGTCCCTTTGTCATCAAAGACCACTATGCCTACAGCTGCTTTGTCGGACGCTCGCTTGTAGGCTCCATCAAAGTAGAGAGAGTATGCTCCTTCTACCATCGGTGGTACTGGAGGTAATCGGACTTCTCCTTCCTTAGATTGCTTCTCCTTCCTTTCAAAGACTTGGTAGGTCATGAGTCCCCCCAAACTTGCCCTTATCGTGCTTTCTACTTGTACCGTGTAGTCAAACTCTTGCAGACGAACTAGCCATTTAGTAATTCTAGCAGACACATCCATGTGTTGTACAACATAGGGAAATATTTCATCCGTGGTTAGAATCACAAATTGCTTAGGCAGCAAATATGACCTAAACTTTGTAGTTGCAAATCTAAGAGCTAGGACTAAGTGTTCCACATGGGTGAAACCTTTCTCTCCTGCTGTCATCATTCGACTAGAGAAGTAGATTGGCCTCATGAAAGATGTCGTCGTATCCTTTTGGAGTAGCACAGCCCCCAATGAGTCATCACCAACACTTGAGGTGACATAGAATTTTTCATCCCACTTAGGTGGTGAGATAGTTGGCAGAGTGGCTAAGACCTCCTTTACCTTGTTGTAGTGATGTTCGCTTTCCTCGTCCCAAGTGAAAGTTGATCTTTGAGTGAGTTGTTGCAGTGGTAGAACAAGTTGTGATAGTAGATGTATGAATCTACTTAAGTACCTCACCTTCTGTAGAAAAGAGACCAGTTGACGTGCGGTCGTTGGTGAAGGTAGGGCTATGAGTGCAGACACCTTACTTGGGTCGGCGTTGATACCTTTTGCTGAAATTTCATGGCCTAGTAGAATGACTTTACTCTCCCCAATGTGGCATTTATCCACATTTAATTGCCCACCTAGGCTCTGCAACCTGGCCAAACCTTCAGTTACCTTTTCTAAATGTGAAATACGGGAGCTATATATACAAAAATCATCAATGAACACTCTTATGGATGTTCCAAAGAACGGTTGAAAAACATATGTGACATATCTTTGGAATGTGGTAGGTGCATTTGTGAGACCAAATGGCATAACCCTGTATGCAAAACAACCCCATGGAGTGATAAAAGTGGTTTTTAGCTGATCTTCCAAGGCTATGCGTATTTGAAAGTATCCAGAATAACCATCACATACGGTATAGCATTTAAAACCCGCTACTTCATTCAGAATTTCATCCAAGAAAGGGAGAGGAAAGTGGTCTCTCTTTGTAGCTGCATTTAGTGGTTTTTAGTCAACACAGACCCTCCACTTACCATTCTTTTTAGGCGTCACCACTACGGGTGACACCCATTCTGAGTTTTCTACAGGATAGATGAATCCCGCCTCCAGCAGTTTCCTTACCTCGGCCAAGAGTGCCTTTTCTTGTATGACCCCCAATCGTCGTAGCTTTTGCACAACTGGTTTTACCCCTTCCTTCAGCTTAATATGATGTTCCACCACTATAATGCCTATGATTCTTTCATAGTTGTCAATGAACAGGTTAGGAAATCCCATCAACATTTTCAAAAAACTATCTTTCTCCTCAAGTGTTAATTCCGTAGAGAACATACCCTTCAACCTACTTCCTCTTAGGCCAGGTGATTTTCTCTCCTCTTCATTGGGTTTCCCTTTTGGTGATGGATCACCAGTTGTGCTTACCCTTTGTGGATCCTTCATAATGATACCCATCACATCAATGGAACTGTCACTTTTGTCCGTGGATGTGGTCTCCTCCTCAGAACTGGAAGATTCGCTAGTGGTTTCATCTGCCGATGTTTCCAGATTCATTTGCTTCTGCTTGCCAATCCTCATGTCGTAGTAGATTGTCTCCCCTTTCTTACCGGTCATGCGTAGAAGGCCAGTACCCCAGTCCTGTTTTGCCTTCATGGCCATCAACCATGGCCTTCCCAAAATTAGTGGATAGCCCTCCCCCTTAGTAGGCATTACAAAAAAATCTACCTCTACCTCATTGTTGAAAGCTTTGATTTTCACGGCACTTACCACACCCACACACTTTACTTTTGCGTTGTTTGCCATCTTTGCCTTGCATGGAGAAGGCCTGTCAACCTCGAGCCCTAATCGAAGCATCATAGCTTCGCTCATTACACAGATTTGTGCACCTCCATCAATGTAGGTGTTTCCAACCCTCTTTCCTTTTATGTTTACGTCGACAATTGGAAGGATGTCATCCATGTTGCATCCCGAAATTGCTCCGGCTACCTTTGTTTTGGAGCGTCTTGTACTTACCATTTTAGACCATTGTCGCCTTACTTTTGGTGCAAGATGTAGCAGCTGTGACCATGTAATCTTTGGTCCTTGCTCTGCCACATCCAATGTTAGATCATAGGGCTTAGAACTTTCCCCTAGCTGGAAGTCGGTGATGCCCAATTTCCGTCGTGGCCTGGATGGCCTCTTGCTAGTTTCTCCTCTCATGCTTCTCTCATCATCTGATTGTGTAGCTTTCTCCCTCCTAGATCTTTTCACAGTCATGGCTTCAGGTGGTTCTAAAAAGGTTACCTTCTCCTTACCCTTGTCCCTCTCCTTTGCTCTGGGTGGATCCACTACTATGGCTTTTCCTTTCTCTTCTAGCCTTATGATGTTTACAGGGCGATCAGGTGGTGGGGCTGGTGGAAGAGGTGGGATGGATGCTTGTAGTGGTGTCTGGGGTGGACGTAGAATTTGTGTTGGTGGGGGTGGTGCTCGGGGTGGGGGTGTTCTTTCTCTAGGGGGTGACAATTGGTTCCTCCTACCTCCTCTATTATAGTTTTGTCGTGGTTTGGGACAGTAGTACATACCGTGACCGTCTTCTCCGCAGTTGTAGCAATGATACTCCCTGTTTTGTCGTCGTGCTCTTCCAGGGTCTTGATCTCTTTCTTGACTCCTCCCTTGTTGTATTAAGTGGACAGACAAATTCTGTAGTTGGTCAGTAATATGGGCCAACATATCTTGTTGGTCATCTCTTACCCCAAGAGCCGGTGGTGGTGGTATGGTGGTTGTCATAGTTGCTGGTCGACGCAATGTTCCTGATTCTATTGACTCGGTTTCTTTGGCTTTCATTCGCAGTTTCTTGTCTTTAAGGCGAGCAATCTAAACGGCTAACTCGTACGTAGCCGGGAATCTACCTTTCACCTTCTCCTTGAGAAGCGGCCATAAGCCATGCGTGAACCGATCTTTTTTTAGGAAATCAGCTGCAGCTTCCCTCCTAGCCAGTGACTCAACCCACCGTTCCCACAAATCCACAAATTTGGACTCATAGGTGGCATATTCTAAAAGACCCTCCTACTTCAAGTCTCTCAACTTGTCCCACAACTTTTCTGAAGTGGTACCTCCCCCAAAGCGCCTCCCGTATCTTTGTTGCTCACTATACATGCTACTTCAAAGTCATCTAGGAAGTCTGTTACCAAATCCTCCCCCTTCTTTCCTTTAAATGTTGGAAATGCTACACTTGACATGATTACTGAGAGAGAGCTAGAAAGACACACTGCTTAACTTGCAAAAGTTTTTTCTTCTTTACAAGGAGGCGTGTATACCCTCTTATACTAGGACATAGATTAAAACTTCAAATGGTACATTGCCTTGTACCAAAGGTAAGACAAATGGTTGATCTGATGCCAGAACCTCCAAAAACCGCTCCCCACCCGGCATGGTGTCAATGACGTGCTGGTAGTGAGCCTTCAAATCCAGTATTACCTTGATTGAGCGTACACGTGTTGGTATGTGTGATCTGTCTTGAGGTAGGTTGTACTGATTCATGTGAAGCTTAGAGGTGCTTAGTCACTGTCCAAGCTTGTGGGAGAGGGTGGTGTTCTTTCCTGAAACAAACTCAGTAGATCCCTAGTTTCTCTAGTAAGAGTGTGAGCCAATGCTTCCGTTATCTCTGCTGCAGCATCAGGTGCGACTTGAAAACTGACTGTGATAATTACCTCGGTGACTTGAGTTACCCGATTCTCAAAGTAGAATAGTGTTGATTCTCTATTGTGTAGAGCTCCTTCCATTTTGTTGTTGTGGGTTGGTTGTAGGTCTCGGACATGGTTTCGACCTTCTCCTTCTTCTTGGCACTTGGCCTATGTATATCCACTGGGTTTGGCGTGTTGGTTGACTCTCCCACTGCAAATCGATTACCGTTACGCCTGGCACTTGAGCTTCGATGGAGATGCGGAGTTTGTCTAGTTGTGCTTGGAGCTCTTCTTCTTCTATCGTCCAATTAGCAAATCCTGCTAGCCATTCATCCATTCACAATAGTTTAAGGGTTTCAGTCTTGTAAACTGAAGGGTTTCATGAAAAGATCCTCAGTGGGGGCACCAAATGACGGGAGCAAAGCGAACCCCGAACCCGCGACGGCCTCTAAAACACCGGGGACCGAATGGCGCGCCTCGAGCCTGTCATGGTAAAGCAAACAGGGGGCACCACCTAGCTTCAGCGGCTAGGACGCAAACAACACACCACCATAACAAAGTTTTCATCCAAGAGAGATGGATGCTTGGGAGTAATGATGAAAAGGAAAGGGAATGAGATCAAGTGAGAGAGAGAGAGAGAGTGAGGGAGGGGGTATAGCAGGTTAGTACTTAGGCCTCACAAAAGGATGGCGAATCCGCACACCCTTCACACATACACAAGCTCACTCCAAAACACAAGACTAGGTGGCGATTCCGCACACCTCACATGGGCAAAACATTGCAAGAAAACATACTCACAAAACCTCAAGCTTTATTTAGAGAATTAGGCGATGAAATGGGGAGCATAGGGTAGGGGAATGAGAAGGGAGAGAGTGGTAGAGCACATGGCGGATAGCTGGGAGTTGATGGCGAAGACTCGCACGAGGATTATGGCCATCATCCTTTATTTAGTTGCCCTTCATCTTCCATATCCAAGGGTGTAGAGGTCATGCTCAAGACAAGCATGGTGATTGTGGTGATGGTGATGGTGTGGGTGTGGGTGTGGGTGTGTGTGTACTAGGCACACACAGTGCATAGTGTGTTCTTTGGTGATGTTGTGTGTTTTTGTGTGATGGTGACCCCTCTTTATATAGGGGAGGAGGGGGGGGAGAAATTATAGAATTTAGAAATGAAGAAATCATTATCTACATAGGCCATGTGACTGTGGGCCCCACTTGTCTGGCTGTGTGTATATGTGCCAGAACAGCAGTCTCATGAGAGAGAGACTAAGAGAGAGAGATGGGTTGATGAAAAAAAGTGAGAGGTGACATGGAGAATAAAGTAATTACAAGAGGGGAGAGAGAGGAGTGTGTTCAGAGGTGAATCTGTGTGCAGATGTGTGTGAACACAAGAAAAATCAGGTAACCATCGGGTGGGGATGGGTCTGTGGGCACCTTTTTTAGTGAAACTGAGTGTGTGTGAGTGTGGGGGAAGTTATTTAGCTACAAGACAAGAGACATGGCACCCTTTAGAGAGGGGGGGGGGTATTTGGGTCATGGGATATGATAGGAGAGAGAAAGGGGGGGTGGGGTATACTATTTTGGAAGATAGGGTAAGTTGCATGTGAGTTAGGGTGCATTATTGGTGAGTTAGAATGCATTATTGGTGAGAGGTGGGGTAGCTTGAGGGGAGAGAGAAAGGAGAAAGGACAAAGGGAAGAGAGAGGGGGTTGACCTTTTGAGTGGAGGAGAGGAAAAGGGACACCCGGCGGGGCAACAGTGAAGAAAAAGGAGGTAAGGTGCGGATGGGCTACCCCGCAGGCATAAGAGAGATGGAGTTCTCATTATGCTAACACTTTATGTGGATGATATGCTTCTTACCGGAAATACTGCAAATCAAATTGAAGCGTTTAAAGATGCTTTGAGAAAAACCTTTGAGATGTTTGATCTTGGTTTGCTACATTATTACTTGGGTATTCAGTTTGTGCAATTAGAGGATGGCATATACATGTTGCAAGCAAAATATTTGCATAAAATTCTGGACAAGTTTGGTATGCAAAATTGTGGAGCTTATAAGGGTCACCACATTATCCATGTATAGCTAATCACCTCTATAATAGCTTTAATTAGAGAAATATACTATACATGTAAGAATGTGTTATGCAATATGTTGATGAAAATCCACCAAAGCTCAAAAAGCGATGCCATTATGCACTCATGCTACTTGTTTAATAAGGCGATGCCTCTTTAAAAATCGTTGTCTAGATTAAAAAAGCATTGGAAAAAGTAAGAAAAAAATAAAGTATGATTATGTAAATATATAAGAAAGGTAAAATACCTCCCTAAGAGGGGGTTTTCATGGGGTGGGGACGCAAGAAGAGGGGTATGGGAGCTTGGCTTGTGAAAAGCCCCCATCAATGCTTGTTGGATGAGCAAAGTCAGGTCACGGTGTTGTAATTAATCTCTATAGAAGCCTAGGGACAAATCAGGTCATTTTGGCCAGACATTAGGTTTTCTAAGGTTTAGTATATAAACCAAAACCTAAAGCTTTGTAAAGAGACTTCTAACATTCTTATCTTCTGTGTCGATTGGGAGACTAGGAGAGAGTGAGAGAGTGTGTGTGTGTGCTACAAGAGCTATGCTGGTCGGAATCGCAAACGGAGAGAAGCAGCGTGTTGTCCACGAGGAGAGTTACACGTTGATGCTTACATCACGTGCATTCGTCTATGTTTTGGCAGATTCACCCGCGAGCTACTTTTGGAGTTTTGATGAGTAAATGTTGTCCGTTTTTGCATTTTAGCATATCCACGTGATTAGAGCGAGTAGAGCTACGCATTAGGCATCTTAGTTTTTGAAAAAGTCGACCTGCAAAAATATGTCAGACATCCTACGCGATTCAGCACCGGGTGTTTTTGGGTAGGGTTTTGGGTATTGGACCTTAGGGAGAGTGGCCTATTGGTGTTGATAGGATATCCCTCAAGTTTAGTAACATTTCGAGAACGTCTAATGGGCTTTTGGCTTGCAATAGTATCATAGGAGACTCTCACATTCACAGAACCGATGGCATGTAGATTTGATATCTCTGTAGGAAGTAGTCATTAGTCGGTCGAGTAGAGGTTGACACCCTTTGCTTGCTTCCATGCGCCTGCGGGTCGAGCTCCGTCCTCAGTTGACATTATATGTTAGGTGAGTTCTCGCTATGCTGAAGTCCGTCGCGGCGTATCCGCCAACATTGGCGTCGTTGCCGGGGACGAGGGCCCTAAGTAGGTGACCGAGACTAGTCCTTGAGGATAGAGGTCCCTCTGGCTTGCCAAAGTATATTCATTCTTTTAGATAGGATCGGAGAGTGGTGGACTCTTTTGGTCTTAGAGGGAGTCTAGGGAGAGTGTGTCTGTCCTAGATCCTTCATCTTAGGTAGTATTAGGTAGTAGTAGGTTGTGGTGTAGAGAGTAGGAGTTGGAGTGGTAGATGTGGTGGTAGGTTGACTTGAGAGTCCGTGTGAGGCTAGGAAGCAACCAAGACATCAAAATCACCATCTCATATGATAAGTAGGAGTAGGGTAAGTACGATATCTTGATTGTTGATCTAGAGTACTTTATGTATGTCTTATTTGTTGTTAGGCTCATCAAAGAAGTGGAAAACGCTAAGTAGGAAAGACGGTAAATTGTGTTTGGAAGCTGATTTGAAGTCCAAAAGTTTCTGTGATTATTGTTGAGAGCTATACAGAGCATAGGGAATACTACTGCCAGAAAAAAATTGCATTTTAAGACAGTAGACATCCTACGCGTAGGATGTCTCCAAGGCACTTTTGGCAAGGAAATTGGGGAAACTACGGCTACCAGTGTGTTCAGAGGGTAGGTTTTACCCTAGTAACATATTCCCTATTTTTGTTGACCAAAAGCCAAAAGGCGGAGTCAAAAAACGTAAAATTTCAGAAAAGGCTTATATTGAGTGATTTTTGCATGTTTTTGCAAGTGTGAAGCATACTTGCACTTGCTGAGAGCATAAGGAAGCATCAGGGACACTTCAGTCTAAAAAAATAAGTAGTAGACATCCTACGCATAGGATGTCTACAGGGTGATCTGGGCATTTTTTTGAAAATATGAGGTTACCAGTGTGTTTAGAAGGTAGGTTCTACCCTATTTTCACCTTAAAAGTGGAAATTTGATCAAATTTTGACAGATTAAAGCCAAAAGAATAGAATTGCCAGACATCCTACCCAAATTGTGTCCAAGGCCTAATTTTGAGACCAAACCATAGGATGACTCCATAGGCATGTTCTAAATGTTGTATTGGGTGCATGTGATAAATTTCATCTCAATTGGGTCAGTCAAAGTGAAGATTGAATAGACTTTAGCTTTTTTGGACGGACAAAAGGCAAGAATAGCTAGTTTTGGGGTCTTTTGACATCCAAACTCAAATCTAAGCATACCAATGGGTTGTTGAAGACTAGGGGAATCTTTGGTCCAAGTTTGTGTTCATTCTGAGCAAAAAGACATCCTACGCATAGAATGTCTACTACATGATTCTGAGACCAAAATTCTACTGTGACCATACCATGCTGTCATATAGCCTTGGATAAGCCTCCTAGGAAAATTTGGTCCAATTTGGAGTTGATTTGACTTGGGAATTCATCAGAACAGACATCAGGCTTTTGGAACAGATTCTTGATCATTTGACCAACCTACAAGTGTCAGAATCAAAAAGTAAAAATAGCTGTGAGTTTATCACATCAAGGGGAAGCTACAGTGCAAGTTTGAGCTGAAACAGAGCAAAAAGGCATCCTACGCGTAGGATGTCTCCAGTTTGATTTAGGACTCCAAACCAACATGTGAGCACACCACTGTGATCAGCACAACAAGGAGAAGCTGGGGTGAAAATTTCAAGTCATTTTGAGCAAAAAGACATCCTACCCATAGGATGTCTCAAGGTCATTTTTGAATCCAATTGAAATTTTGAGCATACCATTGGGTTGCTGGACACAAGGAGAGTCTTAGGTTCAAATTTGGCCCAATTCTGAGCAAATAGACATCCTACGGGTAGGATGTCTCTTGCATGATTTTGGACCCTAGACCAACATTTGACAATACCAAAGTGTTTCATAGCATCTTATAAGCCTGCCAGTCAATTTTAGTCCAATTTGGAGCTCATTTGACTTGAAAAATCAGCTGATAGAGTATCCAGCTTCTGAAACAAATTCTTGAGCATTTGACCAGCCTAGAGGTGTCAGAAACAAAAAGTGAGGATACCTAGGGGTTCAACACATCAAGGGGAGTCTCTGGACCAAATTTTATTCAATTCTCAGCAAAAATACATCCTACCCGTAGGATGTCTAGGAGCTTATTTTGAAATTTTGACCATACCACTGTGTTGCTAAACCCAAGGGGAACCTTTGAACCAAATCTTGCTTCATTCTGAGAAGAAAAAAATTTGGGCGTAGGATGTCTCCAAGGGGTTTTTGGGCAGGAATTTGGGAATTCTGAGACCATCAGTGTGTTTAGAGGGTAGCTTTTACTTTAGGAACATGTTGACTTGAGTTTTTTCCCATGTTTTTGATGTCCAAAAGTCAAAAGACGAAGTCAGAAAGCGAAAAATTCATAAATTGCTTGTTTGGAGTGATTTTGACATTTAAATGAAATTCTGAGCATACCAAGGTGTTGCTAGACTCAAGGGGAACCTTTGAACCAAATCTTGCTTCATTCTGAGCAGAAAAAAATTTGGTCGCAGGATATCTCCAGGGGGTTTTTGAGCAGGAATTTGGGAATTCTGAGACCACCAGTGTGTTCAGAGGGTAGTTTTTACCCTAGGAACATGTTGACTTGAGTGTTTTCCCATGTTTTTGATGTCCAAAAGTCAAAAGGCGAAGTCAGAAAGCGAAAAATTCATAAATTGCTTATTTGGAGTGATTTTGACATTCAAAAAAAATTTTGAGCATACCAAGGTGTTGCTAGACTCAAGGGGAACCTTTGAACCAAATCTTGCTTCATTCTGAGTAGAAAACAATTTGGGCGTAGGATGTCTCCAGGAGGTTTTTGGGCAGGAATTTGGGAATTTTGAGACCACCAGTGTGTTCAGAGGGTAGGTTTTACCCTAGGAACATGTTGACTTTAGTGTTTTCCCGTGTTTTTGATGTCCAAAAGTCAAAAGGCGAAGTCAGAAAGCAAAAAATTCATAAATTGCTTGTTTGGAGTGATTTTGACATTCAAATGAAATTCTGAACATACCTTGCAAGGTGTTGCTAGACTCAAGGAGACTCGAGCAGAAAAAAATTTGGCCGTAGGATGTCTTCAGGGTTTTTTTTAGGATCCAACTATAATTTTGACCATACAGGGGTGTTCACAGTGTCACAGAGATCCCAAATCTTCTTTTAAAATTGAATTTGGACTCATTTTGACCATTCTAAACTGCATTTCACTATTTTGGCCATAACTTTCACAAACGGTATTGGATTGGAAAAGTTTTTATATCAAAACATAGCCTGGGAGCGACACTACAGATCTTAGAGCAAAATTTGAACTAAATGTATGACTTTGACAACCATTTAGGTCAACTTTGAAATAAACATCGTTTAAGGCCTCAAAATGCATCCGGAATTCAGGAGTGTCTAAAACCGACAGTTCGAAAGAATTGTGAGAAAACAGTCACTGTTTTGAACATAGTTTTGACTTTTCCCTAGGAGAGGGGCTAGTGAGCCATAAGCGAGGTCATCGGCTAGAGTCAACCCAGGCTCTGGAACAGACCGCTCAAATCGACCTAGAGCAGACACGAGTGCATGTGAGATTTTCATCATCGGGAAGCTGAAATTTGAAACCAGATTTGGTCTCTAGGCCTTCTAATTGACCATTAAAGACTGCTAAGTTAGCATATTGAAATTATCTTTTGGGAAAACCATTGGTCACCCACCGCAGGAAGATGTAAAAGTTAACTACGGCCTAGTGTAAAATTTGAGCGTCCATACACAAATCTGGTAGCAGTAAGACCATACACAAGGACTCTTGATTTTGCAACAATAGTCGCAAGTTTTGGAGAATTGTAACACAAGATTTTTTCTAGCAAATCGCTCCAGCTTGTGCATAATTCTCTTGTGCTAGCTTAAGTTTAGTTCATTGAAAAGCGAACTTGAAAGTCACTTCCAAGCTCAAGGAACAAGTGTGGCCGTCAAAGGCACATCAAGAATTTTTGCATTCATTGTGAAAAAGTTTGCCAGCTAAATAGAATTTTGCAGATTGTGTGCTAAAGTGAACACAAGTTAGCTCGACTCAAGAATCGCTATGAAGGGAGCAGTCGTTGTAGTATAGTGGTAAGTTGCATAACTTATCGCAGTGCTTCCAATAGATCGAGGCCTGCTAAAAAGCTCTAGGAAAAGCAAGCAGCCAGACAAGTCAGTATCACTCTTGGCAAGCAAGGGAGCTAAGAAGTTCAAGCAGTGCAAGCAAAGCCCAGTTCAAAAAACTCAGAGATTAAGGAATCCACAAAAGCTGAAGGACCTCAAGCGAAAAAGACCAACACAAGGGTGCTAATAATTTTTATTAGCATTGAGGCAAGCAATTAGAGCTATCACTGAACAGGTACAACAAAGGAGTCAAGACAAAAGCAATGGCGTCTCAAAGGAATCAGACCAGCCGAGATGAAGCTTCAAGTACATCCACAGAAATTACAAGAGAGAAAATTTGGATCTATCTGATTGGCCACTACAAAGGACTGCCATGCTATGAGGATGTCAATTGGAATTTGTACATCAAGACAAAGAAAGATACAGAGGAAACTCGGACATCTCAATATGTGGAAGTTGAAACAACGAAGAATGTACTACACCCACATCCAGATTTCATGGAAGACTGTCTGGGATCAATATACATGAGGCACGGAAAATACATCGACAATGAGATAGAAATGTTGTACAAAGATCAACTTACAAATATTGATAGCCGTTTTTTCGGCTCTCTGTAATTGCCATAGTGAGTTATCTCACCCTATCAAATCACTCAAACACTGTGCTTACCCTCACCCTTTCACTGTATATAGGTGCGTGTGAGTTAGGGGACTTTTCCCATATCTCCTTACTGAAATAAAAAACCCTCAATTAGCTAGTCATTGGACTAGTTGAGCCAAAAAAATAAAAAATATAAGTATATTATGACCCATGCGTATGTAAATATTTCTTTGTATATAGGGCCTAAATAAAAGATTTTTTCATAATTATTTTGGTATTTATTTAAATATTTCTACCTAGGTGTGTGTTATTTATGCTCTGTACATTGCCTCGTCATTACCACAATTTTTCTTACCATTTTTCATACTCTTTATTCCATATAGAAATATTTTCATGTAAGCTTCTCTTATATTTGGTGTAACTCCACCCCAACAAAAATCCAAAAAAACTAGTTTTATTTATGTGTATAGTTTTTCACTATTGTGATTTTTCCCTTCCTACATCTATTTTGTTTTTTTTTTCTAAAAAATTATAACACCAAAAATATTTATCTTTTTATGGTAGCCTCATAATGAGAGAGATTTCTTTTGACCCCTTTATATTTTTTCCACTTATATTATTTATATTTGACATGTACATATTTTTTAGACCCCTCAATATTTGATTTTCTTAGTTGTACTATTCACTTATATCATGATCTCAACAATATCTTCAATTATAGACCTACCAAATAAGGTCAAGGGTAGGTGGCATGCATACATGCACTATGGAGGGCTCACTCTTGGAGGTATTCAAAAGAATCATCCAAAGAAGGACCCCACAAGGACCTTGTGCAGTGGAAAAAAACGGTCGGTTTTGCTAAATTTTTAAAGTTCACTTGCTCTCCGAATTTGAAAAGGTGATACAAACAAAAGTTGTAGCTCGTGGGCTGAACTTTTGCCTCAAAGTTTTTCATATTTTTTTGAGCTACGAGCTGTGAGCTATGATTTTATTAGTGGACCCCAGTTTTCCTATGCTATGCAGCCACACTCTCTCTTCCACTTTATCATTTTCCTCTTTCACACACACTTCTCCCCTCATCATCCCCACCTCTCTCACCACGCCTCTCTGCACCCTACTCACCTTCTCCTCAACCTTGAAGAATAAGAGAAACCATGGTGAACTCATACCTCCCACACACAATTCCATTCCAAAATTGACCACCTAGTCTCATTTTTCCTCCTCCAAATTACCCATATCTATCAAAAAAACCACAAAATTCAGCCTCTTCTCTTAAAAGACAGCATCATGGTGGTTGATTACTCAGCTTCAATTACCTTGTCTCTCAAGGAAGGTCAAGAGTGGAGAAAAAATGTACCGTCAAAGCTAGTGGACCGTCAACAAGTGTCAAAGTTGGCCCTACTCAAGACACTTGGAGCATCAACCTGGTAAGAAATCCACCTTTTCTTCCTTATTTGTATCCTACATGGATACTCCCATTGTAAATATCCAATTCCATTTGTAAATTAATACTAACACTAACCCACTATGAAAGGTCCTATCACCTACATTTCTCTCCTCTCTCTTTCCCCACCAGCTTCTTGATAATTCCAAGCAAAAGAAATTAGATAAATTGCTGAAAATCTAACCCAACCATGGTTAGAGGAGTAACCCTAGCCTTCAAAATTGCTATAAAAGGAGGGTGTAGCTAGCACAAAAAGGGGGGAGAAGAAAGAGCACTATGCTATAGCTTGAGAAGCCAAGCTCAACCTCTTGAGAAGGAGCTCTTGAGTGGAATCTCATTGGCATTAGGCATATGTATGTGTTGTATTAGGGGTGATTAGCAAGGAAACTCTATGCCATTGTAAGAGAGAGTGATCATTAAATTGAGAGTAGGAAATCTATCATTACTCCTACTAGAGTAAGCCCAACATTTGTTGAATCAAGGAGGGTGAATTTGGACTAAGCATGGATACCTTGTCTCCCTTCCAACGTGAAGTCATGGACAATAATGATGTGTAAGTGTCTTGGTGTTTTATTTAAGTTCTTGATAGCTTGTCTCCGGGTATTGTTATCAATTTAGCCATAAATCCCACATGTTGTAAGAGGGCGATAGGGTGGAAAGGACTCCCCTGGCCTTAAGACAGTGATTGGGGTGGCTTTTTTCTTGTGATGTGTTGTGGTGTAATTTACTCAGGCTATGTTGAACAAATACTAATCTCACTTTGATTGGTCATGACAGATTTGTAAGAAGGCATTAGTGCAACAAGCACCCCTTCCCCCTTCTCTCTCTTTCTTACATATATATATTTATGTTTGCTTGATCATTAACGATACACTTCAAAGCAGCCCGAGCACCATCTCTCTCTCTCTCTCTCTCTCTCTCTCTCTCTCTCTCTCTCTCTCTCTCTCTCTCTCTCTCTCTCTCTCTCTCTCTCTCTCTCTCGTGTTTTAGTGTGTGAGAGTGTTCCATTGGTGTTAGGGTTAGTGTAAATTCCTTGCTTGTTTGTGGGTTGCTCTAACGATTCTCCTCTTTTGCGTCCTAGTTCGCTCTTAAACTAGGTGGTGCCCCTTGTGTAGTTGGGATTTGGCTGGGGGTTTGTTGTTTTGGTTTGTGTTGTGTTGTGCCCCATCCCCATTGAGCAGCACGGGAGCCTTGAAGGGTGTCTAGAGGTTGCTCTTCTTGTTGCCCGCCCCGGACCGCTTCAAATTGTTGCCCCCACTGAGGAAAGGCTTGTGTATGTTTTGTGAAGGCTCAACCTTTAGCATAATCAAGTAGCTTGCATGAATCACGAGAATTTGTATGATCCCTTCATTACCATTGCAAGGCAAAAGGTACACATAATTGTTAGTACTAAGTTGCAATTTCAGCGAGTAATTCGTAGAATTTTAGGTCCTCTTAGGTTGGTAGAGATAAACGCATCAGTAAATCCTTTTATTTTGCCTCTCATTAGGTACGACCTTAGTTTGGACGTCTATATTTTTGTTTTGTTTTAAGAATTAGGTCATGCATAGACCATGGATAATGGCCCAGGAATACAGGTTTTTCCCTTTCATTTCACTCCACACATTAGAGTAAACATTGCAATTAGTAGAAAAATCCATTTTCAACAACGTATGGTATTCATGTTTGGTGCCCAAAGAGTAGGAGAAATTCTCGCATCACCAAACCCTGTCATTCTACCTCTTATTGATTATCATAGGTCATTTGATGTGAATATTTTTATTTTGTTGTAGAATAGATTGCAATTTAGAAAATATTATTGTGTAAATCTTTTAAAGAAAGAAAAAACAAAAACGCGTCACTTTGAAATCAATTCAATGGAGAGCCAACGCCAAATGTCTGGATATCCTCTTTTCTTTGGAGAGCCTGGAGAGGATGCAGAATTATTTCTAGTGAATTTCAAGATGTCTTGCCGTATCAAGAGGATAGTAACTGATCAAGAACGTGTAGAAATGTTTGAGGTGGTCCTTAGGAAAGATGCTAGCACTTGGTTTGACTCTTTGCCTGAGGAAGTTAAAGGGAATTACACGAAAGTTTTGAATCGTTTCAAGAAATACTTCTTTGATCCCCAAAACACTCAGAAATTATGGAAAGACATTGTTTCTCATAAGCAAAAAGACTTAGATGACTACTACTTGTACAAGCAAGAGTTTCTACGTCTTTGGGCTCTATGGATACGAAATGTTGCTAACCCTGGTGATGGTGCAGAATTTTTAAAGAAGGAGAGGTTCATAGCCGGACTCTTTCCTGACCTTAAGGTAAAAGTTGAGGCGGGTGCACCTGCTACTTTTGATGCAGCTGAAACTAGGGCTGCTGAGAAGTATAGGAAACTCAAGTGCTTAAGGGGAGAGGTTCCAATAGAAGGTCTTAGACCCAAAGGTAAGTCACAAGCATCAACATCTAGGGAGCTTCCTGAGGTAACGGCTGAAGTGATTGAGAAGTTAAATGAATCTTTAAGCAGCTTGTCAATTCACCTTGCACAAGCTGTAGGTCCAAAGGGACAAGCAAAGAAGTCAGAAGAGAGAGAGCCACGAACTAGGAGAGTCTTGCAATGTTGGAATTGTGGAGAGTCTGGACATGGGATGTATAATTGTCCTTGGCCCCGTGGAGAGCCAGGGAGACCTAACTTGAATTACCCAGTGATGAATGCAGGAGAAGGAGCTGGTCAACAACCAAGGCTTCTACAAAGGCCAAATGGACCAAGACCACCTCCACAAGGGGTAGAAGGAGTTCCACCTTTGCCAGATCCAAATGTGCATGTGGTAGAGGTGACAAATTCAAATGAGGTTGACAAGGAAGCCAATGGCATTAAGCGTGGCCGAGGGAAAGGTAAAGAGAAAGAAGGAGTCACATCACAGAGTGACCATGGACAAGGCAAGAAGGCAAAGGAAACCAAGGAAACCAAGAGGACTCGATGTCATATCAACCTCCAAGACTTCCCTCTTGGACATGGTATGGCTCCGTACAACTTGTTGGAAGACATGAGAGGTAAGGGTCCTGATATTTTATGGCCTCAATTTCTTGCATTATGTCCACAAGTTAGGAGGGATTTAACAAGGGCAGTTAGCACTAGGAGAAAGGTAAAAGAGAGTGTGCCTGTTGTAAAAATTGCACAAGCTAAAATGAATGAGGACATTACACCGGTGCTAGACTGTTACATCAAAGGAAGATTGGTTAGGAAAGGTCTAGTGGATGGGGGTGCACAAATTTGCATCATGACAGAGGGACTCATGCAAAAACTAGGCATGCACATCCATGAGACACCTGAAATTAAGGTCAAGATGGCAAACAATAGCAAGGCTAGGTGCATAGGCATTTGTAAAAATGTCTTTGTAGAGGCCTTTGGCATTAAGAAAGCGGTGGATTTTTATGTTATGTCGACCAAGGGAAGTGGTTATCCATTTATCCTAGGAAGACCATGGCTAATGAAAATGCGAGCTTTGCAAGATTGGGAGAGTGGGAAATTAATTTGCAGGAATGACAATCATAAGAAGGTTGTCTTTGACATGAAGGAGCAACGCCAAGAGGAGCTCCATGAAGAATCATCTCAAAGTGAGACGGAAGAAGGATGGACCGATAGCACTTCAGAAGAAGAAAGTAGCGGCAGCATTACTGAAGAGGAGTCTTCCATCGAATTCATGGGGGTAAGGTTTAAGCCAAGCAACCAAGAGACCTCTTGTCAAGGCTTGGAGGAGGTAGGTCCTCAAGAGAACGAAGGTGTTCAAGATGAAGGGATGCTGGAAGGTATGCTATCAACAACACTTACAAAGGATGAAAGAGAGGAGTTCAAATGTGTGCTAAGGAAGTTTCCTAGGCTTTTTGCTAAAGACTACACCGACGTGCGTGGGGTAGATGTTGTTCAACACAAGATTGAGTTAAAGCCTGAGGCCACACCTAAAGCTCAGAAGCTACGAAGGCTAGGAGTTATAAAGGAGCAGGCTCTACTCAAGGAGGTAAGAAAGCTTCTAGCAGCAGGTTTCATTTATCCAGTGGAGAATTCAGAGTGGGTCTCTCCTGTTGTTGTCACTCCTAAGAAAAATGGCAAGTGGAGGGTGTGTGTGGATTACCGTCCCCTCAATGAGGAAACAAAAAGAGATCACTTTCCCCTCCCATTCCAGGATGAGATACTAAATGAGGTAGCTGGTCATGAGAAGTACATTGTGTGCGATGGTTACTCAGGTTACTTTCAAATAGGGATTGCATTGGAGGATCAATTGAAAACAACCTTTATCACTCCTTGGGGTTGTTATGCTTTTAGAGTCATGCCATGTGGTCTGACAAATGCTCCTACAACATTCCAACATTTCATGAATATGGTGTTTCAAGCATTCTTTGGAAAGTCAATTAGGGTGTTCATTGATGATTTCTGTATTTATAGCTCAAAATCATTGCATCTACAAAGGGTAGAAGAAGGTTTAAAGAAGCTCTAGGACATGGGAGGTCAACTCAACCCCGACAAGTGCCATATAGGTGAGGATGAAGTAATCTTGCTTGGTCATAAAGTTTCTTACAAAGGCATTGAAGTGGATCCTTCAAAGGCAAAGGCTCTTATTGAGCTACCATCACCCAAGAGTCTTAAGGAGGTCATCTCATTCACTCAAAAGGTGAAGTATATGTCATGCTTCATTCACTTAGCCTCGGAGTTACTTCACCCTTTGCAAAAGTTGACACAACAAGTAGAATTTGCATGGTCTGATGAGCTTGAAGAGTACTTTTGTAACATTAAAGCCATTTTTTCAGAGCTACCAACACTCATGCCTCCTTGTTGGGAGTACACATTCTTTGTTAGCTCTAGTGCTGGGAAAGAAACAATTGGTACAGTTTTGCTACAACAAGATCCCTATAGTACCAGGATGCGGCCCATCTAATTTGCTAGTAGGGTCATGAATGCTTTAGAGAGAGGCTACACGGAGGCAGAACTCATGATGCTTTCTCTCATGTTTGCGATAAGGAAGTTTAGATCCTACTTGCTCCCAAAACCTTTTGTAATCCTCACCGCAGAGAATTTGTTCCCTTGGGTGTCATCTCAAATGAATCTTAGTACTAGGATCTCAAAGTGGATTATGGAGTTGCAAGAGTTTCAATACTCTTTCAAGGTAGAAGATAGTGTGCGTCCACAATTGGCAGGGATTCTCACTTATAGGGTGCATGAAAAGGAGATTAAGGTGCCTGAAGTAAAGACCCTACCATTGCCACCACCAAAAAGTATTCCTAATGCTCTTACCTTGTTCTTTGATGAAGATTTTCGATGAGCCACAGGGAAAGCAGGGGGAGGGCTAGTGTTGCTCAACCCAAGTGGAGAGGTGGTCATGAAAGAGAAGGTCAATCTACCAGGTTCAACTAGCAACAATGAAGCAGAATACGACACACTACTTCATGGTTTGAAGATGTGCATTGGCCAAGGGATAAAACATCTCATGGTAAAGGGAGATGCACTTCTCATTGTTAAACAGATTTTAGGCATTTGGGCATGCAAGAATGAAAGCTTAAGGACAAAAGTTCATGCCATTCGTAGGATATTTAATCAGTTTGAAGAAGTGCAACTATATCATATTCCGAGGAAACAAAATGAAGATGCCGATTTACTTGCACAACAAGTAGTTACATGTGTTGAGAGAGAAGTGCAGGTCATCATGGTGGCAGCAGCTGTCAAACAACCGAGATACCAGGGATTGGAGTCATTGGCTCCCATTATTGGCTACATTTTGGAGGGTGAGTTTCCACAAGACTTCACAAAGGCTCAGAAGAGGAGACTCATGAAGAAGGCAAGTTTCTATCTCTTCGTAGAAGGCTCCCTCTATCAAAGAGGGAAGGATCAAGTGTGCAGAAGAGTACCAACTATCAAGGAAATTCCAGCCATTCTAAAAGGTTTGCATGAAGAGGCATGTGGTGGTCATTTTTCCCAAGAATTAACTGTGAAGAAGATTTTTCTTGCGGGGTATGTTTGGCCAAGTCTACATGTGGATGTCCAACATTGGTGTAAAAGTTGTCACAATTGTCAGGTAAATGGGAATAGAAGATTGATTTATGGTCCAAGGCAAATTGTGCTTGCAAATGGACCCTTTGAAAAGTGGGGCATTGATGCTATGGGTCCTCTGCCTAGGACAAAAAATGGTAAACTCTACATTCTAGTGGTTGTAGACTATATGACTAGGTGGGTGGAAGCACAAAGTGTGGCAAAGGCAAATGAGAAGACAGTGAGCAAATTCGTCTACACTCACATTTGTTGTAGATTTGGCACACCTTTGGAGATTGTTTCTGATAATGTTCTAGGGTTTAGAAAGGGATTGCTCACAGAAGTCTGTGAAGAACTTCGCATTCTACATCGTCACAGTACACCCTACTATCCCCAATCAAATGGTTTGGTGGAAAAAGCTAATGGTGTCATTGCAGGAATCATTAGAAAGATGGTGCAAAACAAGACAAAATTATGGGATGACTTCTTGGATGGTGCCTTGTGGGCATATCGAACCACATATAGGGAAGCCACGGATTTCACACCATTTCACTTGGTCTATGGTCAAGAGGCTTTGCAGCCTATCGAGCTCAACATTCCAACAATGTGACTTCATGGCAAAGGAGCACAAGATGATCAAGAGGTATGGATGGATCGACTTCTTACCTTAGCTGAGCTTGAGTGGAAAAGAGAAGCAGCATACGAGTGCTATAAGAGGAAAGCCACACAGACAAAGGAGAAGCTTGACAAGAAACTGAAGGACAAAGGCATCAATAAAGAAGATCTTGTGCTAAGGTATGACAATCGACTCGATAATCGTTTTGATGCCAAATTTGAAACAAGATGGCAGGGGCCGTACATAGTCAAGAAGGCTTTCAATTCAAGTTACTATCAACTTATGGACTTGAATGGGAAAGAGCACTCTAGGAAGGTAAACTGTTATCGCTTGAAGCCTTACTTGAGTCGCCTTCTACCAAAGGATCTACCAGAGCAAAAGGCAACTATCCCATTTAAGTATTGTTCCATGAAGCATGAGTGTAACACAAACCAAAATTCCAAGGGGCCAAACAATGAAGATCTTGTCAAGGACTCTGAAGCACTCTCTTTGGAAAAGATTCTTTACAATGGTACATGAATATACCATCATCCTGGGGGAGGGCTAATGATAGCCGTTTTTTCGGCTCTCTTTAATTGCCATAGTGAGTTATCTCACCCTATCAAATCACTCAAACACTGTGGTTACCCTCACCCTTTCACTTTATATAGGTGCGTGTGAGTTAGGGGACTTTTCCCATATCTCCTTACTGAAATAAAAAACCCTCAATTAGCTAGTCATTGGACTAGTTGAGCCAAAAAAATAAAAAATATAAAAAATATAAGTATATTATGGCCCATGCGTATGTAAATATTTCTTTGTATATAGGGACTAAATAAAATATTTTTTCATAATTATTTTGGTATTTATTTAAATATTTCTACCTAGGTGTGTGTTATTTATGCTCTGTACATTGCCTCACCATTACCACAATTTTTCTTACCATTTTTCATACTCTTTATTCCATATAGAAATATTTTCATGTAAGCTTCTCTTATATTTGGTGTAACTCCACCCAAACAAAAATCCAAAAAAACTAGTTTTATTTATGTGTATATTTTTTCACTATTGTGATTTTTCCCTTCCTACATCTATTTTGTTTTTTTTTCTAAAAAATTAGAACACCAAAAATATTTATCTTTTTATGGTAGCCTCATAATGAGAGAGATTTCTTTTGACCCCTTTATATTTTTTCCACTTATATTATTTATATTTGACATGTACATATTTTTTAGACCCCTCAATATTTGATTTTCTTAGTTGTACTATTCACTTATATCATGATCTCAACAATATCTTCAATTATAGACCTACCAAATAAGGTCAAGGGTAGGTGGCATGCATACATGCACTATGGAGGGCTCACTCTTGGAGGTATTCAAAAGAATCATCCAAAGAAGGACCCCACAAGGACCTTGTGCAGTGGAAAAAAACGGTCGGTTTTGCTAAATTTTTAAAGTTCACTTGCTCTCCGAATTTGAAAAGGTGATACAAACAAAAGTTGTAGCTCGTGGGCTGAACTTTTGCTTCAAAGTTTTTCATATTTTTTTGAGCTACGAGCTGTGAGCTATGATTTTATTAGTGGACCCCAGTTTTCCTATGCTATGCAGCCACACTCTCTCTTCCACTTTATCATTTTCCTCTTTCACACACACTTCTCCCCTCATCATCCCCACCTCTCTCACCACGCCTCTCTGCACCCTACTCACCTTCTCCTCAACCTTGAAGAATAAGAGAAACCATGGTGAACTCATACCTCCCACACACAATTCCATTCCAAAATTGACCACCTAGTCTCATTTTTCCTCCTCCAAATTACCCATATCTATCAAAAAAACCACAAAATTCAGCCTCTTCTCTTAAAAGACAGCATTATGGTGGTTGATTACTCAGCTTCAATTACCTTGTCTCTCAAGGAAGGTCAAGAGTGGACAAAAAATGTACCGTCAAAGCTAGTGGACCGTCAACAAGCGTCAAAGTTGGCCCTACTCAAGACACTTGGAGCATCAACCTCGTAAGAAATCCATCTTTTCTTCCTTATTTGTATCCTACATGGATACTCCCATTGTAAATATCCAATTCCATTTGTAAATTAATACTAACACTAACCCACTATGAAAGGTCCTATCACCTCCATTTCTCTCCTCTCTCTTTCCCCACCAACTTCTTGATAATTCCAAGCAAAAGAAATTAGATAAATTGCTGAAAATCTAACCCAACCATGGTTAGAGGAGTAACCCTAGCCTTCAAAATTGCTATAAAAGGAGGGTGTAGCTAGCACAAAAAGGGGGGAGAAGAAAGAGCATTATGCTATAGCTTGAGAAGCCAAGCTCAACCTCTTGAGAAGGAGCTCTTGAGAAGGAGCTCTTGAGTGGAATCTCATTGGCATTAGTCATATGTATGTGTTGTATTAGGGGTGATTAGCAAGGAAACTCTATGCCATTGTAAGAGAGAGTGATCATTAAATTGAGAGTAGGAAATCTATCATTTCTCCTACTAGAGTAAGCCCAACATTTGTTGAATCAAGGAGGGTGAATTTGGACTAAGCATGGATACCTTGTCTCCCTTCCAACGTGAAGTCATGGACAATAATGATGTGTAAGTGTCTTGGTGTTTTATTTAAGTTCTTGATAGCTTGTCTCCGGGTATTGTTATCAATTTAGCCATAGATCCCACATGCTGTAAGAGGGCGACAGGGTGGAGAGGACTCCCCTGGCTTTAAGACAGTGATTGGGGTGGCTTTTTTCTTGTGATGTGTTGTGGTGTAATTTACTCAGGCTATGTTGAACAAATACTAATCTCACTTTGATTGGTCATGACAGATTTGTAAGAAGGCATTAGTGCAACAAGCACCCCCTTCCCCCTTCTCTCTCTTTCTTACATATATATATTTATGTTTGCTTGATCATTAACGATACACTTCAAAGCAGCCCGAGCACCATCTCTCTCTCTCTCTCTCTCTCTCTCTCTCTCTCTCTCTCTCTCTCTCTCTCTCTCTCTCGTGTTTTAGTGTGTGAGAGTGTTCCATTGGTGTTAGGGTTAGTGTAAATTCCTTGCTTGTTTGTGGGTTGCTCTAACGATTCTCCTCTTTTGCGTCCTAGTTCTCGCTTAAACTAGGTGGTGCCCCTTGTGTAGTTGCGATTTGGCTGGGGGTTTGTTGTTCTGGTTTGTGTTGTGTTGTGCCCCATCCCCATTGAGCAGCACGGGAGCCTTGAAGGGTGTCTAGAGGTTGCTCTTTTTGTTGCCCGCCCGGGACCGCTTCAATATCTACACATATCCTCTAAGTAGTTTTCTGTACAAAGCACAAGATGGAAAACGGGAAATTGGTACCCTCTATGGAGATGAAGACGGTCGATACTACAAGGCTGTCATAAGTCATGAAGTTCCTGTATAAAACAATCATTATTTTGCAGCAGAAGCGTTTGGCTCAAGAGGAGAAGACTACATGTCTAAAGGTGGTAATGTATACCATCTCGTCATGGGTTTACCTCTAACTATGCACCTGGAAGAATTGACACCTACAACTGTCACTACACAAATGAGTGACACACCACATGACACACAACAAGGCACAACAAAAGACACCAAATGGAAAGACACGGCAGAAGTCTCGTGCACCGCACCAACACAAGACAAAGCATAAACACACCAAATTGCACAAACAGGGAATACACCGGAAGTATCACCTATGAAGATAGCACAACTTCAAAAAGAACTAGCTCCGTCTCAAGAGCTACTTAACAAAGCACAAGAAGTCATATCATCAGGAATTAAACAGATGCCAACATCAGTTATGGAACCCTCTCGGATGCGGGGAGTTCAAACTCAACAAAGAGACCCTATCTCTTCAAGAGTGGGATTAAGAAGTCCATTTTTACAAGAATCAGTGTCCTTTTCAGGAGCCCAAGTGGAATTTCAAGAAGCATTGGAAGATTCCGAGCCGGAGGAGAGACCACCGAAAATTCACAATGCCAAATGTAGAAGGTCAGGTCAAGATGTCCTTGTGGTCGACAAATACGGTAGGCACTATGAAATAGCCGATGTGAAAAATATGGATGAGTTTAACATTTGTGGGCAACCTGTAAGTCACATACTTGGACCCCATCCAAAAGCACCATCCAAGGAAATGGAAAACAAAGATTCGGTTCGATCTTTACCCTCGGTGCAAACCTCGCCAAAATCAACTCGAAAACATAGCCCTAAGGCTATGCAGAAGCCCCACGTCAAAGACCATATGCTGGTGGAAGAATTAGCATTACGACTGCTAGAAAGCATGGATAGTGAGTTGATCTTGTATGCAAGCAATAACTGAAGCTATTTTCAGCATCTCAAGGACAAGACGATAGAGAATAAAGAGACAAAGCCAGTGGATACACCTAAGTCAGTCATAATCTACAGGTTCATGCATGCCAAGAAGAGGTCATATCTGTATCTAGATACCACAGGAAACCATTATCAGCAGTATTATGGAGAGCTGTCTCGTCTAAAGGGTGCACATGTTGAGATAGCGACATATTGCAACCAATGTGCCATTGGTCATTTAGTGAAGGACTACCGAGCAAAGCTCTGCCTGGAAAAGAAGAAGCAACAAGCCAAAAGCAAAGTTCAGACAGTGACAACAAGGGAACGGAAGCAAGAATCCCCAACGAGATCTCCGAAAAAGAAGCAGATATTGTCGCAGAGCACAAAAGATAGGCTCAAGACACAGTTGCTTGAAGTCAAGGGTGTCAACGACATTATCATAGAGAATCAGGCTTTCAAAAAAGATCAATTGAATCAGCTGATTCAAATTGAGGACCTCAATGAGGACAAGTCAAAGCATCCACAAAGGTGATGAAGATGAAGATCGTAGTTCAAGGTTCGAGAGCAAAAGAAGCCAAGATTTTGAAGATGGTAAGTCAACCCAAGAAGAGGTGGCAGAGGCAACATCAAATCTTAGTTCCATGTGACAAGCGGAAGGCATGCAAGAAAAATCAACGAATGAAGCTAAAATTCCACAAGGAAATTCCTCTAATTTGGAATCTGCAATGGTGGTTAAAGAAATCAAAGACCAGCAGAAGCTAAAAGACGATGTAGCTGAGTCTTAGAACCCACCAAAAAACAGGAAATGATCGACTCCAAGATTGACTACCAAGGACAAGCAATGCAGGATATGAATGAATATTTTCAAATAGAGACTCTACAAGAATCCATGGAGCAATGTGAACCAAAGGCCACATCGACCGTTGCATCAGAAGAAGAGAGTCAACCTCAACATCCTGCTACACAAGCTTCAAAAGATTTCCAAGAAGAAAAGTCACCATTGAATGACCTTCAAGTGCTAGAAGAAGTAAATAGTGACAGAGAGCTTCTGAAATCAAGAAACAAGGAGTCATAGTTAGAAACTAGCAATGAAGACCAACAAGCAGCTCATGCTATAGACCTTCCCCAAAGCTATAGATCAGAAGATAGTAAGCACTTGGGACATGCTACAACCAGTCAAATGACAAAGAAGTTCAACATACAAGAGGATGAAAAAGCTTCCAAGGCACAAAATTCCAAGACAAGTACCAAAAGCAAAGAGGACATCAGTTACATGGCAGCCAACAAGAAGATTAAATTCTCGTTGGATGTGCATGAGAAAATGAAGTCCAATTTCACAACAGAGATAGATTCCACTGCCACGACGAATGTCATGTTTTATGGGCTATGGTTACTTCTAGATAATAAGCCGGAGTTGTATGAAATTCAGGTAAAGGTTTCCATATCACATGGAATCGAGGTCACGAGTTTGGGGATTGCAGAAGCTACCCTTAAACTATGGCCAAAGATAGGTAAAGATAAATTCCTAGTAGTGGATTCCTCCAAAATGAGTACACATTTCATTTTGTCCAAGCTATGGGCAAAAACACTTGAAGAATAATCTGAATCTTCAATGATGTTCATCACGACTAGCTCTCAAGAAAGCCAGCCTACGACCACTCCAAGATTATCGGCTGCTGACAAAGGAAAAGCTAAAGTTAGCACGCAAATGTCCTACCAACACACGCATCCTCTTCAATCAAAGTCTTCAGTCCAACCCACTTAGGTTCAAGATAATGCTTCTATATCAATGGTCAATACACTTCCACGCCCAAGGCAGGCTCCAAAAAAAGTTTTTCAACCAAAATACCCTACACTATGAGATCATCATCGACAAAAATCTTCAAAGGTCTATATCAAAGTTGAAGAAATCAAATTCAAGGACCCAATATGGGTAGATGATCGTAGCCAACACATGGAAGGTACACACATAGGTTGGATAGCCTCCCAATACAGACTGGAAGAGCAAGGCTATTATGAAGGTCACAAGGAAATTTGGTTACCAAAACCAAAAATCTCAGCTTATGCAGTAAATAAAGGCTTCAAAAAGCGATCGCAATAGCAACAAGGCTCATATTCCTCTAGCCAAAGGAGACCAGCCAACAAGGCACGTCACAAGTACATAGGAAATCTCAAATCAAACTGGCCTTCACAACATCATTGGACTTCATCGGTACAAAATCCCACAAATGACACTCTTGTACATCTCAAGACAACATCACACACATCATGGGAAGTTCCATCTACAATTCTTCAAGCACAAGGTTACTATCAAGGAAATCGGAGAATCTAGCAAAGATTCCAGGTAAACATTCTTCAATCAAACGACTTCAGCTTGAAAATAATCGCAATTTCACGGAAGGCAAAATCAAGGACAATGTCAGAGTCAAGGCAAAGGATATCTGTGAAGACACGCTAATCACACGATGCAGATACAAATGGATGCCAAAAGAACAACACATACCGAAGAAGATTGAATTCATCTCTAGCTCTCAAGAAATGTCAAGCCATGATAGACAATATGTTACGGAGAATGCAGCGAGCCAATCTTCTCAACCAAGGGACCAACAACAACAAAAAGAAATTTTGACAACCAAGGTCACCCAGGTATGGCAAAACGAAACCAATATTGTATGGTCCTTTACAAATCCTCTCTTCGAGGATGGGAGTTTTGAATTTCAAAACCTATTCTTGGTCAGTAAGTCAAGTTGCCATAAAAATCATGGCATCAGAGTCAAGAGTCGGGCAGTTGAGCCACTAAATGATCAAGCATCAGACCCTAGATTCATGTCTTAGTATTTTTTGTGGTCTATTAGTCTAGATATATAGATTATAGCTCAAGCTGGAAGAGTTGAGCATATGTAAGTCATGTCGCTCATGTTGGACAGGTGAGCATAAGAGTCAAAGTATAATTATTTTAATCGGTGGAGTGGCGGAGTAGTCCAAAAAACACTCACGCACATGTACACAATGAGGAGAGTGAAAAAAACCTCAAGCATCAACAGCCCTTCTTGTGAGTAACGGCAGCTCTTGAAGTCAAATATATTTTTGCTTCTATAGCTACGTTCACTCCTAGAAGAACCCATTCAAACTCTTCTCACACAACATATTGTTTCCCATGCATCTATCTGTGCAATCATATATAATGTCCCATCGTTGGACATTTGCATTTGACACGATTTGTGTTCCACCCATGCACTTACACAACAAAATGACGATGACGAAGCGGTAACAGGTTTCATAAGCATTTGCTCAACAACAACGACTCTGACTTCAAGCTACTAACACTTATCCAATGTATATCCAGTCAATAATAGTAGCCATACGGCTATAAGTACTTTAACTCAACAAAACTCAGTTACATCAAAACATAAGTACATATAGACTCACATTTAATTGTGACTAAAGGAATTTTTTCCCACCGGGTTTTTCCCTTTACTCCTATCTAGGTATCCAAGACCTTAATTTTGTAATATATGCCACATTTTATTTTTTTATATAAACACAAAAAAGCAGACCAACGACATCCCCAAACAACTATATGCTCATCAACTAGAAAATCAAAGGAGAGCGGCCCAGAAAAAATTCAAAAAGGCTTCAAGTTTACAGGTACACATGCAGGATGACACCCAAAGAACAAACAATACCGAGCTGCCAAGATAAAGACTTGCTACAACAACAAACCTCACTCAACCTATTCACGATACAACAACCAATCGGAGGGGGAGAGCTATGGCTTCGACTACACTACATGTACAAGAAAAAGGTACCTCTACAACATACAAAGCATCTATTAGAAGCAACTGCAACAACAAAAGCTTCAACCAACACCAAAACATGAAGCACTCGTCAAGGCCACTGCAGACATAGGGTCTTGTCGGGGACGACAAGAATTCGGAGGGGGAGAGTGTTGACAGGTCAACCTTTCAACAACATTCCACAAAGATTTCATGAAGATTCCTCAAAGATTCTCTAAAGATTCCATATGAAGATACTGATGAAGCGATGAAGATGATGATGGATGCTGTAATGTGAAGATACAAGCTCATGGACATCATCGAATATCCCGTTATTATCATTTTGAGCCATTACGGCCACTTTTGTAATGTTTACAGGAACTTCATATTTTAAGTCGGCAATTGTATTTTGGCCACAGATTCTTGTTGGATGAGCAAAGGCAGCTCACGGTGTTGTAATTAAGCTCTATAGAAGCCTAAGGACAAATCAGGTCATTTTGGCCGGACATTAGGTTTTCTAAGGTTTAGTATATAAACCAAAACCTAAAGCTTTGTAAAGAGACTTCTAATAATCTTATCTTCTGTGTTGATTGGGAGACTACGAGAGAGTGTGTGTGTGTGTGCTACAAGAGCTACTGTGGTCGAAATCGCAAACGGAGATCAGCAGCGTGTTGCCCACGAGGAGAGCTACGCGTTGATGCTTACATCACGCGTGTTTGTCTGTGTTTTGGCAGATTCACCCGTGAGCTACTTTTGGAGTTTCGGTGCGTAAACATTGTTCGATTTTGCATTTCAACATATCCACGCGATCAGAGTGAGTAGAGCTACGCATTAGGCATCTTAGTTTTTGGAAACGTCGACCAGCAAAAACCTGTCAGACGTCCTACACGATTCTGCACCGGGTGTTTTTGGGTAGGGTTTTGGGTCACGGACCTTGAGGAGAGTGGCCTATTGGTGTTGATAGGATATCCCTCAAGTTTCGTAAAGTTTCGAGAACGTCTAATGGGATTTTGGCTTGCGGTAGCATCATAGGAGACTCTCACATTCACAGAACCGATGACATGTAGATTTGATATCTCTGTAGGAAGTAGTCATTAGTCGGTCGAGTAGAGGTTGACACCCTTTGCTTGCTTCCACGCGCCTGCAAGTCGAGCTCCGTCCTCAGTTGACATTATATGTTAGGTGAGTTCTCGCTATGCTGACGTCCGTCGCAGCGTATCTGCCAACACATATGCTTGTTAAAATTCTAATTAGCCTCCCGGTACTTTCTCAGCAACCGGTGAAGCACTCACATCTACCTCAACCAGAGAACTTTAGAGGGTAGCCTAGCCTCCCTAGTACCCCGCCTCTTACCATATCCTAAATGATGGCTTTCCTTTTAGCCTCCAAGCACGCTTTGCTCTTGCCCGCGAGTGTATCTTGGTTGGTTTTCGAATCACAAAGCCATCCTTGAACAACTTTCTAATATTTTGCCTTGAATTGGCCATAGAGATTTCATTGACCTCATTGGGATGGAGCTAGACATTGATACCCACCTCCGCATGACAAAACCACCAAGAAGCATAGCACCCTTAGCAACTCCATGTGAGCATCCGACCAACTAAGGTATAAAAGCCAATTTTTCTAAGTTTTTTTAATTTTTTGGATAATGAAATACAGAGCGTGAGCTAACGACACTCACTTCTCCCTTCTCGTGCTTCCTACTCCCTCCCCGATTGTCACATTGCAGCCGCGTCTGTTGCTTTACAACCGCAAGTAAGAGCTCTACGCATTGGCGTAAGCATTTCACGATGTTTTGTAGATTTTGGCAATGCACCCCGCGGCTTGATCTCATCATAAGTAGGAATTTACACTTCAAAATCAGGAACCAAGTATAGGCGGGGTATTGGGGCATCATTATTAAGCATTTAGATGCATTTTGGGTCAAAAACGACTAGGTCAAAAACTCACTGCTGCTATTAATGATTGTGATTTTTGCACTTGACCTAAAGTGAGATTTGAGGCCATAAGCATGTGTGCTTAGGTATTATAAAAATGTTCTAGAAGTTTCATTACGTTTGGATGTCATTTGATGCTGTAACGGATGTGATTTGTTTTTCGATGAGGGATTAGCTTTTGGTGATTTCAGTCATTTGAGTGTAGCTCGAGTTAGATGTGAGTTGTTGTTGTTTTCCAAGCAATTGACAACCAACTGTAGCCTCTGTGCACTAGTCGAGTCAGCTTCGTCCCATGGATTGACAATTTATTCGTGGTTCTCGCTATGTCTGCAATAATATAGGAGTGAGGTTAGATACCCGCATTTGGCGGCGCTACCGGGGATTGAAGAGACCTAAACTAGGGAAAAACATGAGCGTCTTGTGAAGTTATCCTTTAACTACCTCTAGGTTCACCTAGAGTCAAAACTTTCTTTTAAAACCATATAGCTTAAGATTGTCGTCTTTTGCTGTGTAGAGGTCTCTTGGAAGTAAGTCATACTTGCTAAGTACCTTTAGGATTGTAGGATTGTAGAATTAAATTAGGATTTGGATAATGATTCATGGATGAGACAAGTCTTAAGATCAGGGCTCAGAAAACCATAAAAAACAAGAAAACAAGTGCTTGTGGACACTTTTCACAACCCCATTGCAGTACAACCTAGGAGTACGGTAAGTAGAATCCAAGGAATTCCAGAACAGTGTTCTCTCCAAAAGAATAAATTGTGAGTTGTTATGTGAAGTTGCAGAATTTCAGGTCTACGGCTAGAAATAGCACCAAAAGACTGCCAACCACTCAATCTGACTGGAGAGTATGCTTTAAAAGTTGTATGAACCAGGGTAAGCTCATGGTTGCATTGAGGTAAAAACTTCAAGAGTTGCAAAAACTCGAATTATTTACTTTTTCTTGATATTTTAGGCCAAATTAAGTTTTAACTTGACTCAGAGGTTTAAAATAGCTTATGAAAAGACTATCGAGTGAAAAAGTTAAAAAACGCGTTCATTTTAGGCCAAAAGTAAATAATCGTTGATATCATAGACTCTATGCATGTGTACAAACAACTTTTGTAAAGGCCCATAGAATTTGGATCACCAAACTTACCAAAAACTGGGTAAAAACTAAATTTTGTACTGACTTTCAAGAACTTGAGTGTAAATTGGGAAAAATTTTGTTCGAACTCAATGAAACTTGATTCATAGCCTTATATTGATTTGATAGACAAGTGTACATGCTCAATTGACCAAAAAGATGCAAAAATGTTGGAACTAGGGTCGTAGAGAAATGCACACAGCTTGGAGAAGACGAAGGAAGCTCAAGGCACACAATAGAGAGTGTGTTACTTAGTGTGCAATGGAAAGATAGATAGCCCTAGAGTGATGGGCGTATATACAGTGCACGGTGGAAAAAACCTCCTAAAGAAGGAAAAAATGCCCCGATGGTCCTAGCGTGTTCACACACATCACTACCACATGTATATGGTAACCAATCCCCCCTCTTGTTCAGCGTGATGAGTTGTAATGAATGTTGCTCATCACCTATTTGAATCTCAGTCACAGCTTTGCCTTTCCCTTTATCATCCATACTATGTTGTGACTGGTGTATTGGTGATTTCCAGTGTTGCTAGGTTGTTGATCTCCCACCTGCTGGTCACCCGACTGCTAATCTTCATGCTAGTTTGATTGGTTTGTCTTGGATTGATTTCCTCGGATAGTCCCCGCTCCACCAGTACCAGGTCCTGAAGGTGGAGATGGAGGAGAGTCATCATCATCGTGCCCTTCTTCTGATTCCTCGTCCTTCTCTTCTTCTTCAGCTTCTGCCTTATCATCATCTTCCTCAAGGTTGTTCTGCTCTTTAATATAATCAAGGATAGCTTGACTTGCCAGAGCACTATTATATTTAGAGAGTTTGTCTTGCAAGTCACTCTGCATTGTCTCCATGAGATTCCTCAAATTATCCATATTGAAAACAACATTCCCTTCTAGATTTAATATCTCAACCAGATTATTATAGATGTATGTTTCTATTAATGTGGCTTTTAGAGCAGTGTGGGTAGTCAGCAATGAGTTGAAATCAACTCGCTTCATTCTCAACAGAGTTTTGAATGTGTCCGCAGCCCTTTCAGCTTCTACCTTTTCTTCCCTCAAGGTTCGTATCTCAGACTCCACCTTGGATAACTTATTTTCTAATTGTTAAATGGTCCTAGCTGACTGAGTTTCAATGATACTGTGGCATAATGTCTGGGCTGCCCTGTCCTAATCCATTTTTTCAATATGCTGATCAGCCTCCTTCAGTTCAGTTTTTACCTTGGTTAATTCATCATCTGACATTGAAGCATCTAGCATTTGTCCTATGGCATTCACAATAGTGGTCCAAGAGGACTGAATTAGTACAGAACAGTCATCCTTCATTGTGGCTGGGTCACAGGCAGTTGGCTCATAAACCTTGACCGGAGCCATATATGCTACTATAGAATAATCACATTTATGCAGAAGTAGACATCCTTTGAGAGGATGAGTCTGCAGCTGCTGTAACCTATCTTTCTTTGTTAAACGCAGGGCCGCTTCACTATAAGGGATGGAAACCTTTCCAAGTGGACTTGAAGGTACTGATTCTTTTTTCTTATCAGTTTGATTCACTGACTGCTCAGCACTAGCCCTATCTGACTGGTCTTGTCACGTATTGGTGGTTGTTGAAATTTTCCCTGTTGACTAGTTGACTCCACCAGTGGTCTGGTTGTTCAGTCTGCCTAGCTGGAGTCTTTTCGGTAGACACTGTTTGGATCTGACTTTCTAGCTGCTTAAGAAGAGCAGTGCTTTTAGTCAATGTCGTCCTTGGTCTTTTTGAACTGCCAGCCTCCTCTTGTGTCGCCTTTCTCTTTTGTCCAGTGAGAGCTAACTAGTTTTCTGGGGATTCTTCATCTGACGATAATTCCACACTGCTGGAAACCATTAGGAAAATTTTGAACTCATTTTTTGGCCTTTTAAGAGTGCCACATCATCAAAGTTGTACAAAAGAAAGCAACCCGGTAGACCCCTCTAAATATTGCTTAGAACCCCATGATATGACCTATCATTGGAAAGTTCTTGAAAAATGGATTCTAAAGAGCCAAGCTCCGAAAAGTTTGGATGACTTCTATGAAAGTTATGCCATTTGTTTTCAATCATCCAAGTTTTGTTACCGTTACGGTAATCTAAAATCACCTTTTTCTAGATCTACATGAAGGCAATGTCCGATACATGCATGCTATATATCAATAGATAGCATTTCAAGAGTAGATTCCAAATATCCAACCTCCGACAAGTTTGGATCTTATTTGCAAAAAATTTACCGATCCCCACTTTTTGAAAGCTATGCCACATCAACAATTCTTACAAGGCCCATTTTTGAGTCCAAACTTTTCCTAATGTGGAATTGGCTTCTGGATCCAAGCCATTCTTACCTGGGCATGGACGTCTGGAGCAGATGCCAGTAAAGAAACTACCAAACATACCAAGCTTTGAAGAAATTCTGAGACTTCAATTTGGTAGTTTGCTGAAGCACATTGTGTGACAATATCTTACAGATATTGAAAGAAACTGTAGAGTCCAATCTTTTTGCTAGGAGCATAGAAAATAGCTTCTCTAACACATAAGTCAGGTTATTTTTAAGACTCACAGCTTCAGCTACAAAGCGGTAGGCAGCAAGAATGTCCAGACCTGCTACTGGCACTCCTTGCGCACTAGCTTTTTGTTTCTTTTTGGCAGCATTCATCTTCTTTCAAGGCTGCACTGATTCGCTCTAATGTTTCCACAGATGGCTTTGGACCATTTGGCATACAAAATGTAAAAGCAATATTTTCTGGAGTGACTGACACTTTCCTACCATAGACCATAGCACTTCCATCTTCGGCATTGAAGGAATCCGAAACTTGCCTTATAATAGTTGTGTCAAACTCTATCCTTGTGGCTTGCACAACCACATGCAAATCACACACTCTAAGTAAGGCCTCTGCTTGCTCAGTAAACACATATCTCTATATTTTGTTGTGAGGAATAAGCCGAAGAGTCGCTTTTGCAATAGCAATAAGGGCTTGGGTTTCTTCTATAGTTTCCTGCAGCTTCTTTGACATTTTCTTCCTACCCATACACCATGACGATGATGAATCAGTATACAAAGTAGAAGATGACTTACTTGATCCGTCAAACCCGTATCCTGGTGTGGTTGGCAAGGATAAGTAGCAATCCACAGTCTCCTCAGATGAAGAAGTTTACAACTGTAGTGAGGAAACTTTAGAGCTTGGCAATGGCAAATGAACGATAGTAGGCAGGCGTCGCGCAGGAGACTTGCAAGGAAAAGTGACATGGCAGGCATGCATTGGACAAGACTCTCTCTTGTATTTGAAATGATTACAACTAATAGTCCTTCTGACTGTTATTTCCATAAGAACTGATATTGGTTTCCATACTTTTTTGTTTCTAGTATGGACATGGTTTGGTCGTACTGGTATTTTTCTGACATTTTGACTGACTTTGGAACTGGTTGTACATGAAAAAGACCTAAAACAATTGATTCTAGAATTTCATGGTCTTCAGTTCCCAGACCCTTAGTACCCCTTTCCCAAAAAGCTTCCTTGGTTTTTGAATAATACAGCTTGATTTTAGCTCCATTATATACCCCTGGCAATAGTAATCCAGACAAATCTTTCAGCCTTACCGTGCCATTGGAGAACACCCAATCAACTTCAAATGGTCCTGCCGAGGCTATCTTTAAGTTCAGTTTCTTAGGGCCTAATTTTAATTGATGTAGGAGAACCAGATCGCCTTTCAAAAACCACAAACCAGCCTGTAGAATCTTCTTGAAAGTAATATCAGTAGAAAAATGTCCACCAGATTCCCCATTATGTGCCTCTGAAATAACTTTCATTCTACCCTCCATAGGCACACATCAGTGAAGAATCCCATCGACACCCAATCTGGAGAGTGAGTCGCAAATGATAGTGAAATTTAGACTTTTATAACCAGAGCCTTCTTTTCATTCTGAGTCCAATCATCTAGGAACCCACCCATAGCTAGGAACTGATATACTTCATACCATTATGGATTAATTGATTCTGCCACTTCTAGCTGAAATAGTTATGCATCTACTGGCTCGTCTCTTAAAGACTCCTTAGAATATCCCTCCGTACTCCTAGACAAGAAATCAACACCACAATGGTTGTTTCCAGGGTTATGGAAAATACGAAATTCAAATTCCATAAGGAACATCATCCACCGTATCAGCCTGCCTTGAATAATGACTTTATTAATCAGAAATAATAAGGCTTGATGATCCATATAGAAATGAAATAGCTTGCCCAACAAATAATGTCTGAATTTAGTAGCACTGAAAACCATCCCTAAGGCTTCTCTTTCAGTAGTTGTATACCCTTGTTCATCTTGAATGAACCTGTGACTGGCAAAGTATACTGGATAATCAGTTCTTCCTTCTGGCTGAGCTAGTATTGCTCCCATCGCCAGTCCCAAATCATCCACATGTACATGCAAAATGACATCCCAATTCGGTTGTCGAAGAACTAGTTTACTGATGATGGCATTCTTTAATTTTTGAAAACTTTCTTCACATTCAGCAGTCCAACTGAACTTGCTGGTTTTCTTTGTAAGTTCATACAATGGTAATGCTTGGGAAGCAAACTTGTGCACAAACCTTTTATAAAAATTAATATATCCCTGGAAAGAACTTAATTCTGATGCATTTCTAGGCACCTTGGCCTGTTGAACGCACTGGATCTTGTCATTGGCCATTTCTATTTCATTTTTAGACACCACATGTCCCAGTAGCTATCCTTTCCAGACTAAGAAAACAGATTTGAATGGATTCAGACAAATCCGTTTTTCCTGACAGCGCTTAAAAACCATCTCCAAAAATAGTAAATGCTTTTCCTCTGTTGAATATACAGTGAAGTCATCCATGAATGTGGCGAGGAATCAAGAAATTCATTGAATATTTCCATCATATATCGTTGAAAAGTGGTCGGTGCATTGCAAAGGCCAAATGGCATTACCAGATACATAAATGCTCCCCACTCCATAATAAGAGTGGTCTTACCCCGATCCTCAGGAGAAATATGTAACTAGTTACAGCCACTATAACCATCCATAAAGCTATACATCTCATATCCTGCAATTTCATCAGGTAACATATCTATGAAGGGTAATGGAAATGGATCCTTAATTGTTTGAGCATTCAGTTTCCTATAATCTACACATATTCTCAGCTTCCCATTCTTCTTAGGCACAACCACAAAAGGAAACAACCAATCACTACTGGCTACTTCAGTAATGAACCCAGATTTTAGAAGGTTGTCGATCAACCCATTCTTCTTAGGCACAACCACAAAAGGAAAAAACCAGTCACTACTGGCTACTTCAGTAATGAACCCAGCTTTTAGAAGGTTGTCAATCTCTTCCTCGACCTTCTTAGCATAATTTGGATTCATTCGATAGCGTTGCAGTCGTATTGGTCTGGCATCTGGTTTCAGTGGTATTCGATGTTGGCAGACCTCTGGATCCACTCCTTTGAGATCAGTATGTTCCCATGAGAACACATCTTTATAGTGCTCGAACATATGTCGTGCCTTCTCTTTCATCGTAGGATTCGGATGTTTGTTGACCTTGATTAATCTAGGGTTTTCCTCAAACCCCAAATTCCATTCCTCTATCTCTTGATCATCTAGAAGCAACCAGTTAGGCCCTCCACCCTTTCTCTTGGTTGACTCTACAGCGTAATCCCAAGACGATCCTCTGAGTTCTGAAATACTATTCTAATTTTCATTAGCTCATCTATAGTGTGCTTGTTCTACTAGTGTGCTGAAATCAATTGGTTCTTTTGGACTTCCAGTTAGCTGAACTGGAAGTTCTCCTGAATTCAGTTCAGTGAGTTGGTCTGGAAAGTGTTTCTTTTTTTTCAGCTTGATCTTTGTTCAATAAAACTACATTGAGATCTATCTCTGTTAATGGAAAAATATTCATAGCTACTAACATTCCCTCAATTTTCTTCACCTTATACTTTTGGCAAAGCTCTTTGGGTCTCAGTTCCTTTCTCCAACTTCTATTGTTATTCATCTGAATCTGGATTCTGCCACTAGCCCCTTGTATTGTCAAAGTCTGATTAGCATAGTCGTGAACATCCTATGCCGTTCGCAGCCATGGGTATCCCAGTAGCATCGCATATGCTCCTTGCACATCCAATACTAGGAAACTAGCTTTGAACTTTTCTTTGCCCACTCTTATCTGCATACTCTTTTTCATTCCAGTTGCCTGCACCACTTGATGATCCTCCATTCAAACTTTGAAAGGTACTGGTTTTAGGTTAGTAATTCCCATCCTTTGCGGATGATGTGCTCCCAGAATGTTTACCCCTGCTCCTCCATCTAGTATGACGCTTGATAGTGGTTCCCACTGTTTCCGAACTTTGTAATCCACCTGAATCACCGGCACTTCATCATCTCTGATAGTTGTCAAGTCAACTGATCTGGCCTCCGCCTCAGGCTTCACTCGCTTTCTAATGAATTTCACTCCTTCAGGCAAAGTTCTTCTAATGTCCTCTAACTCCATAGTGAGTTTCTTAATTCTGTCACAAATTTTGACATGAATTTTCTCTTTCTCATGATCAGAGTTGTTGTCAAAACTTGAAGAACTGGTAGTATCTTCACAATACCATTCCTTTATTTTAGTGCTTTCAGCTCCTTTATCAGTTCCCAACTCTTCCATCAACCCTTGTACTCCAGCCAACATGGTCTCAAGTATCCTAGGCTTTTACTAATTTGGTTGTGCTGTCTCAAAAAATTGGGTAGGTATCTTTTGAATGACCCGGGCATTAGAACTCTCTAGTTTCTCTAGCAGCTTCTTGGCTAAATCCTCTGTGATTTTTGCTGCTAGTTATCTCTGCTCCTGCCATTCATCAAGCACCTTTTCTTTACCCTTGGCCTTCCATACCTCTCTCTGCTAAGCCCATTTGCTACTTTCATGAGTGACTGGTTTTGCTGGATTTTATGCAATTTCCTCAATCACCACCCCTTTACTTCATGTAACTGCTCGTACAGGAACTCGTTCTGGAACCTTCACCTCGGTATCCGCAGTCACAGGTCTTTCTGGACACTGAGCCACGACATGCACATACTTACGACAAGTATAGCAATTCAAGCTTCGACTTTGAAAATTACCACGACCCCGGCCTTGGCTAGTACCCGCTTGGTATCTACCGCGCCCTGTACTAGTACCACTAATACTTGGTTTCTCTTCTTGAGAATCACTGGTAGTTTCCACTCTTACTGGTTCAGCATTGGTAAATGCCACCACTGACAAATCTTTTTCCTTCTTGAAATGATGAATTCGAATACCATAGTTGTTCCATAGATGGCGATAGGCTTTGCAACAAGTACACTGTGGGCATTCGTTTGAAACATGGTCTTTCGATTTACACTTTGAGCACCAGGTTTCCATTCTTCTTATCGGTTGTCTGGTCTGGCTAATTTCAGCAATTTGCCGAGCCATCTCTGCAATCTTCCTAGACCAAGATCCCTTCTTAATTTTGTCTTTGGTCCTTTCATTTGAGCCACTTTCAAAACTACTGGAGGCTCTACTGGAATCAGAATCTTCAGTAGAAGTACTGCTACTACTGGACCTCCTCTTCTTATGACTCTTTTCCTTCTTAGCTTGTTATTCTAGCTTCAGGGCTCGCTACACCAAATCATTGAATTTCTTGGTGCTGGCACCTCCTATTCCCTAAGCTTCTTACTGCGAAAACCATTCAAGAAACATGCTTGCAACAGCTTTTCAGACGGTGGTTCTTGCAGTTGTCTAGTCAGTTCCTTGATTTTCTTAACATAACTTTTGACTGACAATTTTCTCTGCTTTATCTTATCCATCTCACAGAGTATATTCTCATCTCCTCTGTTGTCTAAATATTCCATTTGGAAAGATTTCAGCAGTTTATTATATGATCTGAGTTGACAAGCCGGGTAATGGTAGTACCATTTCCTTGTTGCCTCCTTTAATGTTTGTGGAAAGTATTCACCCCAGTCATCTTCATTAATATTTTTCAACTCAGCATACTGCTCAAAGGCTTGGATATGAACATTCGAGTCATCCTTCTTTCCCCCTTTGAACATAGAAAAATAAATTTTCAATGAAGATGTGTAATCATGTTTATCAGCATCATTTCTTCCTCTTCTCACCTTGGGATCCTGACTTCGTTTTGAAGCTTTCTTATAATGGTCTATGTCTGCATCCTAATCAATTTCTGCCTCCGTCTCAGTTTCTGTTTCCTCCCTGGATTTTCAACTGGAACTATGGAGACTTCCTTTACTGCCTTTGGCTCCTTCGTCCCCCTGTATGGTCCGAGGACTCTTGGCCTTGCGTTCTTCCCTTTCATCCCTTCTTTTTTTGAACTGACTCGAATGTTGAGAGTCCTTTGCCTCGTTAGCATAACTGTGCTCCTCTTGAGCCTCAATGTCAGTTACTTGTTCATCCTAGGGATCAGAATCTCTTTCTAACTCCTCAGAGATAGGGTCCTGTCAACGCGATAGGATGGTTTCCGGCAATGACTGGGTTTGGGTGCCATCACTGCAGCTGAAAACTCAAACTAGGAGAGGAGTTTTCTGGTCAACGAGCAACAGCTCTAGCCAGTCTGGTCGCCAAAATGGAATTGGAGCTGATCTCTTTAATTAGCTGATTCTAGTGTTAGAATTTACAGCTACTGATGATTCATTAGTTCAATCATTAGAACTGGAGGAGAAGATAGAAACTAAACTGGAACAGTTACATGAACTGAAATACATATGCTGAGGAGAGAGACAGACTAAATGGCTGGAATTAGTGTTCAGATTCAGATTCAGAGTTCAGAGTTCAGAAAGAATGGATACAAAGTATATCTGGCTGAAGTACATTCGACTACTGTATTAGGGATTACATAGTAGGATTACAAATGAGGATAATGTAGCTCGAGAACAGCTTCAGGGCTACAACCACACAACTAAGAGTAAGAAGTCAAAAGATAAATAGCCCAAAAGTACAGCCAACTCGATTACAATGTAATGGGTCCTATTTATAGCCCCTTGAAGTTACTATGGTAACCACCATGGTAATTACTGAGTGGTCCGATGCTCAGGTTTCAGGAGCTGGTTCCCATCTAGTGAGATTGCCTCCGCCATCTACACCAAGTAAGAGATTTTATGCCTCCAATAAAAGGGGAGGGGACCCCCATATGAATGCACCCTAACGGTCTCTAATCACAAAGTCACCAGCGTCTCCATCCAATGCCCAAATGCATTGAAGCACCACCAACAACCGCCACACCGCCACAATGTGCCAGAGATTTCTCGGCACGACCTAGGCACAGTGCTTGATCGTGAGGGAAGGGCTCCATTGGAGCTCCCTCTCTCTCCATGTGTAGCACTATGGGGGCATATCAACCCACTATATATAGCATCATATTTTACCTTCCCACACCCCATATGGATTCATTGCCTCGCCACATGGCATTCCTAGGGAGATTGCCCTCCACACCCTCCAAAAATACTCTTTTACTACCCCTTTTGAGCTTGCCTCATTCTTTGCTCTCTTTTTAGATACCCTCATGTAAAACCGTAGTGGAATCTCATGTTGCTAAGTTTGATTCCCAAAATTTCTACTATTTTTGGCCTTTGCATGCCCTCGGAAAATTAGCTCCAAAATGGATAGAAGTCATTCGACCCTCCACTACCACCACTATCCACAAACTTCAATTGGCCCTAATGTTGTGCTCATAACTCTGGTTGATGAGTTGTAACTTTTATGATACTTCCTATGCTACATACCACCTGTGAAAACCACGGGGAGATCAAGAAAATCCTTGATATCACACTTATCGAGGCGATCAAAGTGGCACAGACCTAGCCCCTGGAAAAACTTTAATTGTCCATAACTTGGCAATTTGAACTCCAATAGCCGATCCAAAAAATACCAATATGCACCTTAAACAAATCAGTTAGATTCATGCACTCACATCCACTTTGGCCATCCATTTGCAGTTGTCCAGCTTGGTGGGGATCTGCAAACCACTTTTACCTTCAAAATGCAAGCTTGGAGAACACCTCAAGTACCACCTTTGGCACTTTTCTTTATTCATTTTAAACCCTTTGACCAGCCACCTTGATAGAAACCATAGCAAAGTATCATGGCCCACAAAACCACAAAAAGCATACACACATGTCACCCGTTGCCTGCCCTTGACCTTCATATATGTCTTACCACTTTAGCATGTTCCTATAAAAACCCATAGCCTTGCCTTGCACTATTAATAGCATCAACCAACTTTAATTGCACCATCATTTCCCAAACCCTTTGTTGAATATGCATGTTCAAGAAGAAACTTTTTTATTGAACTCTAGAAACTGCAAAACTAGAGAGCATTATGAGAAAAGCAAAAACCACTACCGTATATGTACAAATTATTATTTTTGATGTAGATAGATCCTATTTAAGTGGGTTTCCCAACCCTTTGATTAACATTTGATGCATAGGGGGTACCAAATCTTTTTCAAAGTATAGCTTGAGATGCACATGATTCACCTTATGTTTGAGAAATTGAGCATTCATCATCATCAACAACAACTACTAGGTACCATTCCGAAAATCTTGATGTACTTTGTATGACCTGCCCATTTCTTCTTGAACTGATTTTTGAACATGAGTTCAAGGTAGATCTCATAATTGATCACTAGATCATCCTTCTCTATCTGCTTCTCTAGTAAGTGTCGATTGAGCTTTGCAATGCTCTTTTCTTGCTCCTTTACATAGAAATCTACTACTCCTTCCCTGTTCATCTTCAAATATTGAAGGCAAGTGATTATGTTCTTCAAAGCATCTTGATGATCTCTATCATTTCTCCACATACCTTTCAATGCACACAATTGGACATGCAAGGGCAACACTGCTTCTTTACCATAGATCAACTCATTCGGGGTAAAACTGGTAGTAGCTATGTAAGAATTTCTATAAGCCCATAAAAACTTGTCAAGATTTCCTCCCACTCTTTTACCTACTTGTACACATACTTGGTGATCATTTTGACAATTATTTTATTAGCACTCTCAACCAAACCATTGCACTGTGGAGGATGAGGTGAAGAAAACATGTCCTGGATACCCAATTTTTCCACTAATTCCCACTCCAACTTACTTTAAAACCCTTGACCACAAACAAAAGTGGGCACACAAGGTACTCCAAATTGACAATAGAGGCAAGAAAAATGACCCACAGTGTGAGCATTCAGTTCCCTTACCACTTTAGCTTCAACCCACTAGGTAAGATAGTCGATAGCCACCACTATGTATTTCTTTCCGATAAGCTATGATAGCCCCTTGTGACTTGACTAACAATCGTCTTTGATGCATGGTTTGACACTCATGGCACGTCTTGCAACAATACGCACACACCAATCACAAGACCAACCTCAACAACTATTGGTTAGTAAGCGAGCTAGTTTGTGAGTGTATCCAGAGGTGGTGAAAGAAGAGGTTGAAGAAGAATGTGATTTGTAATAGGATATACTATGTGGTTTGACAAAGCTTACAGAAGGGTAGTACAAAAAGCGAAGGAGGTGTGGTAATACAAGACCCACAAGTAAGGAAATTTTTTGCAAGCCTTATGAATTAGAAGGTGTTCACACAAACAATGAAGTGGAGTACTTATCTCTCCATCTGGAATTAAAGTAGTGCGTGGAGTTTGGGATCTCCATGTTTGTGGTTAAGGATGATACACTCTTATTCCTTAAGCAGCTCCTAGGGAAATGGCATGCAAAAAGGGGTTCCCTCAAAAGTTGGTTTAATTCCCATAAAGATGTTGAAGTTTTTTGAATCATTGCATTTTAAGCATGCTAAAAGGGAAGATAATCAAGAAGTTGATCAGCTAGCGAGCAGTAATGTGAAAGCTCATGTGGCAGGTATCCAAGTAGAGAGACTTCAAAAGAAATTGATGATTTTTTTTAACACAAGTTATGTTCAAAAGGTTTGTCAAAGGTGCAAAAGAAGAGGATTGTTCAAAAATGCTCACAAATTCACTTTGAGTGGCAAATATCTGATGACATATAGTCAAGATGGAGTGATACAGAGGGTCATCTACAGAGAGGATATTGGTATGGTTTTGGAGCAGTGTCATGAAAGGAGCAGACATCAAGGCAAATATCAAGTACATTGTCATGTACTAAGAGTTTTTTATTGGTGACCATCTATCGTACATGATGTCCAAACCGGGTCCTTGACTTTGATGTACTCTTTGGAAATTAACACTTGGTTGTTCTCTTTGGCTTTTTCTGGAGGCTTTTTTTGTGATGGAAACTTTTGTTGATACTTTTTTTGCTTTGGTTTCCATTGCATTGACAATGGTATGAATTTCTATGTAGAGGCTACCGTTGAAGTTTAATGGAGGCTTGTCAAAGGTAAATTTGTCTTACAAGGTTGATACGATTCAATGTTTGCTTAAGCCTTACCTTTTTTTCTATGGTTGGTTGTTTCTTCTCTGCATGAACTTGAGGTGCTTCCAAAAACTTTGTTGTTGTTGCCAAAGATTTGTGTTGTTGTTGAAAGAATATGTTCATCTAGCTCTTGGTCAAGACCGAACTCTCTTTGATTTGATGGGATTCAATTGTATAGAATGTGTCCTTGAACTCCCTAGTACTCAACTTGAGTATGGCTTCTACTATGCCAAAGCTAAGAATCGGCATTTTGGAACTTGTGTACATTGTTTCTTCTAGCTCTATGATTGGTGGATTTCCCATCATTATCAAAGTGCCCTAAGTCATTAGATTCCTTGTCTCATAAGGATCTATCAAGGTTGAACATCTGATTTTGAGTCTTATTTCTCCACTTATGCAAAATTTAAACATTGTAGGAGACAATCAATCTTCCGTCTTCTCCATGTTCTTCTCCTAATCTTGAGTTGTTGAGCATGTGATGTGGAACTTGTAAACTTCTCTCCTTCATCTACTTTCAGTTGTGAGTTTTCTAAAGTCAGCTTCTTTGAACAACTAAATTTTCTTAATTCTTCAGGGAGCTATATCAAAGACATCTTCATCACAAAAAAATTTACGTGTTATTTTGTTTACACACACATCTAGAGTAGCCATTATTTGATCTCAACCAATAGGTTCAAACAAAGTTTATGGGAATGGTTCTTGAATGTTGTCCTTATCCTCTGCTGATCTCTCTAGAATGCAATCTTCTTTCCTCAGACTCCCACATTCGGGTGCTCTACACATCCAAATTTTCACTTTGTCATGCAATCTTGAAGGTTTTTTTTTTTTTTAACGAACTGTAGTTAAGTCAAAGTGTTCCACAGGATTTTGATTAACATCTCTACAACTATGTTCCTTGGTGATAACCCTCATGGTAACACCCTTATGTTGCAACAAGTAGATATGGTCATAGCCTGAATCTTGCTCTATTTCAAGTTGTTTCATGAATACATGTCCCCAAGGGAAATCAAATTTGTTGCTCTTATGGAAATCCACTACTCCAAAGGTATGCTCACATTCAATTCCACATGAGGATACGTGTTCCAGCATACCCAATAAAAGGTCTTTCTACGAATCCATCTATAAGTTGTAGTTTCATTCATTTTTTTCTGAGAGCTGGTCTACCCCATTTTTCCCGAATTTCTTCTGTAGAAATGGCCATTCCAACCCTACTATCAAGTATAGAATTGTTTTTACCCTTTGTGCTCCACTGGTAAGTTGGTGTTTCCTCCTTCACCTTCATAGTAATTGCCCACCTTGTTTATAGGCACAAGTTTAATTTTTGGTTTCCCTAGTGGATTTTTAGTAGTGTTTTCATCTATAGGAATATCTTGAAGAGGAATTTTCACTCCCATTATTTCCTAGTTTTTTTCCATCTGGCCTCATATATGCAATCCAATTTTTAGCAACTTTGAGAGAGTAATAGAAGAGGACATTAATTCATGCAGGCTTTTAGTGTCCATCATCTTTCGTGTGGATTTACACTGAGATGGTACCATTATAGCCTCATATTTTGCTATGTTTTCTCCTATGAAAGATGACAAAGTCTATAGAGAGTGTGGTTTTCTCTCTTCAGATGCTATAAACTCGACATCTCTGTATAGATATTGTATGTCTCTTGGGTAGAACTCGTGATCCATATTGATTTTTAGTGATAGGTAATGACTTTTAAAGTAGCACTACCATCCTTGCGGTTTCTAATTGTTTCCCACAAGGACTATGACCACGACTCTTACACTTCTAGAATAGGCTATATCGTTTGAGACTTGGCATCATCCATTGTGTTGGCTACTACCTTGCATCCAATGGTGTTTTGTTTTTAGGTTTCATTGATTCATTTTGTTTTTGTTGTGCACGCTTTCTTTCTCTTTTTTTAGGTATCGACACTACTTGTTTGGGAATATTCAAGGTTTCCATTACATTAGAGCTTGGGCTACCTCTATCGGTTGTCTGCACATTTGCAATCGTTTTGTCTCGACTTCTAGATGTGGATATGTCTTCAGCCTCTAAAAATTTACATGAGCAATATGTTTGTGCCAAATCTCAATATCTAAAAAAAAAACCCCTACACCTTGTGCAAACATAGTAGCATTCACCTTGGGCACATTTAAATCCAAAAAACATTTTGCCTAATTTCTTTTCTTGCACAACCAACCTTCCATTATTCTTATGCTCTTCAACAAAGAGACCATCAGAGTTAAACTTGACTAGCAAGCCCTACTAAAACACCATCTTCCAGTAAAAACCAAAATCTTTGTGACATTGGGTACATGCACTACATGAGCCATGTAATTTACTTTACCATTTTTCATAGACAATGATACATTTTTTGTATGCATAATGGGATGTGTAGTATCTCCCCAGTTTCTACATAACCAAGACTTTGCAAAGTCTGCATTTCCTTAACCTATTGACTATGACTGATCATGTGATATGATACACGAGAATCCATATACCATATATTATCACTAGCTTTTGTCATATTTGCACACATAGTATTGCATGTGCTACACTAAATAGCCTCTTAGGCTCATCTACACTCTTCTAGTGTTGGTGGTTGCATACTTATTTTTCTACCTTGTGTTTGGATAGTCACATTCAAAGTGTCCATGTCTTCCTCAACCCTAGCATACCACATTTTCGTGTTGCTCATATTGTTATGTTGCACATTTCCATGACCTCTTGGACTCCTCTACCTCTAAAGTTTCCTTGACCACATGCATATTATCTTTGATTGCTATTTTATTGTTGTGTGATTGGTTGTTTCCTCTTCCTTGACCTCCTCCATGATTTGTACCATGTCCTCTTCCTGTTCCTCTGTTGTTGAAAAGGACCTAGTCAAAATTATCTCTACCTTGCCTAGTGGATTCTTTCTCAGACTCCTTGTCTTTCACAATCAGTAAGGACACCAAATCTATAAATGAGGGAATGTTTTCTAGAAGATTGATACCAGTCTTAAATTGTTTGTATTCTAAACCCAAACCTTGCAGACATACTTCCACTTTATCATCATCATCAACTATAACACCAATTGATTTAAGTAATGCAAATATGTTCTTTATCTACAATAAATAGTCATTGATAGTTCGGTTTTTTCTTCTACATTGTACTCAACTTAGTCTTCAATTGTAGCTTTCTTACTTTTGTGTTGGTCACATCCATCGACAATAAGGTGTCCCAAGCCCCCATAGGGGTGTAAGAATCTTGTATGTGCCCAATCATAGTGTCCTGTACACTCAAAGAAAGCTCGTACATGACCTTTTGAGATCCCTAGTTTCAATCTTTAAACATCTTTATCTATGTATCTCTTGCACTTTCCTTTGGTAATGTTGGTCCTATATCATGCTCTCTATCAATGTACTTCCAATAGACTTTATTTATAAGAAAAATGGTCATGCTAAACTTCCAAGCATGGAAATTTTTTTGGCTAGTTTCTCACTAACAATCTTCTTAATTCCATCATTTTCGGTCAACATGTTTGCAATATTTTACCAAGTATCTGAGAAACTTGTTAAAAATAGTCAGTTACCACCTATGACCACAATATGCATACATACACATGTTTCACAATACCAAAAATATCTTACGTATCCAAATTGAAGCCTTCTACACCACCAACATATAAATCTACAAAATCCTGAACATTAGCATTTTGCAGAGGAGCATATTATAGCTTTAGAACGAGGAGAAAAACGTGCAAAAAAATGGAAAATTGGCTACATAGTCATGTAGTCTAAAGGACTATATAGAAACTTAAGACACACAATCTCCAAACCGAAGCACCTTGCTGGGGGCAATCATAGCATAGCCTAATCAACCCAAGGCCAACAAAATTATCAATCCTAGGATCGACAACACGGCTAGGGCATGGAAGCACGAGCATCGGATGTAGAATGAGAGGATTCAAGAGTATGCTTATCCGATACAATAGAGGTTAGTCATTAGTCACTAACTCCAATCACATCATCAACCAAGCATCTCCTACACACATTAAGCCCACCGAAGTCCGACTTACCATAGACTAGAAACCCAAAGCACACTAATGATAAGCACACATTAATTGCATTGGTGTTGGCCTCTCCAATCACCACATGCCAATCAAGGCACTTCGTCAAAAGCTACACACACAAGGTGAATGGTGCTAGAGTTTCATAAAACCTATCCACACACAAGCAAACAATAGGACACACACACTAATTACAAGATCAAGAACCAACTTTATCAACCTAATTAGTGATGTTAAATATTGCAAATCAAGTGCTGATAGAAGGATAGGAGTGGTTAATAGCAAGAAGTCATCACACATACTCAAATCTAGAATAATGAGAAATGTGAAACTACTTCATGACATAATGGAATAGAGAAGAAGTAGATTAATGAGAAAGTAGAGACTAGATTAAGAAATCTTATCTAATTACAATGGATTAACACTAGCCTCTTAAGCATGAGCATTAAGCTCACGACTAGTCCATCCATAGAGTGAACACAAGAGAGAGAGAGAGAGAGCTCTCAAAAGTGCATCCTCGAGAGTGGATACTCAATAATGAAGCCTCCTTGCATAAAGGCTTCCTTATAAAGGCTTTCACCACAATCCCTTCTACTATGGGTTTAATTTTAAGCCCTCTAGATAGCATATACAACTTTGGAACTCCAAATGAGCCCAAAACCTTATACAAAGTGAGTAGGAAACATTGTGTACATCCATAGCATATCTCTCGCTTGATGCATAATCGATGTAGCCTGTGTTAGCCGCTACTAACATTCCCCCCTTTCTAATTTGGCACACATCCTCATGTACCCGTGAAGCAACACGGTGACATGGTAGAAAGCAAGTCCATGGAAGAAAGGTTGAGCTGCAAAACATAAGAACAAGTAATAAGCATCAAAGGCCACCAAGGATAAAAATAGGAAGTACAATAAACAATCATGCAAAGTGTATTTTTTGCCTCTAAAATATGGAGGAATCATAGTAAAAATCTAGAAAACATAAAGAAAAAAACATTCAACTATCATGAACCCTTCAACTTTCATATGCATGAAACACAAGCAATCAATTAAGACCCTACGCTAAGGCAAAGGTCATGAACCTACTACCCAAAAAACTATGTGACCAATCTCAATAAATCATTCAAGTCTATCATGTCTATGGGCTATAAAGAAGCTCCTAATCTATTAGTACATTGTCACATATTTTTGAAGCTCATGGAAATTTGTATTTGTCATTCATTGAAAAAATTAAAGCACAATACAAGGCTACCACCCCAAGGAAATTCTAGGTGTGACTCTCGACTCCTTGAACCCTCAAGAAGGTGTTCCAAAAGCCTACTAGCCTACCAAGGCAACGGCCAACCCCTATCAATCCAAGGCATCGGTTTAGGGCCTTGATCAAGTGAGCCAAGGTGATTCCCCTCACCTACCAAGTGCCAATAAGGTGTTATGCCTCACAAGATACAACATAACATATAAATTTTTTTTTCATGTGTCTAGTAGCATTTTTGCTACTTTTTCTAGACACTTTTTTGCTTCATTGTTTCATTTTTAGCACTTTTTTATTGCTTCCAACATGAGATGCTAATGGAAAATGGACTAAAGGACTAAAGCCTAATCATAGCCCTAAGTCATGTTAAAAATGAATGGACTATTATGACTATCACTAGGATTCTAGGACTAATGAGCAATGAACCTACATTGACCTAAGGTCAAGGCCAATTACCTATAAATAGCACACATAAAACCAATTTTTTTGATGAGTTAATATTCACAAAGCAAAGTGTTGAAACTATAGGATGCCTAGCTTTTGAAAATGAAAGAACCATAATTTAGAAGCAAATTCACCAAATCTAAGCATAGAGAATGGAGAGATGAACAAAAGAGAAAAATCATGGAAGGATTTCACATATTCATGCTCTTTTGAGCATCCTTGAGCAATCATCCACTTTTTTGTAGAGAAGTTTCTTGAATCTTTTATTTACAATCCAAGCTTTTTGAAGCTAAGTGTAAACACAAGCTACAAAAGCCATTTATTTGAAATCCAAAAGCACACAAAAAAAAAACATTAATGAAAACCTAAAGTTAGGGTCATCAATACCCAAATATGCCAAAGGAAGAAAATCCAAGGGAATTTGTCTTTGGTTAAGCACATGATGCTCTTTGTAGCAAATTTATGCATACACATCATCAATGAGAGAGAATGAGCTTCTACATAAGTAGATTTTATAATTTTTACAACCTCTCATGCATGATTCAAAGTTGATTAGTTTCTAGCTCAATTGAGATATGGAATTTAAAACAAGCAAAGAGCTAGAAATAATGCACTTTGATGAAATGAATGGCTCTTGAAAGCCAACTTTTACAATTTGAAGCTTCAAACAAGCTGGCTAACAACTAGCTCACATGAACTTTTACAATTTTAGAGCAAGCTATGAGCTAGAGATGACTTCAACTTTTAATGGAAAGAAAGTGAACAGCTCTCAATAGCCAAATTTTGTACTTGAAAGCTCTCAAAAAGTTTGGGTAAACACTAGCTCAAATGAAAACATTCTTACTTTAGACCAAGGTATGAGCTAGCATGTATACAAATTTTAATCCAAAGAAATGGAATGGCTCTAAGTAGCCAAATTTTAATTTTTTTGCAATGATGACCCCTTCTTGGATCAATGAAAGTTCAACCTTGCCACATCCCTTCAAAACAATTAAGATCATTAGTGCTCTTAAGCATTTGAACATCCAATACAAGCACTAAAAGCATGCTCAATCATAAGCCAAAAATTTTACTGCCCTCTCATGGTCATTCAAAGAAGCTCAATTTTTAGCACTATGTAAAGATTTTTATCAAATCAAGCACTAAAAATGCACAATCAATGCCAAGCCCAAACTTTAGTGCTCTTTTTGCTATCAAGAAGCTCAATTTTAGTGCTTTCTAATGATTTTTCATTCAATTTAAGCACTAAAATGTACAAGCATAACAAGTCCAAGAACAACATGTCTCAATCAAGCATGAACGTATCATCAATGTAACTCCCAAACAAAACCCATATGCATTCCAAAAATGAAATTTTCTTATTTTGCAACCAAAGTTTTCAATTCGGCAATGCATGATCAATTATACCCTCAATCTTTTTAATGCACTCATGAATCATCATAATGGATGTGCATATAATTGATGCTCACATGCTTGCTTATTCATAGTAGCATGGTAGAAGGAAGAGAGATTTTGAATTTAAACTCCATCAAATGATGATTATTTGGCTAATCATCTAGTGCATGGGGGGTTTTAGCCCCATTTTTTGAGATCCACTATTGCAATGCTATTCAAATCATGGATCTTTGATAGACTTCCTTTGTCAAATCTACCAAGAAGCAATCAAAATGTTAATTGCCTCTAGCCATGATGACAATGAAAACGGTTCAACTTTTGGACATCGTAAGTGCACTCAATTAGCTCACAAAACAATGCACAACAAAAATCCATGAACATTTTTTTATAATGTCGTCATTTGAAATTCTCATTTGTAATCCAATTGTTTTAATTGTGAGGCTAGATCCCATTATCTTTGGCTTAGAGTCTCGAGAGTGGTGTGATGAAGAGTGTGTATCAAGACTGAGGGTGGGAAAACTCTTCAAACAAAGAATTTTTAGAATTTTCGTTATGTTTCTCTGCTCAAAAAAATCCAGGGCATCATGATGCAGCCAGGGGCAAGGGCGTGGGACCCCTGGGTTGACATTGGCTAGTCAGGTAGCAAAAGCGACCAAGCACATCAAGCAAAGTGTTTGTGTGTGGAGTGGTCCCGGGCATTGCCAAAAATGACAGAAGTGGATGATTGCGCGGTTTGGAGCAGTAGCGTGATCCTGACGTGAAGGCAAAATTGGCTGGGTTGAAAAAGGCTAGCTATTTGACGTTTTCTGAAAAAAGGGTGTGTGCATCTTGGGAGTGGCAGGTGAGTTGTGGTCGTTTTTTATGTGGGTAGCAGAGCCAGATGGTGGTGTCATGGGACTGGAACAGAACCGACCCCTGGTGAATCTTTAATGGAGAATATCTTGGTAACCGTAACTTTGATCACTGGTCTGAAAAGACCGACCTAATCCACAAAGTGAGCACTCTAGGCCCATGCATTCACTTCATTCTTGTCCCCTTAGCTACAGTTGCCCAATCCGGTACAGATCTGCAATTGACTCAAACTTCAAACTGCCATAACTCTTTCACTGTAGCTCCAATCGATGAGCCGTAAAGGCAGGCCGATAGAGAACTTCAAGAACTGCAATTCTAGATCATAAACTCCCATCTGTAATCAATTTTAGTACACTCCTTTTTTTAGCATCATTAAAGCATCTATTGGTCCTTTAAAACCGCATCTGGCATACATTAATCATAAACTAGCTCGTTAGCAAGCACTGAACACTGATTATTAATCAAATAAGCTTCAAATAAGCTCGACGTGCATTTTCTTGGTATATTTCTTATCATGGTAGTGGAGCTACACGGCAACGTGGCAACAATGAAAAGGAAGCCAATTTCTTCCACTACGTGGCAATGAAAAGTGAGCTTGCCTTCGCCTAATGTGAAGAACCTTGTCCATTTGGCGTGAGCTCACTCGTATGCAGCATTTCAACTTTCTTTTTGCCGTCTAATGTGAATCCAGCCTTTGCGTAGGTGAGAATTAAGATTCCTTAAGCAACTAGCTTTATAGGGACATCAAAGCAAATAAAGGCAAACTTGAAATTCTCCCAGTTTTTAGGTCGAAATTTGAAACTTTTGCCGGTAATTACACTAAAACTTGTGAAAATTGCCAGTTTTTTTCAAGGCAAGCTCAAAATCTAAATGGGATTTGGGATTTCAACCGGTTAATATACACTCGACCCCAGTTTTTTTCTAACACTAGTGCCATCGTCACTGTTTCATTTGCGACCAATGGAGTTTATAAATCATTTAAAATGTGGAGGGTCTTTAGTATAGATCTTGAATAGGGTGTAATGTGCGATCTTAGTATAGATATTGAATAGGGTGTAATGTGTGATCGAGAATGTGTGTGTGTGTGTGTGTGTAAGAGAGAGAGAGAGAGAGAGAGAGAGAAATGAAATGAAATGTTTATTAACATCTACAAACTCCTAAAATACCTATGAGACCAATACAACAAATTCTCATCCGGTGTGTCAAAGTGTCCAATACAAAATAAAGTATTGAAGTAAAGAGTGAACCACTAGAAAAGGAAAGGGGAGAGGGAGGTGCGAGGGAAGTGTCTGATATAAGGAAAAACTTGTTGATTCAAGGTGGCTCCTACCCTCTATCATCACATGAGTTCTCTCATGGGTCTCTCTAGCGTGATATCAATCTCTTGCACTGTGAAGTTTCTCATAGGAGTCACTTTGTATCTGCCAATGATAGCCTGGATACGTTGGTGGTAGGCAAAATGATGATGTAATTTGCAAGGAGTCCGTGGGCATCGAGATCTACTGATTTCAGTAGCTCTCTCTAGCAGAGTCCCACATAGTGCGGGGCAGGCTGTTGTGTAGTTTGTTTCTTGAAGGGGGTCATTTTGGAAGTAGTCTATGATTGGTCTTTGGGTCGGTCCTCGCCTAGAGCACTTCATCCTCTGTAGTAGGTCCTCTTTGTGTTGTCGTAATTTCAGTAAGAAAAGCCCAACACATCTTTGATCAACTAGGTCTTCTCTCTATCAAGATGTGTAAGATCTTGTCTGACTATCCTGCTGATCTCCGAGCGAGTCAATGCAAGAATGGTGTGTCCAGGGTGTACTGAAAAGTTGGTACACTGTCCATCTATAAACCACATAATTCAAACCAAGCTGACATCTGTGCATACCACCATCTAGAGTCGACGGGATGATTTGAGGGCTAATCTAGCGTATCGATGAGATGGTCGATCCCACAAATTATGTACATACATAACTGACCTGGTAAGTGACCTTGAGAGAGAGAGAGAGAGAGAAGTTGCACCCTTTGCATATATATACGACTCTATTGCAAACATTGGGTATCTCAAATAGCTTGAGAAGGGTATGATGTATGTAAAAAAGGTAAATGCCCAATACATCCATGATCATTCTCACCACCCCAATGACATACTATGCCAAGAGAGGATGGGCACACTCATTGAAAATCTATTACACATTGTCACGTGGAACACCGGTGTGTGTGTGTGTGTGTGTCTGTGTGTGCACGCGCACGCGTGCACGTGTGTGTGCATGTGAGAGAGAGAGAGAGAGAGAGAGAGAGAGAGAGAGAGAGAGAGAGAGAGAGAGAGAGAGAGAGAGAGAGAGGTGAGCCTTAAGGGAATCCATGCGTCATTTAAAGGGGGTCTATTCTTCTTTTTGAAGGCCATAAAGAGACTTCTACCCTTAAATTTGATGGTTGACTCTACTTTGATACCTTATCTTAAAGAGATTCAAGAAATCTGAGCTCTCAATGCTTCTATGCATCACATAATGGGGGGGAGAGAGAGAGAGAGAGAGAGAGAGAGAGAGAGAGAGAGAGAGACCTACTCAAAGAGATCTCAAACATCTACTCGACAAGTCTATAAATCAGAACTTTGTGTATGTATGTGTGTACATGTGTGCACACATGCATGTGTGTGTGTGTGTGTGTGTGTGTGTGTGTGTGTGTGTGTGTGTGTGTGAGAGAGAGAGAGAGAGAGAGAGAGTTCTATTATCATCCTCGGAGGTCAAATATGACCTATGGGATCAAATGAACATGTCACGTGGTGTGAGTGGAGGTCATAAGTGACTCTCGTTGTAATAGAGAGTCCACATCGTGGTTGGGAGAGGAAGGTATGTAGGGAGAGCTAATGGATGAATATATGGGAAAAAGAGGACCTAATGTGGTCAAAAGCTGAGCACTCAAGTAGTGTGTGGTACTCACTCTCTCGTACTTGACGAGGGCATAAGATGCAAAAGCAATGAGACTCCTCGCCAGTGCCCCAATGTCATGTCTCGCAGCGTAGAGACTGGGAGCTAAGACGAATGGAGGCAATGGTGCGGATCGCACTCAATGGGATGGGTTCCGTTACCTCGCTCGAAGAAGAAGAGAGACTTTTAGTTTGGGGCAACGTGTGTGGTGTAATGGATGAAGCGAGAACCTCCGGATTTCTCCCAAGCCGTGATACATTGCATTGTAAGAAGGCCTCATTAACTTGGGAGTCGATCGACGCCTTCTTGACCAAATGACATGCATCCCATCTTCCAAACCATTTCTTGATATCAAGCATCCACCCCAAACTTAGTACTTTGCTCTTGCATGTCTTTTGGACCTTTTGGACCTTTTGACTTGCTTCATATGTGATTCTAGGAAATTGATACAAAGGGCTACATTGTGTCTTAAGCATGTACTCCACAACCCTTTGCATGCCAAGACCTGAATGGGAAGCAATCCGGACTCAAGAATTAAGACATGTAGGGTGTTTGTGTCTTGACTTGGAGAAAGTTGGTGAGAAAACGCTTTTGAACATTCTCAAACTCTTTCCAAGTAGACTTCCCAATGCTACCACCCCACACCTCCACTCCATAAAGAAGCATCGGTGTCACCAATGTGTCAAAGAGGTCATTTTTGAGAGCCCAACACTTGATCTCTCCAGCATTGCACATGTTCTCAAATGCATAATAAGCCCTCTTTCCACCTTCCAAGCAACACCTTGCACAATCCTTCCATTTTGATCGGATGGAACCTCAAGGCCAAGGTACTTGAAGCTATCTACTCCTTCAAGTTGCTCATTGTTGTATACAATGTATGGATTTTCATCATTGAGGGTCTTTACAAGCATAACCTTGGTTTTGGATCCATTCACGATCAGCCCACTATGTAGGCAAAAGCATTCCAAGACACTCATAAGCTTTTGTGCATCTTCTAAATTGAAAGTTCAAGTGCACAATCATAGGTTTTGAGTGGACTACAAGTGTCACGTAGTGCAAGTTATGGTGAGAAGTTGCGGGTCACCTAGTGTAAGCTTTGGTGAGAAGCCATGGAGTGACAAGCTACATGAAAGAATGAGTACTACTAGCTTGTCAAATGTATTACGAAAAAGGAAATAAAAAAGACGATGACCCTAAGCTACAAAATCTGAGTATTGGTAATGATGATGGTGACAATAGTAGTTCTGAATAGAGCACATATGATAGTACAATACAGAGATTCTATGCATGTGACATAGCATGGTTAGGATTGCTACTTTACGCCTTTAGCGTACACATACAAAGTGTGGTTGTCATACACCATGACAACCTCAATAGAATACAGTTGGCTCAAAACCCAGTGTTTCATTCAAGGATAAAGCACATTGAGATGCATTACCACTTTATCCAAGAGTCTTAGTAGGTGATAGACCTTGAGTACATGAAAGCTGATGAGCAAGATATGTTTATCTTCATGAAGGCTCCATGAGCAACAACATTGTAATGGTTTTGAGTGATGCTTGACATATGGGAGATGGCATTGACCTAGTGGGGAGTGTTGAGATGTCAAGTCAACATATACTACTCTTGATGACTATCACCGACAATCATCATCTTTAACAAGCCTTGGTGGATACGCATATCATTGTTAGTGATGCTACAATTAGACTATGCCAATGGATTGGTCTATGTTTCTCAAAGTGATGGAACACTTATCCATCCAATTTACTCACTAGATCTTCACATTAGGTCAGTTTACTAGTTTCCTCTTATGCTTTCCCTCTCATTCTTTGTAGACTTGTTATCTTGAATAAGTGAAGTAGAAGGTTTGCATGTCTGTGCATGTGTGTGTTTGTGTGCGTGTGTGCGTGCGTGCGTGTGTGTGTGTGTGTGTGTGTGTGTGTGTGTGTGTGTGTGTGTGTGTGTGTGTGTGTGTGTGTGTGTGTGAGAGAGAGAGAGAGAGAGAGAGAGAGAGAGAGAGAGAGAGAGAGAGAGAGAAAGAGCTTGCAAGAGCTCAATTTCTCCTTTTCTCCCTTAACAAATACTATGTATCATTCTAGTTTTACTTGTATCCATGTCTACTAAATGGTATATCAATGAAATGGTATGTTGTGTTATGAGTCAACACTTTTGGCAAAGTATACAACAAAGTTTTGTACTATAGCAAGATAGTATGTGTATAGTGGATGTGTTTCAAGTTCACTCACATTAGTGTTTATTACTACCAACCTAACTGCATAGTTTGAAGTTTCCTTCGATGCCTCGGCCAGTACCTCCTTGGTATCTGTCGTGCCCCGTACCAGTGCCACAGGTACTGTTTTCTCTTCTTGGGGTACACTAGTTGTCTCCACTTTAGCTGGCTCAGCATTGGTAAATGCCACTAGAGACAAATCTTTTCCCTTATTGAAGTGATGAATGCAAATGCCAAAATTGTTCCATAAATGACCATATGCTTTGCAATAAGTACACTCTAGACATTCATTGGAAACATGATCTTTAGATTTGCACCTTGAGCACCAGGTTTCCATTCTCCTCACTTGTTGTCTGGTCTGACTGATTTCAGCAATCTGTTGGGCCATTTCATCAATCTTCCTGGACCAAGACCCTATCTTAGCCTTGTCCTTGCTCTTTTCATCTGAGCTGCTATCAGAGCTGCTAGAGGTCTCACTAGAATCGGAATTCTCAGTGGAAGAACTGCTACTGTTGGACCTCCTCTTCTTGTGGATTCTCTCCTTCTTAGCTTGTTGTTCAAGCTTCAGAGCTTGTTGCACCAAATCATTAAATTTCTTTGTTGGTGCAATTACCTCCTGTTCTTTGAGCTTCTTATTGTGGAACCCATTTAGAAACCATGCATGTAACCTCTTTCTGATGGTGGCTCTTGCAACTACCTGGTTAACTCCTTGATCTTCTCTACATAACTTTTCATTGATAATTTTTCTTGTCTAATCTTATCTAGCTCGCAGAGGATGTCCTCATCACCTCTGTTGTCTGAATACTCCAGTCTGAAAGCCTTGAGCAATTTATTGTATGATCTGGGTTAGCAAGCTGGGTAATGGTAATACCATTTCCTTGCTGCATCTTTCAATGTCTGAGGAAAATATTCTTCCCAGTCATCTTCATCAATATTCTTCAACTCAGCATACTGCACAAAAGCTTGAATATGAACATCTAGATCATCTTTCTTTCCTCCTTTGAACACTGGGAAAGAGATCTTCAACGAAGAAGTATAATCATGCCAATCAGCATCGCGGATTGGCATCGTCTCTGCTTCTTCTGACCTTGGGAGCCTAACTTTGTCTTAAAGATTTCCTGTAGTGATCTGTGTCAGCATCCCAGTCAACTTCTTCTTCATTTAAAGTCTCTGTGTCTTCTCTAGATTTCTTATTGGAACTCTGACGACTGCCCTTTCTGCCCTTGGCATCAACTGCCCTATGTGTGGACCGAGAACTCCTGGTTTTACGTTCCTCACGCTCGGCCCTTCTCCTCCTGGAGTGACTGGAGTGCTGAGAGTCCCTAGCCTCTTCAGCATGACTATGCTCCCCCTTAGCCTCAGTATCACTCTCAAGGTCCTTCTTAGGATCAAACCCTCTTTTTGATACCTCAGGAATAGCATTGACGCGGGTGGAATCAATGCATAATCGGGCTGACGGTTTGCGACCACTACTGACTTTGGGTGCCATGTGTACAGCTGAAAATTCTAACCGGGAGATAAGAGTTTCTTGGTGGAAGAGCGAACAGCTCTAACCACCGTGATCGCCAAAATGGAATTAGAGATGATCTCTTCAGACAGCTGATTCCAGTGTTAGAATTTAGAGCTACTGGTTATGTCGTCAATTCAGTTAGTGAGACTAGAACAGAGTACTGGACTGAAATAGAGATTTGAACTAGAATGTTATACTAAAACGAGAGACATAACTGAAAGACTGAAAAGAGTATTTGCAGATTCAGATTAATAGCTCAAGGATAACCAATACATTGTATAATGGGTTTAAGCTAAGATGATTACAAAAGCAATGATTACATGGTGAAGCTAGAGATGAAGAGCTCGTAAACCCGAAAGTGCTTAGAAAGCTAAAGCCAAAAGACAAAAATTCAAGCAGCTAAGAAGCCTGATTACAATGTAGTGGTCCTATTTATAGCTCTCAAGAGTTTCTTCAGTAACTGTTTGTGGTAATTACTGCTAATGTGACTGCTCCCCACTTTTCGGCCTTCTAAGGGGCAGTTCCCGCCTGCTGGGACTGTCCTCGCCTTCTACACCTATGTGGAAGACAAAGCATCTAGTAATGTCACCCATGTGTGTGTGTGTGTGTGTGTGTGTGTGTGTGTGTGTGTGTGTGTTGTGGATATCTCTTTGGCTCTACTTAAAGGTAGCCTTGTACACACAATTTTAACCAAGCATTAATCAAGTTCTCTTTGCATTAAAGCACTCTCTATTCACTTAATCTTGTGCTAATCTCATTATGTCTACTAAATACATGTATCAACCATAAACAAATCTCTTGCAAATCCACCATAATCTATCGAGTGGTATCACAACATGGTAAGTGATTAGCACTTCCTAATCACACTAATCAATCCATATCTACTCATTCTCTGTATGCTAGAGATCGTGTGTTACACACCTTATCACTAATTACATTTTCTCTTTTATTAAGTATTCTAATCATTGTTTGATTTGTTAAGCTTCTGCATGTTCATGGTCATTCCATACAGCCACTAACTTTCTTGGCAAATTCAACATTGATTTATTCATGTGTACATTTGTGTGTGTGTAACTACATGAAGTTGTGCCCATTTTTGTCAAAATTTCCACATCGTAATCGTCCATCTTGAATTCATTTACTTTTTTACCTCTCAAGTTCTTCCTGTAGAGCTATTGAATGCCGAGATTGGTCACATATTGATGTTGCAATTGTGTGCTCAAAATTTCTCTGTTTTCAGCTTTTAGCAGCCTGCTTACTACTTAGCCTTTGGACGTGGAGGAGATTAGAGCCATTAATCAATTCTTCTAAGTCTTTAGGTGTGTGTTTGTTTGTTTGTGCCTTTTTCTGTTGTGGGAGCTCACTCCATAAAGTCAATTTGAAAAATTGGCGTTTTCTCACACTGATTGCCAACACCAACTCACATCAACATCACGCTAGTCTCATCGAGTGCTACCCAACCTGCCCCTGCCCAATTCACTCCCAAAATTCAAACTCACTAACCTGCTTGAATATTTTTCCTTGCTTTCAGCGTGCTGCAATCCGTGCCCAGCACATCTTGCACTCAGTGATTCACACTCGCCACAGGCACGGATCGTGTTGCATCAGCAGCAATAGGCCAGTGGTCAGTGGTCACTACGTCGCCTTGACTCTAGCATCTTATCAATGGCCTCGTCATTTCCCTCCAAGGTATTTGCAAGAACTATCACATCCAATCTGCTGCCTACAACTGGCTCCCACCTCATCATCCTCTACCTACTACCGCTCAGTCTAGAGCTTGGTACATCCTCGCTACAGCTCAATTTAGTGCCCTCCTTGCTTGTGTATCAGGCTTGAGGTGCCTTGTCGCTGTCAATAGACCATCAAACATCCGCAGCAGCCAACCAGACCGAGCTGCTTGCACCAGTGCTCATCTGCCATCCATCATCCACTTCACAACCTGCAATCCCGAATTTACCGCCCGCTGTTGCTTTCACATCTACTGCTTCGTTCTCTACGCCGCCGACTTGCTGCTCCGGCCTTCTTTGTTGACAACATCCTAGCACCACTATTGTCTGCATCTCTTTACCTTGATTATCTAATACCAATTTCTAGAAGGGAGCAAGAAGATGCATGCCACTTGGCATCCGTTGATTTGAGGAAGTTAATTTTGGTGCGCAAAGTGAGTCAAAGCTATACTTAGCTGAGAGAGAGAGAGAGAGAGAGAGAGCTTTCCGCCTGTGCAGCAAAGACCTCGTCGCCATGGCCTTGAGCGAGCTAGGGTGCACATATGCGGCGCTTATCCTGCACGACGATAATATCGCGATCACGGCAGAGAAAATAGCAGCAAACGTGCAAGTAGAGGCATACTGGCCTGCGCTCTTTGCTAAGTTATTGGAAAAGCACAGTGTCGAAGACCTGATCACCAATGTTGGCTCTGGTGGAGGTGGTGCTCCTGTTGCTGCTGCGAGTGCAGCCGTGTCCGACTCTGCTGGAGGTGGAGGTGGAGCTGTTGCTTCCCCACCTGTTGAAGAGAAAAAGGAGGAACCCGAGGAAGAAAGCGATGACGATATGGGCTTCAAACGATATGACGATATGAGGAAGTTACTTTTGGTGCGCAAAGTGAGTCAAAGCTATACTTAGCCCTGTGTGTGTGTGAGAGAGAGAGAGAGAGAGAGAGAGAGAGAGTTTTTTGCCTGTGTAGCAAAGAACTCGTCGCCGTGGCCTTGAGCGAGCTAGGGTGCACATATGCGGCACTTATCCTGCACGACGATAATATCGCGATCACGGTAGAGAAAATAGCAGCACTACTGAAAGCAGGTGCAAGTAGAGGCATACTGGCCTGCGCTCTTTGCTAAGTTATTGGAAAAGCGCAGTGTCGAAGACCTGATCACCAATGTTGGCTCTGTGGAGGTGGTGCTCCTGTTGATGTTGCGGGTGTAGCCGTGTCTGTTGGAGGTGGAGCTGTTGCTCCCCCACCGGTTGAAGAGAAAAAGGAGGAACCCAAGGAAGAAAGCGATGACGATATGGGTTTCAGTTTTTTTGATTAGTATGATATGGTGCTTGTCAAAATTTAAGATGCCGTTGAACCTTGTAATTGCCTTGCTATTCAGTCAAAAACCATGATCGCTTCTTACCGACAAAAAAGAGAGAGAGAGAGAGAGAGAGAGAGAGAGAGAGAGAGAGAGAGAGAGAGAGAGAGAGAGAGAGAGTGCTACTTGGCCAGGAAGCGTTGTGCTGTTTTCAACAAATGCGAAGCGAGAGCCTCTCCCCAGGCACAATCACCTACGCTCGCATCTTGCAGGCATGTACCTATGCGTGCATCTTGCAGGCATGTGCCTCTATGCAAGATGCTGATAAGATCACAAAAATTTAGAGGCTGTTGAAAATAGATGTCGTACTTAGCACTGCCTTTGTTGACATGTATGCCAAATGTGGTGTACTACATAAAGCACAACAAGTGCTTGACGGGCTTCTTGTCATCTCTTCGAATTCCTTGATCGTGGCCAGGAAGCTCTGCGTTGTTTTCAGCAAATGAGAAGCAATTACCTATGCGTGCATCTTGAAGGCATGTAGCTCTACGCAAGATGTGGGCTTGAAAATTCACTCTGATATTGTTAGTTAGGGGTTGTTGCAAAAGAATGTCGTGCTTGGGAATGTTGTGGTTGATATGTATGCCAAATGTGGTGCACTTCAAAAAGCACAAAACGTGCTTGAGGAGCTTCTTGTCCGGAATGTCGTCTCTTGGAGTGTATTGATTAGGGGATACGCTCAGGGTCAGAGAGCTCTAAGCTGATTTCAGCGGATGCAAAGCAAGGGCCTCTTTCCATATGCAATCACATATGCGTGCATCTTGAAGGCATGTGGCTCTGTGCAAGATGCTGATATGGATGGGTATAAAAATTCACGCATGTGGCTCTACGCAAGATGCTATTATGGGCTTAAAAATTCACTCTAATATTGTTAGTTAGGGGGGGATGTTGCAAAAAAATGTTGTGCTTGGCAATGCCTTGGTTGATATGTATGCCAAATGTGGTGCACTTCAAAAAGCACAAAAGGTGCTTGAGGAGCTTCCTATCTAGATTGTCGTCTCTTGGAGTGCATTGATTTCGAGATTCGTGCAACAGGAGCTGGACAGAAAGCTTTAAGCTTTTTTCAACAGATGCAAAGTGACGGCCTCTCTCCAGATGCAATCACATACGCGTGCATCTTGAAGGCATGTGGCTCTACACAAGATGCTGTTATGGGCATAAAAATTCACAGTAATATTGTTAGCAGGGGCTGTTGAAAAAAGATGTCGTGCTTGGCAATGCCTTGGTTGACATGTTTGCTAAATGTGGTGCACTTCACAGAGCACAAAAAGTGTTTGAGGAGCTTTTTGTCTATAGTGTGGACTCTATGAAAGCACTACTTGCAAGATTTTCCCCACAGGGCTAGGGCCAGAAAGCTCTAGTCTGTTTTCAACAGATGCAAAGCGAGGACCTCTCTCTAGACACAATCACCTATGCATGCATCTTTAAGGTATATGAATCTATGCAAGGTGCTCATATGGGCACAAAAATTAACAATTATATTGTTAATCAGAAGCTCTTGAAAAAGATGTTGTGCTTGGCACTACCTTGGTCAATTTATATGCCAAATATGGTGGGCTTCGGGAAGCACAAAAAGTGCTTGAGAAGCTTCTTGTTTGGAATATCGTCTATTGAAATGGAGACCGCCTGCAGTAGAAATTTGCAGCAATCAGGCAAGTGCATTTTGAGAGAGAGCGTATATACTGTTTGAGTCATGGTGTATTTGGTGGCGGTAATCTTGCCTAGGAAACTCATTCGGTCTGCTGGTTGCAGGTTTGGCCATGGATGCCATAGATATCACAAAAACGATGACGCAAAACACATACTACTGGCAAGGTCGTGCAACAACGTAAGGAAGGTTTAGGAGCCGATCCATCCAAGATTGTGCTTTGATGCAAATGACCAATACCAAAGGTACATTTATATTCCGTATTTTGATTTCGTTTAAGTTATCTCAAAAGCATCATGTGCACATTAAAGTAATGAATTTACATCAGTTTTATTGAAAACACTGTAGATGAAGGTGACAAGGACTGGAGAACTCATGCGATGTCTAACAAAGAGACACATGGGGATTACACCACGGCATGGCAACCTAGGATGGTACATGTTATCGGTAATGAGTTCTTCTTGGTGCAAATGCGGTATTTTTACGATAAGAGAGTCCCTCAAACACTTGAGGAGAAGCATAAGCTCCCCTTCAACACTAGAGGGGATAAAAGTGACGGGGGAAGGGAACATTCCTTACGGTATTATTATAAATGTGGAGAAAGGTGCCAACTCCACACCATACGTATGTATGGTTTTCTTTTTTTTTATGGACACAAGCATCCCAATGCACAAAATGCATTTTCTTTCATCTTTAAAATTTACTATTTGCAAATTTTCTCCTCCACATCCGTTAATGCCAAATTTCATTTGTCTTGCGAGGTCATGGAGCTTTTGGTAAAAGCTTCGAGGAGATGCTACGAAACCTCCGAAATAAGAGACGATATAAGGTGAAAGGTACAACACTGCTCGTTTTCTTTAATTCACACCATTTCCAGAGTGCATCAATCAAGGCACACTAGTTCGCTTGTTAATAAGAACTCACTGCCATTAGACTATGTTTGGCTAAGTGCTCATCAAACCTGCCCTTGATGCCGCTTCTGCTATTGGGTACCATTCCCACACACCAATCCACTTTAGCTTGCTTCACACCAAGCTCCAGATTTCATTGTTTAGGATTTTGCGGGAAAGTGTGTTTGATGTCGTCGCAGTAGTCTGGGGAGGAGCGCCAATTGCAGCATAGCTAGGGTCGAAATTGATCGTCAAGGGCTTCTAAGCATTTTTTCCTTCATAGTCGTGATCAGCTGAGCTCTGTACAGCCCGACGCGAACTCGTTTTCCTTCCCATGCTCTCTTGTTTGGTTGCTGTTGAACGCCATGGCCACGCTTTTTCTTTTCCCTTTCACTCTCAATTGAAATTGTAAGCCCTTGTGGGCGGCCATCTAATTGGCGGGCGGCCACTCATTGAATTCACCTTGGGTGGGCATTGGCCCTTTGTTTCTTTTGGACGGGCTGCCCTTAAAGGGCACCCCATTTGGCATACATACCGACTAAAGCATCGCCAAGCACAACAACTCCCCTCTTGGCATACGTAAAGGCACCTCATTTGGTATGCATGCCGGCCAAGGCAATGCCAAGCACGACATTCTCTTCCATCAGTCCTTGACCAACGATATCATCATGAATTTCGATGCTCATATCAGCTTCTTAGTGCCATACGCCTTCAAGATGCAAGTATAGGTAATTACATTCTCCGGAAGGCATTCCCTTCGCACTTCGTTTGCTTGTATCAGCTTCTTGCCTACGGCTTAACCACTATTGAGCTATTAGAAGCTTGACAGGAGCCGGTGTTGTTTTGGTGTTGAATGACCCTCTCTTCTATTCCTTGCAATTAATGGTTTTCAAGCCACAGGTATGAAGCACTTCTGTGAGATTACTTTGTGAGCATAGAGGGTGAACTTCATTGATGGTAGAAATATAAACATGGTACTTAGTTAATTTGGCATGAACAATACTTTTGCAAGAGAGAGAGAGAGAGAGTTTAGAGAACATGACAACAGTTGAGGACCGGATTCATATAGAGCCGGTCCCCCCTCCAATAGGCATTTGTATTATAGTTTCTCCCATCAAGAGAGACTTGGTACAATACAATCTTTGTGTTCCTTGTGACCTAGGTGATGCTATGAAGATGGAAATCTTCATGCATCACAAGCATAACATAAAATTTGTAGAAAGCATTAACTATCCCCCAGCGTCAGTCCCAAGGCCTCAAACACCTCCGAAGGTGGAGAGAGCTAGCGGGGATTGAGGATAGGGAAGAGGAAGAAGAAACATTCCAGTGGAGAAAAAAATAGTTCCTCACTTATCATCACTCTTCTTGGTAGAATACATAATAGCATAGTAATGAAGATGGAGAAGATGGAGAAGATGGCAAGCTTAAGCATTGAAGCATGGCTCTTGGTTGGATTTGCATTCCATAGCCAAGAGTGTTGGTGTAGGCTCTCACTTCTCACAATCTTGGAGAAGGAGGTGTAGTTCTTCAACTTTCACTAAGTGAGATTGATCCACAAAATGAGTGTGTGTGGTGTGTACCCACCTAGCCACCCCCTTGCTTGCTTGCGGCGAGTTCTAGCCTTTCCACATGCTTCAAGCTCATTGGAGCCCTCTCCACCTATCCAATCACATGCAGCATGCATTCAAGTACATGGGTAGTCTTTGAACAAGTGTCCTCCTTACCCCTTAGAGAGAGAGAGAGCTTGAAAATATCTATATATTTGTTGGATGAAGCTAGAAGCTCATTGGACCCCTCTTTAGCCCAACCAGTATAGGTAGTTACATTCTCTGGAAGGCATTCCCTTCGCACTCGGTTTGCTTGTATCAGCTTCTTGCCTACGGCTTAACCACTATTGAGCTATTAGAAGCTTGACAGGAGCCGGTGTTGTTTTGGTGTTGGACGACCCTCTCTTCTATTCCTTGCAATTAATGGTATTCAAGCCACATGTATGAAGCACTTTTGTGAGATTACTTTGTGAGCATAGAGGGTGAACTTAATTGATGGTAGCAATATAAACATGGTACTTAGTTAATTTGGCATGAACAATACTTTTGCAAGAGAGAGAGAGTTTAGAGAACATGACAACAGTTGAGGACCGGATTCATATAGAGCCGGTCCCCCCTCCAATAGGCATTTGTATCATAGTTTCTCCCATCAAGAGAGACTTGGTACAATACAATGTTTGTGTTCCTTGTGACCTAGGTGATGCTATGAATATGGAAATCTTCATGCATCACAAGCATAACATAAAATTTGTAGAAAGCATTAACTATCCCCCAGCGTCGGTCCCAAGGCCTCAAACACCTCCGAAGGTGGAGAGAGCTAGCGGGATTGAGGATAGGGAAGAGGAAGAAGAAACATTCCAGTGGAGAAAAAAATAGTTCCTCACTTATCATCACTCTTCTTGGTAGAATACATAATAGCATAGTAATGAAGATGGAGAAGATGGCAAGCTTAAGCATTGAAGCATGGCTCTTGGTTGGATTTGCATTCCATAGCCAAGAGTGTTGGTGTAAGCTCTCACTTCTCACAATCTTGGAGAAGGAGGTGTAGTTCTTCAACTTTCACTAAGTGAGATTGATCCACAAAATGAGTGTGTGTGTGGTGTGTACCCACCTAGCCACCCCCTTGCTTGCTTGGGGCGAGTTCTAGCCTTTCCACATGCTTCAAGCTCATTGGAGCCCTCTCCACCTATCCAATCACATGCAGCATGCATTCAAGTACATGGGTAGTCTTTGAAAAAGTGTCCTCCTTACCCCTTAGACAGAGAGAGAGAGCTTGAAAATATCTATATATTTGTTGGATGGAACTAGAAGCTCATTGGACCCCTCTTTAGCCCAACCAATCGCATTCAACCACACCATGTGGCTAAGTATAGGGAGAGTCTGATATGTGTCCCATGTGCCCCTTGAAAAAAGGGGTGCCCTTTGGGTGAGTGGGAGGTTAAGTCAAAGATTTTTCTAAGTTAGGGACTTCCCCCCTCCTTTGTAGGATCTCTTTTTTACTCAAGCACCTTAGCTTTCATGCATGGGAATCTTCTCAAGCACCTTAGTCGTCAAGCACAACAAGCACCTCAAGCACCTTAGTTATCAAGCACCTCAAGCTTAGGTCCGGTTCCCACCTCAAGCTGAATTTTAACACTAACTATTGGAGGTCTTTAATGAAGCTAACCCTAAGGTCTTTTAAGCTCCATTAGATGCACGTTACTCTTTGATAAACTACCTCCTTTTCAACCCGTATTGAGATGTAACCATCTCTCCTCTTGGTCCCCTGTTGAGATAAGTCTAGAAGCACTTATTGCACATTTGTCTTTGGTAGACCGTCTGCTTTTGGACCCATATTGAGATGCAACCATCTCTCCTTTTGGTCCCCTGTTGAGATAGGTCTAGAAGCACATGTCTCTATTCTAACTCTTGTTCATGTTTATTCTCCCACATTAAGTGATCAGTTTAATATGAGAAAATCATTTGGGTTAGCTAGATATTAGATTTTATGACAATTCTCTCTTCCCTTGCTCTAGCCGATCTTCATATCCCTCCTCTCTTCTTTACTTTCATCCGAGTTCTCCCTGTTCGAGAGCCTTCAACCCCTCCTTGCCTTCGTCGGAGTTCTCCTCCGCTCTTGTCAAGCTATACCTCCACAAATCTCACCTTCCTTGCTTTTTCTCAATACCTTTCTTGCTTAGCTAGCCGAGAGAGAGAGAGAGAGAGAGAGAGAGAGAGAGAGAGAGAGAGAGAGAGAGAGAGAGAGAGAGAGAGAGAGAGAGAGAGAGAGAGAGAGAGAGAGAGAGAGCCTTCCTTGCTTGATTCACCTTGCTTACCTGAGAGCGAGGTCGGAAGGTTTCTCAAGGGTAGAGAGAGAGAGAGAGAGAGAGAGAGAGAGAGAGAGAGCCCGATGCTTTGCTTCCTTTGTTTTGCTAGCCGAGGACGAGAGCGAGAGAGAGAGAGTCTCCCTTGCTTGCTTTGTTAGCGCCGTGGACGAGAGAGAGAGAGAGAGAGAGAGAGAGAGAGAGAGAGCCCTTTGTGCCTCCTTCTTCTCCCCTTCAAGCTCCAAAATCCCCTTCCTTTTCTTCTGCCCTCCAAGCCCTTCCATTCTCTCTCGCCTCCCGTTAGCTATTTTTAACCCCTCTTAATTAATAGCCCCTTCCCCTCCTAAGCAACGACGGCGTGCGCGGGAAAGGGTGTTTGATGTCGTCGCAGTAGTCTAGGGAGGAGCGCCAAACGCGCAGAGCTAGGGTCGAATTTGATCATCAAGGGCTTCTGAGCATCTTTTCCTTCATAGTCGTGATCAGCTGAGCTCTGTACAGCCCGACGCGAACTCGTTTTCCTTCCCATGCTCTCTTGTTTGGTTGCTGTTGAGCGCCATGGCGACGCTTTTTCTTTTCCCTTTCAGTCTCAATTGAAATTGTAAGCCCTTATGGGCGGCCATCTAATTGGCGGGTGGCCACTCATTGAATTCACCTTGAGCGGGCATTGGCCCTTTGTTTCTTTGGGCGGGCTGCCCTTAAAGGGCACCCAATTTGGCAAACATACCAACTAAAGCATCGCCAAGCACAACAACTCCCCTCTTGGCATACATAAAGGCACCTCATTTGGTATGCATGCCGGCCAAGGCAATGCCAAGCACGACCTTCTCTTCCATCAGTCCTTGACCAACGATATCATCGTGAATTTCGATGCTCATATCAGCTTCTTAGTTCCATACGCCTTCAAGATGCAAGTATAGGTAATTACATTCTCCGAAGGCATTCCCTTCGCACTTGGTTTGCTTGTATCAGCTTCTCGGGTGATGCCAAAAATTATCCAGCTCAGTAGTGCCGGCAACTGACACCGGCCTCAAACCGTATTATCTCATCAACTCGATCTCTATCTGACGAGCCATAAATTCTTATAGACTTCTCAAGCTACATGGAACACATATACAAAACCTGTTAGGCTGTAAAATTCCCAGATGGCACATTGACCGAGCGGATTGGACTGGTATGGAATCGGCTCTCGGTGAATCTTTAACGACCAATATCTTGGAAACAGGAACTTTGATCACTGATTTGAAAAGACCAACACGCTCCACAATGTGAGCACTTCAGGCCCATGCAATCACTTCATCTCTGTCACCTCACCTGTAGTTGCCCAATCCGGTACAGATTTGCAATCGACTTAAACTTTAAACAGCCATAACGTTTTCTTTGTAGCTCCAATCGATGAGCCGTAAAGACAGTCCGGTAGAGCATTTCAAGCACTACGGTTCTAGATCATAATCTCCCATCTGTGCTCACTTCAAGCATTCTCCATTTTAGCATCATCAAGGCATGTGATGGCCCTATAAAGCCGCATCTGGCATACATAAACCATAAAAAATAGCTTGTTACCAAGCCCTGAACACTGATCATTAATCATGTAAGATTCAGATAATCTTGATGTGCATTTTTCTAGTATCTTTCTTAGCATGGGAGTGGAGCTGCATGAACCATAAAGAAGAAAACTCAAATGGATGAATCTTTGGATGCAGCTTTAGATGCAGTATACTACAAGAGACGAGTCTTTGATGGATATGATCCAGAAGGCTACCTAGAGTGTTATGAGTCAGAAACCAAGTTAAGAAGGATACCATAAGAGTTAATGATCAGATATTTTGAGCACTTAGTGAGTTCAAATTTGAAGGAGCAGATTCAAGAGGTTACGAAAGCGTGCAATGATGACTAGGAGTACTTCAAAGAAGCTATTGTGCAAGTAAGTTATGAGCATTATGCAAGCTATCAAGAACAGAGTCCAAGTCTACCAAACTACGCAGATATTCAAGGACAAGTACAATCGAAATTAGAAGCTGTGATTGATGAGTGTATTGTACAAGATGCTACCGTTTTACAAGCTAATGATGAAGACATAGTTAAAGTTGTGTATGAAAAGTTGGGTTTTGCAGATGCCTTGCATGAAGTAGAAGTCTTTGGGGGTGAGGTTTTACAGCCTCAAGATACATAGGGTGAATTCTGCAAAGAGCTTATACAAGCAGTACACGAGGAAAAGAAATCAGGGGATCAAAACAACGAATTGGCTGAATCTCAAGAAGAAATTGTGCAGGTGAATGAGTGTAGCCATATTCAAGTAGACATGCATAAAGATTTGGTTACAATTGATACTTTTTTCTACTGAACCAGAATTAGAGCAAAAAAAAATTGGTATAGATTCTATCATAGAGCTGATTGATGGTACAGATGTTATAGGTCAAAGAAAGGCTGCAATTGAGAGCAGCAGGACCATGGATTTGGATCTACCAGATTTACCGAATTTGGATATACCAAATTTTGAGGACTTGGTTAAGCAAGAGTATGTGTTTAAAGATCTGCATAATGTTGATTTAGAGGGGGTGTAGACTTCTTCATTGACAAGTTGTTGTGAAGCCGAGCTACCAAAGTGGAAAACTGATCCTGAATTTGATGATGATTCAGACGGGGGTGGAGACTCCTTTGACAAGTTTCTATTACCCAGAGCTACCAACGGGGAGAATTCTTCTTCTCTATCAATAATTTGTGACGCATGACTCACACTAAGGCAAAATGATCATGAACTTGATGATGTTGATTCAGAGGGGGTGCATAGTGAAGTGCAATCTCTTGGTGTTGAATATGATTTGTTTCATTGTGCCGATGATACAGACATGACAGTAGATGAAATTTTCAATGTGCATGCTAAACTTTGTGCTACAATTTGGATCAGGGTGAAAGACTTGAAGAGCAGTTTGCAGCAATGTGTTTAATATGCATGTCATATGTAAAAATCTTAGTTTACAGCAACTTGAAATGTGCAGAATGGAGAAACCTTCTGAAGCGGTGGACCTAGATCTTATGTGCTTATTGGACAAATCTTTGGAAGGATTCTCAATTAAAAATGCGAAGGATACCAATCAATTTAGACTCATGCATGAGCAAGTTTATTCAGATGCAACTGATGATGACCTTATGCAGTTGTTGGATGATGCTCTACTTGATTTTGAGCCTCTACAAGATAGAGAATTGTTTTCTGATGCATCTTGCGAGCCTAATGAAGAGAGTTTTACTAGAGACTTGATCCATTCAGATATGCATGATTGGGATTCTAATACTAGTTAGAGTGAAGGTGCACTACCAATGCTTTTACCTATGATTGATGATCGACAATTGGATGAGCCAATTGCACAGGGGATATGGCAGTATCTAGTGCTACCTGATGATATATGGGATCTGATGTTACTTTATGATGTAGGAGATTTTGAGATAGCTTTTGACCCAGGAGTTGACAGATATATGAATGGTCCGAGGCAATTGACTTATATGCCATATGATCCAAGCCATTTTCATGAAGATTTGTGGGTTAATTTATGTTTATGCTCTACTGATTGGAAATTCTTGTATTTTCCCTATGATCCTGGAGGATGGTGCAAATTTTTTAAAGGAATGCTCACAGTGAGACAAATGACTAGGTTCCCATTTGATCCTGGGGGACTACTAAAGTGCAAGTTGCAGATTTGAAGAGTATTAGTTATCTGTTGTAACAGGTTGCATGGTACAAGGTTTGGTTTCTAGATTATGTTAAGTCAGAAGAGTTTTGGTTATGCGTTCAATAAGATTACATGGTTAGCTTCCAGTTGACTTCTTTGGACAATTGACAAAGTATATTCACATCTTTTGAGTTGGTTCTGCTACCAAAACTTGAAGTAAAGAACTTAACCATTCTGTGTGCAGACAGAGTAAGGCATACTTGAGCTTGACAGTGTTCCCTAAAGCGAGCTTGATGGTCAAGCCATGTGCATCATTAACTAGAGCACTTGAGTTTGGCGGGTTCACTAAACAGGTTATCCATAATTGAATGATTTGAAGATACGACAGATACGGTTCAAAGATTTTTGATGGACAGCTACCTAATGATTAAGCTAGAAAATTGATGATAGGGTGTAAGCCTTACTTTTTTTTCATATGTTTACTAGTTATGTGAGTCTGATGATGGCAAAGGGCTTAAGGTACCTATAGCACATGCAGACTAACAAACTAGTTTACGATTAATGCAGTTTTAAAGTGCCAAAAGATGCCTTAATGATGCTAAGAAAAAGGAGTATGCTGAAAGTGATTACAGATGGGAGTTTATGATCTAGAACTGTAGTGCTTGAAGTGTTGTACCCGCCTATCTTTACGACTCATCAATTAGAGCTACGGTGAAAAAGTTATGGCAGTTTGAAGTTTGAGTCAATTACAGATCTGTACCGGATTGGGCAACTGCAGCTGAGGGGACAAAAATGAAGTGAATGCATGGGCCTGAAGTGCTCACTTTGTGGAGCGCATCGATCTTTTCAGATCAGTGATCGGAGTTACGGTTACCAAGATATTGGCCATTAAAGATTTATCGAGGGCCGGTTCTGTTTTAGTCTAGTCCACTCGATCGGTGTGCTATCTAGGAATTTTGAGTTTCAATCAAGCAATGCCGAAAATCGATACGCTTTGGAAGTTATACATGCTAAATGTGGTGCCCGTTTAGAAGCACAAAAGGCTTTTGAAGAGCTTCGTATTCGAAATGTCGTCTCTTGGAATGCAATGATTGCGGGGAATGCCAACACGGAGCTTTGGGCTATTTTCACCGTGTGCGAGGCGATGCCTTGGTCGGTGTACATGTCAAATGTGATGCCCATTGGGAGGGCCGCCCATAACCTTAAAGACCACCCATATTTACCAAGGGCCCAAGGGCCAATTTATTTGGCCGCCCATTTTAAATTAAGACACATTGTGTGCGAAGGAGAAAAAAAAAACATGGTGTAAGCGAGCAAATGGCGGACATATGCACAAAGGCGAATGAGTCATAGCAAGAGATGAGAAGCTCGGTTGAGCACAACAACGAAGCAAAAAACACCCATTAGGCTCTCGCACTCCATTTCATGATGCTACCACGACGAAAACCGTGCAAGTTCAAATTCACCTTGCCACATCACCAATGTCATTCCCACAATGATGACGCCGTCGATGCAAAATTAGGATTGCTATTAAAAGAGAGATGAGGCATGAAGCATGAACGAGGGGAGCATGAGGATAATCAACGACGAGATTAAGAGAGGAAGGCGTGAGGACAAGGAGGGAAGAGCTTCGAGGAAGCAAAGCAAAGGGACGATCTCTCTCTCTTGTGCTTGAGAAGCAAGGCAAGAAGAGATTGGAAGCACGAGAGAGAGGAGGGAAGAAGGAGACGACTCACTGTCTCTCAAGCTCTTGATGCTCCCTCGTTCTCTCGCCTACTCTCAAAAAATCAATCTTTCTCTCGCACTCGGCTAACAAAGGGAGGATCTCTCTCTCGTCCTCAGCTAGCAAAGCAAGAAAGGAGGTCTCTCTCTCGTCCTCGATGAGTAAGGGCAAGCAAAGAGTGAGAGAAAAACAAGAGGTGAAGCAAAGCAAAGGGCTCTCTCTCTCAAGGCACGACAAGAGGATACGAGAGGAAGGCATGAAGGCTAACCTCGGAGGCAGGAGAAGTAAATGTGGAAGCAAGTGGAAGGGATTTCCCTCAAAGCAAGGTTCTTGAACCTCGTTTTTTACCTAACCAAAGACGTGAAGCGAATGATAGCAATTAGTTCTAGAAATTCAACACAGAAGAATTTTTGTTTATCGACGAGCAATCGGTACCTAATTCTTTCACAACTAAAGCTATCAACCCCTTAAGAGATTTTGAAGGAGTAAAGAGAGCAATTATGAATGCATCTTCATCATCAATTTAAACTTGAATACTCACCTTGGCAAATACTCGTGTCGTTAACAACCGGGTAAATTGTGTAGGGAGATTTTACTCCGAGTTTTTAATTTAGCCCAGTGACGATGTTGCAAATAGCCCACCTTGGCTATCGATGATAGTTGTAACTAAAGATCTACTCAATTAATTGATGATTACGATGACTACCAAAACTTTTAGTGTCCGTTGTTATCTCTTTCACACATCCCACAACTAGAGGCATGGCACCTACCCGGCTCACATTTCGAACATAGTGGAAGAAAATCTCTCTCTCTCTCTCTCTCTCTCTCTCTCTCTCTCTCATTGAGCCTACGAAAGGAAAGGGTTTGTTTTCTCTATTGGAGGACAAAGTTATTCAAGCCATATGTGAGCGCCTGCTACTCTATGGTTACTGGATGGCCCCCTAGCTTCCCAACTGCAACCATTGTTCAAGGATGTTTCCAATTTGCATGTTGTGCTAGCAATCCCAGTGTGCCCCCGTGTGCTCTTCGATGGTCAACAGGGCAAGTGTGGGCCCAAGTTGGCAATCAATGCCCAGCATCACGTTGGCAAACAGTGGAGGAGAGGTAGAGTGAGCATCTCGTGGCTACAAGCATTTGCAATCACATGGATGCTAGTCCTTTCTTTAATATATAAATAGATAATTAGATAGCTGCAAACACGCTTTCGTAAAGGTGTGCATTTATAGTTGAATAAACACCATGGTTTTGCACAATCTCGTCTATAAAATCTTGATCTTTGATATAAATTTGTTGTAGTGTGTAAACACTTTAGAATTAACATTCTAGTTGCATGTAGCTTTGATACGTTCACACACTTGAGGAGATGGCATTTTTCGAATCACTACTAGCAAAGCAAGTCTCTTTCTTTGACAGTAGCACACACCTAGTGACACAATAGTATGTGCTTTTTGAGCAAAAGCTAAAATGTTCTCTTATAGAAAAGATTATTGCTCTTCAAAATTGAAATGTTTGTTTGGTGACCAATGCAAAATTAATCAAGCGAAAGATGAATATTTGGACTGTTATTGACATGGAAACTTTTGGGTTTCTTCCAAGTAAAAGAAGAGTAACTTCGCTTCATAGTTTCCACTATTGTAAGACCCTTTGATGTTTGTTTAGTCAACATTGAAATAACCTCCACATAAATATCGAATTCCACACATACTGATGAATTGAGAATCTTTTCAATTTGTATTGATTTTTTCAAAGTTGATTTTCAATATTTTCATAAATTAGATATATCTTTAAAATTATAGCTTTCTTGAAATTTCCTGTTGATACAAACTTAATGCTTTCTTGAGACCCTCCACATGTCCCACTCCGGTTCATGGGGTTTGAGTCCGTGGGGAACATGGGGTTTGAGTCAATGGCCTCACCCGTGAGGGGCAATGACCACTTTGCCTACCACATATTTCTAAAGCATGGGGATCGTAATTTACTTAGGGCACGGTGGGATCTATGGTGGGGGGTTTGTGGGGTGAAAATTTGGGTGGCACATCCTAGATTACAAAATTACTTAGGGCACATCCAAGTCATATGATTGGAGCCCCTTCCTCCTTTTTTGGCACTGCAAGAGGCGACGACGGGAGTCTCACTCGGTAGGTAGTGAGTGGATCCATCCAAAACACACTTTTGCATTGCATAATATATGCACATTGTGGTGTAAAACAAGAAGCCAAAAATAAAATAACGAAGCTTCCCCTTTATCGATATGTTCCAAGAGTTCCAAGCCTAATTTACCTTTATTATTTGTTACTATTCAATAGTTTAGCGGCCTCTCTCTCTCTCTCTCTCTCTCTCTCTCTCTCTCAAAGGCTTCTCTTAGTTTTAGTTTTGGAGTTTTTTAACCTTCATGTAGCTGCGTTTCGCCATATTATGTTAGTTTAGTTTAGATTCACCTCAACATGAAAAAACTTCTGAATTTTTAAGCTAAAGTTGCCAATCAATGAACAACCAACTGAAACCATTGTTCGAATGAGTCAAGTGACAAATAAACAAAGGCAAGGATACTTGACAAATCGATATTATATATATTCAACATTAAACCAAACTAGTGATAATAGGATATTTGGCAAATAAGTAAACAAACTCGAGAGAGCATTTTCGTCACATCAAAAAGGTTTGTGATACTAATTGCCATTTAAGCTGGATGCTTCATAGCATATCAGCCTATTTTCGAGTGAGATAAATAAAGAGCCGTAGTGTATTGGCTAGCATGGGCATATTAGTGAGAGATAAATAAAGAGCCGTAGTGTATTGGCTAGCATGGGCATATTGGTAAAAGGCTAGCGTGTTCGCCTTCAAAATTATTCCTCCGACGACCTCCTGCACAATTCAATATATTTGTCAAAAGAGCCTAAGAATAGAAAGAAACATGAGCAAATCATCCGAGATGTTAGGAGGGTTATGCAAGTAGGTTTGTGGCTCTCTTTCTTTTTGAAGGGGGGTACGCGTTCGCGCGGCGTCGTAGGAACATTCCCTAAAAACCTACAGGAAGATACTAGGCCTAGCTCTAGATCTAAAGCCTTCACAACAAGTATTATCAACGACAGGAACTCTAGTGTGTAGAGAGAGAGAGAGACGTACAGCAGGAACCCGAAAGCTTGCAGACGGACTTTATGTTGGAAACGCCCTGCTGGTTGATGGATCTTTTGAAGCTGTCGGGGATGGCACTGCAGAGGCAGGAAGCGCTGGAGCTTTTGAGGAGGTTGCAGCACCCACTGTTTGAGGTAGGCTTGGGGGGGTTGGACCCTATCACGTACTTGCTGCATTGGCTGTAGAGCGACTGAGTGCTGGGGCAGCCAGCTTCGGCGGCGGGCGCCGTCCAAGTTGCGCCGGCGACGAGCATCACCACCACCACCATTGTCACAAGGCGGGTAAGGCCTCCATAGCATGAGCCTTCCATCTCTCCTCTCTCTCTCTCTCTCTCTCTCTCTCTCTCTCAATTCTGCTCTCTCTTCGACGCGCAAACACCGACTTGTCTATGATCCTCCAGCCTCCATTTTATAAGAGCCCCAGCCTCCCCCCTTCTTTCACTGGCTCTAGAGTCTAGCCTCTACCCGAGCGGCCCCCGCGCTTCAAACATCTCCATCACCGGCCGGGGACTGCTTTTTCCTCGCTGCATTCATCTGCCCACTGCCTCTCCCGACCGTACCGCCACAACATCATAAAAGCCTAAGTTCCTGCTTAACACGCACACAGTACAACAGGCTCAAGAGTCAACCGCCCATCTTTGCGCGACAAATTTGTACCTTTAAAACTGGGCCAAAGAGAGCTTTTACCAGGCACCTTACTTCTAGAGTCTAGACTCTAGTCCGGACTCCCGTGCCACATGGCCAATGACAAGGGCTGTACATCTCTTCAGAGCGTCTGTAGCTTTGCTAAATAAAGCCTGTGGAAGTGTGACATGACATTCCACACATGTAAAAGCTGCACGCCACAGCCACTCCAGTTTCCAAGGTTGTCCTTGTTTTCTTTGTTGCTGTTTCAACTTGCTTTATGTTTCTGGACATAGAATTGCGGTGAGGGTTGAACCGAGGACCTCAGGGACAGCTTACAAGTGACACTGTGACAGGCCCGCGCTCCAGCATTATCATTCTAATCTCTTAGTCTTGCCTTAAGGTTGACAAGCATATTGCTCGTTTTTGGGTGACATTCAATTTAGTAAAGATATGAGCTACCCTTATCAAAAGACAAGAAATCAGTGAAAGGCTGTGTTTGGGTTGATGTTGGGTTGATGTTGGACGGAGCGTGAGAGAGAGAGAGATAAGACAGCTCTGTGCTTTCCCCTTTGCATGAGCAGTACGGGCTGCATGAGCCGACGTCGTCTTTCCCCTTTCTTCCCCAACTGAGCAATATCCTCTGTCTTCTCCTCCCTTTTACTACCTCGCCCCCTCCTTCTAGGGGGGGCTGGGTGTAATGGAGCTATCAGAAGCCTTGCGTAATGGCCATGGCAAGACACCCCAAGAAGGATCTGCCTCTCAGCCTCAGCAGGCTAACCTTGTCCCTAACCTTCTGTTTCAGTTTCTACCCAGAAGTCTTCAGATATCCATCACAACCAACACGAAGCTCAGTGGAGCCTTCTTGGGACCTCACCCTCCTTCATATGCGGAAATGGTGAATAAATCACAACCCTCTGCTTTCCCCACAGTCGGAATGTCAGAACTCAGACCTCCAATGCCTATTCATCACCCGTCGAACTTCTATCCAGGTAACGACTTCTACCCTCATGATAACTTTAATGCAGAGTTTGTGGTTGGCATTCTGTCAGAGAATGTTAGAGACTTCTCTGCGAAGCTTCAGAAGGGACATGTTGTAAATAGTGGGCTGCAAGAGAACAATAATATAGGAGGAGAACCAACCCATGCCCAACATACCCCTACTCCTTGTGATAATTCTCATGAGGAGGATGACGTTTAACACTACTAACTCTTCTCAAGGTCTGTCCAATGAAGAGGCAATGATTATCCCCAAACAAGAACTGGAGCTCTGGCACTCACAATTACAGGAAAGGGTTGTCATTGGTCTTCTACATGGAACTAGACCTTCGGTGGAAGCCCTAAAAAATTGGATGGCTATTAATTGGGCGAACAGGAACATCAAGGTCTCTCATGTCCAATACCTACCTAATAGCTATTATATGTTCTTCTGTGATGATCCTAGCTCTGCACTTCACATTATCAGTCAAGGACAAAGGCTAATCAGAAATGCTACCCTTTCAGTCTTTAATTGGTTTCCTGGCTTTAACCCTAGAGGTCAAAAACCAACCAAAGCGCCAGGAGGTGCAGCTTTGGGCATAGCAGCTAAATACAACCACCTAGTGACAGCCCAACACTCCTCCTAGAAGGGCAGTTGGATAGCAGTATCCCTTGGGCAACCTTTTAATTACACTCTTGTCTCTGTCTATGCTTCTAATTCATATGTGGAAAGATCTATTGCCTGGGAAGAGATCTTTAACCTCTCAGGTCCTTCTATGATGGTTGAGTCTTCTCTTGACAGATGGAACCAATTGGGGCCTCCGATGAGAAGCTCTGAAAAGGCAAAATGGGAGCAAGTCCTAGTGAAGCACAACCTTGTTGATTCGGAGAATACTGGGCACACCTGGAGCAATAAACAAAATGGTTCATGCTATAGAGCAGCCAAACTGGACAGTGTATACATGAGCTCCAGTTTAATGCAGGACTACTGGCAGGTAAACTGTTATAAGGATAACTCTATTGTTCTATCTGATCACTTGCCAATCATCTTTGAACTTCAGAAAGATGAATGTATATATAAGGCAGGCTGGCCTCATCTGTATCAATCATTGCTTGCTTTAGACGTTGTCAAAACTAAATTTGAGAATATTTTTGAAACTGCATTTTGTACTCATGTCTCTGCATTCAAAGCTTGGGATAGAGCAGTTAGGGAGACCCAGACACTTCTTACTTGTTTTAAAAAGAAAGCTAGGACCATTAGAGAAAATAGAAGGATGATGATAAAAAAAAAACATAGAAGAGCTTGAAGCTCTGTCAGGTCCTAGTAGTCCTCCACCCCCCCTCTTAGATGATCTAAAAGCCAATCGTAGAGAAGAGGAGCTCCTAGTTGTTAAAGCCTCTCTCTAATGGACGAGAATTCTGGGCAGGTAAAATCAATAAACCAGATAAGCAAATGTTCAATCTGCTTAAGAAAAAGAAGATCAGAGACTTCGTCCCTCTACTTAAGGATGAGAATGGTCTTCAGACAGCATCTCATAAAGATAACTTAAAGTTTGCCAAAAACTATTTTGCTGATATTCCCCCCCCCCCCCCCCCCCCCCCCCCCCCCCCCCCAAAAAGAGGGGCTGAAATCACAGTTGCCAGAGCCACTATTGCTAAGGCAAGAAAGAAAAGTGTGCCTGAGGCTACAGCTAAAGTGATGGATCAGCCCCTAACTGAGGGGGAGCTAAGAAACACTATTGATGCTTTAAAGGATGGTAAATCTCCAGGCATAGATGGAATTCCAAATGAGTTCTTTAAAATATATGAGAATTTTCTAATGCCCTATCTCTTGTCTATTTGGAAGGAGGCTTTAAAGGTAGGAGCTCTCTCTACCTCTATGAACATTGGTGTCATCAAGCTCATACATAAAAGAGGGGAAAAGGAGGACCTAGGTAACTGGAGACCCATTACTTGTCTGACTTCTATATACAAAATCTTCTCTTTGGCCCTAGCTAGAAGGCTGAGTGAACACATGATGCATATCATTCTTGCAGAGTAGAAGGGATTTATAAAGGGCATATACATATTGGATGCAATCATTACTCTATGGGAAGCCATGGAGTATGCACAGGACAGTGATCAAGAGTTCCTCTTCTTTAAGATTGACTTTGATAAAGCCTATGACAGAACTAAATGGGACTTCATCTTTCAATCCCTGTTTGATATTGGTTTTGGAAAGCCCTTTATAAAATTTGTTCAAATTTTATTTGGAAATGCATGTGCAAGAATTGCCGTTAATGGAGATTTATCTGAGGTGTTTACTTTAAAGAGGTCTGTAACATTTAATGGCCTATAATCTTATGTGTAGCGGAAATTAGCATGAACATAGTGGGCATTTCATTAGAATAGATTCCTAATGAGAATTACAAGAGTGCTTGGGTGGAGAGAGCAACAAAAAGCATAACACCTAGTTAGATAGCATCGACAATACTTTCAAAAGAGAGAGAAATTAAGCTATTGACAACAGTTGAAGACCGGATTTGCATGGAGCCGGTCCCCCCTCCAAAAGGCTTTGTATTATGGTTTCTCCCATCAAGAGAGACATTGTACAATACAATTCTTTGTGTTCCTTCAAGACTAGCTAGTGCAATGAAGATGGAAGCTTCATACACCAAGCAAAACACTTAATCAAACACAACTTGAATTATCCCCGTTCTCAGACCCAAGACCTCACACACCTTCGAAGATGGTGAGAGCTAGCAGGGTATGAGAGTAGATTGAGAAGAAAAAGAAGTATCTTAATAGAAAGATGTACATCTCCTCACATAATCACTCATATTAGCATAGCTTAGCTTAGTAATTAGCTTGGTAGAGAAGATGAGCATGCATTGAAGCTTGGCTCTTGGTTGGATTTGCATCCATATGCCAAGAGAGTGTTGATGTAGGCTTCTATCTCACAAGCTTGGAGTAGGTGATGAGCTCTCCATTAAAGCTTGGGAGGAGATAGAGTATTTTCTCTTCACACATGGTCAAGTGTGAGAGTGTGTGTGTCAATGCCAAGCAAAAATCAGCCCCCCCTCTCTCTTGGGCGAGCCCTAGCTGCTAATTAGGTCTGGCTTTTGCCTCATTGGACCTCCCCAGGTCAAGCCAATAGGAATTAAGCAGCATAAGTGATAGCCTTCTGACATGTGTCCCCCTTTCCCCTTTTGTGAGAGCTTTAGGTAATTAAATAATTAAACTAAACTCTCATTGGACCCCTTTGCCTCCTGGCCAATAGGAATCAGGCAAGCCATGGGGCTCCTGGATGCTCATTGGACCCCTTGGGAGACTGCCCAATAGTCTTTTAGGAGACTTAATTCTCATTGGTTTCTTTTATTAAATGTTTTTAAATTAATTAAACTAGATTTACTCTAGCTTAATTCTCATTGGTCCACTTCAAGGGTCTTCCAATAGGAACTGGGCACACCTTGTGGTCATCTGGCCTAGGGAGCTGACATGTGTCCCTCATTCCCTTTGTGTAAAGGGAGCCTGTGTGTGTGTGTGTGGCTTTCTCTCTCATCCCCTAGCTTTGGGGCTCGCCCCCTCCCATGTAGGGATGTGCAAAGACTTTTAGGGCACACACAAAGCATCCAATTTTTCCTAGGGTTGACCTTTGGACACAACCTTTGAATTTTGGAACCTTAGCATTTTGGAAGTCTTAATGGGCTGAACCTTAGGGTCTTTTTGGCCCATTGTTTCACATGGCTCTTTTGCAGATGGCCCCCCCTTTGGATCCCTACTGTGGCCGGTCTGCTAGCTTAACCAATATTCTAGCTTTTTCTCCCTTGGCACTTCCCCACATTAAATGATCAGTTTAATATGAGAAAATCATTTAGGAGAATTAGATATTGATTATTATGACATTACCTCTCTCTTGAAATCATAGTCGTCCTCGACTATGGTGTAGAGAAGATAAAGCATATGCATGAGTCCTTTTCTTAGCGGGTAGAGGATCCCTATGTTACCCTACGACATCATTCCATAATGGATGACTAGTCCATTTGGCGCTTGAGAGCCTGAGGCTGCCGCAAGCATGTCTGTACATTAGTCCTATCAGTCTTCCATAGTAGAGTGACAAGCTCTACTTGGTGTTTGGGAGACGTCGTCTCCGCAAACTTGATCTAAGCATGCATACTACTTCATTTTTGTGCACAAATAAAGAAAAAGAGAGTCTTATAAGACAAAAATTTTGTTCATTTTTAACATTTTGTACATTTGCTTACTCTTGGGAAGCATTGTAAGCATTGACAAGGTTTAGGTTATCCTTTAATTGTATGCCTTGCATCCATCTAGCATCTTCAAAAGGATAATTCTTAAACTTAATAAGATATCGTCGGATAGTCTTACCGCCTCTTAATACCTTGTCTTCATGTCGGAGAATGGACTCGGGCTGCAGCACCTCCTCGTGGTCCTCGATCTCCGGTGGGTCTTCAATAGTTGGTTCTTGAGGTGGCTCTCCTTTGTAAGGCTTTAATAGGCTCACATGAAAAGCATTGTGTATGAGCCAATGATTGGGCAACTTAAGTTGATAGGCCATCTCATTGATTGGCCTAAGAATCTGGAAGGGACCATAGTACCTTTTTGCTAGTTTAGCATAGTACTTTTGGTGGCCCGTAGGATTCTTGCCCGTCGTGTGCCTTAATCGAGCCTTGGGAAACTTTAACAAGACCCAATCGTTTTCTTTAAAGGCTTGGGCTCTTCTGTGCTTGTCAGCAGTAGCCTTTTGCCTTTGCTGTGAGATAGAGATAGCATCCTTAATCTTTTGGAAAGATTCTTGTAGGTCTCGGCTATACTCATCTGCAGCGAAGATCTTCCCATGTACCTTAAGTAGCAAGGGACTTTTTGATCTTCCCTCAATTACCTCGAAAGGTGCTTTTCCTGTGGAAGTATGTACAGTGTTATTGTAAGCATACTCTACTAAAGGTAAGTACTTCTCCCATTGGGATCTTTGATCTACTTCCGTTACATAGGCTTTTAGTAGATCGAGAATGGTTAGGTTAGCTATTTCACTTTGGCCATCAGTTTGTGGATGATAGGCCGAAGAGAAGTTTAGCCTTGTTCCTAAATTCTCAAAGAGACCCTTCCAGAAATTACTGGTCATTCTAGGATCTCTATCCGACACTATGGACATTGGCAAGCCATGGTACTTGAAAATTTGTGAAATGAAGAGGGTTGCCATTTGATGGGCTTTGATAGTCTTTTTGACAGGTATAAAATGAGCTTGTTTACTGAACCTGTCTACTATCGTCCATATTCCCGTATTCCCATGGATAGACTTAGGCAATCCAAAGATAAAATCCATGGATATGCTCTCCCAAGGTGAATTAGGGATTGGCAAGGGTTGAAGCAATCCAAGTTGCTTCCCTCTATCAAATTTTGTCTTTTGACATACCACACATTTGGAAACATACTCGTGTATGTTCACTTTCATGGTAGGCCAATAGAAATATGTTTCAATTCCCTTTAGGGTAGACTGAATCCCTCTATGCCCCGCATATGGGGGAGCATGAGATTCATACATTACTTTCTCACGTAGTGAGTTAGTAACGCATAGTCTATTGCCATAGAGAAGATAACCATCTTGTAAAGTAAATGGTTCTTCTTTCTTCCCTAATGCAAGGGCTGAAATCACATCTCTAAAATCGGGATCAATAGCATACTCATCTATCATTGAAGATAGATCATTGTGAGTTGCTATGGAAACCGCATTCACTCTCGGTCGTCTTGAGAGTGCATCGGCTACTTGATTATGCTTGCCAGCAATGTGAGCAATATGAAAATGAAATTGCGAAAGGAAATTTGCCCACCTCATTTGTTTGTCGGAGAGCTTGGTCTGCGTCATGAAGTACTTAAGACTTTGGTGATCCGTTCGCAGAATGAAAGGAGTCCCCAATAAATAGTGCTTCCATGAGTCTAAGGCATGTAGAACTGCAAGGAGTTCTTTTTCGTATATGCCTAGAGCTTGCTCAACAGGGTCGAGCCTTCGACTCTCATAGCCTATGGCGTGCCCTTCTTGGAGCAAAACAGCCCCAAGGCAATCACCACAAGCATCACATTGGACCTCAAATGGTTTTGAGAGATCCGGTAGTGTAAGCACAGGTTGAGAGATAAGCTTTTCTTTAAGCTTTTCGAAAGCATTGTTCTCCTTAGCAGACCACGTATACCTAACATTTTTCTTTGTTAGGTCATGTAATGGTCCCGCAATTTGTGAGAACTTTTCTATGAAGCGTCTATAGTATGCACACATACCTATAAAGCTTCTTAGTTCATGAAGATTCCTTGGTTTAGGCCATCCTTTTATTACCTCTAACTTGGATGGATCCATTTGGATTCCATCTTGAGAGATAATGTGACCTAAATATTGAATCTCTTGCAAGAAAAATTCACTTTTCTTTCGATTAACATAAAGTTTATTCTCTCTTAAAACTTGAAATATTACCTGGAGGTGTTGCTTGTGTTCCTCCAATGAATTAGAGTAGATGATAATATCATCAAAGAACACTCCAGTGAAGGTTCGATGAGGCCTGAACAGCTTCTCCATCAAGCGGTTGAATGTGGCTGGTGCATTGGTCAAGCCAAAAGGCATGACAATGTATTCGTAAAGACCAAATGTAGTACGAAATGCGGTCTTTACAATGTCTTGATCAACTATCCTTATTTGATGATAGCCACTTTTTAGGTCAATCCTACTGAAGTAGGTCGATCCTTGTAGCTTATCAAATAGGTCTTCTACCCGTGGAACGGGAAACCTATTCTTGATAGTGATCCTATTTAGTGCTCTATAGTCGACACACATACGATATGTGCCGTCTTTCTTTTGCACTAATAGCACAGGTGAGCAAAATGGAGATGAGCTAGGCCTAACCATGCCCTTCTCAACTAACTCATGCACTTGCCGCATAATCTCCTCTTGTTGAGCTTGAGAAACTCTATAAGGAGGTTTGTTAGGCGGTGAACTTCCTGGAAGAAGTTCAATTGCATGGTCGTCATTACCTCGTTTAGGAGGTAGCTCACAAGGGATGTCGTCAATAAAAACATCTTGAAACCCCTTGAGAAAATTGGATAACTCTAATTCCTTTTGGTTGCTTTTATTTTCTTTTGCTAAAGCATTAGGTTCATTTTGAGAATCTTTAACAAAAATCATGTACACGGAAATAGAGCTCTTTATTGACTTGTTGAAAGCTGGTGTATGTACAATGGGGATGGTGTTACCCATCTCCTTAGCATCTATATACATGTCCTTTTCCCTGAACTTAAAGGAGATTCTCCTTTCAGGAAATTTAACATCGGCAGCCAGGCGGTCAAACCATGGTGCCCCTAGGATTACATCCTCATGCTTGAGAGGAGAGATAAAGAAGTCCTCTTTGTCCACATAGCCTTGGACATGAAGCCTCAATTTCCCGATTAAGGGAGTGACTGAAGCTTCTTGCCCCTTGAAGGCACTGTCTGCGGGTAGGATATCTCCCATCTCGTAGGATTGTATGCCTAGCTTGGTGGCTAACTCCATAGATATGAAATTGTGAGTAGAACCAGGGTCAAAGAGAATAAAAGCATCATGTTCTCTTACCTTTCCCCAAGCATGGCATAGAGGAGATCCTTTGTGGTGAGTTTGGTGAATCTCCTCCTCTTGGATTTCAACCAAAGAAGCTCTAGGAGGATCTTGGCGGTTGTTCTTTTGGGGACAAGCGCGGTACGCATGCCCTTGTTCGCCGCACTTGAAACACCGGTTATCTTTACGATAACGCTCAAGCTCTTCAGGAGAGAGTTTATTCTTTCCTTTGTAAACTCCCTTCTCTTTAGCTTTGTTGGAATTGCCCTTAGGAGACTTTTGGACATTGTCCTTCCCCTTAGGCTCATTGGAACCCTTGTTTTCCGGGGGCTTATTATTTCTTTTACCCCCCGTTTGGAAATTGATTCGCGAGGCCACCATAGTATGGTGTATTACCGCCGATATGGTACGTGGCCTTTGGGAGTTGACATACTCCGCCATTTCTTCGGTTAAGCCCGCACAAAATTGTTGCTTTTGCTCTCCAAAATCCAACTTTTTGAAGACAGTGGCTTTGAGTTGTAGGTCCCAAAACTTGTCTACATATTTGTGGATGGATTCATTGGGAGAGAGCTTTAAGCTTCGCCATTCGGTGAGTACTTTGTCTTTGGCATCGGTGGCCAAAAACTGCTTCATAATGGAAGCTCTTAAAGCCTTCCATGTTCGTGGAGCTTCACCGTTGGCTCGTAGGCTAGACCACCATTGTCTGGCGGACTTTTGAAAGTGCATAGCTACATGGCGTAGCTTAGAGGACTCCGTGAAGCCCTCATCTCCAAACGCCGCATCGAATTGCTGGATAAAGGCCAAAACTTTGTCTGTAGCACCGAAGGTGCCATCATAGGTAAGGAAAGAGATGCTCTTCCCTCCCTCTTTGAATTTCTTCAGCTTGGACGACCTCTTCCATGCGGCATAGGATTTCCTATGGCCTCTTCTTTTTGATGGTTCAAAAGTTGCACCATCACTTTCTTCAGAAGGTGAAGAATTTGAAGAAGGTGGAGAAGAGGGTGACCTCTTTCTCGCCTTTTTCTTGTCTTGATCTTTGTCGTCTTCACCATAGCTTTCATAAGAGGAAGAGGATGAAGAAGATGGAGAAGAGGGTGTCCTCTTTCTCGCCTTTTTCTTCTCTTGCTTTTTATCATCCCTCTTTGAATTTGGGTGGAGAAGAGTGTGATGGTCTTCTCCGCTTTGGTGGTGATGGAGAGCGTTTAGCCCGCCGTCTTCGTGGAGCCATCTCCGCCGAGGTGGCGGGAGACTCGCTTCTTTCTCGTTCCTTCGGTGGAGGCTCTTGAGTTCTCCTTTGGGAAGGAGATGCATCATCAAGAAGTAAGTTCTTGAGCCCTTCATATGGATTCTCTTCTTCTTCCCGAATCGGAGAGAGACCTCTTTTGGTAGTCTCACAAGGAGGCTTCCTAGGTGTTCTCTCGTCATGGTGATGAGCTTGGAGAATCCCGTGAGCACGGAGCTGCCGTTGCACTTCACTTTGGAGAGATGGATTGCCCATGGCTTGTTGAAGCCTAGAAACAAGATAGTTAACAAGCATTGAAGCATCATTAGTAGCTTGCTCATGAGCAAAATCAAAGTTATCAACATTAATTTCACTCTCTTTACTATTGTCAGCCATTCTAACAACTTTTAGGTGTAAACTTTTTAGGTGTACTTTGGCACTTCAAGCCCTAGTTGCTACTCCTCTTTACCCCTTTAGAAAAAGCACTCAAGCTACTGTACCCGCGGCTCGAATACCATTAATTGCAAGGAATAGAAGAGAGGGTCTTTCGACACCAAAACAGCACCGGCTCCTGTCAAGCTTCTAATAGCTCAATAGTGGTTAAGCCGTAGGCAAGCCCCGTAGGACTCCACTATTAAGACCATAGCTCTCGACGGTGATGCCCCGTTAACTGCACAAAGGCAGGCGCACTGCAAGGCTGAAAAATCCCTATTCTACTTACTCACAGGCAATTAATAATACCAACCATTTGTAGCTAGCTTGAGGACCTCCCTTCTTGAGCAAGAAAAGAGAAACCTTGAGCTCTGATACCAATGTAACATTTAATGGCCTATAATCTTATGTGTAGCGGAAATTAGCATGAACATAGTGGGCATTTCATTAGAATAGATTCCTAATGAGAATTACAAGAGTGCTTGGGTGGAGAGAGCAACAAAAAGCATAACACCTAGTTAGATAGCATCGACAATACTTTCAAAAGAGAGAGAAATTAAGCTATTGACAACAGTTGAGGACCGGATTTGCATGGAGCCGGTCCCCCCTCCAAAAGGCTTTGTATTATGGTTTCTCCCATCAAGAGAGACATTGTACAATACAATTCTTTGTGTTCCTTCAAGACTAGCTAGTGCAATGAAGATGGAAGCTTCATACACCAAGCAAAACACTTAATCAAACACAACTTGAATTATCCCCGTTCTCAGACCCAAGACCTCACACACCTTCGAAGATGGTGAGAGCTAGCAGGGTATGAGAGTAGATTGAGAAGAAAAAGAAGTATCTTACGAGAAAGATGTACATCTCCTCACATAATCACTCATATTAGCATAGCTTAGCTTAGTAATTAGCTTGGTAGAGAAGATGAGCATGCATTGAAGCTTGGCTCTTGGTTGGATTTGCATCCACATGCCAAGAGAGTGTTGATGTAGGCTTCTATCTCACAAGCTTGGAGTAGGTGATGAGCTCTCCATTAAAGCTTGGGAGGAGATAGAGTATTTTCCCTTCACACATGGTCAAGTGTGAGAGTGTGTGTGTCAATGCCAAGCAAAAATCAGCCCCCCCTCTCTCTTGGGCGAGCCCTAGCTGCTAATTAGGTCTGGCTTTTGCCTCATTGGACCTCCCCAGGTCAAGCCAATAGGAATTAAGCAGCATAAGTGATAGCCTTCTGACATGTGTCCCCCTTTCCCCTTTTGTGAGAGCTTTAGGTAATTAAATAATTAAACTAAACTCTCATTGGACCCCTTTGCCTCCTGGCCAATAGGAATCAGGCAAGCCATGGGGCTCCTGAATGCTCATTGGACCCCTTGGGAGACTGCCCAATAGTCTTTTAGGAGACTTAATTCTCATTGGTTTCTTTTATTAAATGTTTTTAAATTAATTAAACTAGATTTACTCTAGCTTAATTCTCATTGGTCCACTTCAAGGGTCTTCCAATAGGAACTGGGCACACCTTGTGGTCATCTGGCCTAGGGAGCTGACATGTGTCCCTCATTCCCTTTGTGTAAAGGGAGCCTGTGTGTGTGTGTGTGTGTGTGTGTGGCTTTCTCTCTCATCCCCTAGCTTTGGGGCTCGCCCCCTCCCATGTAGGGATGTGCAAAGACTTTTAGGGCACACACAAAGCATCCAATTTTTCCTAGGGTTGACCTTTGGACACAACCTTTGAATTTTGGAACCTTAGCATTTTGGAAGTCTTAATGGGCTGAACCTTAGGGTCTTTTTGGCCCATTGTTTCACATGGCTCTTTTGCAGATGGCCCCCCCTTTGGATCCCTATTGTGGCCGGTCTGCTAGCTTAACCAATATTCTAGCTTTTTCTCCCTTGGCACTTCCCCACATTAAATGATCAGTTTAATATGAGAAAATCATTTAGGAGAATTAGATATTGATTATTATGACAAGGTCTATCAAGCAAGGCTGCCCTATAGCTCCTTTACTTTATGCTATCTGCTCTGACTCTCTTGGCTAATTAGTGAAAGATGCACTAGACAAAGGGATCATGCAGGGTTTGAAGATCCCAACGATGGATAGAGATCTTGTGCTACAAGAGTTTGCAGATGACACTAACTCCATAACTGCTAATGACAGTGCTTCAGCTACACAGTTCTGGCAGTGTTTGGACACATTCTGCAAAGCCAGTGGCTCAGTGATTAATCATAACAAAACAAGGTACAGAAGTTCTAATGGTCAAACTCCTCAGGTAGTCACTATCTCTGGCTCCCATGAACTCAAGAATGCAGAAATCTTCAGGTTGCTTGGCATTCCAATGGGATTTAAAGATCTTTTGCACAGAGATGGGAATGGGTCTTAGATAAATTCAAACAGATGTGGGGTAAATGGCAACATGCACACTCCTCCGTTTCATCCAGAGATTTTATTTTAAATCATTATTTGTTGCCCTCACTCATTTACTTTTTGTCTTGTTGGTCCCCAGGTAAGTACCAGATTAACCAAATCTTTACTATGGCAAGGAACTTTTTGTGGGGAGGTGATAATGCTCACAAAAGGCTGCCCAAAGTCTCATGGGAAATGTGTTGTCTCTTAAAAGATAAAGGGGGGCTTGGACTGCTTAATCTTCAGAGATTATCTACCAAGCTTGCTACCAAGTGGATTTATAGAGCCTCAAACTGCAATGATTATTGGGTTGCACTTATCAAGAGGGATATTCAGAAATTCAGATGTGCAAGCTACAAATCCTGGTCAAACTTTCACCTCAGGGAGATCCTGCTGTCAATTGTTAATCTGCATCCAGTAGGGTCCAAGCTGGTGTGTAGAATGTGGCTGGCCTAGAATACTGTCAAAGCACAATGGAAACCCTCAACAGATTTCTACTCTAACCAGTCCATTTTTCTTCAAGACTCTATATGGTTTGGTTTTCTGGCAGGAAATTCCTCTGTCTTACCTTGCAGAAAAGCTCACAAATGTCATAAAGCAAGCATTAGATACTGGGAAGATATCCTCCACCAGGGCAAACTGAGGACTAACATACAACTCCATTTACAATTCTCAATCCCAATCTCCCTAGCCAAGTGGTGTCTGGAGACAACAAATTTGAAGCTGGTACAATTCACTTTTCCCCACAGAGCTAATCAAGCAGCAAACAGGTTGGGCAAGCTGACTGAAGATGTATACAAGCAATTTTGCCCTAAGTCAGGAGTAGAAGAGGACATAAAGAAAAGACTAAACAAAATCTAGAAGATAGGCTGGAGTAGGAAGCAATGGACCTACAGGTTTAAATGTCTTTAGGCATTTCCTTTGGGATAAAGCACTCAACCCTCATGTGGCTAATCATCCATAATGGCATCTTGACTAGAAGCAGAGCACTCAAAGTAGGAGTAAGTAATAGGGATTGCACCAAATGTCATAAAGCTGTGGAAGACAACTTACACCTTTGGTTCAATTGTAAAGCTAATGGGGGATTACTAAGAGCCATTCAGAGTGTAACCAGCCAAATAAATCTAAAAGCTTTAGACTTCAAAGATTTATTATTGGGGAGTTGCAGGGGTCTAGACATCCCACTGTGGACCATCTGGAGGTTACCTTCTGTGGTTTATATGGAATCAGAGGAATGCTTCTATGTACAATAACCCCTCTGTCTATCCCCTTTGTCTCCTATTGTTTGACTTAAAGTACTCTGCCCTCAAACTATGTAGCAAAGTTCAAGAAGCTCTATCACAGGGCTTGTCTGTATCATCTATCTTAAAGTCAATCCGTTGGCAAAAATGGAGTATTGTTGCCCCTCTGATTTACCACCATTCTAGGTTCAGAATGCTTTACCTCATGTAATAGTATCTGAGTAGTAGGGTTGACCCACCCCTTATCTGTGGGTCCCCCCCCCCCCCCCCTTTTGTAACTCTTTTTTCTAATACACTTCCACTTTCCTCAAAAAGACAAGAAATCACACAAAAAACTAGTTGTGCACGGTAAGCAAAACCCGCATTAAGTGCTACAAGATGGGGGAATACTTGAATGATCCCATGGAATGCAATAATAGTAGGAGGAAAAGGGACATAGTACATAATTTTTACGATCAAGAACACTCCTAGAGCATGAGGTAAAGCAATTCTATAGTTATATTTTGAGTATAGCATCATGTGAGCATCATGTGTTGTGCCATGACTGCTCCCGTCGATATGCATACCAAGTACCTAAACAGATATACCAAAACAGAGGATACCCAAATAATGGGGTGATCTCACTCACTTGAACAACCATAAGAAAATTAACTTTACAATCTTTCACATGAAAATGCCAAGTGATTCTTGGACATACCATTGCGGTGGACCCTATAAGACCATCCTAAGCATAAAATGTTGGAATTAGGGTTGCAGAGAAACACACACACCTTGGAGAAGATGAAGAAAGCTCAAGGCACACAATAGAGAGTGTATTACTTAGTGTGTAATGGAAAGACAGATAGCCCTAGAGTGATGAGCATATATACAATGCTCGGGGGAAAAAACCTCCTAAAGAGGGAAAAAATGCCCCGGCGGTCCTAGTGTGTTCACACACATCACTACCACATCACACATCACTACCACATGTATATGGTAACAAATCCCCCCTGGAGTGATGCAGTGAACGAGACCCGGCACATGAGTAAAGGGAAGTGCCATGCCCTGAGGACATGATCAGTCCACAAAGGGGAGTAAGCCCAAAGCTTTGCGGAAAGCTTCAAGCTTCTCACGAGACAATGCCTTAGTGAAAAGATCTGCAAGGTTGTCCAGCATTGGCACATAAGCCAACCTCATCTCTCCTGCTGAGAGCCTCTCTCTGACATAGTGGTAATGCACCTCAATGTGCTTTGTGCGAGCATGAAAAATTGGGTTCCTCGCAATTGCCAATGTGCTCTGACTGTCAGTGTAGATAGTGTTGGCAGTGTCATGTACAACACCCAAATCAGCCATAAGGCGTTGTCGTGCCATGGCACGTTCATAATGTGACATAAAGTATCTACCTCACTCTTAATGTTTATGATGTGTGGGACCAAATGCTATTATGTACATAATGTGATATATGCGAAAATAGATGCCACGGTTGCAGCTCTGTATATACCTTGCGGGGACAGCGAGGCCCTCGATGTGGCACTATAGCATGCTTTTTTCACATAAATATATGCCTAATTTGCTTTGTGAATGTACAAATGTCAAGTGTTTCGAAGTGGCACGTTCGTTTTGCCTAGAAAGTTCAATGCGGGCAATCTCGGCCAAAAATAGCAGGTTTCGTGCGCTGGCGTAAAAGACGTGTCCAAAGTGCTTACCAAGTGGAAAAATGAGGTTCAACATGAAATTTGAGCCCAATGGGATTTTTCCACAATTTTAGGGATTTTTCCCCAGCTCGTTTGGGCTTTTTACGGACAAAAAGTGACATTTTTGGGCTAAAAATGGCCTAAAAATAGCCTTAAAAATACTCAAAATAGCTCAAAATGCCACATCAATGACGCTAGCATTGTTGTTCAAGTTGTGTGGGAATTATGAGAGCCAAGAATGAGCTCATTTGGGCACATGAGCAAGGAGATACAGCCATTCCTCTACAGGGTGCTAGTGCAGTCCCATGCTGCTTCCACTACATGGTTGAGGTTGTGAGGCCTCCAATTAGGGTTTCCCCTCCTCAAATAACTACTTGGGCTTCTCCGATGAAGTACTGAAGCTTCCATGAAATGGTCATGGTGAAGAATCGAAGCGTAAATTTAGGGTTTTTAACAGGTCGAATGAGCACTGCATCTGTGCAATTGGGAGCGAGGCTACACCTAATCTTCACACACACAAGAGTTTTGAGTTAGTATTGGTTCTTTTTCAAAGTGGAGCTTTCATGGCTGGAGTTTTGTTCTTTTTTAGTGTGTTTTTGGCTTCAAATCGTCTACGCCTTGCTTGAGTTTGCTACGAATCCTCACAGTCAGAGGCCCGGCGCTTTCTTAGTCGCACTGCGCACTTCTTGACAGCGTCTGAGCCATACACACTCAACCGTAGCTGTGAAGACTACCCTGTACTCAGTGTCACAACTTGAAGTGGCCACAGTAGGTTGCTTCTTGCTCAACCATGATATACATGAATTGCCAAGCATGAAACAAAAACCACTTGTGGACACTCGCGTGTCAAAACAACCAGCCCAATCTGAGTCCGGAAAAGCATGTAAGTCTGGCGGCAATGATCCCCCCTTGGGATAAAACAAGCCAAGATTAAAGTTCCACTAAGGTAGCGAAAATTCCTCTTGACAGCCTGCCAATGCTTAGACCCTAGGCTATGCATAAATCTGTTGACCTGTGAGACTGCAATATCCGGCCTCGTGTTGCATACATAAATGAGGCAGTTAACAGTAGTTTGATAAAGAGTGACATCAGCAGGATCGCCAGCATCGTGTAAACTAAACTTCAAACCTATTTCCATGGGAGTGGCAATAGGTTTGCACTCCTCAAGTCCAAACTTACATAGCAATGTCTCTATGTAACTTTTCTGACATAAGGAAATACCACCATCACACTACTTAAACTGTATACCCAAGTAATGATGCAACAGCCCCAAATCTTTCATCTTGAAAGTAGCATTCAAATCAACCTTAAATTCAAAAATATGTCTTTCATTTTGTCCAGTGATCAACAAATCATCGACATAAAGAACCACACTGAGAAGTACATCACCCTCACGCTTTACATACAATGTGCTTTCTGTTGGACTGTTACGAAAGCCTCATTTGACCAGATGAGTGTCAGCTTTCTCATACCAAGCACGAGGAGATTGCTTCAACCCATACAAAGCCTTCTTACATCTGCACACTTTGTCCTCTTGTCCTTTTATGACAAAACCGCGAGGCTGCGTTACATAAACTTTCTCAAATATGTCCCCGTTCAAGAAAGCAGTAACAATGTCTGATTGATGTACATCCCAACCAAAATGAGCTATCAATGCACATAGAAAACGCACAGTAGTCATACAACAAGTGGGAGAAAAAGTCTCTTCATAATCTATGCATTTTTGCTGTGCATAACCCTTTGCAACAAGTCGAGCCTTATGGCGATCGATCTCACCATCCCGCTTGCGTTTCAACTTGTAAACCCACTTCGTACCAATGGCCTTTTTTCCATGAGGCAAATCACATAAAGTCCATGTGTCATTTTCTGTAAGTGCATCGTATTTTGATTGCATGGCAGCCATCCAATTTTTTGAATTTTGTGCTTCATCAAAAGACAGAGGCTCCTCAACATCATGTAAGCTAGACACAGCCAAAGCATAACAATCTGATGCATAAGATGCATGGCGAGAGCCTGGACAAGTACGACTAGACAAAGGTGCATCCAATTTACTGTCACGCAAAGTGTGCACCAGCCATTTTGGCATACCTCTAGCCTGCTCATTTTCAGCCCTTTCCTCATCAAGTACATCATGTACATCTGCATCAGTAATAGGCTGATCTATAACATTTTCAGAAACCCCCATAGGCTGTACATTTGCCTCATTGGAACTTACATTCGTATTTCCACCACTGAAAAGAGGCAACAAAGTGTCATAAATGTCTTGTGAGCTTACATTACTGTCTCTAGTACAGGACAACAAGGGCTGAACAGAATCTTCCACAAACACTATATCCCAAGAAACCAGAATACATTTTGTTTGCGGATGATACAACCTGTAACCTTTGATTTCAGCACTATAACCAACAAAAATACATTTGACAGCCTTATCATCCAATTTTTTGCGCTGTGTTTGTGGCACCAAAGCATATGCCAAACAGCCAAAAACACGCATGTGCTCAATAGAAGGCTTTCTATCATGCCATGCTTCATATGGAGTAATAGACTACAAAGCTTTCGTAGGACACCTGTTAAGTACATAAGTGGCACACATGATGGCCTCAAGCCAAAAAGCAGGCGGCAAAGCTTGACTTTTGACCATACATCGTGTCATTTCCGTAAGTGCCCTGTTTTTCCTCTCAACAACACCATTTTGTTGAGGTGTATAAGGCACTATACATTGGTGTTTTATCCCACGACTAGCGAGAAATGCATTGAATTCATGAGACATATACTCCCCCCCTCGATCGGAACGGAGGGTGCCCATAGTACATTTCGAGACATTTTCAGCCATAGCTAGAAATTGTTTGAGGCACATAAAAAGTTCGGACTTCGCTTTAAGCAGAAATACCCATGCATGCCTGGAGTAATCATCAATGAAAGTCACGAAGTACAGGTAATTGCCCAAGGATGGAGTTTGCATGGGCCCACAAACATCACTTTGCACAAGCTGCAACCTGCATGTGGCCCTAACTGAACCATCCTTTGGAAACTTAGAACACTGCATTTTACCCAGAATACAACCTTCACAAACATGTTTGACAGGTGCTTCAAGAGGCGGCAAAGAAGAAACCATATCAGATTTCTGCAAACACAACAAACTGGCAAAATTCAGATGACCAAAATGTGCATGCCAAAGTTTTGCATCTGAAATAGCCCTTGAATCTGCAACTGCATTTGCAAAATTTTCTCCACACTTGTCATACAAAGTGAGCTTATACAGCCCACGGCACAAAAGGCCAGATGCAACAATTTCATCACCAAAGCTGAGATCATGAACTGTACATCTATCATCCACAAATTTGACTACAAATCCAAGTCTAGCAAGTGCGGATACAGACAAAAGATTCTTCTTGATCCTAGGTACATAAAGTGCATCAACAAGTATGAAAGAATTGCCATTAGCAGCAGTAAGCACAATCTTTCCAACTCCCTGAACCGGATAAGAGGCATTGTTGGCACAAGTGACCGAATTTCCATGAGGGAGAGACTCGAGAGAGGTGAACACTTCACGATGTGAGGTAATGTGCTTTGTAGCACTACTGTCGAAATACCACACATGCGAATCTGCAACAACTGACAAGCATACATCATGGACAACAGAATTGTAAGTGCACTGCGCTAAAAGCCCATTCTGCATCAACATCAGCATTACAGTCTCCTTTTACAAAAGACTCAACAATGGCTGCATTTGTAGTGGAACCAGCATTTGCAGTGGAACCACCCTCTTTCTTCTTAGCCTCTTTGGCCTTCAACTTAGGACACGACTTGATCAAGTGATCTTTACAATAATGGCAACGCATCTTCTTTTTGCCCTTATCACCAAAATTGCCAGACGAAGTGCTGCCAGCAGAAGCATTAGGAACATAAGTTTTGCCACTCGCAGCAGAACCATAAGAAGTGGCTGCATTACTGTTACCACCCTTTCTTTGAGAATCAATAAAAGCCTTTTCAACTGCACGCTGCCTAGTCTTGTTTTTTTTGGAAAGTGACTCTTGCAACAACAATGTGCATAATGCATCAAACTTGACAACTTCAGGATTTCCTTGGGTCATCAGTCTCCAAGTACGAGCAGAAGTCTCGTAAGAATCTGGTAAGGCATCAAGAATAGTCTGCACAAGGGAACTGTCTGAATGACTTCACCTGCAGAAATAAGTTGCTCATTGATATCCTTGACACTAGCAAGGAAAGTGTCCATATCATCTTCCTCATGCATAATCTTCGACTCCAGCTCTTTACGTAGCAAAGCAATTTTAGCCTCATTGTGGCTTGCATAAAGACCTGCTAGAATATCCCAAGCCTGTTTTGCAAATTTTTCTGAACGGATGTGAGGAACAATGGTGCGCTTCACAGACAACGCAATCAATGCATGAGCCTGCGCATCCTTTACATCCCAACGAGCTTGTTCTACTGTAGGCAAAACAACTCTAATAGCTGCAATCCTTGTAGCAAGACATGCAACATCCTCAACATCGCCTACATCCTCAGAACCAGGACATACATCAATGCCATGCACAATGTTCCAGACGCCCTTTGACACAAGAACATGTTGCATCATATAAGCCGACATAGGGTAGTTCTCCCCATCCAACCTGTCCTCAGTAGCAAACATCTTGAATACATCTGTGTTGTTGTCAGCCATGGTAAATGTTGCACCTGATGTGAAAATTGCCCGAAAATAGGAGAAACGGAGCGAGAACAACACGTGCTATATAGCACAAACCGTAGAAGACTATGAGGCACCTGTTATGCAGAAAACGACACTGACAAAAAATTTGCACAAAATGACGAAATAGCCTGTGCAGTATTGCTTGTAGTGGAAATGGAGGCCGAAATGAGCCTGAATCAAAATCTGAGCAGACTGAGCTCTACGAGCATGCCCGAAATATTTGTCGACCTGCGAACGCTCGCCAAACCTCACTGATATAGGAGAAGGTGAGCAGGCATGTGCTGGAGCAGCTAGCGACTAAGCCCGGGAGGACGCAACCTGCTCTGATGCCAACTGTTGGAATTAGGGTTGCAAAGAAACACACACAGCTTGGAGAAGACGAAGAAAGCTCAAGGCACACAATAGAGAGTGTATTACTTAGTGTGCAATGGAAAGATAGATAGCCCTAGAGTGATGGGCGTATATACAATGCTCGGGGGAAAAAATCTCCTAAAGAGGGAAAAAATGCCTTGGTGGTCCTAGTGTGTTCACACACATCACTACCACATGTATATGGTAACATAAAACTCGCCACCAGCTTGTCGTGCTTTAAGAGATGCCTCTCAATAATGGAGAGATGGAAGTACTCTCAATGTCTCCATGCCTTGCATTCAATGTCCGAGAAAAATCATTTTTCCAAACATACAAAATTCCTTTCCTTGAGTTTGCCGAGAGAAAATTTTTAAAAATTACATTGTTTTTTGGGTTTTTACACTATTTTTCTCTATTTTGGGGCAGAATTTCTCCTTTTCCCCTTGCCCTCAACCAGAATTTTTGAATTTGAAAATGGCACGATATTAAGCTGAGACACATATTTCCCGAACACTCCAAGTTGCATTTCTCTATGAGTCTCAATGATGACCTGGGTGGTGTGTGTGTGTTGTGGGGGGGAGAGAGAGAGAGAGAGAGAGAGAGAGAGAGAGAGAGAGAGAGAGAGAGAGAGAGAGAGAGAGAGAGAGAGAGAGAGAGAGAGAGAGAGAGAGAGAGAGAGAGAGAGAGAGAGAGAGAGAGAGAGAGAGAGAGAGAGAGAGAGCTATTTGTTTGCTGGTTTTTAATATTTGAGAAAGAGTGAGGGAGGGACATAAACACAGGCCATCTTTCTTACCTTGATAGCAAATTGTCTTTGAGCTCTTTTGGGAGAAGAGATCTCTACTATCTGAAGGTCCTTAGTAAAGATCTAAGCAAACATAAGAATGGAGAAAAACAGATTAGTGATTGATTTAAAACACTTAATTCCCTACACGTCTTGAGTAATAGTCAAATTTGTGCAACCACTTTGCATACTTGTGCTTTGGGGAACATCCAACAACAAGTGCTACTAGGCTCACTGTTGCTGCCGCTCCCCCCTTGCACCAGCACGAGTTTCCCCCGCTCGCCATCGCTTACTACCCCCCCCCCCCCCCCCCCCCCCCACCCCCGAGCTGTGCACGCTGCCCCTCGCCCTCCCCTTGTGCTACCCCCCCTGTCGCCTGCTCCGCTCTGGCACCCCCTAAGCCCCCGTTGCCTCACGTGCCCCCATTGTGCTGCCTCTGCCCGCTGCCCTTCACTGCACTGCCCACTGCCACTTCACCTGCTGCCCCCCTCATCCACTGCCCTCTCCCACGCCCACTCTGCTTCCTGTCCTACCCTCCCCCACGTCTCTTCGCTCACTGACCCCCCCCCCCCCCCCCCCCCCCCCCCCCCCCCCCCCCCCCTCCCGACTCATTTCGTTATGTCTCTCTCATGCCGAGGTTCTTCTGTCGATTGGCTCTACCAGGGCTAGTTCTTTGACAGTGCTTGCCGGGGTCCTTTTGCAGAGAAATTGCTTTACCCACTCTTTTTGTGCCACAGTAGTAGACACAGATGGAGGCTCAAGCTCTGCCACAAAGGGACTCCACTGAAGCCCCTTCACTTGACCCCGCTGAGCCCACCATTCAACTTGCTCTATCACCGACAGAGCAAGCGAGCCTAGCCGCAGAGGTAGAGCGTCTGTAGGCGACTTCTATCATCTGCAAGATTCTTGGCACCAGACCCAGCAGAGGAGAGCTGCGTGATCTTCTCTAGGCCCGCCGCCTTCTTGTAGAGGTGGGAAAGATCTTGGACGTTCAAATCCTCGGACGAGGCTACTACCAGATCGACTTCGAGACACCCGAGATGGCGTCCAAGGTCATCGCTATGAGTCCATTGACCATCCGAGCAGCTCGAGTCCACTTTCGACAGTGGAGACATGGTTTTGACCTTGCTTCATATGATCTGGTAGAGGAGGCAGACATCCCCATCTCCGTCTGCTTTCTTGGTTTGTGGAGGGAGTACCTACCACTTTTGTCCAGGATAGGCTCAGCAATTGGGACTGTCCTGGAGACACCTCGCACGACAGCCTTAGTAGCTGCCAAGGAGGTCGGCATTTCCCTCAGTTTGCATTCTGGTTAGGGACACTCACACTCTCTCGAAGGTCATTCTTTTCCCTCGGGTGAGTGGGGGTTAGTTTAGACAGAGTGTGGAGTATTTGAGCCTCTCAAACCAAGGCTTCATTTATCGACAGATGGGCCATCTTGCGACCTATCCACCACGGAGGAGGCCGTGACCTACACCACAGACTTAGCCCCAGCCTGCAAGGGCTAGCCGACAGCCACATGCAGAGACACAGAGCACACATGCAGAGCCACCCTCCAAGCCTGGGGCTCTGGCAGAGGAGGGATGACAGCAGGTTCGTGGTCGACGAAGGTAGGGGCCACAGCAACAGCCTCGCACTCAGAGTGGTCCTCAGACGCCCACCCAACATCAATGGGTTCCCACGGGGAACTGTTTCGGTCCTCTTGAGCAGGATAAGATCCTTGCTCTAGCCCCTACCTCAGCTTCACCCTCGAAAACCCCTCCTTCCCCAAAGTCCCCCCCCCCCCCTCCTCATCATCCCCCCCCCCCCCCCCGCCTCCTGCTCCCGCCGCCTCTTCCCCTCGCCCCTCTACCTTTGTCGCCCCCCCCAGTCCCTCTTCCCCCCGCTCCTACACCCCCCCCCCCCCCCCCCCCCCCCCCCCCCCCCTCCCGTTCCAGTTCCACAGTCGACCTAGGGGGTAGGGCCATCTCCGGCTGCTAGGAGATCTCTTGGTAGCGCCTTTTCCACGAGTCGCTTGGTGAGAGAGGGACAGCCTTTTTGGCGACCCCCTCTACAGGTACAAACGTCTCCCTTTGCAGTAGTCCCTCGTGGTCTGAAGAGCTTTGACATTCGATGCCGATGACACTTCTTTGACTACGACTTTACACGTTTTCTCGGCAACTCCTAAGCAGACCATGAGGCAGCCTGCTTCAGGGTTCATGTTCTGTTCCTTGTAGCTAGGGGGATAGAGGCGTTGGACTCAGCGGTTGGCTTCTCTTTTCCCCTTTGCGACAAGGACCAGAATGAGTGGACTCTCGACTCAGCGTTGGAGTTGTTGCATACACAAGTCCTAGAATTCTTTCACCACATGGGAGACCTAGGAGTTACATACATGCTTCAGACTTTGTGGCCATTGGCCAAGTTTGCGGTGACCCCTCCATATACAGCAGGTTGTAGACACATCGTGGTTCACTTCTTTGCTGATACATAGTGCTTGCCATGCTATGTACACATTCATGAGGACTCCTAGACAGAGGAGGCTGCTTTACGTATGGCTCGCTCTACTTGGGCTTGGGCTAGCAGACACTCATTGCAATCACGCCTATCTAGAGGACGCTCAGATGCGGATTACTTCTTATCCAAGCCAGCCTCAAAGATAGCACGTTTAGATGTTGTGGAAGCATCTGTTCTCTCTCGCTCCCCATGAGGATCGTCCCATGGAACGTGCATGGACTTGGTGAACCCCAGTTTCAACGTCAACGGGGCCGACTGCATCAGGAGATTCAGTGTTTCCTTGTGGGAGGAGAGATTGATCTCCTTATGCTACATGAGCATCATCTGTGTGAGAGCTGCATTAGATGTTGTGGTCAGCTCTTGTGTGGACGATATGATACTTTTTGGTCAGCTGCTTTTGGACCTAGAGGCATCCAGGGTGGGGTATGTATGACTATTGCGGATTCTTTGCAACAGGTCATTGTGGGCAGAGGGATTATTGTGCTAGGCAGGGCTCAGTGGATCACTATGCAGGTTCAGAGTTGCCTTGTGGGATTCCTGAACATATATGCCCCCAATGTGGTGAGTGCACGTGCAGAGTTTTGGTCACAGATTGTTGAGTCTCTGCCGCAGGTAGAACATTGGTGCATAGGGGGTGACTTCAACATGTTGGAGGACCCTTCTAATAGGATTGGTGGTAGCCATGCTATTGTGCATGGAGTTGAGTTGGCATCTTGGGAGAGGTTTTGCATGACTCTGAGGTTCTCGGATGTGTGGGAGCACTCTAGTTTTGCGAGGCCCCCAGACAGCCTGTTCGAACCGCAGAGTGGGAGGAGTGAATCTATCGCAGATAGATCGCTTCTACACTAGTGACCATTTCAGTGACTTGGGCGGGACAGTTGGCATTCTTGCAGGGACTTCCTTCTCGGACTATGCACCAATGATTCTCACAGTGGTAGACAGGCAGAGGAGGGGGAGCACGATGCTTCGCATCGCTGAGAGGGTCTTGCTGGACTCTGCACTCAGAGAGTGAGTAGAGGCTCTCCGGACAGATATCTTAGACATGCAAGATTCTCCTGCTGACAGAGTGGCCTCAGGACTAGCTCAGATTAGTTGTTTCTTTCTCCAAAAGTCTTTGGCTCGCCTGGCTGCAACGAGAGAGGAGGAGCAGCGTCTCAGACGGGGTGTTCCTTGCAGAGGATGCAGGAGCAGAATCCAGACAGTCCTTGGTTGGAGGAGCAGCTACATCATGCTTGCCAGGAGCTTGTTAGCACAGAGAAGCGACGCCATGAGTTTTGTTTCCATCGACATGCATCTCAATGGACACAGGTGGGTGACAGAGTGACTGGTGCTTTCTTCAAGGCAGTGGGACCTCGGCATATGCATGCCAAGGTCAGTCAGTTGAGGAGGCTCGATAGGTCAGTTGCTTCTGAGCCAGAGGACATGCGTGCAGTAGCTACTGACATTTATCTTAAGTAACTGTCTACAGAGCCTTAGTCAGAGCATCAGGATGCATGCAGGGAGCAAAAGTGGGCACAGATGCCTTGCCTTGTGAGACTGAGGAGATGCGTCAGAGGCTTGAGTTGCCACTTTAGCTTGAGGAGTTGCACATGGCTCTTAGTGCACGTCCCCGTGGTAGCTATTCAGATGAGGATGGCTTGACTCCCAGTTTTTTCTTGGAGTATTGGGACTTGCTTGGCCTAGATCTCTGTAGTTCTTTTCGGTACATCTTGCACGCAGGAGGGATGCCTGACAGCATGAGTGACGGTCTGATCTACCTCATTCCCAAGGAGGGTGGCCCCTTGGATGAGATTCGACAGTGGCGCCCCATCATCATTCTCAACTCAGCCTACAAAATTCTTGCCAAGGCTCTGAGTTTGAGGATCCAGCCACTTATAAAGAGCCTTATACATGGGACTCAGACAGGTTTTGTAAAGGAGCGAAATATCCTTGACAACATCTTTACTTTTTGGGAGGCTTCTGTCTTAGCGCAGTTCCGTGGTGAGGATCTGGTGATTCTTCTTCTCAATTTTGAGAAGGCCTATGACAGAGTTGACTGGGACTTTCTAGAGGGAACTCTACGCAGGATGGGCTTCTCAGATGCTTGGATCAGAGGGGTGTCAGCTTTGTACAGACGGACACAAAGTCAGGTACTTTTGTCAGGAGGTAGAGGTGATCGTTTCATGCTCACACGTTCAGTTAGACAGGGCTGCCCTCTTGCCCCCTTCCTCTTTCTATTCTATGCTGAGGTGATGAGCAGGTTTTTGGTGTCGCAGCAGGTTGGTTTACGGGGCTTAGCACTCCCTATTTAGAGAGATGAGCTACTGGACGCTGAGTTTGCTCATGAATCAGCCTTGTACTTGGATGACCAGGAGGCCAACCTTCACAGGTGTGAGCAGGATCTTGAGACCTTCTATTGTGCATCTAGCACACTGATCAACTGGAGAAAGACAGTGGCTTTCTCGGTTGGTAGTGCTCCTGTGGCCGACGGCATGCCAGGTGAGGGTTTCAGGTGGATTCCCCGAGGGACTGCAGTTTGGTACTTGGGATGTCAAGTTGGTTTGGACTTGTCTCGCGAGTAACAGATTGCTCCCCTCCTCCTATCTATCAGGAGGAAGTTGTTACATTGGAGCTCCGCACGACTTTCTTTGGTTGACAGAGTTGTAGTGGCCAACTAGGTGTTGTTGGCTACTATGTAGTACATCACTTCTTGCTAGATCTTCTGGAGTTCTTGTATCAGCCAGGTAGAGTGGCTGATCAAGAATTTCCTTTGGTCAGGGCGAGACACTCTGACAACCCGGGCCAAAGTGGCTTGGCAGGTCATCATTCTTCCTTGTTCCCAAGGAGGGCTTGGGATCATAGACCCAACAAAGCAGAGCAGAGCCCTTCTTGGGAAGTTCATCGTCCGAGGTCTTATTCCATATGAGGAGCCCTGGAAGGAGTTACAATGGCTTCATGCTAAGGTGCCTCAGGCAGGAGGCCCCTGGCAACCTTCAACCAGATGGATCTTCATAGAGATGCGTAGAGTTGGTTTGAGCAGGAGACTGGAGGATCTCTTCGCTGTGGGGTTGCTTCAATCTTGGGAGCACTTGCGGCAAGGCCTGGAGCAGCGTCAGCCTACTTGCACGGAGGAGCGCCTGCGACAACCCCTTGTTTGGAACCCCATGGTTAGCACTCAGAGAGGTCACTTGGTTGGTAATCGGCCTCATGTTTCCTAGGGTTCCATGCCAGCGGGTCCATCACGCTCTTTAGGTGACTGGTTACAATTTTCAGGCTTGTTAGAGGAGCTACAGGGCTTTCAACTACAGGGCATGAGAGGGGTGCAGAGCATGTGCTAGGACATCTCAGAGGCAGTACCAGTTGAGTGGCTCACGCCTCTCGAGTCACCAGCACCCAGATGGATGGGAGCCTTCACGTGATTGGAGGTTGTCATGTCTATTTGGGCTTGTTCAGAGATTGTTCCTTCCCTGTTTTTTGAGCTACAGGGTGAGGGACTCTTACAACGAGTTGCAGTAGAGGCCCGCAGGTGGCAGAGTGCTATTTTCAGAGGATTCGAGTGGTGGGCATCTGTGGGAGGACTTGTGTCATCGATCCTGACTCAACTGCTCTTACGACTGGACATTGGAGACTGTGGGCTTGCGAGTGCTGTCCACTAGCATGAGTACAGTGGAATCCTAGAGAGTGGCTTTGGAGGGACCCCTTCTCTTCTGCAAACCACCCAGGTGTCCCTTTCTTTCAGTACACTGTTCGACTGGGACGTCACATACTGGCAGCATAGAGAGAGGCTCGCCCTACTGCAACACCTCATTGGCAGGAGGAGGGTCTCACAGCTGAGTTCTTGGCAGCTTTTTGGGAGAGGTTGTGGGACTCCAGACTGCCGAGACGAGTCACTTTGTTTCAGGGGCTGGTGGTACACAGAGCTATAGCAGTTGGAGATGGCTGGTGCATAGTGGCCTCTCGTCCGCATGCACAGCTTGTGACCATCTTATGGAGAGTTAGCATCACGATCTTTGGAACTATCCCTTGGCACAACAGGTGTGGCTTCATGTTCTTCGGCTGATGCACGCTCTTTCCACCGCTTGGCAATAGACTTGGGGGGCAGCTCCTTGGTCCATTCTCACGGGCCGGACACTTCAGTTTGAGCTATCATCCACCAGAAGGATGATAGTGATGCAGGGGGGCGACCTACACTCCAGCCTGCCATAGAGCTTACTCCATGGGAGTGGTGCAGTGAGACAAAGGTGTGTTGGGAGCTCATCAGTGGCCTGACACTCTGGTTCATCTGGCGGGCCCGTTGCTTCCGCATCTTCGTGGCTCTCCATGTACCACCAGTAGACTGTTTGGGATCTTTGGCTTGAGCTTGTTCATACTCTCAGACTCCACGACAGTTCCGACCGCATGCGGGAGTGCAGAGAGGCTTTCCTTCGACTTTGGCATCCTGGGCCATTTTTCACCATGGTCCAGGGTGTGCTCAGATGGCACTACCATCCACCTATGTGGCTCTTCCCTCCTCCTATCCCCTGATCTAGCCTCATTGTACATATGTTGTTTTTTCATTGGGAGAGTCTCCCCATCATGATTGTTGTAGTCCTCTCTTGTAGAGGAGGTTGTAGCCTCATGGGCAGTTTCATTAACTAATAGAAGGATCTTTTTCTCGAAAAAAAGTCACATTTGTGCACGTCGGAAGGGGGAGGGGGTACATACCCAGAACACACAATGTGCACCTCTCTACAACCCAAGGTAAACGTAGAACCTCAATCCACTAGGATTCACCTTCAAAATCCACACAATTTCACATGCACACACTTGTTTTGTTGCATCAACATGCACACACACGCTTCACGGGAAGATCAAGTGAATTTTGCACCCACATAACCTCTGTTCCACATCTCTCTCTCTCTCTCTCTCTCTCTCTCTCTCTCTCTCTCTCTCTCTCTCTCTCTCTCTCTCTCTCTCTCTCTCTCTCTCTCTCTCTCTCTCTCTCTCTCTCTCTCTCTTTGCATACAGGGACTTTGGTTCGGAGTTGCACTCAACCGCACCGCGACCTGCAACACAAGCAAAGTACACAAGTAGAAGAAGGGAGGGGGAGCATGGAATCAACACCTAGAGGGGGGAAAAGGGCAAGCTTCTTCTTGCACAAGATTACAAAAGTTCCATGGCCTACACAGAGGAAAGCTCCTCCCACTTGCTTTAAAAAAACATTGTCCAGCAAATGCTCCTTACAATTATTTTAAAAGTTCCCCTTATAGGGAGGTATTTAAAAAAAAAAGAAGAACAAAAAGTGGGTCCCTCTTGCCCGTTTAACTCAAGGGCTCCTCTTTCTTAAAAGGGGGTTGATTTTTCATCCACTTGGGAGTAGCCTTTTAGCACTTTTGGTGAGATGTCGACACCTCAGCACTTGACTCTCCCTTCATACCTTGAAAGTTCTCCACTCAAGCCCATTTTGGTTGTCATGGCACCGTGACAACACAAAGGGGCCTCTTGTATCTCAATAAAAGGTTTGGCCTCGTGTGAGCATCGCGTGGGAGAAAGCCCCACAAGACTGCCACGTCACCTGTGCCACCAACCGCCAACGTAGGGCCGCATGTGGTCGCCATGGCCAGAGCTCCCAATGCTCTCCCTTTCACTTATGATGCCCTTAGGAGGGACCCCCTTTATGCCTTATACTCTACGTCCCATTTGGATATGGGCTACTCGGCTCGCCACATGGTACCCGCTAGTTTATAAGCCCTCCAAGGCACTTCAAAGTTTTCCAAATTCACCACAGAAACCTCAAAAAATATTTTATTTCCCCCCAAATTCCACCTCATGCCATCTGATGCTCATCGACCCGGCGAGATCGAGTCGTAAAGACAAAGTTTCCAGTTTTGATTTCCACAAACCTAGCCACATTTCGATCTTCTCAGGTCCGCCCTTTGAGGCCATAAAAAATTGAGAAAATCATATGGCAACTACCCCCCGCCCTTTAACACCAACTTGAGACTACAATATCTTGGTCCATAGGAGCCCATTTCACGAGTTGTCCATTTTGGCTAATCCGATACATTGCACGTGACATTCTTGAACCTGGTCAAGGCCCAAAATCTCTCAGTGGGTACGCTCCCCAATGCGGGAAATTTGGCCCATAAATGGCCCTAGATAAGTATTCTACCAGCCATAACTATTTTCCTAGAGCTCCGATCAACAATCCGAGCAGATCGGCATGCTCCATAATTTGAGCACTCTAATCCATGATGGAATACCTCTTGTGAACAACTACCTAATTTAGGATCTCATTTTGAAACAACAAGTAGTGATTCCTCTTGGTCATCTCATTCAATGGCTTGTAAATTGACACACATCCGCCATTTTCCATTTTTCTTAGGAGTGATAACCACTAGGGAAACCCAGTCAGACTACCTACATCTAATAGCTACTTGATCTCCTGCCAAAGAGCTTCCTTCTCAATTTCTCCCAACCTTCTTCTTTAGGCTTTTACCCTTCCTTGAGGATTATCTAGTGCTCAACACCCTTTGCTCCTTGTAGATCCTTGTACTCCATTGCAAACAAATTTGGAAAGCAGGCACACAACTGGACATAGCTCTCTTTCTCTTGCTTGGTCAAATCTCCACTTAGCATATTGACCACTTCTTTCACACATATGCCATGAAAATGCGGTTGCACCTCCTATTTTGCATGAGAGTATTCCATGGTGATTCCAAACAAATCAGCATCAATCTTTAGCATATCATCCTTGCTTTCCTCTTCCTACGTATCTATATAGACTTCAGCAAAGGCGGTCTCCATCTCGTACTCACAGCTCGTTGTGTCATCCTCATATCTTGCCGCTGTGAGCGGGATGGAAACACACACAGCGCCTCTATAACGATCCGACACACACTCTTGGAATGATACAAACACACACTATGGGGCACCACTCGGCTTACACAACACACCTGGCCGAGACAGGGAACACACCTCTGGAGTGAGAGGAGAGAGACTATCCACTTGCCCACTCCACACAGACACACACACACACATACACACACCCAAAAAACTCAGCTCAAAAGGGGAGAATTTCTGATGTTTAGATACAATTGAGCTTGGGCCAGCACCAATGGGGCAAATAGCTCACACAATATGGGTAAAATAAGCCAGATACAATCACAAACTAGAGCAGAAACTTCGCTCATAGGAGAAACTTACACAGAAAAACAACAGGAAAAGAGTGAGGAATTTGGAAAAATGGACAGTGCCATCGCGTCCGGAACGGCCCAAAACCCCAGTCTACAATGTCAAAGTGCTCAAATCTGACCTCGGATGAGCAGTTTACGGTCAAAACAGGCTCCAAAATGAGCAAAAACACACCTGCGGCTGTTCCTCCTCCCTTCTCCACGTTTTTTTCTGGTCTTTTCTCTGTTTTTTCAGGTCCCACACTTAGCTTTATTAGTTGGGCACCCTTGGCCTTTTAGATGACCTCAAACGGACCCCGAACAGGCCAAAAACTGACCTCGCAGTGCATAGTTGTCACCTTTTTGCATCATTTGCGCACCTGGCACTCAGCTTTTTTCCAATAATGCATCTCGCCACCACATGAAGTGGCCCCAAAAAGTGGTCCTAATGATGAACTTTTTGCATAACTCTCACAAGAAAACACCCACGTTGTGTCCGTCCTCATCCGCGTGCAAATATTGACCTCGTTCGCCCTCCTGACGCCACTAGATGCCATCTGACGCACCTGCTAACCTCACGTCGTCGGCCCGCGGATAGCTTCCTCGAGAAGTTTTACGCGCTATAAACTCCTCATTATTGTAGAAAAAACATACTAGTATTGATAATAGTGAAAATCGCTGCACTAGGTACATGTTGTCCTACCTGTACACATGTGGGCCCCACGTAACCACCTGGCTATGGAAATTGGGTAATCCTTTATTCGATGCACCATGCATGTGTATGTACATATGCGCAATCCCTTGCTCAAAAAAACTCCTGAAATAATTTGCCCATCTCCTAGCCTGCTAGATCATTCATGATCAGCAGCAGCAAAGAGAGATATAAGACTCGCCGCATCACAGGTCTCGTCATCCTTCACCAACATTGCTTGCTCCACACACAGCTCATCTTGCTCCACCATCATCAATCTAGCATGATACAATTTAAGACGCAACCCATTTACCCTTGACTTATGTAGAACACCATCCAGGTTAGCGAGCTGATATGTGCCATTTGGAAAACACTCCACTACCTTGAAAGGGCCTTCCCACTTAATTTGAAACTTCTTTTGGAAGGTGTTGTCCAGCTTACTGTTGTAGCGCAAAACCAAGTCATGTTTCTTGATACCCTTACTTTTGACCTTTTCATTTATCTTTGCCAAAGCCCTATCTTGCATCTGCCCATAATGTTCCAATGCACTCATCCTATCCAACTGAACCTCTTGTAGTTGTAAGAGCCTCTCTTCGAATGCATCACTAGGCGGCCCAAGCAACTTCTCTAACATCTTGACCGCAGGCAACTCTACTTCCACAGGCAATAGTGCTTCTTTTCCATACACCAAATGAAATGGAGTAAACCCTGTACCTGTCTTCACCGAAGTACGGTAAGCCCATAATGCACTAGGCAATTCCAAATCCCAATTCTTTCCTTGGTGCTCTGTCACTTTCGAAAGAATCTGTACCAACTCACCATTGAATCTTTCATTTAATCCATTACACTGTGGGTAATAAGGAGTGGTATGCTGGTGCCTAATCTTCATCTTTGTGCATAAGAAGTCTAGCAGTTTAGCTCTAAATCCTGGCCCCTTACCTGAAAGTAGCTCTAATGGCACCCCAAACTTGCAACATATTTCATCATACACAAATTTTGCCACATCCTTTGCAGTGATCTGTTTTACTGCTATAGCCTCTGCCCATCTAGAGAGATAGTCCACAGCCGTCAAGATATAGCTTTTGCCCCTGCTTGTGATAGGTAACGGGCCTATTGCATCAATTCCCCACTTTTCAAACACATCAAACGCCATAATGGTTTTTTGTAGCTCTGGCTTCAACACTCTCTTCCCAAATGCTTGACACTTATTGCAAGACCTACACCAATGGTGAACATCCTTGTGCAAACTAGGCCATACATACCCCTCTTGCAAAATCTTATGCAAGGTGATCTTTAGAGCAAAATGGCCACCACATGCGCCTTCATGATTCTCTTCCAACACTCTGTAAAGCTCCTCCCGCCAAGGTACACGTCTCAACACGAGATCAGTCCCTTTCATGTATAAGACATCACCAATCAATTTGTACCTGTATGCTCTACGCACAAAGCCATACTTCTTAGACTTCTGAATCTCCTTTGGAATGATTCCTGTTAGCAAAAACTCCTCTTCTTGAGCCAAACTTTCCCGGCCATGATAAAGAGGTAAAGTGGTCCTCAACACGAATAGCTCCCCAATCATGCCTTGAGCTACTTCATGTGCCTCTCCATTTAGAGCACGTTCAATGTGTCTGATGATCCATGCTTCGAACTTTTTTAACAGGCCTTTAATTCTGAAGCACATTTCCTTCAATGAGGTGTTCTTGCTCTTCCACACACCCAGCACTTGCTTCACCACTAACAAGGCATCACCTTTTATGCTCAACCTTCGAACCCCATGCTTCAAACAAATGTGTAATCCGGCTTCCAGAGTAGCATATTCAGCCTCATTGTTACTATGAGCATCCAATTTGAACCCTCTCTTGCATACTAGCTTCCCCTCTGGATCATAAAGTGCTATACCCCCTGAAGCTGCATCGTGGCTCTTTTTGTATGAACCATCAAAGAACAATACATGTGCATTGCTGATCTGTGGCACTTCTTCAACTACCTTTCTCACCACATCTTCCTTAACAATAAGGGGATTCTCCTTGTAGGTCAACAAATCAGCTAGGGTAGCCCTTGTACTGTCTTCCACTAGAAAAGAGAACTCAAACTCTTGCAGCTCAATTACCCATTTCTTGGCCACATTTGACATGTTAGTGCCATTAATTAACTATGGCAAAAAGGCATAACTCGTTAAGAAAACAAAAGGCCGTGGTAGCAAGTAATGACGAAATCGTTGACATTCAAATATTACACTGGCCATCACTAGCTCTACTTCCGATAACTTTCTCTCCGCTACCAACTTCACTCGGCTTGCACAATACACTGGCCTCATATAATGGCTGCCCTTCCCCTTTTGCAATAGCATGTCTCCAATGGCATCATCCCCTACTGATGGATTTACATAAAAAACTTTCTCCCAATCAGGAGCCTGCATGGCTGACAACCCCCCTAACACCTCTTTCACCTCTTGAAACACTTCTTCACACTTGTCATCCCATTGCAATGGATCATGCTTTGCCACTTGCTGTAATGGATAAAGAAGCTGCGAAGACAATGGAATAAACCGTGCCATGTACTTCACTTTGTGTATAAAGGTTGCCAATTGCTTCGTACTCGTAGGTGATGGAAGAAGAATAATAGACTTAACCTTGTCTGGATCAGCCTCAATGCCATTTTCTGACACCATGTGGCCCAATAACTTCACCCTTGGCTATGCTAGATGACATTTCTTTGGATTTAGTTGTCCTCCACATTCATCATATCGAGCCAATACCATCTGCAGCTTCTCATGGTGATCAGCCCTACTGCTATAGACACAGAAGTCATCCATAAAAGCTTTAACACAACTACCAATGAATGGTTCCAACACCCAATTTTCTCTCTCTTGATAGAAGGAAGGTCCATTTGACAACCCAAATGGCAATACTGTGTAGCAATAGCAGCCCCATGGCATAATAAAAGTTGTCTTTGTGCGGTCTTTAAGAGCAATCTTCAATTGAAAATAGCCTGAAAAACCATCACACACACTGTACCTCTCATAACCTGCCACTGAATCCAAGATCTGATCAATGAATGGAAGAGGATATGGGTTCTTCTTAGTGGCTGAGTTTAAGGGTTTAAAATCTACACAAATTCTCCACTTCCCATCCTTCTTTGGACTGACTACAACTGGACTCACCCATTCTGTGGTCTCCACAGGGACTATGAACCCTGCCTTCAATAACTTGTCCACCTCTTCTCGCAAGGCTTCCATTTTCTCTTGACCCATCCTTCTTAGCCTTTGCCGCACTGGCTTAGCTCCTTCTTTCAGATCTATATGCATCTCTTTGCCCTTGAACCCTCTGATCTCTTCATATGAAGTAATGAACAAATCAGGAAAACTAGCCAGCATGTGCAAATATATATCCTTCTCCATAGCTGAGAGGTCTCCACTGATCATTTGTGTCATCAATTCCTGCTTCTTTGACAACTCAACCTTGGTTTGCATCAGCCCTTCAATCACTTCATAAGGCCCTTCACTTTCATCTTCAACCTCATTCGCAAATGCAACTAAACCAATCTCCTGGATTTCTTTGTCCATCAAAAGAAATGCAACATCAGCATCCTCATCACTGCTGGTAGTGCTATCACTGTCCTCATCTGTCACCGTGGAAGAGTCTTCATCACTAGACTCATTCTCATCTTCATAAAGCTCCTCTAATCGTTTCCTTGTGTCCATATTATAAAGCTTCTTGGTACCTGTCTTTCCATAGAGGCTAATCGTACCATGTCGCCAATCTTGAACAGCTCCCACTGCACGTAACCATGGTCTGCCCAATATAATAGGATATGCTCCCAACCCTGCTGGCATCACATGAAAATCAACTACTGCCTTTGCATCATATGCCTCCACTTCTAAGCTCTTTACAACACCTAAGCATTTTACTTTTTGATGGTTTGCCAATCTGATTCGAAAACCTAACACCCCAGCCACTGTGAGACCCATCTTCTCAACGCATGAGTGTGTTATGACGCATATTTGGGCTCCGCCATCCACATAACCTTGTCCCAAATTTTTCCTTTTATGCCACACATCTACTATTGGACAAATGTCTGGTAGCTCGTCCATTGCCAACACCTTCACTGAACCTCTCTTTGGCTCTTTCTCCATTGGGTTAACCATCCTCTTCCACTGTCGCTTTAGCTTAGGCACCATCTCTATAAGCTGCCCAAAAGTAACATCTACCTTCCTGCTCGTCAGATCCTCCTTCAAGTCATAGCTTAATTGCCCATCCCCTAGTGGAAAATCTGAAACATGAAACTTTCGACGAGCTCTCCTTTTCCTCTTGGCCTTGATATGCTCGCCTTCATGGCTCTTTCCTTTCTTCTTACTAGGACCTGAGGCACTTCTTCCTTCCTTATCCTCTGTGGTCCTCTTCCCAATAGGCATCACTAATGTATCCTCTAGCTTTGATGCCTTCTCCAAGGTGACTACACTTAGCACTTTTGTCTTTCCCTTTTCCTCCTGGGTCAGTCCACTTGTTCCTTCGTCTCCCTTAATTTCGATGCCATAATCATTTGACCTAGTTAGCACCTGTCTTGGCAATGGATACATGTCTCCCCCCATCCTTGGTGGCTTATCACATTGCGGGCTGATGTGACCCAACTCTCCACAATTATAACATGTGGGCGTCTGCCTCCAAAACCTACCATTGCTTTGTCCAACACCATTCCTAGGCCTTTCTTCACCTCCTTGCTGATTTGCAAACCTCCCTCGACCTCGATTATTTCCCACTTGACCTAGCATGTTTAGGCTGAGATTCTTCATCAAATCTACCATTTGCCTCATGTCTTGCCTTAGCCCATCATCTTGCACTGTTGTAGTGACCACTGCTGGCATAACCTGAGTAGTAATAGGAACCACTGGTTCATGATGAACCCCTGACATGCGACCTTGTAAAGATTCTATAGGCTGAAATTCAGACCTCATTGGCAAAGACTCCACCCCTAACTGGCTCATTTTCCTCAGCTTCCACTCTTTGTTCCTTGCTACCTCTAGTGCATCTTCATATGTCCTAGGCTTCTTTAGCTCCACTCTCCAACGTATATTCTCCCAAAGACCAGCCAAGAACCTGTCCTTCTTCATCATGTCAGGCGGGGGTACCTGTGGTGCTAAAGCCTTGCACATTCGCTCCCATGCCAATGAAAACTTACGTATGTACGCATCTACTGGCTCACCTTCCTTTTGCACCAAAGCCTGTACTTCTTGCCACACATTGTCAGGATCTTCTATCTTCACAAACTCCACTTCCAACCCATGTCGTAGATTGTTCCAACTCAACCTTACAGGTGGATCAGCCACACACAACTCCTCTTCAAATGTTTTAGACCAAACTCGTGCATCAATCTTCAAACAAATTTGGAGAAGGCGTAACATTTGCGTAGGGTCATGAATCTGGTTGCTAATGCAGGCAACCTCCATCTTTTCCAAAAATTCTTCCACATCTTCATCACTTCTTCCATGAAACTCCGGATAAGAGAAAGCCATGGCTACCCAAGTTACAATGCTTTGAGAACCCCTTTGAACACACGTGCAAGAACCCAAAACTTTTGACTACCCAATCCCCAGAAACTTCAATGGAGCTCAACTTTAGATAAGGACAAACACATGCACATCAAATGAATTTTCATGGTTGATCATCGGAATGACAACAGGCAAAGGACATTCCAGGATCTCTCTCAATCTTCTTGGCCCAAACATAAAGACTATGCGCTGATGGAAAAAGATCTTCCTGGACACATGAACATTAATCTGAATCCTTTGAGTTAAATGAAAAGGAGTGAAATGAGGGCCATTTTGATCATCCATTAAAGCCAACCATGAAGCTCCCAAGAAGGCACACCTGACTTATTCTCTGATTTTGCCAAAATTTCAGCAGCATAACAGCATAAATGGCTCAAAATACCAAAAGACCAGCTATCACACCTTGGAAAAATTTTGGCAGAGTTTCCCCAGAAGTAGAGCAGTAGGAACCCAAAATATAGACTGTATATGCATGTATAAACTGTCAACAATAGAACCCGAGCATCAAGTAGGAACCACTAGTACATAGCCTATGGCGAGGTCACGAAAAGGGTACTCCAGCTACCTGTATCACCGAAAAGATCTCCACATTTGAGAATCCCCTAGCTCAATAAAAACCTCACACTATCGACCCTCACACGAAGGCTAATGCAAATCGCGTATAGTCAAGTCTCAGAAATGACTATCTTCCAGACCAAGTCTCAGAAATGGCTGGGACTGCCAAATACAACCAAGTATGGCTCCACAAATGCGTACAATGGCAGTTTTCACAAGTAACGTACAATCCAGCAGACAATGCGCTCAAATAGGCGCCAAGTGATGCATACCCACAACCATTGCAAGTGACACCACTGCTAATATATTACTGTACTCCAGCTACCTGTACCTGTGTGAATCACCTGTACCTTTACCTATCCCTGTAACCTGTAACCTGTAACATGTAATCTGCAACCTGTAACCTGTAATCCCGAATCTCGAAGCTTGAAGCTCGAAACTGAAGGTCTTGAGTTCGATCCTCAGTGGGGGCGCCAAAAGAATGTGAGCGGGATGGAAACACACACAGCGCCTCTATAACGATCCGACACACACTCTTGGAATGATACAAACACACACTATGGGGCACCACTCGGCTTACACAACACACCTGGCCGAGACAGGGAACACACCTCTGGAGTGAGAGGAGAGAGATTATCCACTTGCCCACTCCACACAGACACACACACACACATACACACACCCAAAAAACTCAGCTCAAAAGGGGATAATTTCTGATGTTTAGATACAATTGAGCTTGGGCCAACACCAATGGGGCAAATAGCTCACACAATATGGGTAAAATAAGCCAGATACAATCACAAACTAGAGCAGAAACTTCGCTCATAGGAGAAACTTACACAGAAAAACAACAGGAAAAGAGTGAGGAATTTGGAAAAATGGACAGCGCCATCGCGTCCGGAACGGCCCAAAACCCCAGTCTACAATGTCAAAGTGCTCAAATCTGACCTCGGATGAGCAGTTTACGGTCAAAACAGGCTCCAAAATGAGCAAAAACACACCTGCGGCTGTTCCTCCTCCCTTCTCCACGTTTTTTTCTGGTCTTTTCTCTGTTTTTTCAGTTCCCACACTTAGCTTTATTAGTTAGGCACCCTTGGCCTTTTGGATGACCTCAAACGGACCCCGAACAGGCCAAAAACTGACCTCGCAGTGCATAGTTGTCACCTTTTTGCATCATTTGCACACCTGGCACTCAGCTTTTTTCCAATAATGCATCTCGCCACCACATGAAGTGTCCCCAAAAAGTGGTCCTAATGATGACCTTTCTGCATAACTCTCACAAGAAAACACCCACGTTGTGTCCGTCCTCATTCGCGTGCAAATATTGACCTCGTTCGCCCTCCTGACGCCACTAGATGCCATCTGACGCACCTGCTGACCTCACGTCGTCGGCCCGCGGATAGCTTCCTCGAGAAGTTTTACGCGCTATAAACTCCTCATTATTGTAGAAAAAACATACTAGTATTGATAATAGTGAAAATCACTGCACTATGTACATGCTGTCCTACCTGTACACATGTGGGCCCCACGTAACCACCTGGCTATGGAAATTGGGTAATCCTTTATTCGATGCACCATGCATGTGTATGTACATATGCGCAATCCCTTGCTCAAAAAAACTCCTGACACCGCCATTGATGGAAGCGGATCTCTTTGGTCTTTAGATCTAGCACCTCCTATCTTCCTCTCTCTTTGTTGAGCAAGGTAAACACCCTGCTCTCCCAATCCTTTTTAACACCTATTTCAAGTAGACACAGCCTACCCAAGATGATAGGGTACACATTATCACCTGGTTTCATCACAAAGAAATTGATTAGGCACTCAATGCCCATCACCTTTATTCTTACATCCTAAGCCATGCCCAAACACCTAGCTTCAGCATGGTTAGCCATTCTCATGTGTACATTCAACTTGGCTACCGCTTTAACACCTGTTTTTCTCATTGCAATTTTTGTCATGACGTAAACATGAGCTCGACCATCTATATAGGCTTGAAGTTTCATCTCTTTTCAATGATAGCATCCACCAAAGGAAGAACACCAACTGGTGTATCCACCTTAAGCGCCATATTTTTAATTGCATGCACATTGCCTTCAGCTTTGGGTAGCCTCATGCTCACACTCATAGACAACTACCTCATCACTTTAGGGTTCAAATCCAACAACTCACTAAAAGTTATGTTAGCTTTCTGGCTCAGAACATCACTTACCAAATCATATTCCGAAAAGCTGTGCCCTAGCTAAAAATATGCTTGCTTGATCTTCACGATGCCTCCTCTTCTTGCTAGTTTTTGACTACTTTCTACCCTCATACACTTTCTCTTTGCCTTTACGGGCTCTAGTCTCCCGCTCAATTTTCGTTTCCCTTTCAACTCTATCCCTTTTGTTGGCCAAAACTTCAACATCCTCCTTATCCACACCAATGATGTTCACCCTAGAGGCTTCACCGCCATCCGGAGGAGCTAGTTGCACTAGATTCTTGAACACCTCCTCTCTCCATTAAATTGTGCTTATCCTCTTCCTCTACCAAATAACGAATAGATACCACCTCTTTCCCTCTGCCGATGAGGACATTCCGGTACATAAAGTCCTTCTTCACCACAATTAAATCATTTGTCAGGAAACGGCCTTGTCCTGCCCATTGCTCCTCTCGCCTATCCTCTATCCATCACACTTAGCTGTAATTCCTTCCTTTTCTCGAACAAATATCCCTGTATGGTTTGCACCCAATTCTGCGACACAACTTCTACACCTCAATTTCTGTGGTTCTTCTAGCAACATCCCTTGGACCCTGCGGTTGAGTGGAACCACTGCTTCATGGCCCGACTCAATTTTTTCCTTGATTTTTTTGCTCTTCGTCTTTGCAATTTTCACTACACCATTATGGGTTTTCAAAATCTTATTTTTTTCTCATTTTAGTATGTAGAAATGCCATGAATTTATCCAGTTTTTAGTAGTTTCCAATAGCCAATTGCCTGGCTACCGCTTACTTTGCCTAACAAGCTTCAAAATGATCCCAAAAACAAACCAAATTCTTCACGTACATCTTACTTGAGTGCCTTCAGTTTGACATCCATCTTGACTAGGGACACTTCTTTGCAGAAATCGTGTAGGAAACGCGCCCATAGAGAGGGCCATTTCCAACACTTTGTACCATACTTTCTCTTTGCTGCACATCACCAAGAAAAAAACCCGCATCTTGCTATCCTCATTCAGCATACACAATGGTAGCATATACAGCTCAAAATCCACAATTCACTCATCTGCACTCTCTTCACGTGTGAAAATTGAACCAGAGCTCCGAGACGCCATCTTTACCAATGCAAAACTTTTTTTTGTTCACCAAATTAGGAGCAATCAACGTGCTCCTTAGTGGAGGCACCAAAAGATGGAAAGGGGGAAGGGGATACACACCGAGAACACAATGTGCACCTCTCTACAGTCCATGGTAAACACACCACCCAAATCCACTAGGATTCACCTTCGAAATCCATACAATTTCACATGCACACACTTGTTTTGCTGCACCAACATGCACATACACGCTTCATAGGAAGCTCAAGTGCATTTTGCACCCACATAACCTCTGTTCCACACCCCTAAGACACACAAACCTCTCTCTCTCTCTCTCTCTCACACACACACACACACACACACACTTTGCATACACGGACTTAGGTTCTGGGTTGCACTCAACGGCACCCAACGCAACACAAGCAAAGTACACAAGAAGTAGAAGGGAGGTTGAGTGGGGAATCAACACTGAGAAGGGGGAAAAGGGCGAGCTTCTTCTTGCACAATTTTATAAAAGTTCCATGGATTACATAGAGAAAAATCTTCTCACTTTCTTTAACGCTAGTTTGGTACCAAAGAGGAAATTTTAATGTCCTTTTTTGCGAATTTATTTAAAATGGTACATGAAATCTATAACAAATCTCAAAAATTCTTTTGCAAACTTATAAAATGCTACTCAAAGTACTCATAGAAATTATAATCCCTCACTTTTGATCATAACCTCAATAGTAACTACACTCATAAAAAGAACCTACGCAAAACAACATTCAATGTTTCATTAAAACTGATAATATAGCATAAGAAAAAAATGAGCAGGGTGCATGCAATAATCCGTGGTAACTACTTATATATGTGCTTGATATTTTTGAAATTGTCATGTGAGAAAAAAATCCTTTGTGACTTAAATATAGAAAGTCCTATGGGTCAAATATGCAACGTTCACAAATTCAATTAACGATCACAAAAAACATTTAGTTCATCTAAATTTACCATTTCTTATGATGCATATATACTAGATCTATGACTCCATTACATAAGGTGATAATATATACTTCTATTTTGTGGCTTGAAATTTTTGAAGAAGGAGAAAGGCTCCACGTGTCGTGCACTGGAGGGTTTTAAACCTTTCAAGTAAAGACCTTCACCTCACCGTCGAGTTCTCTAGACGCTGCACGGACTGCACCTTCCCCAACTTTGAGGCTGCCTTCATCGCTGCTATGTCGTCCTGCCTCCTTTTATTACTCCAATGAATTGCGACAGTCTCGTGTTGAGACGAGAGAGAGAGAGAGAGAGAGAGAGAGAGAGAGAGAGAGAGAGAGAGAGAGAGAGAGAGAGAGAGAGAGAGAGAGAGAGAGAGAGAGAGAGAGAGAGAGAGATTGTGACATACGCGTCAACTCTTGGCTTCCTAGCAGGCTTTATGTGTGTGTGTGTGTGTGTGTGTGTGTGTGTGTGTGTGTGAGAGAGAGAGAGAGAGAGAGAGAGAGAGAGAGAGAGAGAGAGAGAGTCGTAGGACATGTTTTATGTGTGTGTGTGTGTGTGTGTGTGTGTGAGAGAGAGAGAGAGAGAGAGAGAGAGAGAGAGAGAGAGAGAGAGAGAGAGAGAGAGAGAGAGAGAGAGAGATAGATAGATAGATAGATAGATAGATAGATAGATTTTATTATCGTCCTCGGAGGTCAAATATGACCTATGGGACCAAAGTTACATGTGATGTAGTATGTGTATGGCTGATGAGTGACTCTCGATGCTCCAAAATTGTAGTGATGAGAGTCGCAATGGAGAGCCCACACTTTGGCTGGGAGAGGAAAGTGTGTAGGTCTAAGTTATGGCTGAAAATGTGAGAGAAGCAAGTTCGGATGTAATCAAAAGCTGAGCACTCTAGTAGTGTGTGGTACTCAGACTCTTGAACTTGCAGTGAGCATAATGTGCACAATCGATTTGAGTCTTCTCCATTGCCCCAACGCCCTATCTCGCATCGAAGGAAATGGGAGCTAAGCCGAATTGCTACGATAGTGCGTATCGCGGACAAGGGAATAGGCTCAAGCATGTAAGTGTGAGTACGGTTTCCTCTCTCAGCGAAGAACATGGTTTTGTAGTTGGGGGCAATATAGGTGGTGTAATGTATGAAGCGTGACCCACCGGATTTCTCCCAAGCCGTAATACATTGGCGTTGTAGAAAAGCTTCATTCACTTGAGAGTCAATTGAAGCATCATGTAGCAAGTGTAATGCATCCCATCTCCCAAACCACTTCTTTATGTCTTGCATCCATCCCGAGCTCAAGATCTTGCTTTTATGCGTCTTTTGAACTTTTTTGCTTGCTTCCCATGCAATTGTAGGAAGTCGATGTGAGGGGTTTTGACGCATCTTTATCATGTACTCCACAACCCTTTCCATGCCCATAACCTCAATTGGAAGAGATCCCGACTCAAGAAGTAGGAGCATATATGGTGTTTGTGTCTTAACTTGGAGAAAGTTTGTGAGAAAACGCTTTTGGACATTCTCAAACTCTTTCCAAGTAGACTTTGAGATGCTCCCGCCCCACACTTCAACTCCATAAAGAAGAACCGGTGTCACCAATGCATCAAAAAGATACTTCTTGAGAACCCAACACTTGATGTTTCCCGCATTACACATGTTCTCAAATGCATAATATGCTCTCTTTCCTGCTTCCAAACGACGCATAGCACATTCATGCCACTTATGATTGGATGGAACCTCAAGGCCAAGGTACTTAAAGCTCTCAACAACTTCAAGTGTCTCGTTGTTGTACACAATGCATGGCTTCTCCTTATGGTTGGTTTTCACAAGCATAACCTTTGTTTTGGATTCATTTACAATCAGCCCACTATGCAAGCAAAAGTTCTCAAGGACAACCATAAGCTTTTGTGCATCTTCTAAAGTGTGTGCTAGAAGCACTACATCATCCGCATACAACAAAGGCATGATTACCGCATTGCAAATAGTGACCTCTTCAATGCCTTCTTCTTGCATAAAGTCAAGTACCATTTGTTCCAATTGATCGATGCATAGACCAAAGAGAGTTGGTGACAATGGACATCCTTGTTTAACCCCAATAGTGCTTACAAAAATTTCTAAAATTTCTCTTCCCATGCGCAATTGACAAATCACCTTCTCATAGATTCGAGAAACCGCAAGCATAAACTCACTTGGCACTTGGAGTTCTTCCATCCTTCTCCACAAATTGTTACGTGGAATCATATCAAAGGCTTTCTTAAAGTCCACAAAACAACAATACAATCGCTTGCCTTTCAACCGACTTTCCTCCATGAGAACACGAAGAGTGACAAGATGATCAATGGTGCTATGGCATCGACGAAAACCTGCTTGTCCCTTTGCACGCTTGTCATTCTCTTCAGCCCAATCACTCAATTTCATCTCCATCATGCACCCAAACAACTTTGCCATAAGAGACCCAATCATTATAGTCCGGTAGTTGCTTACATTCTTTACATCCCCTCCTTTATGCAAAGGCTTAACCCAATTAGTACTCCAATCATAAGGCATACCATGTTGAAGTGCAAGGTTGAACATATCACACATCCACTCATGGGTAAAATCTCTTGTCCATTTGATCATCTCCGGCTTGATACCTTGAAGATCTCCCGCTTTGCGAGTGGCCAACTTTTCAAGCCCACCGCATACATCCTCAATAGTAAAAAAAGATGGCATACATGGGAGTGAACCATAAAATGGCATTTTTTCAGTATTTTCTTGCTCATATAATTTCCTACAATGTGTGTACATATCCACTAGACTCAAGTTACCAAAATTCTCAACCCGCTTGCCTCTCAAGTTTCTCCAAAATCTTCCACATGCATGTGCCTTTTCTTGGACTTGAAATTCTTGTTGCTTTACTTCCCATCTTCTTCTCTTCTTTTGAATCAA